>NC_063050.1:32349088-33070338 GCF_018812025.1 Megalobrama amblycephala | reverse complement strand
TATATATATAGGTTCATGTCACATTTGCAGACAATGACCTAGCTGCTCACAACATTTAAATGGCTGCTCCTCTGAAACCCTCCACCTTCCCCAGTTCCACCTGTATATATGCAATTTATGCAGCAGCAGTATGTCTTGCATACGCACAGTAGCGTATCAGCGAATGTATTCATGCGAATGTATGCAATAATCGACAACTACTGTAATAATCAACTGCAGCTGCAGGTCCACCAAGACCAAATACATTAACATTGTCATATCCATTACCATGTTAAAACAGGTTTTTGCTGTTTCCCTGCCACTGAAGAATTTTTGATTAGGCCAAAATAAAAATGCACTTTAAATTACATGGTTGTTTTACTTTTTTCAGTGTAGGTTTTGTGGTGGATTGTGGATTTTTTTATAAATGGAGTACTGGGAAAACATAGTTCTTAACTGCTCCACAGGAGGACAGATATTGAGAGGGGGGTACGATTGTGACAGACAATGACAGAGGAAAGAGGAAAAAGAAAGGGAGAAAAGATGAAAGGAAGAGAGCGTGTCTGTGACAGATGGGCAGAGTTTTCGTAGACCTCATTGTGACCTTTACATCTGTGTTAAGAGTCTCTGCGGGAGTTCAGACGGGTCGGACCCATTCAATAACAGCCATCCTCCTCTGAAACAACCCCCCAAATATACACACACATACTGTACACATACACATCCATACACTGATCTTTCACATTAAATAACAGGCCTATAAACTAGATGACAAAGCAAAGAAGATGAGGTAGATTTATTTATTGAATTTTCACAAGAATAGATAGACAATCAATCAAAATGAATAAAGAAAATTTGGTCAACACTTTAGTATAGGGAACACATATAAACTATGTGTAACTACTATAACTACGACTTTTCCTAATTTACTGCTTTTTAAGAGTTAGGGTAGTTGTTAAGTTTAGGTATTGGGTAGGATTAAGAATGTAGAATAAGGTCATGCAGAATAAGGCATTAACATGTGTTTAATAAGTATTAATAAATAGCCAATATTCTTGTAATATGCATGCTAATAAGCAACTAGTTAAAAGACCCTAAAATAAAGTGTTACCGAAAATTTAAAAAAGCACAATACAAAAACACCTCACACAGTCCCTCACTCATCTAACAGGTTGAGTACAGTCTAATATATTACAACAGAATCGTATGTAATAATACAGGCATAGGCCAACACAATGCAAGCTTTAATTTAGTCCAAGAAGTGAAGGAGAGCAACAACAAACAAACAACCTAACAAACAAGCAAATAAATAAAAAGGATAAAGTCATGCACATAGTAAATAATGTGTGATACTAACTTGACAATACAGTTGACAGCAACATAGTGTGGCCCAGATCCGGCCCACATCTGGTACATGTGGTTTACACGCGGACCAGATGTGGGCCGGATCTGGCCCAACACTATGTTGCTGTCAGGGTAAGTATTCAGTACTAAAGTACTAAAATATTAATGCAGTGTAGACGGGCTAATTTACTTTCAGACCAGTGGACTATGTGGACTACTTTACACTGTAAACTCCATGGCGAACGCAAACAGATGACTTATGAACATGTTTCAAAACCAACTGCCATGTCTCTGGGATGGGATGTGAATAAGGTGTTATATATTGTTGAGATGGCCATTCTTTGATAAGGATTAATACTGGAAATAGTATCATCCAGGGTAGAGAGCGGGATCTTGGGGAACCCCAGGAAATGCTTGCGAACAATGTCCCAGACTTGCTAGTATCTGAAAAAATGGAATCTTGGTAAGTTACGAATAGCTTAATGGAAAAGCCTTATCAATGAAAGGGGGAGGAAAGAAGGGCTTAAAGTGTTCTGGGTGTAAAAGAAGTGTTGACTTTAAAGTAAAATGGCAAAAATATTATTACAAATTAAAATACCTGTTTCTTATTTTAATATATTTTAAAATGTAATTTATTGCTGTGATTGCAAAGCTGAATTTTCAGCAGCCATTACTCATTCAGTGTTTAGCATCACATGATCCTTCAGAAATATTTCTAATAATCTGATTTGGTGCACAAGAGACATTTATTATTATCAGTGTTGAAAACGTCTCGGGTTACGTCTGTAACCCTGGTTCCCTGAATAGGGAATGAGACGCTGCGTCAATAAGCATTGGGATCACCTCTGCGTGATTACGTCTTGAAGCACTTGTGAAATCGAACCAATGGGGTGACAGGACGTCAGAGCGGGTGACGTCATGGACCAGGAAACTATTAAAGCACCCCTGAGAACAAAGAACACTAGCTTCTGATTGGCTGAAGCAAGATGCTCACAGGCATGCAGGGAGTATAGCGACACAGCATCTCGTTCCCTATTCAGGGAACCAGGGTTACAGACGTAACCCGAGATGTTCCTTTTCATGGGCTGTGTCGATATGCATTGGGAACCCTATCCCAACTAGGCCATAATGCCCAGTGCCTGTCTGTTTTCCTTGGGTATATAACCAGGTCTAGGAAGAAGGAAAGCCTTGACCACACCAGGCACAAATTCCAAACATGAGGGAGCAACCGAAAGTGCTTGAAGATCTCCAATTCTTTTGAGAGATGAAATTGCCAACAGGAAGATAGTTTTAAGAGTGAGGAATCTCTCAGACACCTCCTCTAATGGTTCAAAGGGAGCCTCAGCTAACCCTTCCAACACAATAGCCAAGTCCCAGGCCAGAGTTCTTGTACGCACAGAAGGCCTCAACCTTAGTGTACCACAGAGAAAGCATATAACTAGGGGGTCTCTTCCCACAGAAGAGTCCCCCACAGGAGCCTGATAAGCAGAAATGGCTGCTATATAGGCCTTCACGGTAGAAGGAGATAAACTATCCGAGAATTTTTCTTGGAGAAATTGCAGCACAAGACTGATAGAAGAGTGGAATGGGTCCAACTGACCTTGTCTACACCAAGTAGAGAACAACTTCCATTTATATGCATAAAGCTTTCTCGAGGAGGAAGCTCTGGAGTGGAGTATGGTCTCCACAACCTCAGTTGGGACACTGGATTCTATGAGCCTAGCCCCCTCAGAGGCCAGGTCTACAGTTTCCACAAATCTGGGCGGGGGTGAATTTTCAACAAACTCAGGTCGGCCAGAACAGGGCTATCAATATGAGACGGACCCCGTCCCGGTGAACCCTCTCCAGAATCCTGGGAGCAGAGCAATCGGGGGAAATGCGTACAGCATAGCCTCAGCCACGTCTGTACTATGACATCAGTCAGAGAGTACCACAGTGGGCAATGAGATGCTTCTTTCGAAGCAAACAGGTTGACTTCTGCACGACTGAAATTTTTCTAAATGAGCTCCACCACCTCAGGGTGGAGTCTCCATTCCCTGGGCCTCGGCCCCTGCCTCGACAGGATGTCTGCCCCCACATTTTGATGCCCGGGGATATAAGCTGCTCTCAGGGAGAGGAGCTTCCCCTGGGCCCACAGGAGGATCCGATTGGCTAACTTGCACAACTGGCAAGACCCTGATGGTTGATATAGGAGACCACCGACATGTTGTCCGTGCAGACCAACATGTGATGGCCCCTCAGGTATGGAACAAGGAGCCCCCAACACAGGTCCATGGGACAGGAACCAAGGCTTCCTCCACATGACTAAGGCACGAAGGCATCGCCACGTGACCTTGATCATGCGAAAAGGATTTCCCCTCAGAGAAAAACCCTTGGTCCTGAGCCACCACTGTAAAGGTCTCATGTGCAGCAGGACATCTCGATGTTAGACTGCCAGTTGCTCACCCGCTCTTACGTCCCGTCACCCCATTGGTTTGATTTCACAAGTGCTTCAAGACGTAATCACGCAGAGGTGATCCCAATGCGTATCGAAGCAGCGCCGATGTTCCCATGAAAGGGAACATTTGTGCTGCTTAATATTCTTGTGAAAACTGTGATACTTTTTTTTCAGGATTGTTTGATGAATAGAAATTTCAAAAGAACCACATTTATCTGAAATTCATTTTCTTAACAATTTAAAAGACTTTGCTGTCGATTTTGATCAAATCAATGTGTCTTTGCTGATTTGAAAGTATTCAGTTCTTTTTGAATGGTAGTGTAAGAGCAACCAGTAAATTCTCAAAAAAATCTCCATTTGTAATACAGATTTGAAACGACATGAGGATAAGCAAATGATGACTTAATTTTCAATTCTGGATGAACTAGTCCTTTATGATTACAACTGAACACCGATAGCACTCACAACGTAATCTAAAAGTGTGTCCATGTGTGAGCACTCCCCATAAGTCAGGTCTGGTGAATACACATTATACAG
Source organism: Megalobrama amblycephala (assembly GCF_018812025.1). Lineage (NCBI taxonomy): Eukaryota > Metazoa > Chordata > Actinopteri > Cypriniformes > Xenocyprididae > Megalobrama > Megalobrama amblycephala. Next base: position 33,066,041 of record NC_063050.1, on the reverse strand, counting down.
CAGAGCTTTAACTGCAAGGTTCTCCATGGCAACAGAAAGCCCTGCATCTGCTACATTGCAGATTTGAGAATTTTGAGCACCACTACACCAGCAGCATGTTCTCAGTGTTTAATGCATATGTGGAAATGATAGTAAGTCATTAATACATCCATTTTAGTTTCATGGAGGATCGCCATCATCGGTTTGAACCCTGACACAGAACTGATCCTAGAACAGCATGAATATATGATTGCTACAAACAAACTGAGAGCCTATATAGTATGATGTGTCTCAGACTTGCTGTAATAGATAAAGATGGCCCTTTTCAATTTCCCCTGATAAATAATTCATAATGTACGACCAGGCGGGTGAGTATTTTTTCTTAGCTTGAGGTTTCTGAGGAACTGCCTTACTATCTTGTAGTTTTACAAATCACGATTGTCCACCAAATCACTGTGTTTATTAAAAAAGAAACTACTAGTGTCAACCATTAGTAATCATTTATGAGTAGCTGTGTCAGTTAGGGCTGATACAGACATGAAGAATGAGGTTGAAGAATGAGGCAGACTTCAGGTTTGTTTAACAGGATCTGGGCACAAGAACAGCAGCAGAATGTGTAATGTGTATTCAGCTGGTTAATTTGACAATAAGATCATAAAGCAATGGCTTCCAGATGCATCCACAGAACTTTACAACAGATCTACCTTTATGGATTTTGCAGAAACAGGTTAGTTGGAGACAGATGTTTGACAAATGCACACAAACACACGTTTATACTTTATTCACAGTTGCTATTGATAAACATAATATGATTTGTATCTATGTGCAAAACTGAATCTTGTTTGTTGTTTTTTAGTTTTTATAACTTTACATAACATCTCAAGTTGCAAATGCAAGCCGGTTCTCTGAGAAGGGGAATAAGACGCTGTGTCTTGGTGTTGACACTATAGGGAATGCCATCAGTGTGAATCAAAAGGGAGGGAGGCAACGAGACCATTGGACACATTGTGTTACCCAAAGAGATTCTCATGACTCAGACTCTATACCCCAAGGGAATCACAGGAGAGCTTAAGTCCTACTTAAAACCCCAATAGCTAATTGAGGAGAGTGGCAAATAAGAGAATGTGACACTTAGTGTATGTGGCCTGCCCATAATCCTTTTTCCCAAACTCATACCCCGTCATGGTAAAGGGTACTCTCTAGAGAACCATATAGCTATAGGAATCTCAGGCGCCATGCCAAGAAATAAAAAAGGAGGTGATTACCTCTACTTTTACATGTATCTCACAAAGAAGCCCACATTGGGCTTCTTAGTGAGGGGATAAAAGTCCCTACCATAGTTGGGGAGGTAAAGTGGAATAAAGGGATACAATGTGGGCTGCCCACCATAATTCCATCTTCCTACTATTAACCATAAGGGGGTACTTGTTTACAGGGAGCTTTCAGCGCCTCTTGAAGTCCAGTCCAGAAATTGGAGATGGGCTGTAAAAGAGGACATGGGACATGACTCCTTTACCAAGTGACCTGGCCAAAGGGGAGTGCACAGCCCTACTTAAATCCCAACAACAGTTGGGAAGGGAGGAAAATGAAAGGAGGGACTCTGTGCTGACTGTCCATACTCATTCATTTGCCTTGCCTCAATCCTGAGGAAATAAATACGCAGAGGGAATCTCTTTGCCATACTTAAACTCTGAAACAAATTAGAGAGGGTGGTAAAAGAGGTCCATGGGACCATGACCCAAGGGGACCATACATCTCTATTTTCAGTAACCTGTAATGGAATAGAGGGACGCTTGTGAACTGCCCAACAAAATTCTGTTTACCCTGCATAAACCCTAAGGTGTCTTCTTCTAGAGAAAATCTCTCTAGCCCTACTTAAACTCCAAAAAACATTGAAGAGGGTGAATACCTTTACCAAGCAACCCATCCACAAGGGTTTGCATCACATGACAGTAATATTTGCATTATTAGTGCTTAATACAAGAGACAGAGAGAGCAGTCAGCTACTATCATCTCTTTTTCCTTATTATTTTTTTAAAAATTGATAAAAACCAGTGATAAAAACCAGCTTATTTCCATGCTTTCCCTAGCAATGGTTGCTAACAACCACAAGTCCTAGAAGGATGTGAGAGAGTTCACTCTCACTATTCAGTCGTTCTTTTCTTAATGCTTCCTAGTCATCACCTCCATGAGGTCTTGCCTCCTCCTTTTTGCAACACGCCGTTTCTGCCCCCTACTCATCGGGGGCAAAAGCTGCCTGGACCTCTGATCCTGTCTCCACAAACATTCAGGAGACCATTCAGAAGGTTTGGAGGAAACAGAGGGTTTAGAGGAATATACCTCCTGAAAGCAGCGGACTGCACCCTTGCCTCTTTAACTCCAGTTGTTTCTCCGTAACCACCATTGCCACCATTGAACGAATGATTGCCACAGCTGTCTGTTTGGTGGCCTGGAGAGCCAGATCTGTGGTGCGGCTCAGTTCAGCGACCATCTCAAGAGACAATCCCTGCCCCTGGTCCAATTCTTTCAGCAGTTTGACTTGGTATGCCTGCAACAACGCCATGGTGTGCAAGGCAGATCTGTGTAAACAGGGATCGTTTTGACAACATTGTTATCTTTAAGCAAAAAACGCAAAGGACAAACTTTGCTCTATTTAGCAGTAGAAAGCAGTTTCTTAAAGGGAACCTATTATGCAAAATTCATTTTTACATTGTTTTTGAACATAATTATGTCTCTGCAGTGCCTGCAGAATTGATGGCTGTTTTGTGATATTAAATGATTTGTCTCCCTTTAAAATATTCTATCCTGTTTTATAAAATGACTAAATCAATTATCAAAATTTCAAAAGATATAAAAAAAAAAAAAAAAAAGATCAAAAACTTAATAAACAAGCTGACACCTTCATGCATGCTAATTCTAAATCCTTGACTGAGTTTTAGTGATTTATTTCCTTTCTTTTTTTTATCCTGCTAGGTCTTGTTTATTTTACTATTGCTGTTATAATTAAGCAATTTTAAAGTTTGAAAGTCTGACATAACCTTCTATGTAACTTAAAATTACATTATAATGTTTTGAAAGTTCAGGAATGACCTACATATACACAATTAGATACACATTCATTCTAATCAACTAGCAATATAGCTTTTCAAAGAAGGATTAGAGGTGACAGTTTTCACTGTGTCTCTGCAATATGTAACCCTGGTGACAGCTAGCAAAATGATTTCACTTGTTATTTTTTAATTATCTGAACAGTGATGTGTGAATCATATATGCACACAGAGTTTGTTTTGCTTAGATATAATATCTTATCATGTTTGCAAGACCATGATCTACTCTGGATAAATGAAACCAGGCTGCTTTTGAAACGATGTTTGATTTCTGTAGTCTAATTTTGATCTACAGCTAGGGATCAAGTACAGGATCAGGTGAATGCTAGCCACATCTGTTTTTCATTCAGACTGAGGTGTAATTGTACCTTTTTAGTTTCCTGGATTTTATTATGTTTGTCTGTTTGGCTCCTTCTTTCTCTGTCTGCTCATCCAATCCGCATTCAGCCATCCATTCTTCATTCAGGACGTTTGCTCAGACATTCTTTCATTGTTCCTCTCTGCCTCTTTAAGTTAGACACATTACAACTGCAGAATAGCTGCAATATTATTCTCACATTTCCCTGATTATTTTCTTTCCTGTCGTAAGATATAACATTCACAGTTTTCATTTGTTTCAGTATTGCCTAGCAGTCTTTAGCTCTTATAGGACCACACAATTTTGGCAGGATAGAGTGTTTTGCTTTCCTCCCCAGGCAGATCTGAATGTATTTGAATTATGATTGGGCCTGTCTCCATTATGATAAGATTTGTAAATGAACTGAAGATGTGTGGAATGACTTATGTGAGCACATCTGGCTCTTCTATCATTAGATGGAAAATATCTTCACTACACTCCAACCGGTGGGCTTCCAACCAAGTACCTAGATTAGTCAATTCCATTTTAGGATTTATATCATCTTTCCACCCAGACTCTGGCTGGTTCTTGTTAGCAGTGTGCTCTTTTTGAATTCATAGTCTCATTTCTATTGTTATTGTAAAATAAACAAAAGACTACTTTGGGATGAATAGGTTTTCTCTGGCATGGCACATATCTGGTATTGCCAAGAATTCATATTCTTTATACTGATAATTCACTGATAGAAATTACTAATAAATATCAATGATTAAATTAGTATTAATAATAACATTAGAAATATTAACACCTGAACAAATAACTCCTTATTGAATTAGACAATGTTTTTTTTTTATTTATTATTTTTTTTTTTTTATTATTATTTAACATTCTTACCTATTCTCAAGATAATTATTAAATATCTAATTCTTCACTTCAGTTATTATTTTAGCAAAAAAAAAAAAAAAAAGTTTTTGTTTGTCTAGCTGGAAATAATCCTTCACGGCTAAGAAGTTTTCCGCAGCCCCATATAAAAACTATTTTAGTCCCTTAAAAAGACAGCTGCCGTTGTGCAAGTGTTGGCAGGAACCTTAAGTAGCTGTATTAAAGACAAACACTAATTTGTCAAGGGGTCTGAGCCCATCATGAAACTTCCAACATACCTTCTATAAAACCTTTCCACTCCTCTAGCTGCACAAGGAAAATACTTCCAGTCAGCTTGGCTCAGCTCTCAACAAAAAACCTCATAAAAGATCAAATATTAATTGAATTGGCCCAAGAATTTAAGAATGTTTTTTCATTTTGTGTGTGTGCGTTTTTTTTTTTTTTTTAATTAATTATTTTATCACTAGTATTTTTTATTTTAAATATTTAAAAATTGGAGTTGGGGATGCTAACCATACAGTAGATCAGTTTGTATGGTTAATATACTGTATATACTAATTACACAATTTTATGTCACTCCGATGAAGCAGGAAAGTATATTTTCACAAAAAAGAATGCATGAACTATGTCATTCTCTGGTTCTCTTTTCTCTATTCAATTTCCAATATGAGAAGATGTGATAATTAATGTGTTGCTTTTTTAAGTGAAGCACAGACATTGCTCCTCACGGACTCTATTATATACCGGCTAGTAGTGTCATGACCAGTCTGAAAATAAGCAATTTACTCTTAATAGAGTTTTGTGGTTCCAGTGTTTCCTACATTCATGCTTTATAATGGCCCAGCATTGCAATTATCATTTCATGTAATTTCATAGCAGTTTGGAATAGTCATTGGCTAAGGAAATGTCAGCCCATTTTTTTTAAAAGTTTACTGTACTGCAAATTTCTTATCATGACAATTATTGAATTGTCTCTTATTCTGTCAACATTAATAATTTAATCTCAATGCTGAAATACTTAAAGGGGTCATGAACTGTGTTGATTTATTGTTTTATAATGTTTCCTGGGGTGCACTTATAATGTTAGTATGCTTTGTACATCCAAAATTGTCATAATTTATAAATAAAAGGCTTTTTTCCTACCCTGATTTTAGCCCTCTGGTTTGAACACTCTGTTTTAAGGGGCGTGTCTGCTGTGAGATAGGCAACAGCAATAAGATTTACACTGTTAAATAGTTCTAAATACGATATTTAGTTATAAATCTGATATGTATCCAAAATCTGATCATCTGATTTGAAGTGTAAACAATTCAGAATTTTATGCAATTAAAATCCACTCTTACTGAATATTTGGAGCTAAAGGCTGTTAAAGGTGCCCTAGAATTAAAAATTGAATTTACCTCGGCATAGTTATAACAAGCATAACAAGGCATAACAAGAGTTCAGTACATGGAAATGACATACAGTGAGTCTCAAACACCATTGTTTTCTCCTTCTTGTGTAAATTTGATTTGTTTAAAAGACCTCCGAAGAACAGGCGAATCTCAACATAACACCGACTGTTACGTAACAGTCGGGATCATTAATATGTACGCCCCCAATATTTGCATATGCCAGCTCATGTTCAAAGCATTACACAAGGGCAGGCAGTATTAACGTCTGGATCTGTGCACAGCTGAATCATCAGACTAGGTAAGCAAGCAAGGACAATAGCGAAAAATAGCAGATCGAGCAATAATAACTGACATGATCCATGATTACATGATATTTTTAGTGATATTTGTAAACTGTCTTTCTAAATGTTTTGTTAGCATGTTGCTAATGTACTGTTAAATGTGGTTAAAGTTACCATCCTTTATTACTGTATTCACAGAGACAAGAGCCGTCGCTATTTTCATTTTTAAACTCTTGCAGTCTGTATAATTCATAAACACAACTTCATTCTTTATAAATCTCTCCAACAGTGTGTAAAGTTAGCTTTAGCCACGGAGCACTATCAAACTCATTCAGAATCAAATGTAAACATCCAAATAAACACCATACTTACGCGATTAGACATGTTGCATGACGAACACTTTGTAAAGATCCATTTTGAGGGTTATATTAGCTGTGTGGACTTTGTTTATGTTGTTTAAGGCAAGTGCGAGCTCCGTGGGTGGGGAGCGTGAACATTTAAAGGGGCCGCAGCCTAAATCAGCTCATATTTAATGATGCCCCAAAATAGGCAGTTAAAAAATTTATAAAAAAATCAATGGGGTATTTTGAGCTGAAACTTCACAGACACATTCAGGGGGCACCTTTGACTTATATTACATCTTTTGAAAAGACGTTCTACGGCACCTTTAAGCATTGTGAAATGGCAAAAATGCCTTTTGTAATGAGAATACTTTTTTTCCAAACTAAATGTATGAAAATAAATGTGCATAAATCAGTATACAGAATAAACATGTGAAGGCATCATAAGTACCTCATATAAGTTTTGCGGCATTCTGAACAGGTTTTGTGTGTACATATTTAACATAATGTGAAGGACATGAATTTGGGTGCATTATTTCATATTTCAGTTGAGAATTAGTGCAGTACAGCGTAATAAATTGTATTAGCAAACATCTTGTTAAATACTTGTGATGACTAAACAGTTCTGACAATGCTAGATGGAACTGACTAACAGACTAGAAAAATCATATCTGGGTAAGTTCTAATATTAACCAAGACATTAACCAGTTCTCAATACTATGACCATGTTTCAAAATGAAACACATTTCCGTATGAGCACATTCATTCATGCTTATGTTTATTATTTGTCTCAATCACAATGTTTCACTGTTGGTAACCAGGGAGAGTAAAAGCTGCTATGAAGTCTCATGATTGATCAGTGCCATAGCAGCTTATTGATCCTCAATCTGCCATCATTTTCTGTCTGCTGCCATGATCAATCATAAAATAGATGAGAGTCCCATAAGAAACTGTACTGTGTGTGTGTGTGTATGACTCACACATAAAGTACTGCCTTTTCTATGAATTCTCAGAGGGCCTTTATAGTTATAGACCAATAGGCCATCTATCATTTCATGCTGTCATGCCTACGCTAAATAGCTTTGGACCAAGAAGGTCTGTTATATCATACAGCATTGATGGGAGTCTATTTTGGCTAATGCACATATTTATTGAAGACTTTTAGACAAATGACTTTCAGCTGTATTAGAATACTACAAAAGGTGTGGGAGTGAAAAAATCAGTGTCTACTGACTTCTTTGCATCTAACTCTGCTCAAAGCTCCATGAGAACCGCTCTGCTTAAGTATGTGCGTGTGTGTGTGTGTGAGTGTGTGAATGTGTTTTATAAATCTAAATAAACATGTCTTGGAGCATGGAGCAGAATCATATGAATAGCAATGTACAGGCTCCCAGTACAATCACTTCAGTAGTTTGTTTAGTGCAGCGATCTGATCATCAGCATTCAGATAGTAGAGGGAAGTACTACACTGATTGTTCAGTAGATGAGAATAACAAAATGGATAATTGATATCCCTTTAAACTGAACGCTAATAATGGCTTTGTTCACACTGATCCCATTTCCAATTTGTTTCTCAAATTCGATCTTTAAGACTCACTGTCATTTAGCAAGTGATAGATTTGTTCTGCATGTTCAGAAAGTGTATTAATCCAGTTTAGTTAGTTGCTGTAATACTAACTTCAGCTTCAACATAATGTCAAGTGAATTGCTTATCCTACAAAAGAGAGCATAAAGCTAGTCTTGAAGAGAAGAAAACACTAAAATGTTTTACTCAGGAAAATTAATCAATTAGTTTGACTATGGCGTCTCTAAATTCCTGAGCAAAAAAGAAAGAGCTCTGTTCAACTGAGAAGCCATTTCATACCCTGTCTTTGATTAATTCATGATAGAGTGGACATTCTATATGAAGCTGTGCCATCAGACACATTCTTTATCATCATCATCCAGATTTAGACAAGAGAGATACAGTACAGATAGGTTCTAGAGTTAAAGCCCAGAATCCAGATTTCTTTTCATGGTTCAACAATAAGGAGTTAGGCCTACTTCTGTTGACCCTGCCAAAATATATTACATTTTTAGTAACATACAAAAAATAAACCACTGTTCAAAACTTTAATTTTTTAAAAATGTTTTTGAAAGATGTTGGCCTCACCAAGGCTGCATTCATTTGACCAAATACATTACAAACAGTAATATTGTGAAATATTATCAATATGTATTATTATTTTAGTGTATTTATTTTAAATAAATGTTTTCTATTTTATTATATTTTAAAATGTAATTTTAAATGAACAGACTGGCTAATATATTCCTATTATAACAAAGCTGAATTTTCAATTTTGTCCATTCTTCAGTGATCCTTCAGAAATGATTCCAATATTCTGATTTGGTCCTCAAGAAACATTTTTAGTGTAATGGTGTTAATGGTACTTTAATTTGTTTTTTTCATTAAATGTTAAGGTTTTATGAGATATATGAGCAATATCACATGATTACCCGTGCAATATCGCTCTATAAGCACAACTATGATTCGGCCGTAGTGGCAATAGAGCCATATCGCATGGCTACGAGTGTAATATTGCATTTATACAACAGCATTTTACATTCATAATCACAAAATCAGTTTGAATGTCAGCTGAGGAAAGTGATATCTTTGTCTTTGTCCTTTTAACAGTTAAGGAGTTTTCTCATGACAGCGTTATGCATTTGTACGTTGCGTCTTATAAGGTGTTGTTTAAAGTGAAAACAACATTCTTGTTTACAACCTTGTTTCAGTCCCTTTCAATATAAAAGTCTTTGCTACTGACTTACTCATAAAGACAGTCTTTGCTGCTGTCTAATGGTGCAATAATGTAAAAAACTGAAATCACAATCACTAACCCTTTCTCAATATTAAAACTACATTCCGTGACACAACAACAGTAGTATGGTGGGTTTACTCGTCTGCCATGACACTCACTGTGAGAAATGCAGCAAGCGGAGTGATACAAATGGTGAAACAGTTCCTGTGGTGATACTGGTAGAATAGTTTCAGCCTCAAACATCACGTCCATGGGCCGCTGGCTGAACGTCTGATGCATAAGGCACACTTAACTGGAAACACTTCAGGATTTTTTGTCATCTGATTGGTTGAATTCTACAGGATTACCGGGAGATGTGTGTCGTGTTCTTTAACCATCTGCCTGGAAACAAAGATGCCATGACGCTAAACCCCCTCATGGAAGTAGAACCCTAAACAGCACGCAGAACAAAACGAACTGTGATTGGTTGTTTACATGTCAGTCAGTTGTTTTTGGCCAGTAAAAGCTGCTATGGAGTCCAGACCTTCTGCTGTCAGTCTGAAGGTCTTGGCTACATGAAACTATTAGAATATCGCATGGCTGGAAAAGGCTCTGAGCCAATGAGATTCAAGACCCAGAATGAACTGTTGTACTGTATGTAAAAACCTATAATGTTACTCCATATGACAGCTGTAATTCATAAAAATACTTTTTTTTAAGGCATGAAAATATGCATGAACAACAACATAAGTTAAGATACTGAACCTCTATCACTGGCTCTTGGCCAGTGGACCATATTTATTATTCAACTCTGCATAGAATAGAATAGAATAGAATAGAATAGAATAGAATAGAATAGAATAGAATAGAATAGAATAGAATAGAATAGAATAGAATAGAATAGAATAGAAGCAGCACAACAACAGAAATTTCTAAAGGGCAGTACAACTAAAATGAAAAACATTTTCTTTTTGAATCTGATATGTGCTTTGATGTAATGTTGCTTCTGTGCTCAGAGAGATGGTTGACTGCAGGCGCTTTCCATTTCTGGATGGATTCCACTCTCATTTTACACTGTTTTGTTTTAAAAATTGTAACTGAACATTACTCTAAACAAACACCCAAGTGGCTTTTTCAGGGTTAAGAGTGTGTAAAATATAGAACAGCTACAACAGAGATGGAATCTTGCACTTTTGGGCTAAATCTACACAGACACAAGCATTTTACAAAATCTCATTGAAACCCTGATCCCACGCAGGTCATGGTTTCATAACTCTCACTGACACACATACACAAAGATAAACACAAACAGATTATCATTTAAGACAAAGAACGATAGGGTGCTGTATTCTGAATAAGTTAAGTTTAAGACCCCGTCGATGACCCTGAATGCCTTACAGGAACCTTAACTCCCCATCCGTATCTGAATGACGTACAGAGATATAATTTCCATCTTAAACACAGTATATTCAGAGTCTAATAAACAAACTCAGTCCTTGAGCTCTCTCCACTTTGCCATAGTTACTGTACAAAAAGAACATGCTGTTTTCTTTTCATTTTTACATTGTTTATGTTTTTACACAATCCAGCTGACCAGTGGCAAAAGTTGAACAGTAATGCACATTTAAGGTGCATTATATTGTTTGTTTGTTTATTGTATTGAATTGTGGAATGGAATCAGCAATACTTTAGTAAAACCATATGAAACCAACATGAATACAAAAGTACATTTCTAAGAATGTGTAAACTAAATTAAACTAAAAACACTTTTATGTCATTGAACCAGATAAAAGATTTATAATTGAAAATTGTGGTAAATGTCAGGAATTTTAAAAGCCATTATCATCTTTCACTAAGGTTGTGCGGCCCAAATGTCTTTCCCTGGATACACGTCTGCAGAGAGAACTACACAGACCCCGTCCCCTGAGAGAGAAGCCGACATCATTATGAAAGTGGAAGAAGGTGTCTGGGTGTCTCATTACCGTGTGACCCTCTGTCATTAATACCCGTTTGTGGAGAGGCAGAAAGAGAAGGCCACGATCAATCAGATGAGATTTAGCTTCACATATAAACAGGTCTGATGAATGGTTGCCGTTTAAAGTGGGGCGACAGACTTAACACAATGTTCACTAAGTGTCTGGGCATAGAATCTGTGCCTTTACTGCCAGATGGCTTTAGAATCCAATCCAGTATTTTTTCAGAGTTGCAAGTCTGTGTGAGCATATGTATTTGCTTAATATCTCATACTAACATTTAAACTAGTTTCCTGCCATTTTATCTTTTATGTACATAAAGTGAGATATGTCGACTACTAGTACAGTAACCGTTCATGGTTTAAGAGGCCCTGACACCTCGAGGCCTGAATTTTATGACTCCCATGAGTGGGTGCCAACAATTTAGGTTATGGCCTCTAACATCTCCCCAGTATTTGAACTGTGTCAGAGCTGTATATAACTGTATATAGCTGTATATGTACTTTACATACCTGTGTATGTACTGTATATATTTTATATACATTCTGTTCAAATGTTTGGGGTTTGTACGATTTTTTAAAATATTTTTGAGGGAAGCCTCTCCAAGTATATCTACAGTATACTGCAGATCATTACCGCAATTAATAGTTTCTGTTTAACGGGTTAAAAATATTTAATGCAGCATCCGTTTTTTTCCCTTCCTGAAGTAGATATGTGTGTCCACATCCTTATCTAGCGTCACAGTATATGACCACACTGGGTTCCACTCACCAACTCTGCAAAGCGAGAGAGAGTAGCTGACAAAGGATGGTCCCATTGGACACTTGTGTGTTTCAAGCTTTTTGACCCTGTTAGTAGTGTGCTTGTCTCAATAACTGAAACAAGCAAGTGTAAGTGCGAAAATTCGTGTAATTTCTTTTGGTATTGACGTTGTATCGAAAGAATCAATCCTCACAAACAAATGTTGATACTAAATGTTTTAACTAGTAATTTTTCCTAATTGTTGTGAAAATGATAGAAACATCACTATATTACTATATTAAAGGCACATCTAAATGATATAATCTTATAGTCATAGCATTATATGATAATTATGTATGTTATAATATTTTTAAGCCTGGCATACAATTATATTGTAATGTTGAATGGCTATAATTACTCATTTCATCCCCAGAAATTGAAGGGGGGAAAAATTAAATTTCTGTAGCATAGAAGGTAAAAATGAAACACACAACCCTCAACTAACAGTATTATATTTATTATTATTATATATTAAAATGTATTATTAAATTATTTTACTATTCTTGTGCATCATAAGGACTATCCAATGGCTACGCAGGGCAGAGGTATAGAAATTCTTACTTCTGATACAATTCAAGTTCAAATGCCACACTCTTAAGAAAAATGGTTCTAAACAGTATCAAAGGGTTCTTTGGCTTGTAACAATAGCAGTACCTTTTTTGTTGCTAAATAGAACCATTTTTATAAGGTTCCATAAAGAACCATGATTTGAAAGTGCTATATTGGTCATCAATGGTGTTATAAACAACCTTTTTATTATAGTTTATTGTATCTTTACAGTTACAGTGGGTCTCTTCTATTTGTTTATGGAAAAACAATTATGTTTATTAAAGGGATAGTTCACCCAAAAATGAAAAATTGATGTTTATCTGCTTACCCCCAGGGCATGCAAGATGTAGGTGACTTTGTTTCTTCAGTAGAACACAAATGAAGATTTTTAATTTCAACCATTGCCGTCTGTCAGTTATATAATGCATGGCAATGGGTACTCCATCTATAAGAGTAAAAAAAACAAAAAAAAAACATGCACAGACAAATCCAAATTAAACCCTGCGGCTCGTGATGACACATTGATGTCCTAAGACACGAAACGATCGGTTTGTGCGAGAAACCGAACAGTATTTATATAATTTTTTACCTCTAAAACACCACTATGTCCAACTGCCTTGAGTATCCGGTGTGTGAGGTCTGAATGCACTCTGACACCGGAAGTGATCTCTTGCACTCATTGAAGTATACGCGTGAGAGATCACTTCCGACATCAGAGCGCGTTTTCAGACCTCACACACCGGATGCTCAAGGCAGTTGGACATAGTGGTATATTATAGGTAAAAAATTATATAAATACTGTTCGGTTTCTCGCACAAACCGATCGTTTCGTGTCTTAGGACATCAATGTGTCGTCACGAGCCGCAGGGTTAGATGGAGTTGCCATTGCCATGAATTAGACTGACAGACTGCAACGGTTGGAGTTAAAAATCATCATTTGTTTTCTACTGAAGAAACAAAGTTACCTACATCCTGGATGCCCTGGGGGTAAGCAGATAAACATCAAATTTTCATTTTTGGGTGAACTATCCCTTTTAGGCCAAAATTAGCAAAAATTGGCTGTATGTGAGCCTTTTACAATGTTAAAAGGAAAAAGTGATATAAAGTACTATTTAAAAAAATCTAACAATATATGTATCATAAATTCAATATCTCTCTTACTTGGTGGAAGAAGAGAAGATAAGTATCCTTAACTGAATAGAGCTGCTCACACTTACATGAACTAAAACGAGAAAAAGTCATGACTGGTAGGAAACCAATTTAAGTGGAAAGTTAAAATTTATAGACATTTTAAGAAAGAAATAATTTACTTGGATGGCTGCTGAGCTCCAGAAAACCAGTAATGATGTGGCTTTGACAGATTTGAAAAACAAAAAAGGCAGGAAAAAAGAATCCTAAACTCTAAAGCTGCGAACACACTTAACGATTGTAAGGCCGATTATGAATGTAAATCGATACTTATGACTGATCGCGCTCAAAGACGTCCAGCCAGAGCCAATTGCGTTCAGTCTGCGATTACATTCGGTGTTCAAATTCCATGTGTGAGTATATAAATCGGCTCCAGTCGGAGGAAATGTGTGTGTTATGTGTGTTCAGTTCAGTCTTAGAATGTTTCAGCTAATCGTTAGGTGTGTCCCCGGCTTAACACAAAGAACCATTTCAGCATATAAAGAGTTCTACAAGATGATACAGTTCTAAATAGAACTGTTACTACATGTAAAGAACCTTTAAAGAACCATCTTTTTTAGAGTGCATGTTACAAACAAATCTTTTAGAAACTCATTGGCAATGGGTCTAATTTGATTCCATATTAGTGATTTGACTGACTTGATTATTTCAAAGCAGTGGTGGCAACCTCATTTAAACCTAGTAGCATTACATTTAAAAATACCTGCTAGTGTGTTATAAATGAGATTTGAAGATGATTTGTAACATGTATCAAGCGAAGACAAGTATCCAGGGTGTCAGTCTTAATCTATAAAAAACAACTGTATGTGGTGCATTCAGATCACTGAATTTTAGATTCCTGATTCAAGGTGACTGAACAATAAACAATCATTTTAAATCAAGGCCGTGTTACACAGAATAAGTTCCCCCCTCTTATATCTGTATCTTATATAAATGTGAAATTGGGAAAAGGGATTTATCCATTAATCCTGCTAAAGTGTTTGATGGATGTGGGACATTTATATTATGTATTGATCTTCTTTTGAAACAGTTCATCAAACATTAGAGGTGATAATAGACTTTGTGGATTTATTGTGTGACCTCATATATTGGCTATATCAGCTCTAGCCACGATCCTTATATAGCAATTTGACCCTCAGAGTTTGGGTGTATGTGTCCGTTACCTAAAATAGCAAGAATAATCACCACTTTTCAAAGCTAATAAAGAAGATGTTCTGCTTTTAAACCGCCTTTTGGTACGGCATTAATTGTATCATTTCATTTATAGCACATTTTTTTCAGTACACAGATGTGATGATTTTGTATGTTTAAAAAAGAATTAAAACATACTTGTCTCATGTTTAATTTTGCTACTAACTAAATGACTCTTCTCAGTGGTCTGTGAACAAACTGTCATTACAGAGCATTTAAAGAAGTTATTCTACACACTTACTAGGATTATAATGTTGTTTGGTGTGCCCAGCTGTTCCTCTCACTCCGAGTCTTCTGCCTTGCTAAATATCATTAGACGGTTGACGCATGCAATCCATCTGTTATTTTTTAATTGTGGTTTGTCCGAGGTATTGGGCTGGGGGGATACAAGGAGAGATGGTGGGAGGCTGATGTGGAAATACTAGGTAGGTGTTGCAATGCAAAGGCAAGGCGAAGTT
The DNA here is from genome assembly GCF_018812025.1 of Megalobrama amblycephala. Lineage (NCBI taxonomy): Eukaryota > Metazoa > Chordata > Actinopteri > Cypriniformes > Xenocyprididae > Megalobrama > Megalobrama amblycephala. The sequence continues at coordinate 33,050,780 of NC_063050.1, read as the reverse complement.
ATAATTTGGGATTTGGGTGGAATTTAGCATAAATTCTGTGTAAAACTAAAGATTTTAATGTTTATAGGGGCTCTGATGGACATAATTATTTCCTACAGGGCATTCAGTCATTTGGAAACATAAACCTCTTTAAACTGTTTTGAAGATTTCACCACATACAAACCAATTTGAGTTGTTAAATTCTGAAGCAGCTGGTTTAGAAGTGGAAGAAGCACTGCAGTAATCCTCTAGCCCTCTCAGCATCTGGACCCCTGCAGTTCCTCAATTACTGTGCCAGGGCTTTATTTCAGGCACGAAAACTGCAGGGGCTGCTGTTCTCTCAACATGGCTAAAAAAAATCACAGTTTCTCTTAAGAAGCAATGAAAAACAGTTTATTTAAAATAAAAGAGAAGCCAGTTAGCAGGAGGGGATTTTATGTTTTAATCTGATGTATACTTTCTTGTAATTTTTTTTCAAACAATCTTCTCACCTTTAAACCATGTTGTGGATTATGAAACGTTGACTCACAAATAAAAAAATCTAAAATGTTTGCTTCAACAAATGGATTTTCATCTCACGTTTGCAGTTGTTAACACTATTGATTAGGTTTAAGGTAGAGTTTAGTGTAGCTGCCTGGTACGATATTTTCAAACGCAGTTTGAGCATTAACCTTTTCTCACTGGAACTCACTGGACATTTCATTTACGACTGCTGCGTCACATCCAACAGCCAATGTAATGAAATGTTGCCATATTCATGATCATCTCTTTCTGATAAAACCTAACTCGCTTTTAGTGCCATTCACTTCGAAACTGTCACAAAATGTGCAAAGCACAAAATAATATCATTTTGCAGAAATGTTGCCACAAGAAGGTTTTTCCAATGACTAATGAATGGGTTGAAGGGGGAAAAAACTGTAATTTTTATGCATTTAGAATAGTTTTATTCAACCATGCATTACTTCCTCCATTATTTAAGATAATATCTTTCCTTTAAGAAGCACTTTTCAGATGGTGTTGCCATAAGCACTTACTGACTTTCCTACAAAACCACCAAGGCCAAAGTGTTATGCAGTTCATGACTTACAGCTCTCTCAGCGCTCATTATTAGTCTGCATTAAACTAACTGTATAGCTAAATAGCTCCCCATGGCTTTGACCCTGAAGTCAGGCAACAGTTGACTTTTATATAAGGCATCACACAAATCTGCAATTGTCCTCATAGAATAAACAAAGTGGTTCTTGTATAACACATATCTGTCATAGTTTTTACAAGGCACGTGATTATTCCCATACAAACACCTGTTTCCTGCTGTTAATTGCACACACACACATACAGTATGTACAGTAAGCAAACTAGCAGTGAGTAAAGGCTGGAAAACACTACATGAATTTTGAGATCTGAAAAGTGGTTTCAAACACTTCATAGAAGGTTACATAGGAAAAACTGGGCATCATTTACTAAACAACTGAGGATCACCCTCTTCCAGAATTTTACATCATTCTGAACTCAAACTCATGCAGAAACATGTGCCTCATTTATAGGAGATGCATGACAAATGAAACCAATGTGTTCTAAAATTGGCTGAAAAAATCAAACATGTCTGATATCCTCCAACTGGATGTAATCATAGTAAGTCTGAAGCTAAAAAAAATGGAGTCTGTGCCCATCATATGCAATTTTCTATGAAATCTGTTAACTATGGCTAGTTCAGCAACTAGCGCTGAATCTTCCCTGCAAATCAGGACAAAAGTTGTGTGGTGTATTCCAGCCTTAAAAGTTTAAGGGCACTTACAATGGTACATAAATTCTATCCCAAACAGCAGAAAACATATTTTTTCGAGTATTCAATGTTGACCACCCAAGAACATTTATAATGTCTTGCCAATCAAATGAGCACAGTGACCAATATTGATAAAAATATATAACCCTTAAATGCATGACTGTTTCGCCAATCATTCTTACATATTCGGGTCTTTATCGACCCAGATCTAAATCTAACATGGAAGGATCTTTACCTTTTGCGATAATATAAAATTCCTCTGATATTAGAGTAATAATTACAGAAGAATAAAATAAATCGTATTTTGTTACCTTTTGGAGCTTGGAAGGGCTCGGTTTGAGCAGATATTTTATTTCATCATCACTGTCCTCGTCAGAGCTCATTTCCCAGTACATTCAGCAAATAATAGGCTAGTTTTATGTTTGAGGTCACGGATATGCCCCCCCTTTTGCAATCTCAAATGTGTTCTCAAAACTATATAATTTTCAACATCTTCAAAATCAATATTTCGATCACTAACAGCTTCACCAGATTCATCCTGTAACAGTTACAGTCATATTTGATTGCGTTCAGTACTTGCTCTGCAGTAAATCGGTGAGCCATTTCATGTTTTTCTTATTATTTTGTTTTCTGTCTGAATGAGTCGTCACTTCAGCATTGTGTATCAGACATTGCCACCTTGTGGAATAAAGGTGAATTGCACTTATACTGCCATCTAAGATTCAATTATTGTTGTGCAGAAAAAATATACGTACACTCATACACACCTCGGGTCGTTAGCGACCCTATACAATTTTTTTTACAAAAAATGAATACAAAAATAGGCTTTTTTTTTTTAAATAATTTTATGATTTTTTTCTTGTTATATTCTTTACAATGAATTGATTGAGGAATACCAAGAAGGTTGATCTCTAACTTTAAAAAATGAATGAGGAGGAGGGTAGTGAATGACGTCCCGGGTCACTAAAGACCCGAGGTATGCATTTAAGGGTTAAATAAAAAATTGCTCACTGCAAACTCCTGCCTGGTAAACCAACAGTAGCTTGGAGTCTGTGTGCTAATATAAAGCATAGGACTTCGATACTATGAAGATTAACCTCTGGCACAGCTTAAGTGTACTGCTAAACCTTAAAATCTGTAAGCACAGACTTACTAAACTATCTTTTTTTTTTTTTTGGTGCAAGTGCGTTTACATGTGCAGTCTATTGCAACTTATGCTAGTGATGTATGCTAATAAGCAATTTTGTCTGAAGTTGTTGTCATCAAAGAGTAAGCAACTCTTTCATCTCTTCACTTTTATCACACATCAGTTGATGCAAAAAAAAAACAGACATCCCATGAGCAGGCTTTCATGGGAGAATGTATAACACAGTGCAGGGTTATCACTTAACAGTCATAGTGGTGGCATAGCGGTAATGTTTTGTTGTGCCTTTGGATGTAGTTATTGAAGACGCCCTTTGAAGCTAAACACAGACGTTCATGTTGCAAGTCACAGACTGGACTGATGAAACCTGCCTTAATTAGTCTACTATTAAAGCATGAATTTGATGTAAACAGTAAACCTTGTCTACATTGGATGCAAGCAGCATGGAATGACACAACGCAACACAACAAATTCCCGACAGTAAATGGATTCCCCGTTCTATTTCTGACGTGGTGCTTTGCTGCGGCCAGTTTGTCGCATTCAGTGTAGACAGTGTAGACAGTTCGGACTTTATAACTTGCAATCATGAGTTTATATTATATTTCATATTTTATTCTGAGGAAAAAATAAATAAATATTGAGTCTATCTCACATTTCTGTTTTTCCTACTAAGAATTGTGATATATAACCTTGGATTTGTAAGGAAAAAAGTCAGAATTGTGAGATATAAACTCGAAATGAACTTTTTTTATTCTTTTATTCCATGGTTTCCAAAGACTGTTATTTTCTGCCACCACGTAGGCTCTGCCCACAAAAAACATCATCACTGTTTGCAAACACAAAATAGGTCTATAAGTAGAAACAAAATTATTTATATAAAATATCATAATATTCATAATTTTTTTACCTGCCAAAAATCATAAATTTGACAGTATTTTACAGTAAAACTACATAAACATAATTACACACAGTATAAGGTACGTTACAGTTAACTGATTAACACATTTTCACTGTATAAATTTTACAGTATTTTTCTGTAAAAATGACAAACATTTTTTACAGTGATAGTGACATGGTCTCTTAAAGCTAAGAGAAGTAGAATGCTTTGGGTTTAATAAAAGTTAAGCTTTATTGACAGCATTTGTGGCATTAAAAAAATATCACAGTTACAGAAAGGCACCAGCAAAAGCAAAAAACATTCCAGTATTCCGGTGGGTTTAAAAGCGTGAAAGCAAAGCTAGTATTTTTGTTAAAGCACTTGCATGAATTATTCAGTAAAATCCCATTCATTATTTGAGCTGTAAAGAATTATTCTAAATTATTCTTTTCTAGGTGGACAAATGAATGCTAAGAGCATATTTCTTGTGGGATTAAGTATTGGTTGGGCTGGATGGAGGATCAAACATTCTCTGCATTGACTGCCCATCCGTGATGGCATTGTCTTCAAATGCAACAAAAACTTTCCAGTGCACTGGAAATAAGTTTCTTTATAAAGAATATTAAGAGAGATGAGAGAACCGTTTTCTCAGTTGGAGAAAACCATCATCACAGCAGTAGCTGTAATGCTGACAAGAAGCCAATGACACACCAGCAGTGTGGTTCACATGGCTTGAGGGGCTGATGACAGCCTGTTACTGCTAGCATGGTTTAGACAGAGACTGAAGTAAAGACATGGTTGAAAAGGGAATTGTAGACATATGAGTCTAAAGAGAGACTGTGTACAGACTAATTGTTGGGTTATGTTGTGATTGTTTGTTTGTTGCTTGGAAATTAAGCCTCGTGGTATAGAATAATGTTAGCTAAATGTCATAATTGTACAAACAGATGCTACACTTGCTTTAAAGGACAGCTGGCACCAATGTATATTTCTGTTTTTGAAAAGCATGACATACAGTCCCTCCCCAGTCTTTTTCGAGGACAGTCCTTCTGTCTGTGACACAGAGATACCATGTAAGCTTGCAAGCATATTTTGTTTTGCATTTGGACAAGTCTGTAGGTTGTAAGGTTAATTAATTAGTAAATTACTAATGATTAATTAGTAATGTCCATAAGATACATTGTTTTAGCTTATTTTAAAGCTGGTTTGTCTTATTTTGCATTTAAAATAATTTTGAGGAACCTTTTAAGTTTGTTTAGACCCCCTAAGGGACCCGAACCACTGGTTGAGAACAACTGATCTAAACATTTTGTTTTGCATTTGAATAAGTCAGAGATTTTGTTGCTTGGGGGAAACTATGTTTACACTTTATTTTAAGGGGACATAGTTACATTGTACTTACTCAAATGTGGGTTTGTAAATCTATACTGAATAAATAAGCTTTCCATTGATTTATTGTTTGTTAGGATAGGATAATATTTGGCTGAGATACAGCTATTTGAAAATCTGGAATCTGAGGGTGCAAAAAAATCTAAATATTGAGAAAATCACCTTTAAAGTTGTGCAAATGAAGTCCATAGCAATGCATATCCACTCACAAAAATACATTTTTGATATACACTATATTGCCAAAAGTATTGGGACACCCCTCCAAATCATTGAATTCAGGTGTTCCAATCACTTCCATGGCCACAGGTGTATAAAATCAAGCACCTAGGCATGCAGACTGCTTCTACAAACATTTGTGAAAGAATGGATCGCTCTCAGGAGCTCAGTGAATTCAAGCGTGGTACCGTGATAGGTTGCCACCTGTGCAATAAAATCCATTCGTGAAATTTCCTCACTACTAAATATTCCACGGTCAACTGTTAGTGGTATCATAACAAAGTGTAAGCAATTAGGAACAACAGCAACTCAGCCACGAAGTGGTAGGCCATGTAAAATCACAGAAACACCTTTGGGATGAATTAGAGTGGAGAATGCGAGCCAGGCCAAAAATTCCCATAAACACACTGCTAAATCTTGTGGAAAGCCTTTCCAGAAGAGTTGAAGCTGTTATAGCTGCAAAGGGTGGGCCAACTCCATATTAAACCCTATGGATTAAGAATGGGATGTCATTCAAGTTCATGTGCACGTAAAGGCAGGCGTCCCAAAAGTTTTGGCAATATAGTGTATTTACGGAAGGAAAGTTACAAAATATCTTCATGGAACATGATCTTTACTTAATATCCTAATGATTTTTGTAATTATGCATAATTTACTCTACTTGTAGTAAAGTCTAACTACGTCACCTTAAAAATTAAATGTTACCTCAACTTCTTGTAAGGTTACAAGCTTACACTTGTAAGGTCACAGCCATCTTCTAAATGTAATCATGTAATCATCGTTTAATCATGTCAACTCTTGGAATAGCATTTTATTTATAGGAGATGAAATTACATAGGCTTTGTCTTGGCAGACTAGAATTGCTATGCTGCTGCTGCTGCTAGCATGAGTGAAGGCTACTGCTGAAACATGCGCATAATTACAGGCAACAGGATACATGCTGCAGGGAAAGTATATGGAGAACCACCTAGAAGAGATCTAGGCAGGTGGTGCTGGGGAAGGACAGGGGCTAGGATTGGGTTGAGCCAGATCAGGATAGATCAACACGTCCTCCAACCAATACGCCCATATAGGTCATTTGTCACTTCCCTGAATTACGACCCATTTACTAAAGTTACGCCCCTATCAACAACAGGACATTTTCATTTTAAGGCATTGTACCATTTTATCTGCATCATATTTTGGGTTTCGCATAGCTCAATTGTTAGAGCATTGCAATCATGCGAGCGTGGGTTCGATCGAAGGGAACGCATGTGCTCATAAAGTGTATATGCACTATAAATCACTAAGGGTAGGTTTAGGGTTGGGGTAGGTGTAGTCGTTAATAATAAAAAAAAAAAATTAGTTTTGCTAAATGGAAATGGGACAAATTGCAGTTAAGGTACCCTGTAAAAAGTCCACACATTGCATTTAAATGAACACGCATTTTGATTGGTAACAACGGTCATACGTCATGCATGAAGACAGATGTAACACGACACTGTCATTATTTTTGCAGCAGCTAGAGGGCGCATGACTTTAAAACTTAAATATAGGTCATAATAAGGTGCTTAAAAAAATGACCTATAGGGTCTCGGATAGATATAATTAGGTTACGTAGATAGAACAAAAAGATTGATTGGCCACTGTGCCGGCTTTAGGAGAACGAATTAGTTGCTTGGAAGAGTTTCATGACTGAACTATGCATTTTGTTTTACTGATACGAGGCAGTTAAATACAGATGCCAATTAACTCTCTAGGGTCCGACACAGCTTTGAGAGAAATGTAGCGATCATTCCCTGTATGTTAGATTCGTTACAGACCTTCTGTGCAGCTTTTATAATTGTGTGCAGGACCACGGACAGCTCAGTAGTGTTTCCAGGATTGCTGTTTTTTTTCTGTTGCCGAGTGATTCATTGAGTCTCACACATGTGCTTACTAGACTACTAGACAGCACATCAGCGAAGAAAATAGCTTTTATGTGCAAATACCAGATTTGTCTATCCTTTCCCCTGCTTTGCATTTAATTATATGTGGTTGTTAGACATGTAGACTACTTGTATCACTTTTTTACAGCACCTTGTGTGTTCATTACTACATTGCTAATTTTCTACTTGCTTAAAAAAGGGATAGAATTTATGAGAGACTTGATTTTTAACTATATATAATTTTATGTGTACTTGTTTAGTGATATAAATTATAGTGACAGGGATAAGGAGAAATATAATTCCAGTCTTCTATCTGCTGTTTTGAACATCAAATAAGAAATAATGATATGGTGTGATACATATCTGTGTAAGAGAGGTAGATTTGGTTCATTAGTCACTCGTCCCTGGCACTCACCTTCAAAACAAATCAATTTGATTATGCAAAATGATGCCTATTAAGTGCCACTTCAGAGAGAGAAAGTGTGTGTGTTTACTGTGGTCTGCATGTAAATGTTAAGACCTTCTCTTTCAACATCAAAGGCCGTGACACTCTACAGACACCAACTGCCACCCACCAGGGCAGGAAATGACACGCAGGTATAAAAGAACAAGGTAGGAGACCAGGGTTGAGTAATTAGCTAGGGCTAACAGATGATTGATGAGGGGAGCTACTTCAGTTTCATGTACTTATTCTTTTTCCATTTTTCCTCTAAAAAAAAAAAAAAAGAGAGGAACATTTAGCCTTGGGCACTGCACTGAAATAGTCCTGTCTGAGTGAGCTGACAAGAGGGTAGAAGAGCTCTCTTTAAATGCTAGAGCCCTAAAGAACAGACAGGAACTGGCTGCTTGACAGATAATTGTAATGTCTATTGCAGTCTACTTTCTCCACTACTTCATTTCAAACGTCTATCCACTATATGTGGTTGTTGCACATGTCACCTTGCAGTTTGTATTCTATTATTTAGTTTTCACTCTCAAGGTTCTATTGGGAATTTTATAACCTATAGTTCCTTTCCTCAATTCTGATTGGTTAAGTTGAACAGCACTGGGACTTTCTACTGTTTGTAACAAACTATCAGTCTGTGTATTATCAGTGGGCATTTTTCAGTGAATCCTTTAGGTTACATTGTTATGCCAGTAGATGGTGGCAAGTGAGTCACTGAATCATTCATTCAGCTGATTCATTCAAAAACCTTTATTCATTCAGGAATGAAATAAGTGGTTGTCTCTATCAGGGAGTCATTGAATCATTTACTCAATCGTTTCATTTAAAATTGCTCATTCATTCAGGAACTAAACAAGTAACTGTCTTTACGAGTGAGTTACTGAATCATTCACTCAACTGATTCGCTAAAAAGTACTGATTCTTTCAGGAATGAAAATACCACCTTACTGTATGATCGCACAATGGCTCTGCAGTGGCTTTGTTTGGAACTATTTGCATTGACAGACAAATTACCAGACAAACAGACAAAGTACCTCCCAATATAAAATATAAGTAATTCAGTATTAACTTTTTGTTCAGTGAACTGGTGTATAAATTGGTATTATTTTTGTATTTTTATGTATAATTTATTAATATTTCAAATTAGTTTTTATTTTTATATTTTCAATTTTCAATTGTCACTATTATTTCACTTTAGCTTTCTATTTATGATAACATATCGCAACACTTGCCTTCAACTTCTAGTTTTAGTAATTTCATAAATCCACTTAAACTTATTTTATTTCAGTTAGTTGCCAAGGCAACATTTCTTGATTTTCGGTTTTTCATCTAATATTTATATTTTATTTAAAAGCTTTATTTCAGTTTACAATTTTTAATAGTTTTAGTTAACAATAACAAAACTGGTATAAAGCCAATTTCACACTTTCAATCATGCTGTTTCACAGAATATATTAGCATGATTACCAGCGGCCTTGTGCCTACGGCTGAATCACAGCCATGCTGATATTTGTAAATACAACGCTCTCGTGTGACATTGCTTAATTATATTTTTCTGGAAGAACTGAAGATATGAGCAAATCTAGACATGCAGCAATGACATTGCCATATGACAGCCTATGGAAAACACTGCCCCTGCCCTCTGCCCTGTGTTCTCTATAGCGGAGCTCAGCCGCTGTTTCCGAGTGGAGGGTAGGTCAAAGGGTATGGCGCCCCATCTCGCCCACTGCTTTCACACAAATGCTGCACCAACACTGAATGAAGCCTTTAACCTCAGTTTTAGAAGCCCCTTCTCATACGGTCTTAAATTACAGCCTCTTCTAGTTTACTCAGGTCCGTTCAGACAAAATCCAGCTCAACCACATGGCGCCACTTGAAAGGAGTCTCAGGAGCAATGCACAGCCCTAATTTTCATTCTTACAGTGGGAAAATTCTGTAAACACATCTGATGAAGATGGTGCTTAATTAGCTCTAATGATAATTTTGCAAAGTAGAGCTGTTTTTATAGAAATCTGGAAAGTACAGAAAAGAGGGTGGTAGTGTATTTCGTAAGAATAATGATTGTCTCATCAATGCTATTGGGTGCAAAGCTCTTTGATAACTGCACACTGCAGCAAAAAGACTGTTCATCTCACTCAAGGGGTCAGTCAAGGTTGATCTATTCAGTTCTGTCCACTTCTATTTGCTCATAGGAATGTGTTTCATAGGCCTTCTGGCTGTGAAGCTTTATGTTAGAGGTCCGCTGTTTAATCTTACTTGGTTTTAGAAGATGGGTTTTTATCAAAGTTTGAGTCTTTGGTCTTATCGATCCTTTTAGTGCATATGTATTTATAGTCTATATAAGTGTGACTTCAGCCTGCTAAAAATACTAGTACAGTGTCCACATTGATGTCAATATATTACTGTGAATGTATCTTGACAAAACTGACTAAAAGAAAAACTTTGTGTTGCTTATTTATTGATTTTATAATATATTTCATAATACTTTTATAATCATTCTTAATTCTGATAAAAATGTATTATTAATTTACTTTGTTCATAAATTTCTTCAATGTCTCTTCACCTTCTTACAAAATGTAGGAGAATACAGCAGCAAGAAAGTAAGAAGGAAAGAGAAGAAGGAGGGATGCATGAGAATTTGCAAGGAAATGAACAAGTTATTGAGAAAAAGAGACAGTGGGAACCAGACTAGATGGAGCATGAGGGATAAAGCTAATGTAAGGGAGAGAGAGAGAGATCAGGCGGTTGACTTAGAAGTCCATTGATCAAATACAGATGTCTCCCACCCCTTATTTGAAGGGGTCAATAATGCAAATCTCCTGACACAGTTATTCTCTGAACAGCGGTTTCCCTCATGCCATATTTTAGAGTGATGATGGGAAATTAAGGTCATGGTAGTTAGAGTTTGAAATAATTGGAAGAGGGTTTTTGATTAGTGTCTAAATGCTGGCAAAGCTAAGATAAAATCAGATAAGTCATTTGAAGGAAATTATATATTTTATCAAAGTCAGTTTAATTTAATGTTGGATTTTAAAGACAAACAACATAAAATACATTAATACTCAATAAAATGTTTGTTTTATTCTTCCTTGTCTTTTTTATAGGTTTGTCCTGGTGTTTGGCTGCTTGGTGCTGTCTGTCTTCTCCACCATTCCAGATCATCAGATTAAGGCCTCTCATAGTCTCCTGATCTTGGTAAGGGCTTAAGAAAATCTGAAGAAAATGAAGCATGGAAACAGTCCAATGCAAAGAAGTTTAAAGAATGCAATGAAATCTAAAAATTCTGATTTAATGGGATAGTGCCCATTTTAAAATCCATCTGCAACACTCAATGAGATTCATTTGTCATAGCAGGCAACTACATCTCTATACATGCAGTACTTTCCTTTGCCATCCACCAAATTCAGCTAGCTGATGATGAGTCTCCACACATACTTGAATTCAGTTATATGTTAATAGAACCACACAGCACAGGTTAATATTCAGATCAGTAAAATCACAATATAACTGCAACCCCACTATTAAATCTTGTAGTTTGTTTGTCAGAAGTTGATCCCTGGATTTAATACAGCATGATGGAATATTGTCAATAGTTATTTGTTTACAAAGACAAAAGCCAGCTACAGGTGAGAGGCTGGATCACTGGATCAAAGGCTCATGTTTCTGTTCCTGAAAGTCTGCTGTTTTATGTACTGATAATAATGGCCATACAAATTGACCTGATTCGTTTATTGACTCAGCTGACACCAAACATGATGTTAATGGTCTGTATATGTATGATGTTAATGGTCTGTAGTCAGAGCTCTGAAGCTAAAGCTACTCATTTATGCGATCATAATGCAAGATGTTTTATTCAGTGACACTGCTGCCTCTATGATTGAAAATACAAAGACAGGATATAAGTCAAGATAACAGTAGCCTTTAAACAGCTTTGAGTTGTGTGAATTCTCTATGAAATCATCCAAAATATACTTTTAATTGTTGATTTTATTGAACTTTATCTATTTGTGTATATTTCAAACACAGTGCATATCTTTAAAGGGCGATTTCTCAAAATGAGTTCTTTCTCATGCAGTGATATCCATTTATAGCACCAAATGTTACATTTTTATTCTTATCCATATTCTGAGGGTTTTTACAGAGTTTTTTCATACATCATTTGCCTGATTCATCATTTTGTTAAGTTTTTTTTTTTTTTTTTTATTAATGATAAAAAAGAGATCTCTTCTGTTAAAACTCTAATAGACCTATGTCAACAGAATGAAACAAGAATTTTGAACCTGGCTTTATCCAATATTTAGATTTCTGTTCTATAAATTTATGTAAAGTGATATTCTTATTCACCTGGTGTGTCTTGACTTAAAATGTGCTGTTGTACACAATGTACAGTACTTCCCTCAATGTGCAAATCCAGGACTGATGTATGTAATGTAGTTGTAATGTATTTGTTTAACAGTGTTATTGTTTTAGCAACCGACCACAGATGGTACAAGTACACACCCACACAAACAAACTTGAAAAGGTCTTTCTTTGTCTTTGTAGGAGTTTGTGATGATTGTTGTGTTTGGTCTGGAGTACATCATTCGAATCTGGTCTGCTGGTTGCTGTTGCCGGTACAGAGGATGGCAGGGGCGACTTCGCTTCGCAAGGAAGCCCTTCTGTGTCATAGGTGAGCTTTCAATGAATGTACAAGAAAAGATTCCCTCCATGAAGTCTTTCATGGTTAAAAATTTGGGTTTCAGGATTTTTTTAATTTCTAAACAAGCTCATAGAGTAAAATTTGACAGGTCAAAAAATTGTGAAGACTTATTGTGATTTTGTTCCTCATATTTTCTTTTTGGTGACTTGCTATACAAGGAATATTCCAAAATGTTCAGCACATGAAGCTAGTTGAACAAACTCTGAGTTTCAGAGTAAGTTTAGAGTTGACAATTTCATATAAATCCAACCTGGTTTAGATCATGTTCAATGGGCTCACAGCACATGGTATAAATGTTCTTTGTCAACCCAGGTTTGATCCAGAGTTTGTGGTTAACTCTGAAGCATAAACCTGGCCTGGAGCAGGATAGCTGTGCAGCTTAAGTTACAGTACCATGGCTATGAAACCCGCTAAAAAACAATCTACCTTCTTGAGCCCGAAAAAACAGAGTTTGCTCAAACTAATCTCAAACTTACTTGGCAACTAGCAACTGAAACCAGCTTCATGCAACACAGTGATTTCTGTATTAGATTATTTAAATAAAAGAGTAAAACTGAGAAAAAGAAAAAAAAAAAAAAAAGAAAAAAAAATACTCGCCAAAGCCAATTTTTACTTGCTTTTGGTGGTTGCAGAGTGTACATTTCTGAGCCTGGATACTTGTAAGGACACATAACATACACCATCACTGGTTATGGGCTGACAGTTCGATAAAAATCAAATATTTGGTGACCTTAAAATAATCATGTTCTTTTAAACATTTTATTAATCAAAGAATCTTAGTTGTCTTTGTTTCCACAAAAAATATTGAGCAGCACAACTGTTAACTGTGATAATAGGAATGTTTCTTGAGCACCAAGTCAATATATTAGCACGATTTGAGAAGGATCATGTGACACTGAAGACTGGAGTAATGATGCTGAAAATTCAGCCATCACAGCAATATTTTACATATTAAAATATATTAAAATAGAAAACAACTATTTAAATTGTAATTCACAATATTATGGTTTTTACTGTGGTTTTGATTAAATAAATGCAGCCTTGGTGAGAAAAAGTGTCTTCTTTCAAAAAATATTAGGCCTACTGTTCCCACACATTGAATGGTAGTGTACACATCCCTGGTCTGTTCTAGGTATATATTATTATGACATATGTTTTGTCGGTTATTAGTAACACTATTAATACTGGTCACTGTAACAAATGCATTGCTTCTATCTGTAAGCAATAAGGTACGAGAGGCTGTGACTAGCCTTGAGTACCTTATTGCTTTTATAAAACGGTTACCACACAATACAAATATTAAAGCCAAAAATATGTATCAATGAAACTTTCATGAAGTAAACTGTCACTAAAAGCCTTCCTTCTGCCAGAAAAAAAGTCCCTGACCGTGAACAGCAACAGAAGTTACATTTTTACGCCATTACAGCAAAGACTGTTTTTATGAGTGTCGGTCAGTAGTGAAGACTTTTACATTGAAAAGACTGAATTGTTGTGAACACGGAACAAAACGCAACTGACAAATGCTTTGACTAGCGCTGTCAGTCATGGGAAAACCCCTTAACTGTTAAAAGGACAAGATAATACATGCTAAATGCTAAATCTGAATGCAGGTAATACTCACTCACTCGATCTCTTTCTCACAATACTCTTCTACATAATACAGTACATTTCAATGAACAATATCAATTGAGAACATACAGTTTATGTTGCTAAGAGTGGTTGCTAAGGGTGTTGTGTAGTGATGCACAGAACCGTTAGGTGAAGCGGTCATAGCCATGTTTTATCGTAAATAAAACACAGCTATTAATCAATCAGAATCAAGGACAGGAACTAACCGTTTTATAAAGCAACTTTCATCCTTCCAAGATGACACAAACCATGTTCATTCCTCAGTAACCAAGGCAACAGCATCATAACTGATCAACCTTAAGGAACTATCTCATGCCTTTTAAATAATGTTATACTGTACTTAGCCCTTGACCGGAAACCTTTTACTCAGCATCCTCCAGTTGTGGCTGCCACAACCCCCCAAATCCACATTTCAGCAAACTGTTCTCATTCAGTGACCCCTCAACCTGTCTAATGTTCTCCAGACTGTTGTTACACAGTGCGAGCTCATTAATACTGGCTTTGCTATTAATAAGGTTTTACTTTGTTTAAGTGTGTGTAGGCGCTTGTGGTGTATGTTCTTAAGTGTTAACACTTAGCCCTGGCCCTATCGATCTAAATGGGGAATGATGAGAGTAATGAACGTCATTAATAATAGGAAATAATGTGTCTGTGTGTGCAGACCAAATTCTGTGTCTTATTCTTCTCCCTAGTTTCCTTTTGTGAACACTAGCAAATGTCTCGATGCCCTAAACACCAGGGACACTTCTATCTGACACTTTGTCTTCATACATTTACACTTGCGCTCATCCTTGAAAGCTTGGATTGAATATTTTATAAATATTGTAGTGAATATTTAGGCGGGCATTCTGGGAATTTATAGTGAGCAAAAGGCATATTTCTCTCAAATATTGTTCACAAATCTGTCTAAATCTGTGTTAGTGAGCACTTCTCCTTTGCTGAGATAATCCATCCACCTCACAGGTGTGGCATATCAAGATGCTGATTAGACAGCATGATTATTGCACAGGTGTGCCTTAGGCTGGCCACAATAAAAGGCCACTCTAAAATGTGCAGTTTTACCACACAGCACAATGCCAAAGATGTCGCAAGTTTTGAGGGAGCGTGCAATTGGCATGCCGACTGCAGGAACGTCCACCAGAGCTGTTGCCCGTGAATTGAATGTTCATTTCTCTACCATAAGCCGTCTCCAAAGGCGTTTCAGAGAATTTGGCAAAATCTGATTTTCGCCATTAAAGTGGAAGTTGTTGTAACTCAGTCATACAGTGTCTGATCTGCACCAAACTTCACATTTTGATAAGAGTCCTGGCCTGAAGACATCTGCATGCAAATATTCAGTTAGTCATAGCGCCACCTCTTGGCAACAGGAAATGGCATGCTTTACACTGTAATTCACTTCCTGAAACACATTTCAGTATGCCATGAAGTACCAAACATGCTACAGTAGAAACACATTAAATCATGCAACACTTGGCTAAGTGCTAATGTATGCAATTAACGCCTCGAAACAGGAAGTTGTTGTAACTCAGGCATACAATGTCCGATCTGCCCCAAACTTCACATGTTTGATAAGAGTCCTGCCCTGAATACATCAACATGACAATATTCAGTTATAGTAATAGTGCCACCCACTGGCAACAGGAAATGATGTGTTTAACACTGTGATGCACACTAGCAACATACTAAAATATGCAATTCAGTGCTAAACATGCTACAAACATTCTAAAACATGCTAGCAACACTTAACTGAGTGCTGAAGCATGCTATTATCATCGTGAAACAGGAAGTTGTTGTAATTCAAGCATATAATGTCCAATCTGCCTCAAACTTCAAATGTTTGATAAGTGCCCTGGCCTGAAAACATCTACATGCCAAAATTTAGTTATAGTCATAGCACCACCAGCTGGTAGCAGGAAGTGTGGCTAATACAAATGACTGACATAGTCTTATATTTTTATACTTAAATGCATTGTGCTCACCGTGCTCTGTTTTCCTAAAGCCACCGGGTTGCAGTGGCACAGGTGCGAGGGCCCTTTCATCACTGCTTGCAGCTTTAATTTTGATTGAAATTCTGCTATTCGAAATCTATTTTAAATCTGACAAACAAAGTTTGTCAAATTGTTAGATAGTATGATATGTAATGAAAAAGAAAGGTTGTATTAAATTTGAAAAATTGGTTTCAGGCTTTTTGGCCCTCTAATTCCATAATTCAACATTCTTGATTTAAATGGACATTTTTTAAATTTCTTTTTAAGATAGTGGAAGAAAATCACTTTTCAACAGGTCTGATTATGTGTGGTGGTCTCTTTCATGTGAAGGACTTATGTATTTTTCATTGAGTTCATGAGTCAACTTTCTACTGTGCTGGATATCTACGTCGTAATTTATACATCTAGAGTGCACTTCTACACCTAAATAAGCATTTTTCCTCCCAGCTCGAAGCTCCCTGAAGACTTTATGAACACATGTAATGTGATGATTTGACTTAGAACGACAGACTACAGCAGAAGAGTGGGGGAGCATGAACGCACATTTGGAAAGTTTGAGTTCATTGAGTAAAATATAAGAAATTAGACGGGGGTTTAGAAAGAGAAAGAAAATATTATTACAGTTGAGTAGTACTTTGGGGTTGTTTGTGTTCTTTGAGGGTTTGATGTCACGTCTCCAAGTGGATGTGGTTTCTGTGTGAACTTCCCGTGTCCTTCTCTTGTTCTTTCTGTCTCTTTATTCCTCTTTCCCACAGAATATGGGCAAGATACACAAAAAATGTGTATCCAAATTCCAATTAATTAATGAGAAGTACATTAGTCTAGTCTGTGCTGATGAAATGTCATTCTCATTTAACTGAATTTAAGTTCATTGACAAATTTTCAGGTTAATGATGGTGTTTTGCTGATTTACTGCAGCTATTTTCGACCAGCGGGTCAGAGCCCAGTATGGGGCCTCAGAAATCTTTCAAAGGGATGCATGATGATATTAAAATCATATCAAAATAATCTAAATTAATTAAACACATAAAATTAAAATGTAAGCTGCAATCATTTATTTACTATCACATATATTTATATCATTAGTATATTTTTAGTATAATAGTTATTTTTCCACTTAATAACTATTGTTTTGTTGTTGTTGTTGGTTTGTTTCAAGTACATACTGTTCTTGTAACTTCTGTAATCACAAAATTAATTATAATGAATTAATTTAATATATCAATGCTTACAGTTATTGTTATTAAAATACTTAAAAGCAAAAATAAAAGCAGCTTTGCCACAATTACAGCAGAAATGCTGGAGGAAATATAATCGTAGTCTTCAAGTCAAAAAGGTTGAGGTCTATTAATTAATGGATACTTTTGTCCAGTGGGATTTACAGCATAATTATTACAAGGACAGGTCTACTTGGAAATGTTCATAGATTGAACTGAAAGAGTAAAGGGGAAATGATGCAGGATAAATGTATTTTTCTTTAACAACCTCACATTTCAAAACTTTAAACATTTATCATGAATAGGAAAGTGTGACTCTGTACTATAACACAAAGAATAAAATTTGACAATGTAACAAGAAATAATTATTTTAGAATTTTACATTCAATTAATGCTCACACAAATGGCATATGACATCTTCTGCGATCTTCTGTGATCACGTTAGCACACTTGCTACTCATGTAAAATGTCTTCTAACATTCTTTTTTTTTTTTTTTTTTGTCCTGTTCTTTTCCATAACCGTCAGACATTATAGTGCTGATTGCATCTGTTGCTGTGGTGTCGGCGGGGAGTCAAAGCAACATTTTTGCAACATCTGCACTGCGAAGCTTAAGGTTTTTACAGATCCTGCGAATGGTACGCATGGACCGCCGTGGAGGAACTTGGAAGCTTCTGGGATCTGTAGTTTATGCACACAGCAAGGTATGTTTTTTGAAAAGTCATCATCCAGAATTATTTGCTTTATTGTCTTTGATATAAAGATCTTGGAATAATTTAAAATCCCACTTTGTTTTATGAGCAGAAAATCGTGTGTCAGACATAACCATATCCAAAAGTACTTTTTGTTCTTTTGTAAATATCTTCCTGGTGTGCAGATATCCTCTATATGTCCTCAGTATCTGCTTCTCCGTCTAATAGGAATTGGTCACTGCCTGGTACATCGGGTTCCTTGTGCTCATCTTTTCCTCTTTCCTGGTTTATCTGGTGGAAAAGGAGTTCAATAAAGATTTTGCCACCTATGCTGATGCATTGTGGTGGGGCACGGTGAGTCTCTCACTCACTTCTCAGCTTCTCTCTGGTATATTCCCTCTTGAGTCTTAACAAGTAATATTCTGACCTGTACTGAGCTTCACAAAACAAGTTATTCATATGTGATGTGGTGCTTCTGGGACTCTGATGCAATTATTCCTGGGTAATTTTTTCCTGCACTTGCTAATGGTCAGCATTACTGGGAAATTGCAAGATGTACTAGTTTCAGTTTAATGTGGCCATTGATATCAGTAATAGTAATTTCAGGCTTACTCTTTTTCTTCCTTTTGTTCATTGCTTTCTACCTTGTTTGGTAAATTGAAAACTTTTCCATAAAGGTTTTATGGAGGCCCATTAGATTCCATTTCCATGGATATAGAAAGTAATCATGAACGCACAAAATGACAAACGCCATCTCTGGTCTCGCTTGGATGCCCTTGATGATTCAGAGAACAGAGATCAGGCTCATACAGCCCAAAAGGAAAAGATAAAGGCAATGTATGTGCATAATTGAAGATATAAACACATACAGATATAAAGTATAGAGAATCAGTATAGAGAATTATTAAACACTCTTTAGCAGTTTATTTCCACTTTTAGAATATTATTTTCATTTTTATTGAAAATAAATGTGAGCCCGGCAAAAGGCAAATTCGAACCCACGTCGATCGCATTAAAAGTGAGGTCTGTGAGCCCTATTGCTACTGTTGCACCACTGAAGATGTTGAATTTTGTGTGTGCTTTTTAAAACTTGAGTGGCCAAACCAAACATTGGTGGGCGGAGCTAGTGTAAACAGCGTTTGCCAACAAGGGACACTATTTGCACTTAGTGTAAATAGACACTCAGAAAAAGGGCAGGCTCAATGTAAATAAGACAATTAACCAAGTAATCATTCATAGTTTGAATAGCTAAATAAATAGACTTTCTGGCTTTCTTTTGTTGTTGAGATTAAAGTCAATCAAACTTTATGCTAATTTGACCTCAAAATCTGTCACTTAGTAGAAGCTAGCCAAATTAGCCTAGACAAGTTTCTTGACATGCCATCATCCTCAAAAACCATTAACAAAATTACACAAGGTAAAAAGAAAAATTACCCAAACTATATTAAATATATATATAATATATATATATATATTAAATTAAATCTCACCTGCAGCGAGTATAAACATGGTTTCTGTCAACCATATTGTGTTTTATGTATAATGAATTCATAGCAGGATAGAGCATGCATTTTTAAAGAGACATTTTGAAACCAGAATTGTTCATTTTCTATTTACCCTACCTGTTTTTATTTATTTATTTATTTATTTATTGTTCTTTTTTTTAGATCACCCTAACTACTATTGGTTATGGAGATAAGACTCCTAAAACCTGGACTGGACGAATGCTGTCTGCTGGCTTTGCCCTGCTTGGGATCTCCTTCTTTACTCTGCCTGCGGTAAACCTTACACGCACCAAGAAATTATCTATACCTTGTTTCCTTACACTACTTAAAATATTAATTCAGTGTTTTATTAATTCAGCATCATGTCACTTCTCCAGATACAACATTAATAAAGAGCCATTTTGTAAATAATATGCATAATTGAGACCATTCCTAATGTCCTTCTTGGTTTTCAGCCTGTTCCACACAATTAAATCTTATTCATGGCTGCTAAAGCCGAATTTTATTTGGTGTCTTTGTGAAAAATTGTAAAGGTACATCTACTGTATAGAATACTAGCCACTATGCTGGCAGTTTCTACAACAAATTATCTGTATTTATAGAATACAAAGGAAGGCAAAATTAATTCTTCTGCTTGAGATACTGTGCATGTTTTAATACAGACTATACGTTTGGTTTGAAGATGAAAAACGTATTAAGCACAATGTTCTCTTACCATTCCTGATTTCTATAAAGAACTGTTTTTTTATAGAACCATATAGACCATAGTGTTCACCGTGGTCTTATGGCTATCAGAGCAGAAACAAAAGCTGCTGCTCTCCGTGTGTTTTTCCGTCATCTCTGTGTGCGTTCGTATGTAAATTGTGTGACCTTATTTTGCCCATTAGGCCCTTTACACCTGGAATTAAGATGCGTTTTGGTCGAACGGATCACAAGTAGATGAGGGAGACACATACCCTTTTTACACCTAGCATATGAATCCATCTCTTTTTGACCTAACTTGCGATCCGATCAACCATAATGCATCTTAATACCAGATATTAACAGGGCTTTAGAGAGATCTGAAAAAGCCCATACATTTACCCACCCATAGTTCTTCCCTCGCCATAGCACAAAGGAAGGAGAAAATATACACCTGGGGGGTGTCGCTCAATACCATCCAGGGTGAGGACAGATCTGTCATCACCTCTAGGATGGTTAAAAAAAGAAAAGTTCAGTTCCTCTACAGGCCTATTAGGTGTGCGGTATGCTTCGCTTCTACAACCTTTTCCACAGACAATCATGGATATTATTATTGTTGAATTGGATTGACCCCAGATTTTTTAAAACCTTTGGGTTAATCTGTTCCAAAGGGTTTGTGCTTGTGCATGCTTCACAATCTTACTGGTCAGGCATTTTTCAGTATGGTGACATGGGTATTAATGTTTCCATAGCATCAATGCCGTGACGCAGCATTGAGTTCCACTCTAAAGGGAATGTCTCATTACATATGTAATCCAGTTCCCTGAAAGGGGAAGGAGACACTGCATTGCTTTCCCATACTTCACGCAAAGTCTGAAAACGTCTGCCTTCAGACAATTAGAATATGGTTATGTGAGTTTCAGGCGTTTATTTATGGTCTCGGTGACACGCTTGCGTTACGTCACCTGACTACACTGTTGGCCAATAGAATTGGTGTTTTTCCACATGTGCTTCAGACACTGGCTCAGTCAGGAGCATTGCCACAACTTCAACATCATGACACTGTGTCTCTGCAAATTTTCTCATAATCCTCTTTTCTAATTGGTTCCACTTCACTTGCATTGCAGGGTATTTTGGGTTCGGGTTTTGCCCTGAAGGTTCAAGAACAGCACAGACAGAAGCACTTTGAGAAGAGGAGGAACCCTGCAGCCTGCCTTATACAGGTCAGACACAAGAGCCATGAATCTGCCTTCACATTTGGTGATATTAAACAATCTTGTAAAATAGAATTTGCTTTATAGTGTCATTTTTATGACAGAGAATTTTATGGAAAATGTCATGCCTCTAAGTAGAGATACTGTTTGCTAATGGTATCGTATCTTTTCATATATATTGTAACTGTGATTTGTGTCAGAATGCACCACAATGTTTTTGTTGCCTTATAAACCTGTTATGAAATGGCTGAGACTGTGGATAGTCTTACCCAACAGACAAAGTTCACAGCAAAGGGATTTTATTTGCTTGGACCAGTGTTACGCTGGTTTTAACATGGATGTACTGGGTTTTGATACCAGCAATGAAGAGTTGTAAAAATATCCTGAATTTGTTGCAAAAAATATTCGAGGAACTTCCCTTCTATGTATGTGTGTGTGTGTGTGTGTGTGTGTGTGTGTGTGTGTGTGTGTGTGTGTGTTTGTGTGTGTGTGTGTGAGTGTGTGAGTATTGTGTTTCTGCTCACTATGTTTTGCTCTCCTTGACCCTGAATAAGGCTGCGTGGCGATATTACTCCACCGATGGTAGTCGTCCTTACCTTGAGGCCACTTGGCGTCACTATGAGTCTACAATCCCTGTCCTGAGGCATGTATTGGTGCCTGCTCTGACCAAAAAAACTTGTGTAGTTTTATTTACTAATCTGCTTTTTTTCCTTTTTGTTTTTTCTTCTTCTCTTTCTCTTCTATGGGCTTGTTTTTCTTCTGTCTTTTCCTCTTCTTCCTTTATCCGTTCTTCTTTTGGTTTTATATATTTTTGCATGTAGTGTGTGTGGCGTAGCTATGCGGCTGATGAGAACTCGGTTTCCGTTGCTACCTGGAAACCTCATTTGAAGGCGTTGCATACCTGCAGTCCTACAAAGTAGGTACAACCCCCATGGCAGCTGCTATTCCATTTTCTGTCTGTTTCCTTGGTTCATTCATTTTCCACAAAGGGAAACTTTCCTCTTTTCCTCTATTTATTTGTTAAATTTCCCCATGTAACTTTTGTCTCCCACACACTCCATTCTTCTTTTCACATCCTCTTCATTTCAACATTCAAAAAAAATACATGTCAGTTTTTATGTTCATTTTGCATTTATCTGATACATTCTTAGCTATACACAAGAATCATTATAGACCAGGTTATATTGTTATAGACAATAGCAGGTCTAATGTAGGTCTAGCTGTCTATAAAATCACTTGATTGCAGTCTTTCTCTGAAAGTGAAAGGGGAAAAAACAAAGTTAATGGACAGTAATGTTTCTCTCCATTTTGCATTTATGCCCACATTCTGTTTTATAATGGCACAATCATGAATATGCAGTAGTGCTCCATCTTGGTAAATAATATTACAAGCAGCCAAATTGGCTACCTGATTGAGAAAAAGATTTTATTACCTTTGCCTTGCCATTCATAAATGCCCTTATGTCACATAACACCATGAAATGTAAACTGCTGAAAGCATTACTTTAAACATACTGAGAATAAACTAGACATTCAGAAGGGCTCCATATACATTTGGCACATACTTGCTTGAGCTTCTGAAGTTATTGCAATACTCTGCATGTTTTGATTTGCATGTATATGCATACTGTTTTGAACTGGCTGTTGCTTTTGGTGCATTAGTATGCATGAAATATTTTATGATAAATTGGACCCCATGAATCTGAACTTATGTGCAGTTTATAACAAGACTGTAGATTATCTGAACATCTCACATTTAAATATTTCTCTTTCCACATCACCTTCTCACACCTAAAGGAAGGATCAAGGAGAATCAGCTACAAGGTTTGTGTTGTTTCATATATACTATAAATATATGTTTTTGTATCCCAAAAATGGGCCTTTATTTCTTGTAATTCAGACTATATTTCTAATAATGGTTAGAGTTCATAACTTCTAACTGTTACTTTATATATCAAAATGTAACTTCATAATTAGCAATGTGACTTTATATTTCACAATTGCAATTTTTCATTTTATTCTAGTTATTTATCACAATGCAAATTCAAATCGTGCAATTTGATTTTATACAAGTATCTCTCAATTATGACTTTCTTTCTTGTAATTGCAAATCACAATGTGATTTTATTTCTCAAAATTGCAAATTTATGTCTCACAATTGTGACTTTATTTCTTATTTGAAACTTAATCTCAAAATTACTTATCTATGTTTTATTCTAAGGAGGACACAGGCTTCCATATTTGATCAGTAGTTCCCTCTGATGTCTGTTTACTGCCATCTGTTATTAAGTTCACTTTAATTTTTCTTCAGACATGTACATTGGGTAGATGGAATATGAAATGGCAAATAATTGAGATGTTTTCATGTTTTCATGTTTTGTCACTTACCAGACAAATGTGATTACTGGGGGGGTTGACTTCAATTAGAGAGCGAAAATGATGGAGATGAGAATGAGAGTCAGACTTGAATGACTGCATTGCACACCAGCTATAAGGCATAGTTTCATCAGTCCAGATAACAAAAAGAACATAATTCATTTGCATAATTACTCAGATAGAACTTCAGATTGTGTCATAATAGTTTGGCTAGTATGAACAAGGCCAGACAAAATAATTTCCACATCATTATGAATTTATTAAGTGCAGAACAAATACATGAAATTTATCCTTTTCTCTTGGTCCATTGTCTGAATGCGAACAACAGATTTCAAAGAGGTGTTTGGATATGGTGGGTTCTAACCAGTTGTTTGTGTGAAACAACCATCCATCTACTCAGTTACTGTATGATGCACTACTCATCAATGACCAAGAGGCAATGATACCATAATTAGCATAGTTGCTAATGTGACATTATTGAACAGAAGTGGATGACTCACCGCAGTGCTGCATTTTTGAGTGGCTGCTGCTCTTTTCTCTGAGTCATGTTCAGCTGTCTGACCTACAATGAGTAAACTAGTCATTTTTTTAAGTTATTGAAAGTAAAGGATATACAGTATGTGTATATATACACACCATGGTTGTCCAGTAAAAAAAAAAAAGTCTCCACTTATGCTAATTTTGAGTGCACACACAAGGACAATGCAGATACTTGTTAAATAGAAAGCCTGAGAGTAAGCCCAACAGAAAGTCAGAAACCAAAACTAGAGGTGTGATAACATTTCCAGTTTTTCTGTAAAATTGTGTTATTTCAATAGAAATTTCTGAAAAATTTGGTGACCTCACTACATGCATCACTACATTATTGATAGATAGACAGACAGACAGACAGATAGATGGAGAGATAGATCTATTTCTTATTTCATGGAACATTGTAATTACTTCTGAAGGATTTTTATCCCTCTGTCCTTGACGTTTCTCTAGGGTCTTTCATCTTACAGTACATTACATTTTGTCTTGGTATATTGTATCTGAAGGGCCTTTCATAATGATTGTTTAGAGTTCGTTTGACTGCACTTCTAAGCAAGCAATGCAGAACTAATAAATGACTTGGCGTCCACACTTTTTGTACTTCATGCTGCTCTTTGATGGTCATTGCCATGGCTCATGGCATAAAGGAAAGTGCTGTTCTTTCTTTCACTCTCTCATTCTCTCACTTTTTCCGCTTTTAGTCAGAAACTGAGTTTTAAGGACCGGGTAAGAATGGCAAGCCCACGTGGACAGAGCATTAAAAGCAGGCAGACGTCTGTTACAGACAGACGTTCGCCCGGAGCTGAGATCAGCACTGATGCATCGAGTCCTGCCAAGGTACAGAAGAGCTGGAGTTTTAATGACCGCACCAGATTCAGACCCTCCCTCCGTCTCAAGAGCCAATCACGGTCTACCCCTGAAGGTGAAGCAATTTCTGATTAGAGCATTACATTGAACTACTATGTGCATTGACGGAAATTTAGCTCTATGATTTTTATTCTATGTTGTGTATGTAGAGTAGAAATATAATGAATTCAAGAGTGATTAAGACACAATGAAATTCAAAATTTTATCATAACCTGGAAAATCTTCAGATTTTTGAGAAAACATGTCCAAGTGACTAGATCATTTTAAAATTTCAGGATTTCTGGATATAACCAGACTAATTACAGTCAACCATGGTGACACAGAGAGCTTATTGACATGGTGATAATGATTATTAGATTAATTATCATAATTTTTTGGTTGTTAATAAAAAAAAAAAATTTGTCCCTCTGATTGAGATCATTGTGAATCCAGATGATCCTGATTGGGTCCCAAAGGCCTTTGACTGAATAGGAATGAATTCCTTTCTCATTTTCTTTTCATCTTTTTTCATTCGTTTTATATATATATACAGTACAGTCCAAAAGTTTGGAACCACTAAGATTTTTAATGTTTTTAAAAGAAGTTTCGTCAGCTCACCAAGGCTACATTTATTTAATTAAAAATACAGTAAAAAACAGTAATATTGTGAAATTACAATTTAAAATAACTGTTTTCTATTTGAATATATTTCACAAAGTAATTTATTCCTGTGATGCAAAGCTGAATTTTCAGCATCATTACTCCAGTCTTCAGTGTCACATGATCCTTCAGAAATCATTCTAATATGCTGATCTGCTGCTCAAGAAACATTTAATGTGTACAATTGTACAAAATATTTGTGTACAATATTTTTTTTCAGGATTATTTGATGAATAGAAAGTTCAAAAGAACAGTGTTTATCTGAAATCTAATCTTTTGTAACATTATAAATGTCTTTACTGCCACTTTTGATTGATTTAATGCATCCTTGCTGAATAAAAGTATTAATTTCTTTAATTTATTTTCAAAAAAATAAAAAAATAAAAAT
Organism: Megalobrama amblycephala; assembly: GCF_018812025.1. NCBI lineage: Eukaryota > Metazoa > Chordata > Actinopteri > Cypriniformes > Xenocyprididae > Megalobrama > Megalobrama amblycephala. The sequence goes on along the minus strand of NC_063050.1, from coordinate 33,024,616 downwards.
ACTTACTGACCCCAAACTTTTGAACGGTAGTGTATAATGCTACAGAAGCTTTGTATTTCAGATAAATGCTGTTCTTTTGAGCTTTCTATTCATCAAGGAATCCTGAAAAAAAAAGTACACAACTGTTTTCATCATTGAAAATAATCATAAATGTTTATTGAGCAGCAAATCAGCATATTAGAATAATTTCTGAAGGATCATGTGACACTGAAGACTGGAGTAACGATGCTGAAAATTCAGCTTTGCATCACAGGAATAAATTACTTTGTCAAATATATTTAAATAGTACACAGTTATTTTAAATTGTAATAATATTTCACAATATTACTGTTTTTTACTGTATTTTTAATTAAATAAATGTAGCCTTGGTGAGCAGACGAAACTTCTTTTAGTGGTTCCAAACTTTTGGACTGTACTGTATATATATATATATATATATATATATATATATATATATATATATATATATATATATAGCAAATTACCAGTGTGTAATCACGCCTTTCTTTGACATGATCACTAGAATTGGGTTTAAATAATTTATTTTTATTGGACCAATGTCATTCAGGCAAGAGTGCAACAGAGGATTGCAAATGTGGTATTCTTTTTATATCAAAGTTCAATAAAATGGAGTTCATGTTGAGTTGAACTTAATTCACAATTGGCAATTACTTGTTACTTGTTTGTGATCCACTAATGAAAATAGTTCCAAACTAAACCAAAGCAGAATCAATCATTTCGTGTTTAAAAGCAACACACTATCCACCTTATTTTTAACATTATGCTGCTTGCATAATTTAGTAACTAATTCATAACACACTGGTTTCTAGTGCAAATAGTTTTACCATTTACTGAACTTTGATATTCTTTTAGTTACAGTATTCACAGAAAATAGCTTACTTTTGTGTTGCAAAATAAGGTGGATAAGAGTGTTCCATTCTTGAACAAATCATTGCTTTTGAAAAAATCAGTTGAGTGAATGATTCAGTGACTCATAATACGCAATCTGACAGACAAGCAGAGTAATTAAAAACTTTGAAAAGTCACACTGCTGTTGGGGTAAATATCTGCTCTGTAACACTGCTCATCCACTTAAAAATGAGGACAGGAACTATCTAGTTCACGGCAGATAAAGAATACAACAATGCACTGATTTGGACAACTCGATCCACTCATTGGACTACACTGCCTAAGGCTCTGTTTACAAATCCTGTGAGGTTAAGACATCTCTTCTGTAGAAAATGATGTATTATGTATAATTCAGACACATTAATGGATGCATATATCAAGGCATGGTATGATTTAGATTTAATCTGAAGTCTTTATCCACAGTGGGAAGGCTGTAAGGCACTTGATGTCATATAGAGTACATTATGAAATCAGAATAGTCAAATTTAATGAAAAATTATTACCTAACTTTAAGTGTCTTAATGTGCTTGCGTCTTGTACTGTGTCACCCTGCAGCCTAAGACATGAAGCCCTTAACAAGCAAGGGGCCCACAACACAAGGCTACATGTATCCACATATGTTACACTTTATTTCGATACTCCACTTGAGACATTCTAACTTTGCAACTACATGTCAACTAACTCTCATTTAGAGTATTAGACTGTTAGTTTAGGGTTAGTAGAATAGGTTGACATACTTATAGTCAGTAGAATGACCATCAAAATAAAGTGGTAGCAACTTATAGTTAGTAGACTGTCTAAAGTGGACTATCAAAATGATGTGTAAACTCTACATGTAGTAGAGCCCAATATACAATGGAAATCCCCTTCCATTGCGACTTCCCATTAACAAAATTTTACAGGGTTTACTGTATATATAAATATAACCAGTCATGCACTTTTTTTTGTGCCCATCTTTGATATCAGTATGAGTAAACTCACTGCCATCACACGCAATATCGCCATGTCTTCTCCCACTCAGAAACTAAAGTCAATTTATTGTTGGAAACTTAACGACTACAAAAACTGATTTTAATTTTCTTTATTAATCTTAATTGTATTACAACAATTTCAGTTTTTATTTTATTTTAAATTTAGTTTCAGCCACTCTTCAGTTTCATTTTATTTTTTATTTGCATTACTCTGCTTTAATTATATCATTTCAGTTGGCAGACACATTTTTAATTCATAGTTTTAATCTTGATTTTAATATACAATAACCCCGATGTCACAGTCACCAGCACTACATTTCCCAGCATTCCTCCTGTTCCTCACCTGCACACGATCATCAATCACATTGCGTTGCATTGCGTTGCGTGTATTGTCTCTCATTGGATTACTAAGTAAAGACTTGTTTGAAAATTATCTTCTTTGTTGTGTGTTCCTACACAAGCAGCACATTACGCTTGACATACAGTTTACAGATTTGATGACATATATAAAGATAATTGCATTGCTGAATTGTTAGGGGCCTTGTGAGGGACCCATGAGCATCCAATAATTAGGGTAACCACTGTGAACCTTTTGAGTAAACTTTTCAAGACGTAGTATAATTCTTCAGTCAAGAATCCTTTTGCCTCAAAGCGTAAAGTGGGAACATTCATATTTTAGCCAGAAACGTATATACTCCTTCCTCAGTGATGCCCTATGTCTGTAAATATATATGAAAACTACACCAAAAAAGAAAAAAAAGAAAAAGTGCACTATAAGCAATTAGACTGCGAAGTGTAGGCTATACAGTAGAACCTCATCTGTTAAAAAATGAATTATCATTGGTTATTAAAATAATACTTACTTTTTTAAAATTCTCAGGAAAGTAATTTGACTTCTCGGAAAGGCAGAAATATTTTTTAAGAGAAGAGATTCACGTCATAAGGACCAATGTACCATGTACTATATGCACTCTGAATGGATTAAAATTGTGCTTAGAAATGTATTTGAGTAAAAGTACAATTGATCAGTTTCAATTTGTGTTAATTTGAGCTGCACTATACTTTGTTAGTTTATATTCATTTGCAAATGTTGCATTTTTTCCCTCTGATGTTGCTCTCAGATGTTGTTTTGAGATGTTCATTTGATGATGGCTTTCAAATAATCTCTCCTTTCTGACTGACTCTTTATTCTTTAAGTGCTGATGACTTTTTTGGAATTTTCATTGTGTCACAGGTGAGGCTAACGTTGGTGTTGATGAGGGTTTTGATGAGAAAGGGTGTCATTGTGACATGTCGGCTGAGGACCTGCCGTCCGCACTGAAGACCGTCATCAGAGCTGTGAGGTAAGAGCAACAATTCTTCTCTTCATCATGCTGCAATATTTTAGAGCTCTGAGACATTACAATTAAAGCTCAGCATTTCATGAGCTATCAGTGATTATTGATATGAATTCGTTAAAAGTTTCAGTAAATAGTGTCAACCAAAGCTAATTCCAAGATATAAATTGTTTTTGTGGCCTAGATGCATATTATGTTGGATGCATAATAAATGTTTTTAAAGATGAATTGTGTGAATTCTGTGCTACTAACATCAAGTGTGATAGTAAAAATGAAAAAAATTGGTCAGCCAAACAGCCAACCACTGGTTGAGCCAATGTTATGTTGGACCGAGGTCTGTACAATATCACAAAACAAGTTGAACAAACTCAGGGTTACATAATTGATTCATTTGACAAACCCAAACAAATCTAACCTGCAAGCATACCGCATTGTTCTCCATAATTTTTTTTATCAGGGTTTGATCCTAAGTATGTGTCTATGTTTGTGCACATAAAATTATGACATTTGCAGAGAACATCTAGTCTTGTGAAACATGGATTGATGTTGCCCATTTTTTGCCAAAATTGGGCAACATCAATCTATGACAATTCTCTGAATAGTTTTTGCATGTTATTGAATGTGGCAATGCTATTGTCTTGGCGGACTAGATTTGCTACTCTGCCTCAGCTGTTTATTATTGCTGCTGCTGCTACTGCTGCAGAGCAAATATGGACTTGCTACTGTTAATAGATACACAGACACGCTACTGTAAGATATGCTACTGCTGCTGCATAAATAGACATACATAAATCCGCCAACAAAGCAGGAACAATAAGAATGACACAATACAAGCCAACACACATGCCTGGTGCTGAGAGTATGTAAAACATGCTGCTGCATTAATAGACACAGGGTCAGCAGAGGCCAATCAGCTTGTGCCACGTGTTAATGATGTGACTACTTGCAGATTGCATGTAAAGGACCAGTCTGCAGCCTCTTGAATTTCATGACTGAACTAGATATGTATACTATGAGAAAAAACGTGCCATTTTTGAGTGTGTCCCTTTAAATGCAAATGAGCTGTTGCTCCCAGCCCCCTTTCCAGAAGAGGGCAGAGTTTCAAGAACTCACGCTCTGGCATTACGGTAACAACAAAACAGGACAATCTTACACACCAAAAATGTCAGAATGGGCATTCATGTGCAATTTTTAACTTGGAAACTCCTGTTTATGTTAACTCCGATAGCATCAGCTCTGGATATGAAGTTTGAGCATGAAAAGTTGATATTGGCTCATCAACCTTTGTGAAAATCCAGCATTGAACAGACCCTTGTTTGTGAAGCAGATTGGCACAAACGTACAAGACTTTAACTACTTTCTTCGGGACATTTCCTTCAAAAATGAAATTTAATCACGATGTCCTCAGTGACTCAGATGGCGGGAGTCTATGGTGACTCATTGGTACATCCCAAAACAACATTTGTAATGTCTCTTTGGCGCAGACATTGTAAAATTCCAGCTGTTACATCGAGGATACAGAAATGGCGGACTCACTCATGGCTGTTTCTATGCACTTTTCAGGGAAATCAAAAATCACAAGGTTTGCTTAAACCCTATAAGCTGAGATAGGAGAAAGTATTTTAAAAAATACACAAAAACACACACATCACCTTTAATGAATACGGCATTGTCTGCTTGTCAGCCTTATTTAATTATTCTCATAGCCACTGAGAGCATGAGATGAATCAGTGTCTCATTATCTCATTTCAATAATTTTACTTTCAAGAAAGAGTACTGTCATCCACACACTTCACACTAGCAACCACGCTCTTTTCTTTTTTCTTTTTTTTTTTTTTTGCCTAGTATGTGTGGGTCAGTTAAAAGTTGATTTCTAGATTGACAGTATGTGCTCATCTTTTCCAGCCTCTCTATTTTGCTTTTATTGTGAGGAAAAAAAAAATGAACTCACAGTCTATAGGGTGTCTTGCTTCACTGAATATTCCAGACTGTAGGTGAAGTGCTGTGGTAACCCTGTAGGTTTCAGCTGGGGCCTGGATGGACCCTGACATGTATGTGATGCCAAGCTCAGACTTACCCAGGGTGTTGGATTTGTCTGTGTCATTTGGTCACCTTAGTTTTCAGAATCATTGCTGTGGTCATGCTGAGTCAACCCAAAATGCAATTAATTTGATTCAAGGCATTGTTTCAGTTTTTGAATTGCCCATTAGAAAATTTATCCTTTTCAATTATACTCAGAACAAGAAGACAAATTGGCACATTAAATGTCTATGCTGTCATATTCGTTTTGAGTTATATACTCCTTAATGGAAGAATAATATTATCATATGTTTCTGCAGGATCATGAAATTCCATGTGGCAAAGAAGAAGTTTAAGGAAACTCTACGCCCATATGATGTGAAGGATGTAATAGAGCAATATTCAGCTGGTCACCTAGACATGCTCTGCCGAATTAAGAGTCTGCAAACAAGGTAGGAGTAACCAACCACTGTCTGAACATGTTTTTACTTATATGCCTTCTACATACACTAACGTTCAAAAGTGTGGGGTTTGTAAAAATGAGTATTTTTGTATTTATTTATTTTGGCAAGAAATTAATACTTTTATTCAGCAAGGATGCATTCAATTTATAAAAGTGACAGTAAAGACATTTTAATGTTACAAAAGGTTTTTATTTCTATTCATCAAAGAATTCTGAAAAAAAATGTTATCACAGTTTTCACAAAAGTATTAAGCACAGTTGTTTTTAACATTGTTAATAATGAGAAATGTTTCTTGAGCACCAAATCAGCATATAAGAATGATTTCTGAAGACACTGAAGACTAAAGGTAGTAATGATGCTGATAATTCAACTTTGCCATCACAAGAATAAATTACATTTTAATATAAATAGAAAACCTATGGTTATTTGTTCTCAAGCTTAATGTGTGTATGTGTCTCATGCAATATAGTAGGTCCACAGGTGTGTATATTAAAACATCTTAATTTTTACTTAAACTCTTTTTGCCACTGGAAATTATAGGAAAGGGAGAAGGACTCAAACTTACATAATTCCAATGAGCCCAAAGTGTGTGCATTAATCACTTGGCCTTCCCTCTTTACATATGAATTACAGCTAATAGCTGCACAGTAGGAACATGGGCCATACCCAATACACAGTCAGTCAATCAAAACTCATTGCAACATACTAATTATAAATCAGCACTTTCACCCATATCACATGACAGTCAGTACTCATTTACAGAGCACAAACAAGCATTTCTAAACATGCAGCCCAATCAACAGAGGTTAGCAGTGGCACAGACAATCAAGAATTTGATTAATCAAGATCATGTAACATCTGTCTGAACATCACTCATTTTGATGTGAACTAAAACATTTACTCAACAATGAAAATCAAAGAGATTATTAGTTCCCACTTTCATGGCCTCTATATTATCGTCACACTGGTATGTCTGGTTCATATTAATGCCATCATGTCACATGTGGTCTGATGGCCCTGAGGCAGTGGTTCTCCTTGGTCATACAGTATATGGGTCACTGGGTGGTGGGGAAGCCCTGAGGTTCTGCTAGACAATGTGGAACGTTTAAGAAGTTATACTGTATATCATTCATGCATATCATTACCATTACTCATCATGGCTACATACATTTTCAACTCAAAACAATCCCTGCACTCAAATATATGCGCTGTCCTGCTCCACACAGCATGAAATAATGTCAAATGTGTAGAACGCCCGAATACTCAGTATTCTTGATCGACTGACAAACATATGGAAGTAAAATATTGACTAATGTCTTTGAAACAAAAAAAGCATGAATTGCTCTTATTGCTCTTATTGAAAAAAATAAAATAAAATATGCTTGCATTTTAATGCATTGTATTTTCAGGGCTTGCACTTTTGGGGGCTAAAATTCAATATGGTTGTATATTTAAGCTGTGAATATTTCAAATGAAAATATTTCAAACATTTCATTATTTAAAAATCAAGAATCTGTATTCACCTTCCAGACTTAATTTCCAAAGTATTCAGTATGTTTAAAAATACAACCTATTTGACAGGAAATTTTCAGTTCTTTTTTTTTTCACTGTAAAAAAATTCACTTCGACAAATTCAGTGGTTAAAATTCAGCAGAATATTCAACATTGCACATCCGGAAAATGCAGGAATAGCTGTAGGGAACAAACGCATAATCTGCCGTTAGTCACCTGACCAGCAGGTGGTGCAAGTGGGTGATGACCATATCAACAGTCATTCATTTATTTACAAAAACTGATTTACAGAAATGGAGCAAGCAGTAAGTATATGATATCAATCAATCAATCAATCAATCAATCTACCTGTTGTTTTGGTCTTTGTCATCACCCACTTATACCACCAGCTGGTTTGATGCACTGTTATTGCAATGCATTTTTCTTTTTTTTTTTCAATTAGTGCAATTCAACATGCTTTTTTTGGTTCAAAGACATTAGTCATTATTTTACTTCCATACAAACAATGCTCAAATGACATATTGCATCTACTGAGATTCTCAAGTGTGCAGTAAGTGGACACTTTGTTATCCCATTATACTTTAAAAAGACAATACAGTATGTGCCAAGTGACTCAGCCATTTTTTTGTCTTTTTAACCATGGCAGGTCTTCTGGTCACTTAAAAAAATATCTTTTTATTATATTTCTTCACTGAAGCCTAGTGAAGTCAAATTATCAAAGTTTTAATGAAGTGGGGCTAGTGCCACCATGTGACCAAAACCGGGCATTACAGTTCCTGACATTCTTCATAGTCTAAATCAGGGGTCTCCAAACTCGGTCCTGGAGGGCCACTGTCCTGCAGAGTATAGCTCCAACTTGCCTCAACACACCTGACTGGAAGTTTCTAGTATACCTAATTAGACCTTAATTAGCTGGTTCAGGTGTGGTTAATTGGGGTTGGAGATAAACTGTGCAGGACAGTGGCCTTCCAAGACCGAGTTTGAAGACCCCTGGTCTAAATGAACAGCAAGTCAAACGAGCTGCAAGTCTACAATTTTGAATTCCTCACTGCATATTTCAGTGCACAAGATAATAAACTGTTTGTACTAATAGTAGCAATTTATAGTTTCAGTTCTCTGTCTACTCATTTCATTCCTCTTTCTGCTAATGTCTCTCTCACTTTCAGGGTGGATCAGATTCTTGGTAGGGGCCAAATGCCTGTGGATAAGAAAGTCAGAGAAAAGTTGTTATCTGATGGAGACATTCTGGAAGATGTGAGCATGTTGGGAAGAGTGTGTAAGGTAGAGAGACAGGTGAGTATAGAGACACTCGGATAAACAATGCATTTCACAAACCAATGTATGTTGAATCGTTCCATCTTTTTACATTTTTGAATACTGCACTGATATTCAATATGACAGAAATGAGACAGTTTGTCGCTTGACCTGTGAGCAGTTTAGCCCTGTGGATGTTTAGAAAATAAAGTCTCTTACAACACATTTTTCAGACTCTCACTAGTTTGTCTATTAACAATTTTCAACAGTGGACATGCATGCATCACAGGTGATTTTTTATTTATTTATTTATTTAAAAAAATAATAATAATTGTAAGCCTAATTTCTATTATGAAATATTAGTTGTGTTTAAAGGGTTAGTTCACCCCAAAATTAAAATTCTGTCATTAATTACTCACCCTCATGTTGTTCCAAATCCATAAGCCTTTCGTTTATCTTTGGAACACTAATGAAGATTTTTTGATGACAGAATGCTGTCAGCAACTACGCTGCTGCTGCTGTTGGTGGTTATTGCAATACATTCACGGACAAGCTGCTGTGAACATGCAAGACATTCTACTGCCGCATAACTAGCATACATGAAATTTACCTGTATTACATCTATACAGGTGGAACTGGGGGAGGTGGATGGTTTATGATTGCTGTAAACAATCACAGAACCAAACTATTTAAATATTAAGCAAGCAAGCTCATTGGCTGCAGATGCAACAGAGAGCAAGTTAGCTTGTGCCATGTAGTAAATTATGTGAAAGCTAGCAGATAAGGATCTATCATCTATAGTTTCATGACAGAACTAGATATTGGCCTTGAGTCAAAAGGTTGAGAACCACTGTATTATACAACATAAACAACGTTTTCTGACAAACAATATTTCTGTGTTACATATATCATCTCTATAGGTACAGTCTATTGAAGCTAAGCTGGACTCTTTGCTGGACATCTACCGGCAGGTTCTGCAGAAGGGTTCGTGCTCTGCCCTCACTCTCTCCTCTCTTCCTCCATTTGGGTTGGAGGAGACTTCAGACTATCAGAGCACCATCCTCAGTAAGGATCTCTCTTGCTCCTCCCAGGTCAGCCAGTCCATCTGTGGCAATCATCCCAGGGCTCTCCAACTAATATTAGCCCCCAGTGAACTCAACCTCAACCAGAACAACTCCACAACATCTTCCCCTGGGCTCAATCCAGCCTCTGCCTCGCCTTTTAACCCATCTACCTTCCAGGTCCCTTCAACCCCATCCATGGAGTGTCCGTCAGCACAAGGGAGTCCATCTCAAAACCTCACCGCCAACAGCTTTCACTCTTCTGTAGTCCACTTTCCATGCATTGGTCAACCACCTCCACCTCTTCCATCCACAGCCTCTTCAAAATTTCAACTCTCGCCTGTTCCTCCACAACCAGGCCATGCCCACAGCATGGGACCCTCTAGGTCAGACCCTGCCGACTACGCCAAGTCCTGCTTTAGAGGAGTCGGGATAGACTTTGGGCTTAACTCTAGTATGGGCTGCAAGCTTCAGCAGAAAACCAGACCGAATTCTAAAGAAGACAGTTCTTGGAGGAGACATATAAGCCTGGATGCAGAGGTGGAGATGGACCCCCTTGTTCCAGTTTCGACTCTTGTCCCGGTTCAAGGCCACAGCAGTGGGGACAGAGGACTGGGGAAATCCCTCTCCGTGCAGGACCTCATAGAGCCCGCTCTAGAGGGTCTGGACACGCATTCTAGTCAGGCTAGTTTCTCCACTAGCGTTAGCAGCAGCCAGGACTCTTCAGCTGGGGTCATTGAGATGGGGGTAGCAGGCTGGGGAGAAGCTGATCTCTTCATCAGCGATAGAGATCTGGAGGTCTCAAAGACACATACTCAAGGATTCGACTTTCTTTCTCAGCCCCCCATTGATAAGTCCTACTCCTCTGAGCTGCTTAGGACAAGTACTACAACTGCTGCTAGTCACAACCTAGCAGGTGGACATTCGCCCAATATGGGCAGCAATGAGACTATGAATACGCCACATGTTCGACTAAAATAACGCAATCTCTAACGTGTTCTTAGAAACTGCATCTGATGGAATGAAACTTTGATATGAGAGCTTATTTTATTTTGGAGGCTTTTTTGTATTTTTATGAGGGCAAACTAAATTTAGATCATTTTTTATACATGTTTTAATAGTTTGGTTTATTTAAAAGAAATATTTTGTATAGGTCACCGTACATGACATATTGCATGCATTGTTCTTTTTCTAATGTACTGTAACATTTAAAAAAAAAAAAAAAAAAAAACTAATAGAATGTGGTAGAATAATAATCAACCTGCTGAAGATTATCAAAATCAGAGATGGCATGAACTCATTGGACTGCATGAACACTGCATGTCTTCAGCATACAAAACAACAGTCTCATTACAAAAAGCCTCGTCAACCCCAAAATTTACAACCTGCCTAAAAATAGAAAAAAAATTAAAAAATGTATCATTGTATTAAAAGGTAATTTACTTTTCTTATGTAAAAAAAAAAAAAGTGCCAGAAACTTTGAACAAAACTGATGCTGCTGAAAATTGTACAGTTTTGATAAAGCAGATTAAATGTTGAGAGAAGCACCTGATAGTTTCCATACTACATTAGTTGCTGTTTTTTGTAATTAATTCTGATCACTGCAGCTGCAGCCCAACTTAATATCCTGTTAGTTTTGTGAATATAAATTATTAACAATAATAAAATAGCTATTATGAATCATTTTAATACATTGTATATATGTGTGTAATTTATTATAATTCATAATAAATGTTATTTTATTATTGTTGTTAATTATAGATGAGTATATTTGCTAATAATTCTATTTTTTTCATTACATTGTTTTTGTCATTTTAGATGGCATGTGCAACCGCAGTGAATATTTGTCAGAGCTCTCCAAAATCTGACCTAAATACAATAGCATACATGCCTATACTCATCAAAGATGATTGTGAAAATGTTTTCTGTTGTTATTATTTAGTAATTTAGAAGTAGACATCAGAGTTCAAATGTATTTTATTGTTGGTTATGAACCGACATACATTAGATAATGGAGAATAATATTCTCGTTAAAGTACATGAGTGCAAGTGCAAACAAGATAGCTCATGCTTGTTCGGAGTGCTGTTGGAGTAGACAGTAAAGTGCGCTAGCTACTTTGTCTTCATGCACACAGAAAAAGACTTAAAGCTACATCACAACATCAAATCAGAACAAACTAACATAGAATCTTCTACCTATTGGACTAGAAGCTGGAACAGTTAGCTAATACTGTAAGCAAGGTCACATAAGCAATGTTAGCAAGAGGGTTTAGGGATTGCACACAAGCTGGGATACAGGATAAACAAAGCTTACTCCACACTCCCACTAGAGGCAGATCTTAAAGTGCTTATAACAATTTAACAATAGAACAAATACCACAACAAAGACTTAAAATTCAAAATAAACATATGATTAAACATAAATATACTTCACTATTGTAATCATGGTCAAGCAGGCGCAAGTTTTACTTTTCCTTCTTCTGCTTTTGCGATGCATTTTGATAAATAACCAAGCTTTGTTTATGGAGTTGAAAAGAGGAGGGATGGTGTGGCTGACCCAAGTGTTCGCAGCCCAGCACAACATTCATTTGTTCTTCTGGGCCTTTTGGGCAGATTTCGTGACCTTCCCAGAGGTAGGGGTCTTCTTCTCAACACCCTTGATGACGCCCACTGCTACGGTCTGACGCATGTCACGCACTGCAAAGCGACCTGGGAAATGAAGATAATAAAATACCAGAGTTTAGTTATGACAATTTTTTAACAAAAAAATGGCTAACATAATTGGCAGACCCCCCTGTTTAAGACCTGCTAAAATTTTGTAATTTATTATTGTAATTATTATTTTATGAGAGCCACAGCTTATTTGGGTGCAAGTTTCAATCCTGGCCAAGTCCTTGTGTTCCCAAAGTGTTCCCCTCTTTTCCCTCCTATTACTTCCTGTCCAATCTGTCTGTGAAATAAAGGAAAAAATGCCCAAAAATAAAACTTTAAACAACTATTATTAATCATTTTGTGCCCGCCCTGGAAAGGGTGAAATATTGGGGGAAAATTCAGGTGTCTTTGCAGTAGGAGTGTCTTTGGTAATAAACTGTTTTATAGTAAACATACTAGGGGAATTCATAAATTTAAATCCAAATTAAGATCCTTACCAAGAGGAGGATACTCAGAGAAACTCTCCACACACATGGGTTTGCCTGGTATCATATCTACAATAGCAGCATCCCCAGACTTCAGGGACTTGGGATTGTCTTCTAGCTTCTTCCCAGAGCGACGGTCAATCTTCTCCTTTAACTCGGCAAACTTACAGGCAATATGAGCAGTGTGGCAGTCCAGCACTGGGGCATAACCTGCACTGATCTGACCTGGATGGTTCAGAATGATCACCTGACCAGAGCAGAAAGTGGATTATTGAATAGTTTGTAATGACAAACACCCTCCAAATAAAAGTACAGTTTAAAAAGATAAATATCTTGTTTTATTAGACCCTAACAGCCACATTCAGAACTCCCTCCAGGTAAAAAATAGATCATGAATTGTGTCCGTAGTATGGTGTACATTTTAGGACATCCTTTTAGGAAGCCTCAGACTGAAAGGCTTCAGGTCTCAGGAAAAACAACATCAGGTGTCAGGTCTTGTACAATTAGGCATCGAACGAAACAGCCTCAGAATAAAAGGCACTGCCTCGATGTGACATCACATGCACACAGTTTTCTAACTAAGTTGTATAAAACATAGACTATCCCACTGAGATTATTTTGTAAATTTGTATTATTCACTAGTTTTATTTGAATGTATAAAAGGCAGGGACGTCCACAGGGGGGTTGCTCAGGTTGCCTGGGCAACTGCCCATATGCCCTTCTCGACTCACGTTGCCCTTCCTAGGTGGAAAAAAATTAATTAAAAAATCGTACAATGGATGTAAACTCTGTTTACGTGGCTGCAGCGCTGCACGCGACCGGCACCTGAGCTGAGCCTGCATGAGCGGCACTAGAAGGAGATTGACGCGGTTGTCGGGTGAGACAAGTTAACGTTGTCGGAAAGGTGAGTAAGGTTATAATCGTTAACGAAAACGAATGAAAAAAACGAAAACTAGGTGGGAAAAAACATCGTCGTTAACTGAAATAAAAATAAAAACGAGGCATTACAAAAAAAACGATAACTAACCAAAACTGTAATGTGTGTTTGGCAAAACTAACTAAAATAAAATAAAATTATAGATTAAATGTCCTTAGTTTTCATCTTTGTCAATGTCTTTCATAGAGCAAACGTTCAGCTGCATTTCATTTCCCTGCGTCTCTCACGCGTCTCTCTCACATACTCGCGTGCGCACACCGCGCCTCCATGAGAACGAGTGTTGGAAGCAAGTTCGAGAGAGGTTGGTATCTCGTGAAAACCTTTACACAATCACACATTAAAAAGTGGTATAAAAATATTTTTAATTCTGAATATAATTTTGTCAGTGTGTTGAATTATTAGAAAAAAAATGCACACCGGAGGTGGTGATTCGGTCACGACTCGAAGCGGAGTCAATTATTCCACTTATACCACGGTTATTCTCAGTCCTTCATATAGACCGTGAGTTTTTTTTTATTTTTTTTATGGGATTTGGTAGGGGAGTGCCCTTTTTTTTTTAGGTCAGAGCAACTGCCCCTCAAAATTCCTGTGCACGTCCCTGATAAAAGGTTAGCTAAATAACACATTGCAACTAGCTTGCATTGCAAACTATTGTGAACACTTATGGACACTTAACTATGATTTTTTGTCGGATTGATACTATTTGTATAACAATAATTTTACTACAAATACCATAAACTATAGTGTAGCAAAACCATGGTTAACTACAATAACCATGTTTTTGTTTTATTTGAAGTAAAACCATGGTTAATTTTCATAAGTAAAAAATCTTTCCAGCAATTAGACTGCATTGTTATAAGCACAGCTTATAACAGAACAGAGGTTACCAAAGAAACGGCTTTATGTCTGCTGTTCCAGCGCCACCTACTGTTTCATACACCTTACATTTTCATTCAGCCTGTTGCTGTTTTTCTGCAGACCAATGTGAAAATCGCTATGTTCTTTTCTGTATAGAACCTAACCAGTGTAATATTTAATTAAAAATGTAAGATGTAAAGCTGTAATAAAATATCAGGTAGCCTACAGCTAACCTTTGGCCCCTCTCTCACTCTCTCTGTTTTTTTTATTTGTTTTTAATACTCGAATAACAATAACATAAAGAACATTGCCAGGGGATTACATAAATAACCTACAGGAACACCATCAATAGATAGATTCTACATAACTAGCATGCACGCGCACACACCTTACATCAATTTGGGAATAGTTACAGTTAAATATAAAAAAGGGGGAGAAAGAAAAAGACAACTGAGGGATGGCATTATGGTGTGATAAAAGCCAATAGAAAGTTAGGCTATACAAAAAAACTGAAAAAAAAGATGCCTTTTCATCTGATGTCTTTTATTCTGAGGCTGTTTCGTCCGATGCCTAATTGTACGAAACCTGACACCTGATGTCGTTTTTCCTGAAACCTGAAGCCTTTCAGTCTGAGGCGCGATGCAGTTTTGTCCGAAGACTGAAGCCTTTTAGTCTGAGGCATGAAGCCTTTTTGTTGTATGACTAAGGTCTGAGGATGTCCTAAAATGTACACCGTACTGTAGGCTTTGTAATTGGAACCCTATAAAACACATAACTAAGATCTTTACCTGAGCTATGAAACTCGCCGCCTCCTGTGGAGGATCGTTCTTGCTGTCACCTGCAACATTTCCACGTCGGATATCTTTGACTGAGACATTCTTCACATTAAATCCCACATTATCACCTGGAAGAGCTTCAGATAGAGCCTCGTGATGCATCTCCACAGATTTCACCTCAGTGGTCACGTTCACGGGTGCAAATGTCACAACTAGACCAGGTTTCAGAATGCCTGTCTCTACACGTCCCACAGGCACAGTACCAATTCCTACACAGTCACAGAAAGAGTGCAAAAGTTAAAGGAGGATGTTTTTTTGGTATAATTTACTGGAAATATCAGTGTTAACTTTGCAATATCAGTTTTTTTTTTCTCTTAAAATATCCTTGTGGGATTATCATACTTAAAGTTGATGTGAAACTATGCCATCCTAATATACATGAGCCTGGTTTCACAGACAGGGTTTAGATTAAACCAGGAGTAGGCCTTAGTTAAAATAAGACATCTAAGTAGCTTTTATAAACGTGCCTTAGAAAAAAACATTTCCGTGTGTTTTTGTTTTGTTTTTTGTCTTGGACTAGGCTTAAGCCTGGTCTGTGAAACCAGACAATAGAAAACTATAAGTCGTTCATAGGTCACACATCTTTACAAGAAAAAGATTAGCTATATTGTGCAGTGTGCATATGATCTTAAAATTCCTTTTAAACTAGTGTTCTTATTGAGACCCTTTCAGATTGGGTGTCCTTATACCTCCTATTTTGTACACATCCTGCAGTGGGAGTCGGAGGGGTTTGTCAGTGGGGCGGGTTGGAGGCTGAATGGCATCCAGAGCCTCCAATAGAGTCGTTCCAGAGGCACTCCCATCCTTACGAGTGATCTTCCAGCCCTTGAACCAGGTCATCTACAGAGACAACATATTATTGTAGCCAGATAAGTGAAGGTTTTGGACATTTGGAAGCTCTTTTGAAACACAATAGGAGTTACATACACTACTGTTCAAAACTTTGGGGTCAGTAAGATTTTTTTTTTTTTTTTAGGAAATTAATGCTTTCATTCAGCAAGGACACATTCAATTGATCAAGCGTGACAGTAAAGACATTTATAAATGTTACAAAATATGTATTTTTCAAATAAATGCTGTTCTTTTGAACTTTCTATTCACCAGAAAAGTCATGAAAAAATGCATCACATTTTCCACAAAAATATTAAGCAGCACAACAGTTTTCATAATTGATAATAATAAAAAAATTTTCATCACATAAAAAATAAATGTAAATGTAAATCAGTCTATTATAATGATTTCTGAAGGATCATGTGACGCTGAAGACCGGTGTAATGGCTTCTGAAAATTCAGCTTTGCCATCACATGAATAAAATACATTTTAAAAAGTATATTAGTATAAAAATAGTTCTTTTAAACTGTAATAATATTTCACAATATGACTGGTTTACTGTGTTTTTGATCAAGTAAATACAGCCTTAGTGAGCACACTTCTTTCAAAAATATTAAAAAGTCTTAGCAAATCCTAATGTTTGAATGGTAGTGTATATATTGAGAATGCATAGCATACACTAATGCATACTATTTAATCTACAAATATAACATAAGTATAATAAATAAGATGTTGGCTTGTAAAGAGATAAATTATGTAATTAAAATATCTAAAACTATTGAGTCTAATGATAATATCAAATATATACATCGTTAGGTAATATAACACTAACATTTGGGCTGGCCTCCAGCATGTTATCCCCATTCCATCCGGAGATTGGCACAAATGCCACAGTATCGGGGTTGTAGCCGATTTTCTTGATATAAGTGCTGACTTCTTTCACAATCTCCTCATAGCGCTTCTGGCTGTAATTGGGTTCCGTAGAGTCCATCTTGTTGACGCCCACGATCAGTTGTTTGACACCCAGGGTGTATGCCAGCAAGGCATGCTCACGCGTTTGCCCGTTCTTTGAGATACCAGCCTCGAATTCACCAACGCCAGCCGCCACAATCAACACAGCACAGTCTGCCTGTATCAGGAGAAATGAAAGATTATTAAAATACTTTGATGAAATAAAAAAAAAACTTTTTGGTCGGCTCTGTTATGTGATTATATAAAAACCTGTGAGGTGCCAGTGATCATGTTCTTAATAAAGTCTCTGTGTCCTGGAGCATCAATGATGGTGACATAGTACTTGCTGGTCTCAAACTTCCACAGGGAGATGTCGATGGTGATTCCTCGCTCTCTCTCAGCTTTGAGCTTGTCAAGGACCCAAGCGTACTTAAAGGAGCCTTTTCCCATCTATAAAAGGTGATGAAAAATATATGTTTAGAGAAAGATCTGTAACTGAATTTCTTGAAAAATTGCCTCTGTCACACAAGTGCATTATGCAACAGTTATTTTCAGTCCTCCAATCTGATAGGTCACATAGTGTTCCAACGGCATGGTTATGTCACTATTTTTGTATCACTTCACTGGTATTTGGTTATGGCATTCCAGACCAGTGGTGCAAAAATGGAAGTGGAATGGAAAGCAAAGTTGTGCCATTTTGCATGGAAATTTGGTATTAAGTTTGATACTGCCAAATTTTGTCAAGAAAGAAACTAGTTGTCTCAGTGTTTTTGTCCATACATTGAAAGTCAGTGGTGTCCAGTGTTGTTTTAGACCACGCATACTTACATTGTTTGGACAAAAACAGTTCTTCATTCTTCAAAATATATATTTTTCTGAACAAAGTCATACAGAGGCGCGAATACATGATGACATAATATAAATTTTTGGGTGAACTATTGGATCTTAACCTATTGTTTATAGAATTGATTATTAAGAAAACTTACATTCAAAATCTGTGACTCCTGCTGATATTCAGCACTCTTGCTTGTTTGACATTGCTTAAGTAGCTCATCCTTTACACAGTGGGCCTCTTGGTAAAATTATATACATTAACTGTCTATGATAACACTGCAACAACTTGTCTTGCATATTTAGACTGCTATACCTCTGCAGCTTCCTTCTCAAACTTTTCAATGGTCCTCTTGTCGATGCCTCCACACTTGTAAATGAGGTGGCCAGTGGTGGTGGACTTCCCTGAGTCCACATGGCCAATGACCACGATGTTGATATGGAGCTTCTCCTTACCCATCACTGGGCTCTCATTGGGTTACAGTAAGCCTACAACAGGAAAAACGAAACTAAATAATTCATCATACAAATAAGTTATTTATATTTGCGCTCGGATGTAGGCTACTGAAACAACCACATAATATAGCACTATATATTCTTCCATATTTTGTCAACTCTTCTTTATTCAGTTAATTTACAATAGGCCAATTCAATTTTTGGCTGAAAGTATTTTTTTCTCTTTTTCTTTTTTATCAGTATGGAGCAATATTTCATCATAGACCAACTATCAGTGAGTTTCATTGT
This sequence comes from Megalobrama amblycephala, assembly GCF_018812025.1. NCBI lineage: Eukaryota > Metazoa > Chordata > Actinopteri > Cypriniformes > Xenocyprididae > Megalobrama > Megalobrama amblycephala. Next base: position 33,005,963 of record NC_063050.1, on the reverse strand, counting down.
CATACTTAAAAACAAACACTGTACAATACATGTACATACAATCTCTCATGTGATTAACTCATACTTCATAGCAGTAGATAGTAAATCTCTGTTATTATTATGAATGTAGTTTAGAATGATGATGAAGGTTGTATAAATGTGTCCTTTGTCTTAGAAAGGAATCTAGTGTCGAGAGTTTGGAAATTGTTAGTAGCCTACATGACCTCTACATTAAAATTTTATGAATTACAAAATTCCCATTTAAATTAACTAATATTTTAAATCATGCGTCGGCAACTTTTGACCTAAATTATTCAAATTCTTGAGATAAATCGGCTAATGTCACAGTATCCTTGAACGCTTGTCCATGTTTTTTTTCCCCAGCGTTGTCTGGGTTACAAATGTATCAGCACGAGCCACATGCCGTATGCGGCAAAACTTGACATGTAGCCTAAATAAAACGTCAAAATATTTTATTTCAGAAAATTTTAAGTATTGTTTCTTATATGGTCTCTATTTTAATAATAGTTCATAATCATTCCCACATTCACCTCATACCGAACAAATATGTCATGGTTATGTAATAATGTCATGCATGTACAGTATGGAGATGCTACACCATGAAAAGAGTGTGGCCTGATAGTCTGCTTGACAAAGAGGAAAGATGGAACGAGAATAAAAGGATATAAATGTTCTTTCCACAACAGACCCTATCAGTTACATCAGCGCCATGTTCTGTATTATGTCCTAACTAGAAATAAAACTCAAATCGCTGCACATCATGCATACCCAATAAATCATCCGACCGCTTAGCTCCACCGGCAAGTAATTATAAAGCGTTAATGTATAGAGAAAACGGAGAGAGGGTGTGTTTTTTCAGGTGTCCAACCTTGGAGAGAGGCGCCTGTAGTCCAGGGCAGCAGGAGCGAGAGTCGCGACGCTCTTGTTGTATCAGATACTGCTGTCAAGGTGCCGAGGATGTCGTCGTGCCAAGAAAGGAAGTTTCTATCTGTTCCACTAGAGGGAGCTGTCGAATAACACATGTACAGTAGCCATGTGTAGCGTATAGATTTTCAATGTGTTAAAGGGGCAGTTCAGCCAAAAATCATTTATTCATCTTCAAGTTGTTCCAAACCTGTACGAATTTCCTACTTATGACACAAAAGAAGATTTTTTTTTTAAAGAATACGGGTAACCAAACAGTTTATGGGCCCAATTGACATCCAGTAAAAATAAATAAATAAATAAATAAATAAATACAATAGAAGTCAATGGGGCCTATCAACTGTCTGGTTACTGACATTCTTCAAAATATTTTCATTTGTGTTCAGCAGAAGAAAGAAATTCATACAGGTTTGGAACAACTTTAAGGTGAGTAAATGACAGAATTTTCATTTTGGGGTAAACTATCTCTTATAACTTTTGCATGATATTGTTTCTTTAGCTTTTTTGTTACCACAAGATCTTATTAAAAACTGTTTTGGAAACGTTTTACTATGAAACCATGGTACCATCATTTATTTTGCCATATTTCCAATTAATTTTATGAATATAATTTATTGTTTAATTATTCCATCTGTAGATTCTCAATCTTAAAATATGAAAATCAATCATAAACACTAATTATAACATCTGAAAAACGATGAAAACATATATCACCTCTGATCTCTCATGGGAAAGGTGAAATTTCATATGACGATAAATAAATCAATAAAAATGCTGCAATACAGTGTCAGCGTCCATGATTAATTGATCTCACTTTGTGTTTGCTGAAAATAGGCTAAGCGTAACGTTAATTAAACGTGTAACGTTAGCTAATTTATCAGATAGGAAACAAAGTAAATTTTAAGAAAATATTGTGTTAATTATTGCTACATTATGTAACCATCTGTGAGTGAATATAAGCCGAGCAATTGCCAGAAGTGGCCAGATCTCTATAGCCAGAGTTGGGCCAGTTACAGTGAACAGGAATCGGCTCAGTGCTTTACAGCCGTAACAAATGTGCCAGAGCGAGCTGCGGGCCACAATCGGCCCGGTTAACACACGCCGATGCCGAATCTGAGACGCAGGCGCCGCGGGGCAGCCGAGCTCGGGCCGATTACTATACATGCTATCTGGGATTTCACTCACAATCCTCTCCTTACCAGACATCAGAAAGTTTGTTGCATTATAGGCCTATTATTCTTCACTTTAGTCTCTGAAATCACACAATAAAGTGCAATCAAACTGACAATGCTATTTAAACTTGTTTAATTAGAAAAAAAAATAAAATTCTCAGTCATGCAAGATTTGAAATTGCAATCCAAAAAGCACAGCACATTCTTCTGATCCACAGCATCTCATATTCAGACGAGAGCCTGAGCCCATCTAGAGCCTATTGCCCCTGACTTCAGCTATACTTAGGCTATACATGAATTATATGGCATTTGATATAATAAAGATGACCATAAGCCAAAGCCACTGTGGTACAACTATGTAAATACATACACCCATTGTTTGATGAGTGTTTGGTGCTGTTATCGTTATTACGGCCTGTTTAATCATCTACCCAGTTGTTATTACATGAAGTGACTTGAGCCAATAAATAACATCATTCACAAATGGAATCCCACTGTACCTGCCAGTAACTTTCCGAGAGCTCTGAATGTCAGCCTGAGATGAAAAACTATCAAGGTGTTTATCTGTGAACATACCTTTGACTTGGGCCTTAAAGGGTTAGTTCACCCAAAAATGAAATTTCTGCCATTAAGTACTCATCCTCATCTCGTTCCAAACCCGTAAGACCTTCGTTCATCTTCGGAACACAGATATTTTTGATGAAATCTGAGGGGTTCTTTTATACCCCATAGAAATCAACATAATCACCACATTCAAGGTCCAGAAAAGTGGTAAATACATAGTTAAAATAGTCAACGTGACTGCAGTGGTTCAACCTTAATGCTACTAAGCGATGAGAATACTTTCTGTGCGCAAAAACAAAACAAAAATAACGATTTTATTCAACAATTTCATTCACTTACGCTGTTTACATTGTATAGACAGTGCAGCACTTCCGTGTTCAACGTCAGAACACCGACTCAGTATTGGTCGACTACATGTGAGCCAATACTGAGTCAGCATTCTGACGTAGAACACGGAAGCGCTGCACTGTCTATACAACACCGACTCAGTATTGGCCGGCTCGCCAGTCACATGCATCATGCTGCTCACATGTACAGCGTCGGCGTTCTGACATAATACATGGAAGCCAGCACTGTCTATCAACATAAACAGCGTAGGAGACTGACAGGGTAGAGAAGAAATTGTAGAATAAAGTCATTATTTTTGTTTTGCTTTCGCTCACAAAAAGTATTCTCGTCGCTTCATAAACATTTAAGGTTGAACCACTGCAGTCACGTGGACTATTTTAATGATGTCTTTAGTACTTTTCTGGACCTTGAATGTGGTAATTATGTTGCTTTCGATGGAGGATAAAAAACCTCTCAGATTTCATCAAAAGTATCTTAATTTGTGTTCCGAAGATGAACAAAGGTCTTATAGGTTTGGAACAACATGAGGGTGAGTAATAAATGACAGAAATTTCATTTTTGGGTGAACTAACCCTTTAAAAACAGATAGGAATGAGCTCAGTGCACTTTGAATGAAGACTTACAATGTCTGAATCTGAGAACTTTTATGCCATAACAAATATGTCCCTTTGGAATCACATGTTACATTACTAAATAAAATAAAATATAGACATTTAACTCACACTTTAATATCCATCTCAGTTTTGCATAAGCAACAGGAAAAACATCCAAGTCTCATTTTTAGATATGTTGTCTTTCTTTCTAAACTTTCTAAGGTATGATTCTACAAGTGCATCTTTTGTAAATAAAAGAGACTAAATTTAGCTGAAAGTGGGAGTCTTCATTGTTATCAGTGTTATGTGCATGATTAATTATGAACAAAGTGTAGCAGGCCAAAACACGTGGGAAACTTTAAGTTCTAAATTAAGAGTTGTAAAAAGATCACCATCTGTGTCTCTGTAGTGCCATCACCCTTCAGATCTCTCAGAACAGCTCACTGTATGCTATATAAAGTCCTTCATATATATCTGATCCATGGAGCTGAGAGTATGGAAATGTGAGATTCCATGGTTAATTTTAAATGTTATCTCACTGTATTCATTAACAAACACCCCCATAGCATATCTATTGCAAATAACTGTCTCAATAAATATTTGAGATTTCATTGTGTGGGCTGGTTGTCTATACAGAGATAAAGCCTATGTTAGACTGGGGTGGTTCATAAAAGAATTCCTGTTGAAACTTCAGTCCAAGACCAAGGTTTATTTATATCCCTAATGAGGTCAGGGAAACTCTTACAGCCATTGACATATGCTTACATGTACAATATACAACAATTCAGCGCTGTTGAAAAAAAGTCATGCTTTAATGAGTGCTTTTTTTCCCAGAAATATTTAAAAAAAAATTTTTTACCAGAACCTGGAGCCTGGAGTTCTGATTAAATCTGACCATCAAGTTTTTTTTTTAGATATATCATTTCTCATTTGCTTCAAACAAGATTGTTTTATTGTGAAGATGGGAAAACATTCATGCAACAGTTCATTTCTTAATAAATGCATAAATTGTATTGTACTCCAGTTATAGCTAATTTTCCTGAATCTCTCTCTCATTCTCTCATCCTTGCTGCCTCTATGATTGGGTGATATTTTTATAAATCTAGGTCCTGAGGCCACCTGGGGAAAACAGCACCAAATTCAGGCCATGTAACAAACCCGAGCCGAGCAAAAAGGACTTCGACGATGATGCGTCATATCACAACTTTCCACAAACAGAAACAAAACACAGGTCATGACATAGTGAAACAGGACTAACAGCTCAGCAGCACAGACTACAGACACCTGTTTCATTCATCAAATCTGGATTGAGATGTAAAGCTTTTTGTTTATCATTGGAAAGGAATATCAAAGATATGGTAAGTGTCTCTTTTCCTTTTTTGTCTGCCAAAAAGGAATGCATCTGATTACATAACTGAAGTATTATGGGTTTAGTTTAAGACAGTTTTGTCATTGATGCTGGGAATGGAAAGCAGACCAGAGATCTCTAAGAATGAACCTCGTGACACATCTAACTGGAATTTTTTTCCCCCAGGCATAACAGTGTAAGCTATTCAGACCTGCAACATACAATCTCAGAGAGCATTTAATTGCAGTTTCTGTAATATTTTTGTTTTACATCAGTAATCATCATGCAGTTTCAAATGGAACTGCATGCTTCAGTTATGCTGATTGTCACTGTGAACAGCGGATCAGCAGAGATAATCTACTTTCAATATGTAGTTACTAAATGCCATCTGCTAGAGGCTTCATATGGTCACTGAAATTTACAATGGAACACAGTCCACACCAAGACAAACAGGAGGGAGACAAAATGTCTAGAGCAAATGGTTTCATCATAAATCTTCACGTAATTTTATTGGCAGTTTACTGTCAGTATAGTGAACAGTGATTTTGCCTTGTTTTCTTGTCTTTTGCACTATGCTCAGATTTGTTTTGTGGTAATGACATTTAGCCTATCTGAATGCATTGCTGTTTCAAACCTTCTCTCCTTCTTTACTTTCAGCTCCTTTTCTTTTCATTTGTCCTCTGCTCCACTTGACTCATCTCAGAAGCTCTAAGATGGTGACCTACTTGTAATTGTCAGGGAGATTAAACTCAAGATATGGCAGCTATGTCCCCGAAAATGCTGGTGCACTGGAACCAGTTTGATTTGAGATCCCATAGGTAGGTTTAATTTGGAAAGAGATTTTTTTTTTTTTTTTTTAATAGCCTATATATTTCAGATGCAGGAAAAGAGAAAATCTGGATTTTATCTTCAAACTATTTTTTTTTTTTTTTTCCACTCAGAAAGGATTCTGGGATCATTTTAAAATCAGTGTATCTTTACATTTCGAATCTTATACAGTTTACCGAAAGTGTTTTTTGTTATTTTTTTCAAATATGTAATGTGTATATAGGCTATATTAGCCCATAGTTCTTATCTGGATTTAGCTGTTACTTTATGGATGAGATTACTGACTTTCCCACGGTTGTCCAAGTATTTTTTTTTCTCTGCCACTCCGTGCGCGTGCTTGCCTGACTCGCGAGCTCCGGAAAGAAGCAGCGGGTATGACGCTGAAGGAGGGAGCGCGCATGTGGGGATAAGGTTTGTTGAGCTGGTTACATTCATGGGGAAAGACATGTAGACTTCGGAGAAAGGAATGACGACGTATAACAAGTCTGTGATCGTTTGGGCTTTGGTTTTCTCAATTCTTCCTTAACTCGCAATGAATGAAGTTCAGGTAGGTTTAGACTCGTTTATCCGGTCGTGTTGTTTTCGAAAATATAGAGATAAACTTTCTTACACAAACTTCAACTAAAGCTTCATCAGGATTGAAGTCGGTTACAGCAGTCAATGGGAACAGGTCGACTGTCAAAAGGATGGATATATGATTATACGATGTATTTGGACACCTGCTACCAAAAAAAAAAAAGTAATTTTAAGAATGTAAAAATTAAAAACATGTCAATTGGTTAACGGTAAGCTAAAAACACTGTTTTAAAATATGTGTTTTTATGTGTTATTTTTTGGAAGTGAACAGTATGAACAATTTACGCACGAATATTTAAGTTATGTTTTGGTAAAAAGTCTCTTTGGTAACTCATGAGAAAGGAATTGCTTACAGAAACCATTAACCTACATTTTTTTATTTTGTTTCTTATTGTGTTATGAATTATGTGCTGTGTTTATGTAAGATTTCATGTTATTTACCTAATGTTAACCGCAGTTTAGTGTCATGTCTTAACCTGATGGTGTTTGTGTGGATAACAGTGTCCTCATGTCATGTTAATAATGGACAAAAAAACTGGAGTGGCCTTCCATTGTCCATCTGTGCTATCATCAGTACATTTTACAATATCAAAACATTTTATTAGATCATTTATATGTAAGTTTATTACAATTTCTGGCAACCACCACTGGAATTTTTTTCTTACAGTAAATTGAACAAAACATTTAGGCTACAGAGCAACTTGGTCGCATTAGAGAGGAGTTAATACTGACTGACATATTTCTTGATTATTCTCTCTGCTGTAGGTAAGAGCGGTTGGCACTGTTTCAGTCACTCGGCAACATCTGTGTCTACAGTCTCAGCCAGTGTGAACGAGGACGTACCATGCACCTGGATATACACTGCTTTTTTAGTCCCAGTTTTATCTCTTTTACATACTGAAATCTTCAAATCTGTTCTTTTTATCTGCAATCATGATTAAAAGTGAAAACAAAAGTGAACGGGCACTGAGAAGTGCATCTCCTCACAGGAACGCTTATAAATCTGACTTCCATTCCATCAAATGTTCATTTGATGGGAGCGCATCAATCAGCTCAACATCTCCCTTCTCCAATGGAGGCAGTGAGACCCGTGGCAGACCGTCAGGCAACAAAGTGAGCAAAATAAAAAATATATTCTTGCAAATGGATGGCAAACAGAATCAAGACAGTCCCAATGTCACCAAACCCACATCACCCAAATTTCCATTGGAGTCCACTCCTTACAGATCCAACCTGAGTAGTGTTTCCAGTCTAGATTCAGCCTCCATTGAGGCACGGAAAACGGAGGATGTTTCCATTGACAAGGCAGCACTGGCTGAGAAGTTCTCAATGACCAGGAAGCTGTTTGAGAGTGGCCTTAAAGAGCAGTCTCCAACAGAGAGGTCTGCCTCTGTTAAAGTTATCTGGCCTCAACCATTTGAGAAACAAGACAGGAAAGTGTCAGTTACTGGAGAGAGAAAGGACAAACCTAAAGAGTTAGAGGGACAGGCAAAAGAAAGGGAGGATGGGGAAAAAGGGAGACATGAAAGTGAGACACCACCACATAAGCTGAGTGTGTCCATGAATGCCGGGCCAATATCTAGACGTCTGGAGAGTTTTATGTTGGACAGCGATAGTGAGTCGCTGTCAGCTGCTCCCTCCACGGAATCCCACAGTCCCATTAGCCATTCCCTGTCACCCTCTGCTGTTAGTGATCATTCAGAGCCCCCTTCATCACCAGACAGCTGTAGCTCCCCTACCTCTTACTCACTATGGACTGATTCTCAAGCTGAAACGTGTTTGCCCAAGTTAAATGGTTCAGATTCACACAGTACCCCTTTGAATGGAGTCTGCACAGAGAAGACATTACATAATACTAGTTCCACAGCAAAAGAGCATATTAATAAATCTTCAGAAGATACCGTCTCCTCAGACCCCACTCTTCTGTATACAAGTGAAAAGATCCACCACTTGTCTACAAGGAGTACCACTAGTCATGAATCTGTAGCAGAGGATCCTGCACTTCAACAACAGGAGGTTGAAGGCAATAACTCTGAGAAGGTTCCTGGTTTGTCCACGGTCAGAGCTGAGCTGGTGGTGGTGAAGACTGAATCATCCGAGAGTGAAGGCAATGAGGAGGAACATGTTGAGGATGATGTTTTTGAAGAAGCTGAAAAGGATAACCAATCCCCAAATCAAAATTCTGGAAGGGTGTTGACCGACAACGAAGAGCTCCAATTAACATTCCTTAGGAAAGAATCAAAACAGAGCTTTAGGGAACATGAGGAGGGATGGAGGGCGTGTGAGGAATCTGTACAGACTGGAAGAAAGGAAGACCATAGAGGGGAGGGAAAGTTTCTTGAGGATAACATAATGGAAAAAGAAGATGAGGAGGAGGAGGAGGAGGAGGAAAAATACAACGAGGAAGTACAACTAAAGACGCACCGAACTGAAGAGGAGACCGTACTGGAGACTGTTATGAAGGAAAGTGAGCAGAAAGCTACAGATGTTGAAGATAAGGAACAGCAGGATGAACAGAGGAAAGGAGAGGATGAGGAAGAGAATGAGGGAGTAGAGGAAGCTGCTGAAGCTATAGAGGAGGACGATGATGAACGAGAGATGGAATATGACGTCTTAGCAGTAAAAGAGAGGCAACCGCAAGATGATCAGTGCTTAATGGGGAAAAGATCTTTAATTTGTGGAATTGAGAATGCAGCCTTTGTGGATGACAAGGACAACAGGACCGATTTAGAATGTCAAGTGAAGGAGGAATCCCAGGAATTTGAGGAACTTCCAGGACTCTCTGATGAGGAAGACCTCAGTCTAAAGAGAAAGATCAAGTTCTCTACAGCACCAATCAAGGTATGTCTCAACTAGTCTTACCTTATATTTGGTAGAACCCTATCAATTAAAGAGTTTAAAGTACTCCAACTTATTTTTTTATTCAGTTTTAGCATTTTTTTGTTGGTTTGTACTCCCTCTGGAATGGTTTAGAAGGTTTTCATTAGAGCTTGAAGGAATTAGCCTGCCGGCAGTGACCCAAATCTGTTTGCGCCTTTAACAGATGCCTGTGGCTCAATTCGGTCACCACCTTAGCTCTTACTTTTATGAAGCATTCTTATTTATGGTGGTACTATTTCAGCTATTATTCCAGTTTTATATGACAAGATCCTACTTGTTTGAAGGTATTTGGCACCCACGTCTTTTATTTGTTTTGCCTCAAAATACAGAAAAATGTTATTTTTAGCACAAGGAATGTAGTATACATGTCTGAGACTTGTTTTACTTGTATGTTAATGATTCTTAAGAATTGTGACTTCAACGATGGTCCTGGATCAGTGTAAAATGTTCTACCTGGATCATTTAAGATAACAGCTTTCAACAGAGGCCATGCCTGAGCTTGCATCAGTTCAGGAATGTAATATCCTATGTCTCTCATGTACTGACAGACTTTTTTTTTTTTTGTTTTAAAGAGAAATGTGTAAGGATTTAGTTACATCTTAGAAGCTTTACGTCCGGTCATATCAGTTGATATGACTCTGTTAATGAGTTGATTGACTCAGTTGATTGACTCTGTTTTCTGTTAATTTTGAACACAAAATTTCTACTAATTAGGGCCCGAGCATGGATGGTGTGAGGACTCTCTTTGCGGAGACAATTCTTCTTCTTCTCCGAAATGAATCGCATTTTTGAGGGCCTTAAATATGCTCAAACTCTTTAAACTTTGCACACGCGTCAGATGTGGTGAAAATTTATGTCTGATATGGGTTTCAGAATTAGGTGTGGCAATATGGCTCCATAGCGCCACCTATAAAATTTCAGTTAAGCACCCTTCACGCTACATTTCACCTAGAAGTATATGAAATTCGGTACACACATGTAACAGCCCGATACCTATAAAAAAAGTCCCTGGGTGCAAAATCTGATCTTTTGAATTTTCTCAGCAAAATTTTTGCAGTTTTTGCCATTTCCAGATGTTGTACTTTTTTAATGAACTCCTCCTAGAGCTTTAATCAGATCAAAATCATTGGTCAGTCTAATCTTAAGGCCTTTGTGATGTTAAATTGCAAAGATCTAGAGTTTTCGGTGAAGGGCGTGTCCGTGGCAGCCTGACAAAGTCTGATGTTTTGCCATGAAACAGGAAGCTGTTGCAACTCAGGCATACAATGTCCGATCTGCAGAGAAGGGTCTGGCTGCAGACCATGGGCGAGTGGAGCTCCACTCTCGAACAGGAAGTACGTCACCTCCACTTGAATAATTTTGTCTCAGCATAACAATTAATAAAATTACTACTTATCAGATTGTGTTTTACTAACGTCTACACCTACCCAAACCCTAAACCTACCCTTAAAATAATGCAAATACAGTAATTAAATGACGCAATATTGATGTGCGCATGCCTAGTGGCCATAGCTGTAGCTAGCTCCACTAGTGGAGGTGACGTATTTCCTGTTCGAGAGTGGAGCTCCACTCGCCCCTTAAGTCTGCAGCCAGACCCTATTGGATCTGCCCCAAACTTCACATGTGTGATAAGAGTCCTGGCCTGAAGACATCTATATGCCAATATTCAGTTAGTCATAGCGCCACCTGCTGGCAACAGGAAATGGAATGCTTTACACTGTAATTGAAATGCATTTCAATATGCCACAAAGTACCAAACATACTAGAAATACGTTAAATCATGCAACACTTGGCTAATGCTAATGTACGCGATTAACACCACGAAACAGGGAAGTTGTTGTAACTTAGGTATACATTGTCTGATGTACTCCAAACTTCACATGTTTGATAATAGTCCTGGCCTGAAGACATCTATATGGCAATATTCAGTTACAGTCAAAGCGCCACCTGTTGGGAGCAGGAAATGTGGCACTTTGAAATGTCTTTGCCATAATTCTCCTGTATTAAAGGTGCTAAATAGGATCTTTTCGTCGACTGAGAAACCAAAGACTGTTAGTGAGTTTTTGAAATGAGCGCATGCGTAAGAACAAACCCCCTCCTTCACAGCTCATTTCAAGGGAACGCCTCCCAAAACGTGTGCACGAGTATTGGAACACGAGTGTTTACCACCGGCATTCACTGTGTCATGTTAGTGGATTCATTATGTCGGACTCACCGCAGGTAACTCATAATCTGCAGTTGTTACTCCTGTCTCCTGAGAAAAACATTGCATGCAGCGCCTGTAGAGTGTGGAAAGTTACTGGAGTGCGCAGCCACACACGTCTCTCACAAGGAACGTCATGGCAGTAACTGACAAGCCAGAGGGCCAATCGTTTATGCGATGATCGCGTAAACGATTGGCTGATGTTTTTAAGGCCCTACCTTGTGCACAGATGATGTATATTAATATTATTCCTTTCAGTGCACATAATAAATAGTCTTTTATCAGCTAGTAAAGACAGTTTCAAGTAATATTGCAAAAATGTATAAAACAAAACATCCTCATTAGCACCTTTAACTTGCTTACATGCATGTCCCCCACTATTCAGTGTTTTCCAAAGGCCACCGGGTGGCGGTGAGTCCGGGTGCGAGGGCCCTTTCATCGCTTCTTGCAGCTTTAATTTCTTCTGTGTTCTTCTAATTTCTTTGAAAATTCTATGCAAATATTTGATTATTTAATTATTTGATTGATTAGTGTTTTCCTGTTGTATATTATTGTGTTAACTGTTTAAGATGAACCTAGCCAAAACAGCAACAGCAAAACAAACTGTGGTTTGTTGCTTTATATGCTTTTCTAGCTACAGAAGACTTGTTATAGTCAGTACAGATTTTCATTTTTATTCATATAACTGATCAAAGTAAAACACACAAGTCTTTGATCTTCATCTGTCTGAGGCCAGGCACTGGATTGCATAAAACAGAAAGTGCATTGTGTTGTCATTCATGTGTCTGACTTTGGGACCCCTTTAAAGTTGAGTGCTTTAAAATGATCCTGTTTAGGGAAGGAAAGGTCTTCTATGTGTACCTGTGTGATTGCTGTGCTGTGGATGCTTATGCCTTTGCATCTTGTTCAGAGTATAAATCTTGTATACCTTACATTTGTGAGAACAAATGAAAGAAAGACTAATTAAGTTTTTTACAGTGCAGTAGGTGGCAAAAGTCCACCGTTTTGTCCAAAACCAGCCAGTAACTATAGGCTGTGTGTGTGCAAGGGTGTTTCATTCCCTGTGGACTGCAGTTGTTCTTAAAAGATCTCTTAAGTTTGGAAACCAGGTCATGTATTTCTTCAGAGCCTCACAGACTGAAGATGCCATGGATTTATAGTCTGGGTCAGAAAACATACCAAATCCGTAACATTTCAGATTACCATATAGTTCAGTGTTCAATACGTCACTCTCCCCGACATCCCTTCCTCCTTGGAGTGCCCTTTTTGAGCATGTGGATTAGGTCATTGTCAATTTGCTTTCAGTGTATTTATAGAAGTGGGATGAGCAGGTGGTAGCTAAACATTTGTCTTGCTCTATAATTTGTTTTCTCTCTAAATCAGGAAACACGGGTCTCCTTTTCTGTACATATCATAATGTTCCAACATTTTTTTCCCTCCATCCTCAGGATGAGCCTGTTTCTTTATTTGTGGACCTCTTGTGTTTACACATCCAGTTTCCCATATATAGGATCAGCAGGAAGTGGGTTGCCTGTCTCATATAGGTTGTGAATGAGGATTTCCTTTCAACAGATGTTTGTGTTGAACATCTTTTGGAATTTAATGAGACAATGGGCTTTGAATATTAGCTCATAAACTCGTGGTTTGATCCCAGCTGTTCTAGGCTAAATGTGTTCTTTTCAAAATACATCTTTAACCCCAAAATGCAATTTTTTTTTTTTTTGACCCAAAAAAAGAAAATTCTCTTATCATTCACTCACCCTCATGTCATTTCAAAGCTGTATGTTTTTCTTTTTTCTGTGGAACATAAAAGAGGAATTTTGAGAAGTGTGTGTGTGTGTGTGTGTGTGTGTGTGTGTGTGTGTGTGTGTGTGTGTGTGTGTGTGTGTGTGTGTGTGTGTGTGTGTGTGTGCGTGTGTGTTTTGTTTTGTTGTCCGTAAAATGGAAGTTAAAATAGTCACCAAAACTCTATTATATGTTGCTGACTTGTTTTTGTTTTTTTCCACACCAACTTATAAACCATTTTTAACACTGCCAATGGATCCATTTCCTTATTAGAACAGTTTTATTCTGTAAGAGTTCTGATAATATTTATTGGTCATGCTGCCTTTATGTCGTTCCAACTCTGGCTTTCAGGTTTGACGCTCGACCTGAATGCTGTGACATCTGTTGTTTCATCCTTATTGTAAGTCATAGTTCACTGACAGTCTCTCTCAGTCCCAGGAAGAAATAGTCCTGTGTTCTTGCTAAAAAGCCACAGCTTAAAGGAGTGAGAGAGGGAGGGAGGGAGATAGAAAGAGACACTGTCCTTGAGCATGTTTGGGAAGAAAAGGACATTGTTCAGAGGTGCACGCTTACTCCATGACAACTAGAGACGCTAGACAAAAGAAAGCAGAGAAAATAAATGAAAGAAAGGGAAAAATGGGATTGTGGTAGAGAAAGAAAGATGGAGGGAAGGAAGGGTGGTGGAAACAAAAGTGAAAAGAAAAATGGAGAGGGAATACTGTTACTTTGCTGTGTCTAATTGATTTGGAGGTAGTGTTTTCCCTTTGGTTTAATTCTGCTGCTGTATGCAGTACACCATTGACTGACCTGCTTATAACTGCGTATATGTCAGCCTAAACCAGGCACTGATAAAGTTCTGTGGAAATATCATTCAGCTATAGTGCCTTCATAAAGGTGTGGTCACATTTACCTTTGTACAGTGACATACTGCAGGTGAAATTCATTCATGTCAGTAAGGAATCTGTGTAGGAAATTTTGCGCAAAGTGAAACAATTCCCTGATGCAGATTTCATATAGAATTCAAGTTTGTTGAACTTTGAACATGCAAATTCTCCATGTTGACTTGTATAAAGCTGCTTAGTAAGCAGTGCTTCATGTATCTGTACACTATTGACAATAGACTTTCTTTGCCTGTGAAATTTCACTGTAGTTTCACTATCATGCCATTTTAATACTGCAAAATGACTTTTTTTTTGTGTGTGTCACTTTGAAGATTTTTTGTTATTTTGACATGAAGTGTCATGGTCACTCCAATTTTTCCCATTGTGACAAAGAAAGGGGAGCTTTCAAGTAGGGCAGTGCGATTAATCGAAATCGTAATAAATTCATAATGTGAGCATACACAAATTCTAACTACAGAAAGCACAATTTTTCCAACAGCCCAACACTTCAACCCGCAGACTACAAAAACAACCCACAGCAACAGTGTAAAAGTAGCCCTACTTGGCAACACTGGACATGCCAAAAAAAAATAGAGAGAGAGAGGAGAGATAAAGTATAAAGTAATATGCAAGACCTGTCAAACTATTGTAGCAAAACAGAGTAAAGGCCATTCGCACAGAATGCATTTTTGTGGTTAAAAATACAAGATGCAGGTCTAGAGGCGCGTTTTTTAACTTTTACCTTGAGTGCCGCATGCTGCAAAAGACACAAGATGCGAGCGCAATGGTTTAAGATGTCCGTCTAGTGCATTTACATAAGAAACAATGACATTCTGAACCAGGTGAACAAAAATCGCTAATACAGGCATTTGTAAACAGCACAATCAATGCTGTCAGTTATGCAAATTTATGGTGCCCGCAAATATCGGCAATAAAGCCGGCTTCCAAAAAAAAAAAATGAGACAGACAATTACGTGTGTAAGGAAATGTTTCAAAATCGCAATATTGGTTTAAAAAAAAAAAGAATCGTGATTGTATTTTTTGTCCATATCACACAGCCATGCTTTATAGCTTCAAAAGGCACACAGAAGCCCCATGAAAATATCTTAAAAGTCATCTATATGACTGTTGCGCTGTATTCCAAGTGTTATCACTTTAGGTGTGGAACAACACAAAATTTAATTCATTATTAACTGAAAATCTTGATATCCTCACTAACTCTTTTTGCTGTGATCACAAGAGTTCTTGAGATAAATGGCGATGTCTGATTTGTGAACTAATAACTCTTGAGTCAGATCTTTCAAAGAAATGTTTGGTCAAGTTCATGAAACTGCTCTGAATGAATTGTTCACAGATCAGATAGACCCAGTTCTTAGTTAATCCAGACTTAGCCGTTAACAGCTCACTGAAGAGAAGGATAATCAGTGAGTAATGACTTGAATTTCAGTCTGTTCCTCACACAGAGTACTTGTATCTCTTTTGAAGACTCAGCACATAGTGCAGGAGTCATATGGACAACTTTTATGGTGTTTGCATGTCTGTTTTGAAGCTTGAATGCCTCAGTCTGTATTCTTCAGTATGGGCCAAGCTGCTAAATACTGAGTAGGTATTATGCTGCCTTCGCATACAGTACTATCAGAATTATCGTAATTACGAGTTTCCTAGTTAAAAATTAGACATGAATTCCCTCTCAAGTCAAGTCAAGTCACCTTTATTTATATAGCGCTTTTTACAATGTAGATTGTGTCAAAGCAGATTTACATTGATAACTGGTACATTATTTTGGCTGCACAGCAGCTCTTAAAGAATAGTGTCAATGCAGGCAGATCAAAGCACTTTTGAATATCAAATGTCAAGTCAAATGTCAAGTGTATATACTACTGGGAAACTCAGAGATAATTTTGAATTTGTGAGTTGGGCACGCCATAAGCTTTAAACATGGCAAAAGGGAGAACGATTTCTGCCGTGACTGGTATTCTTTATTTGTTTTTTCCACAAAAGCTACATCATCTTGCCTTGTCATTAAAGTACTGCATATTTACATAACTATTTGAAGCGTATTGTATGTTTTATACACAGCAAAAATAGCCTGAATATATGTACTGTATATGACTGCATTTGACTGAAATTCCAGAATCGTCAGCAAGCTGAATATCTAGATAGTGTGGTGAATGTTTATATGGTTGTCAACGAATGGGACCCTTAATATAATTTTGGCCTTTAATAAGATTTCCTCAATAATTAGACAAGAATATACCTGGTGCCCTCTATGATTCCTGTTAAACGCGACAAGCTCATAATCACAACTTCAGAAGTGGCAAGTAGGAAATTTCCAATAGCATATAAATGCGGCATTAACATATAAATGCAGGCATTCATAAACAGGAAGATTTCTGAATTGTCTAATTTTTACAAAAATGATCTGGGTGGACTTTTCCTTATCAGAACATAGTTTTGCGTCAACATTAATTGTGAAATCAGTAAATCACTGATTCATTTATGCAATCAGATGTGGGTGTGCACAGGTGTGGTATTTAATAGTTTTTCCTCTTCTGCAGGTGTACTTTACCTTCTCTAATGAAGATTATGATCGCAGGAATGATGATGTGGATCCTGTGTCTGCATCTGCTGAATACGAGCTGGAAAAGAGGGTTGAAAAGATGGATGTTTTACCTATAGACATTCAAAAAGGTTTCTTTTACACTTTTATCCCAAAATGTTTTTCCTGAATTTACTGTCAAAATCTGCGTAAGTACTGTATTTGAGCTGACTTTTTGGTTGTGTAGGTAATGATGGCCTGGGAATCAGTATCATTGGCATGGGGGTTGGGGCAGATCAAGGACTAGAGAAGCTGGGCATTTTTGTGAAAACCATCACAGAGGGAGGTGCAGCTCACCGGGATGGACGGTAAGAACTTATCATGAATTTCACTTATGAAATTCAGAATTAAATCTTCTCTGTATGGTAGTGAACAGTGTGACTAATCAAACAGATTCTGGTGATTCTGTATCCAAATGAGCTTTGGTGTTTTGTCTTAACAGAATTCAAGTCAATGATCAGATTGTGGAGGTAGATGGAATCAGTCTGGTTGGTGTCACTCAAATCTTTGCTGCCACCACTTTGAAGAACACCAAAGGTCTGGTCAAGTAAGTATTGACACACCAAACTAAAGCTAAATTGTATCTAAAGTTCAGGACCAGTGACATTGTAGGTTTCATGCCTCACCAGGAATGAGCTGTGAGCTCGCACTATTGTGCAACTCACTCCAGGTTGCTCTCAAGGGATTTTCCCTGTATTACCTTTACTGTACGTTACAAACAATGAACACGCATTACCTATTAAGTAGGAAGTGTCTAGTAATGATTCACCAGGCCAAAATCTAATCGCATAGTCAGTATAATACCAGCAAAGGTCATAGTCCCAGAACCTCGTGAAGGAATTTTACATCCTCCAATGCAGGTTTCTCATTGGCCGGGAAAAACCAGGAGTGGAGAGCGAAGTGGCCCGTCTGATTAGCGAAACTCTACAACATGAGGCAAGCCCTGAAAACAATGAGCCGAAAGATGAAGACCATTACGAACCCCAGAACCATCAACTACAGGATGAAAACCAGAACTCTCAAACCCATGACCAATATCAGGATCAACAGGAAATTGAGCCACTAGCTGAAAAGAGTATTGTGCAACAGGTCTGTGAACATATAAAGATAAGCTTGTTGTCATGAATAAATGAGTCACTAAGTCATTGTTGGGCCCATATTATGATTGATACAGGATAAACAAAAAGAGACCGAAAAGGAGCAGGGTACGGAGGATGCATCCAATGACTTGGCACAGGAAGTGTTTTCGCAACTGAGGAGCCAAGGCATTGATCTACCTGAAGATATCGATCCTACTGAGCTAGAACAAAAATTCAAAGAGGTATAATGTTAATTTACATCTATTTACATAAACCATATTCATCAGTGTCAAGTGCTCAGTCCTCAGTCTGTCTTGAATTCTCTTTTTATAGCTGCAGATAAAACACAGTGTCACAGTCACAGAACTTGATCAGTTGAGAGAGAAGGTAGGACAAAAATGCCTTATTTATTTATTAACTTCTGGACCTGCAAAGCTGTTTAACTCTTTATGTGTATGTTATTTCATAGCTGCAAGTGAGTGAAGCAGAACGTAAGTCTTGGGAGACTCGAGGTGCAGCTCTTGAAAGGAGTGTGGAAGAGAGCAGAGAGCGCATTGAAAAGTTGGAAAAATACTGGCTTGATGCTCAAGGCCTCTGCAAAACCATCAACCAGCGTTTGAATGAAGCCCAGAGTCAACATGATTCCCTGCAACTCAAATACAATAAGACCATCACGCTTCTACAGGAGCACCAACAGAGGTGTGTTTGAGCATGTAATGTGTTGTCATAGCGGAGTCATTCTGGGAAGTGTTGGTGAGGCATTCTTGGAAATGTTCTCATCAGTGAAGGTCTGAATCAAGCTGAATTATTGGAAATTCTTATGCTCCAAAGAGCAATAGATGACACATGTATCTTAAGCAGAAATTCATTTTGCCGTGTTTTGTTAACGGTGAGGCTGTTCTTGACTTGTAGAGAGGCTGAATGTGCAAAGAAAGAGGCAGAGCTGAAGAGAAAACTGGAGCAAAGGGAGAGAGAATACAAGAGCAGTGTGAAGCAATTACAGCACAAGGTAAAACTACATCTTGTTCAAGTTAATTTCTCTTGTTTTGAACAATGTGAGGTCACAAACATTAATATCATTCTTTTGTGAGTGTTCACTGGGTATATGACTGAATGTGCTATACTTACATAAGGTGCAGTAAGTGGTTAACTTTTCTGGAACTCCCACCAGACAAAATGTGGTCCAATTGTCACATGTGATTTGTCAGTTCAGACCGGTGCATAAAATATGGCAGATGAGCCGAATGAAAATGCAGATTCACTCTCTGACTGTAAGTGGCTCTTTTAGAAAAGTAGAAATACTGCGGTTACTCCAGTGCACAAAGCCCAATGCAACTTTCCATTTCTGACACCTGCTTTTCACAGAGAAGAAAAGAAGTCAAATAATATTTACATGTTTTCAAACAGCAGTTCAGATTTTTGTATTCGCTATGATGTTTATAAAACAACGCCAAATAAAAGAGTATAGAGACAAGAGAGATCTGGTTCAGGATTCTTCCTCTTCTATTCACTGACATCTGCAAAAATACAGCAGCAGCTCTGGTCATATGATCAAAAGTGTGAATCTTATTGGTTAGTCAGCTTCATTTGCAATTACTAGAACACCTCATTAACATTGACAGTCATTCAGTCAAATTAAAATGTTTATCACACCAAATTTTCGCACCGAACATTCATCTTGGTGTGAACAGGCCTTAGCCACTGGTGGTTTCGTTTGGTATCAGACATAATGATTAAGCTACAGGTATGTAGGTAATACTTCTCTGCATTTCTCAGATAGCTTGTCTGGAGGGCCGCACTGGATCAGACCAGCCCGAAGAGTCTTGCAGCCCTGCAGGGGAGAGTCAACCTAGCAGTCCGACCTCTGGTTCATCTGAAAGAAACGGACTGTCTACAGATGACCTTCACTCTGGTACAAAAGAGCTCTCAAATCATTTATACTGTGAAAGCTGGTCAAAAATAAAGGACTAGCGGTTATATCTTTCTCTAGTTACTGTAGGTTATTTGGCTTGTAATGCCTTTTATTTATTATTATTTTGTTCAGAAAAGATGTAAACAGGCTATCCTGAAAGAGTAGTCTTTTCTGTTTTTGTGATGTTGGTGTCTGTCTTTCTTCAGATGCAGACTGGGGAGATGTTCCTCAGACTGCTCGTCTGGACTGCAGTGTCTACAGAGCCAAAGCTAAGCTGGCACAGGGATCCCAACGCAAGCGGCCATCCCGTAACAAACTCAGAGAGTCAGCGAGAGGCTCACAGGCACCTAGCCAATCACAGGTGTGATGAACCACAAACATTTAAATACCTCACAGTTTCATTGCAGGTCACATAATTGTAAGGACTACAAATTAGCTTCTTCTGTAGGATCTCTGCCTCTTTCTTTCTTTAAAAGAAAACGTTTCACATTTTCTTAAAATGCTGATGAATCAGACTTGTTTTGGGAAAATAACAGTGTGGTCTGGTCTGTCCTGTTTTTTATGTTTGTTTGTTTGTTTTTTAAACAATATTTTCCAGGTGTTTCTTAAGAAGTAGACACTTTTATATTATTATATACACTTTTCAATTATCTATAATGTACTACATAAAATTATGGTAACAGGTTTAACATTTTAAGATCCTTCCTTACTGACAAACATAATGAATAAGATGCTGAAGTTTTATGGAATTATTTCTTTACAGCAGGATTGATTGTAACAGGGCCAACACAAATTTTTGTATGTTTCCATAAAAATGTACACATTTTCTATTAAAAGATGTAGAGGTCCAAAAAAACAGTTGGGGAGGCCAAAAGGCATCTTTATGACAAAAGAAAAATCATAAAATAAATATATTGGATTTCATTACTGTGTTGAGAAAATGTATTAACTAAGTAAAAATGTAATTGTTTTTATATTCATTTTTTATAACTACTGTTATTTACAAATGTACAGTATACACAGAACACAAATGACACCTGTTTTGTCCTTTATCCTATGTATTATGACAGTAAACTATGATTTCTTCAAATCAAATTAAATCAAATGTTAATTTTATTCCTTGTTAATAGGAATCTGTGTGCATACAAGACCACAAACAGGAGAGAACAAACAGTGAAAGAAGGCGATCTTACCTCGAGAGCCTAGCCATACCCATTCCATCTATACATTTTGGTCACGACCAAACACGTGAACCGAGAAGTGAAGGTGAAAGTGATGTATTTATTCAGAGCCAGACACCCCAAGGAGGCAGCAGCACACAAGCTAGCCTGTCTCCACCTAAAGACTCCTCCACCCCCCAGTCCCCATCCTCCTCACAGTCCTCCTCTAGTGTGTTCCTCAACCTGAGAAACAGGAGGAGCAAAGGCAAGGAGCGCAGCAAGAGCAGAGCGAGCAGAGGTACAACAGCAAAAAACATATCCCACTTTTTCTTTAGATCTCCTACCTCCACAGGTTTACCTGCTCAGGCTTTTGATTTTGATTGTTCTTTCATTTTTCAGATGAAGAGAGTGATGGTTCACCAACACGAAAGTCCAAAAGACGATTCCCAGATTTCAGGTATGGCTTGGCCAGCAACTTGCTCTTGTGTGCCAATATCGGCGATATTACAACAGAGAGGAGATGGACTACTTGTAGGAAAATGAAGTCCCACCTTTCACCATTTATTCACCCTCATATTGTTTTAAACTCGTAGCTTTCCTTCTCCTACAGAACAGAAAAGATGAATTTTGAAGAATGGTTCAGCTATTTTTTTCCCCCCATTTTTATGAAAGTCAGTGGGACCCAAAACTTTCAGGCTTCCAAAAAGGTAGTGAGATTTTAATCCGTACGACTCGACTGGTATATTCTAAGAACCTCAAACATCATGGTATTTGGTAACAAGAGGTGCAAGAACCAACGAGGTATGACGTTGACATTGACATTTGAGCTTTATGTTACCATATTTGATGATTTTGATGTGATTTGAGAGTGAGTGAAGGCTTTTTGATCTGTACATTATACAAAGTGATTATGTCTCTTTAGGAGACTTTGAATATATTAAATTGAATAGATTAATTTCTCGCTAACTTTGTCCTTTTTGGACCTCATTGACTTTCAGAATATGAACAAAAAGCGGACAAAATATTTTTCAAAATATGTTATTTTGTGTTTCACAAAATAAAGAAAAAAGCCATAGAAGTTTGGAATGACACAATAATATGTACTGTAGGATAGAATTTTCATTTCTAGATGAACTTCCGTTAAAATGTCTTTTTTAGACAGAGGCATTTCATGTGCATGCTTTTATTATTAAGCATGATTTAATTTAGAATATATTAATAAAATGTAATTTTGACAGACCGTTTCAGAGATTTCTATCTTTCCCCAATCAAGTACATAGCCTATAAGTAAATGTAAAAGTTCTGACTTGTACACTTTCTTTTGTATTGGTCTGTAGTGGTATCCGCAGGTCTGGAGGCAAAGGCAAAAAACGGGATAGCATCACACTCCAAGGATCTGTAGGGAGCAGGTTTGAATATTAAATGTCCTAATATTAACCTACTAAATGATCTGAAGTTGATGAGTTTTAAAATCACTTTAAAGTCTATAGGTCTCCTCTGATATAGATCAGTCCATCTCTATTACTTAATTAGGTTCATTAGAATGGCTTCTTTGTTGTCTAAACTCAGGGGATCAGGAGACTTACTGGATGAGTCCAGCGGCAATGTCTCCCCCTCTGGCTCCATCTCTTCCATCCCTTCCTGTATGCCATTTTCCTGGTTTGGGGACAGAGAGAAAGGAAAAGAGAAAGAGCGAGAGAAAGAGCGTTCTGCATCCAGCTGCAGCCTGCCTCGTACTCCTTCAGAAGGATACATGGAGGATCGTACAAACACGGTGAGTAGGGACCAGAAGATGAGAATTTTTTTTTTTTTTTTTTTTTTTTTAGACCTCCAAGATTTCATAAGTATCTTGAGTAAGAGGAAGAGATTAGGTGACAAGTTGTGACTTCAATAATTGAATGTATGCATTTTTAGGTGGTTCATTAGGTTTTACCCAATTTAAAGGAATTCAGTTTGCTAGGTTGGTTGCATTCTTGGATGTCATTTAAGGTTAATATTTAAGCAGTCCCATCACATTCAGCCTTTGATCCAAACAGGAAGTGAAGTTGTGTAATTAGGCATATTCTAAAGGCTGTACTGTACTGTTGTGGTTTTGAGAAGACATTTACAGCCCATTTACTGTTAGAGGTTATTGAAAATCTGGGATTCAAGATCTAATTTTAGGCTGGCAATAAACAAAGTTTTAGGATTTTCTTAAAAACAAAGAAACTCTATTTAAGATTCTACACTATTAGGTCACTTCAACGCCTTTGTGTCCACTTTACGCAATTTTGTTTGTTTTTGGCGATCTCTTCTTTAAAACAGACCAACCTCTCCTGGCCATCTCTTCTCTCTCATTCCTTAGATTTGGTACAGTATGCATTGAGTTCTTCAGCTAATGTGTCTGTTGTGTGAGGACAGTAGTACACTTAGTTGATAGCAGTTGCTACTAACCCTAGTGAACTCATTTTTGGTTTTGTTGAATGCTCTATTGTAGTAAATGCATTCTTTCATTATATACCATTTGGCCCACTCTGATAAAGCCAAGTCCTGTTTCACAATGGAGCATTGCATGGACTGTGTTAGTTTAGTGATGTAGTTTGTATCTGAGAATGTACCCTACCCTAGTAGGGAGTGATAGTTCTTGATGGTTTTCTAATAGCTGTATTGAATTCAGGTTTAGTCATCCATTATTTTCACTATCACTTGAGAAGGATGCATGCTAGTAGTTGTAGTGTACGATAGCGCTCCATTACCAGCTCTCACAAGTAATGCAACATAGTTTTGTGTTTCTACTGGTTTTGGTTTCTGGAACTGTTCTCCACTGGTACTGCTTCCAAGGCACTGAAGGTAATATCACTGCGTGTCACCGCCCCATTTTTTCACATTTAGTTCAAACAAGCATTCAAGAGAAGAAAGTAACAAAGCCACGAATACAGTAAATAAATGTGTTTAAGAAAATGTAGAAATTGAGTAAATTATTTTTTTTCTTTTACATTTTCTTTTCAATTACACTTTATTTTAAAGTGCCCTTGTTACAGTGTAATTATACAAATAAGTACTGAGTAATATTAATCAACAACATATACTTACTGTTTAATTAGGTTAAGGTTTGGTTTAAGATTAGTTATTTGTAATTATGCATAATTTAATTTTATTACCACAGTAAGTACATTTAGGATGTGTAACAGACAGATGTGTAAAATAAATGTTACCACCTTTTCTTTTTCTAAAAGAATTATAATTCATTTCAGTATTTTTGGGAGGGGGTCATACAGTAGAAATTATTCATTTTAATCAATTAAAATATTAAATGTATTAAATAAATAATGAAATATAATTATGTTGATATATGATATCAGAAAATATATTTACAAATCACTTTTTACCTTTATTTTAAAATATATTTTTTGAAAATTAACCTATGTGCACACGTGTTCAGGGTATAAAGAAAATATTTTTCACTTTTTTCTTCATTGTTCCAACATTCATATCATTACATTTACAAACATTTCATGAACTGCACATAAACTATAATTTTTCTTTTTTTTTTTTATCTTGAACAGTCTTGTTTTTCATTGACCCAATTGCAGAGAAACTCTCAGTCTTGTTTAAAAGACTGTTTTAGTCTGAACATTTAGGAATTGGTTAGATATATTTGCATTGCTATTACAAATGTAACACTTAATCCATTAGCTTGATCTTATTTAAAAGGATTATTCTAATTTAAAAGGAGTATGCTAATTCATCCCAAACTTCCTCCTATAAATACAATATCTGTAAAAACTGTTTGTGAGAAAATCATTTGTGTCTGTTTGTGTGTGTTTATGTGTATGTGTCCCCATGTCCTACTTGTTACAGAGCTTATCTGTGACGGATGATTCAATCGCAGGTAGTCCTCGCACTGTGTTGGCAGGGTTACTGAAAGAGCCCCGTCTCCCGGGGCGTTCACACACACATACCTTCTCCTGCGAGGTGAGTGGCCGTGGGGTCACCACTGCATGAGCTTTCCTTTCCTGCAGTTGATGGTTCGTCATGTGTGTGTGTGTGTGTGTGTGTGTGTGTGTGTGTGTGTGTATATAACTATATATATGTATATATAACTAATATATAATATTAGTTGTGCTCAAAATTATTCATACCCTTGGTAAATATGACCAAAGAAGGCTGTGAAAATAAATCTGCATTGTTAATACTTTTGATTTTAATATTTAAAAAATATACAAAAATCCAACCTTTCATTGGAGAATAATAATTTTAAATGGGGGAAAATCTCATTATGAGAGAAATGTTTTTCTCTAATACTCATTGCTCACAAATAATCATACCCTTTTATTCAATACTTTTTGCAACCTCCTTTTCCCAAGAGAACAGCTCTTCTCCTATAATGCCTGATGAGTTTGAAGAACACCTGACAAGAGATCAGAGACCATTCCTTCATGCAGAATCTCTCCAGATCCTTCAGATTCCAGCTCCATGCTGGTGCTTCTTCTCTTCAGTTCACTCCACTCATTTTCTTTAGGGTTCAGGTCAGGGAATTAGGATGGCCATGGCAGAAGATTCATTTTGTGTTTAGTGACACATTTTTGTGTTTTTGATGTTTGTTTTGGATCATTGTCCTGATAGAAGATACAACCATGGCCCATTATAAGATTTCTAGCAGAAGCGGTCAGGTTTAGATTTTTTTTTTTATCTGTTGGTATTTGCTAATCCATGATACCATGTATCTGAACAAGATGTCCAGGACCTCTAGCAAAAAATAGGCCACAACATTAAAGATCCAGCACCATATTTAACAGTGGGCATGGGGTACTTTTTGTCCCTGTTTGCACCAAACCCATCTGGTGTGTTTGCTGCCAAAAAGCTCCTTTTTTTTTTTTTTTTTTTAGTTTCATCTGACCATAGAAGCCAGTCCCATTTGAAGTTCCAGTTGTTTTTTTGTTTTTTTCCAGAGTTTGTTTTTGGATGAGCGATGAGGATTTTTTTTGAAACCCTCCCAAACAACTTGTGGTGATGTAGGTGCTGTTTGATATTTTTTTAGGCTTTCTGACCCCAAGACTCAACTAATCTCTGCAATTCTCCAGCTGTGATCCTTGAATAGTCTTTGGCCACTCAAACACTCCTCCTCACATATAGATGGATATCCTCTTCCAGGCAGCTTTGTAACATCTTTAGTTGATTGGAACTTCTTAATTATTGCCCTGATAGTGGAAATGGGGATTTTCAATGCTTTAGCTATTTTCTTACAGCCACTTTCTATTTTGTGAAGCTCCACAATCTTTTGCTGCACATCAGAACTATATTCTATGGTTTTACTCATTGTGATGAATGATTAAGGGAATTTGGCCTTTGTGTTTCCTCATGTTTATACTCCTGTGGAACAGGAAGTTTTGTCTAGACAGTTTCATGCTCCTAGTCACCCTGATATGCTAAACAATATGAATGGGAATATACTTCAGAGATATTTTACTCATAAGAATTTCTAGGGGTGCCAATAATTGTGTCCAACATGCATAAACATTTATTTCATAATGTGAGTTTCCCCCCCACTTTCAATTGTTTTACTTCAATGAAAGGATAGAATTTAGGGATTTTTTTTTAATTAAAGATCAAAAAGATAAACAATGCAGATTTATTTTCACAGCGACCATTTTTCTTTTCTTTTTTTTTTTTTTTACCAAGGGTGCCAATAATTCTGGAGATGACACCATGTGTGTATGTATATGTGTGTGTATATATATATATATATATATATATATATATATATATATATATATATATATATATATATATATATAAATTTGATCAGCACTGAACGTGAGCTTTTGGTTTGTGAGATGTTTTGAAGAGGAGAGCAAGTATCACCGGTGGAATGTGTGTGTCGTTAGGGAGGAATGGAAAGAATGAGATCACGCTCATAGTTATGAGAAAGAGAAGTGATAGTTCAGCATGCATGTCTTTCTGTTTCACTATCAGTGTAAAGGTATGGTCATGTTAGTGAAATTTCAGTGAAAATCTGTAGGCAGAAAATGTCCATTGTCAAAAGTGTAGCAATGCATGAAGCGCAGCTCACACAGAAGTCAATGAAGAAGTCTGTTGGTCAATGCAGTGAGTTGGCTTGACTAACTTTAACACGAGTAGAATCTGCATAGGAGACTCAAAACTTACAATTGCTCAGATTCCTTGAGATTATTGAAGTGACTGGATTTTACCTGAGAAATTTCTCTGATCAACCACATTTTAGGCTCTTCCATCTGTCCATAGTGAGGCAGAGGAGAGCAGGTTTTTCCTCCCTTAATACATCCAGGCTGTTCATTCTGTGCTTCCTGCCTATGGTTAAGATCTTTCTGGAGTCATTTATACTATCTATATGGAGTATATGGGTGTGGTTGTGAGTAAATCAGCTCTCCGGTGTCATTATGTACCCGGTATGTGAAATTTCCCAGATGATTGCAACAGTCTTCCTACGCCCTGTTGGTAAGATGTTGCCACAGGTAACATTATTTCACAAATTGTGTTAGGTGTGTCAGTGGCTCAATGTTAAAGGAATAGTTCAGAAATAAAAATCAGTCATTACTAATTCCCCCTAAGGTTGTTCCAAACCCATATTAATTACTTTCTTCAGGGAAAGGAAGATGTTCTGGAAATTGTTCATACAGCTCTTTTCCGTGCAATGGAAGCATTTTGTGACCTAGTACTTGTCTAGCTCCAAAATGGACCAAAAAATGCAAGAAAAGTCTCAAAAGTAGTCCTTACGACTCACACACTATATTTCAAGCCTTCTAATGTCATACAATACTGTAGTTTTATGTGAAAAACTAAACACCTATACTGTCTCATCAAAAAGACCAATAATTAATTGATATATTGACAAATTGATTATGTTCCACTATTGTAAGCCACTTGGAGAACAGCATTTGCTAAATGCATAAATGTAAATGTATTGTATAACATCAGAAGATTCCAAAAGATTTTATGATTGATCAATGGTGCTTTTTATATCAATTGATTGTGGAGTTAAAATGAACTTTCACTGTTGTTAGTTTCACTCAAACCACCGTCGTTCACATTACTTAAAAAACTCATGTAACTACATGAACGTAATTTAACTGCGTTGTTTCTACTTAAAATGAGTATTGTCAACTTTACTTAGGAAGTGTTTGTTCAGTCAACTTAACATTGCTGAGTGAAATGCACAAATTTATGTTGACATAACTAACTGGGCAGTGGATCCATAGTTCCCAGCATGCTTTGCAAGGGACTGCATTAGGAGAGTAAATTTAGGGATTCATGTGTTATTTTATGTTTTTACAGTAAAGGGAAATATGTTGTTAGTTTATGTTAGTGTTTAATGTTTATTTATGTTGGACATTTAGAGTAGTTTCTGTAGTGTTTTTGAATTTTGTGGTTACCATTATGCACAAGAGTGTTGCCTGTGTTTAGGCTGCGAGCCTCATATATGCATGTTTAGGAAAGAAATCCTGCTCTCAATTCAATTGAGTTTGTTCAATGAGTTATTTTTTGAGTGCATTTAGTAGAGCAAATAGTTCATTTAATAAGGTAAATTAAGTCAGTATATGTGTTCAACATACGTAATAAACATAACATTATTAAAGGTGCTCTAAGCGATCCTGAGTGGAGTAACTTCCTGTTGACTTTCGAAGTGTTGTCAAACAAAACAGAGGCTAGCTAGACCCTCCCTCTGCCTCCTCCTCCCCTCCCATCCGTGCTTCCTGAAACAGTCATGAACGTGCATTTAAAATCATTCTTGTCGGTTATTGGCTGGAGCATGTTTATTATGTTTCGTGGTCCAGACTGCACCAGTTTGTTTTTATTGCCGTTTTTGGAGCTTGTGGTGACTACAGAGACCGCGTTTTTTTTACAGTGTGTTCAGGGGACAGACAGCTAGCGGATAGTGAGGAGATGTTTGCTGTATGTGACAAAAAATGTTTTGGACTAAAAACGCGTGACATTGCTTAGAGGACCTTTAAGTAAACTGCACATATAAATATTATGTAACAGTAGTGTTGTGTCAAAAGTACCGACTTCGGTACCTATCAGTACTGAAATTTTAAAAATGTGATGCTTTGAGCGCTGTTGAGCGGATTCGTAAACATCTCTGATTGGCCATTGTGTTGACGCGCTCATCGGATATGCCTGTGATTGGCTACAATGATCAACGCGTGGGAGCATTTGAAAGCATACGGAAGTGTTTGAATTTGAAAGCGTTTTGAAAGTGGGAGCGCGAGCGATTGAAAGCAGGTGTCTAACAATGGACCGATCCGCGATAGACGCCTGCTTTCAAACGCTCGCGTGTGTATCTGTGTAAGCGCTTAGTGAAGAGATTAATTGATGACTATTTACAACGTTTTTACAGCGTTGATCATTGAAGCCTATCACAGACATATCCGATGAGCCGTGAAAACAACGGCCAATCAGAGATGTTTACGAATCCACTCAACAGCGCTCAAAGCGTCACATTTTTTAAATTTCAGTGCCGACTAGGTACCGAAGTCGGTACTTTTGACAACACTATGTAACAGTGACATTCAAATGATTTGTATTTACTCAAAGAAATTTTGTCAGCTTTACTTCAATTTCTTTTGTTCATACAACTAAATTGTTATTTGTACAAATTACTCAATATAGTTGTGTGGAACCACTTGACACTTCTTTTTTAAGTCAATCCAACAATTCATTTTTTTGAGTGTACATGCGTTCATTTAATTAAAAAGAACTGTGAAAAACATTTTTCAGAACATCACCTTTCAGACTTCAGTCTATCTTGGACTTCTTGATGTCTTCCAGTGTTTCTGACCTGATTTCATAAGTGTGCTCCAGATTCATAAGTCTGCCCTGGTAGGAATCTCTGTTCTGTAAACAGGCACTTTTAATTCAGGCACACAAAATAAGGAAGTTTGCTTTGAAATATGCTGAAGGTATGTAGGTTAGCATTCTTTCCTTTTTTTTTTTTTTTTTTTTCTTTTTTTTTTAACGCAGCAGGTTGGTGTAGTGCAGTCTTCTGCACCTAATGACTCCTCTTATGTTTCCAGTTCAAACATAACTACAGTATAACAGGCATTTGCATATTGTTTTCAGACACTTGATGATGGCCCTGCTCCAGCAGCAAAGGAATACATGTGGCAGAACCGCCCCCTTTCAGAGTGGACCAATCAGCAGGTCTGCCACTGGTTGATGGGCATGAACATGGAACAGTATACAGCTGAGTTTACAGCTAAAGGTGTGGATGGCCAACATCTCTTAGGCATGGACAGCAGTAAACTTAAGGTTGGTTTACTTAAGGTTTTTTATTTTTGTTGGTAGTATTGATTTAAATATTTAATGAACTGAAATATGTGTTGTCTTCCAGGAGCTTGGTGTTTCTAGCCAAAGAGATCGCTCCACCATTAAGAGGAGACTAAAAGACATGAAGAAGGCTCAGGAAAAATTCGAAAAGCAGCAAGTAAAAAAAGAGAAAGAAAGGGAAAGAGAGAAGGAGGCCAGGAATAAAAGCGGCCAGCCAACAAACTTTGAATCAGCCTGCTGAGGTAGTAACAAAACCTGTCCTGTCAAGAGACCGCAAATGTGCACACTCACCAATCCGAGTAATGATAATGTGTGCTGATAGAAATGGAGTAGACTGTCTAGTACACACGGGTGATTTATAGACTGGTGAGAAAGAAACAACATGGGTGAACACTAGAGGTCTTCTGCCAGTAAAGCCTGTAAATGCAACTTTGATAAGCTTGTCGTTTACATCTCTTTTTGACACAACCCAGGAGTTAAAGAATCTATTCCTGTCTGCCACACTGACATTCAACATGCATAATAGCACTTTGATAAAATGGGAAATTATTAATAATCTAATTATCCAAAAGGATGTTTTATTGGCTTTAACTGATTTGCTAATGTATTATGAGTGTTGGTGCTGTACTAAAAATGCTGTAATCAAAATTTTAATGCTCTCCACCAGAGGGCACCAATGTTAAATATCTGGCACTAAGTAATGATGGTGAGATCGTGGGTCTCTTTCTTCAGAATTAAATGGCAAATTATCACGAGCCAAGCTGCTAGTGCACAATTTGCACTTTAGCCAAAAGTCAACTAATAATCCACGTGTGGATGTGTAAAAGTGATGCACACACATTCCCAGGGTTAGTATAGCACACCAGGTATGGGTTGCTTGCCTCTCCTAGCGTGCACTTTTAAGTGAGTACTTCATCACCCTAGATAGACTTCTTTTCTTTTTTTTTGGAAAGAATCATTTTTTTTATGTCTACTGTACATAACTCTTAGTAATGTACATTTTATTGTAGAGGAGAGCAATTAATTGTCTTCTATGTCACAAATGATGATGATTTTACATGTGTATTAATAAATAAATATTTTACAACTACAGATTTTTATTTATTTTTATCTGTTTGATTTTAGGACATTTGTTTTGTAACTTATGACACATGTAGATGCAAAGTTATTTCAAGAACTGTCAATTAAATTACCTTTTGAAGTAATCTTAGCACATTCAGTTGATTTTGCATTCATTTGTTCAGATGTGTCCAATATTTTGCATCGCTGACTAGCCTATCTGCATATCAGGCATGTGTGAATATGAAGATAATTTCATGTTGTCAGCTGTGAAAATGTTTTTTTTTTTTTTTTTTTTTTTTTGGCCATAGTAACCTTATTATTATCATTTAGAGGATGCTACAGTGGTGGTCAGAATTATTTGCACCCTTGGTAAATATGATCAAAGATGACTGTAAAAATAAATCTGCATTGTTTATCCTTTTGATTTTTAATTCATAAAATGAGTAAAAATCTAACCTTTCATTGAAGGAAAGGAATTGAAAGTGGGGGGAAAATCACATTATGAAATAAATGTTTTTCTCCAAAACATGTTGGCCATAATTATTGGCACCCCTAGAATTTTTATGAGTAAAATATCTCTGAAGTATATTCCCAGTCATATTTACATTTTTTTTTAGCACACCAGGGTGATCATAAACATGAAATTGTCCAGCCATGACTTCCTGTTCCACAGGAGTATAAACATGAGGAAACACAAAGGCCAAATTCCCTTAATCATTCATCACAATGAGTAAAACCAAAGAATATAGTTCTGATGTGCAGCAAAAGATTGTGGAGCTTCACAAAATAGAAAGTGGCTGTAAGAAAATAGCTAAAGCATTGAAAATCCCCATTTCCACTATCAGGGCAATAATTAAGAAGTTCCAATCAACTAAAGATGTTACAAATCTGCCTGGAAGAGGACATGTGTCTAAATCGTCCTAATGCGCGGTAAGGAGGAAAGTTTGAGTGGACAAAGACTCTCTAAGGGTCACAGCTGGAGAATTACAGAGATTAGTTGAGTCTTGAGCCTCAGAAAGTGTAAAAAAAAAATATATATATATATATATATATATATATCAAACAGCACCTACATCCCCACAAGTTGTTCAGGAGGTTTTCAAGAAAAATCCTCTGCTCTCATCCAGAAACAATCTCCAGTATATTATGTTGTAAGACATGACTGGAACTTCAAATGGGATCGGCTTCTATGGTCAGATGAAACTAAAAAAAAGGAGCTTTTTGGCAGCAAACACACCAGATGGGTTTGGTGCACACATGAATAAAAAGTACCCCATGCCCACAGTTAAATATACTGCTGGATCTTTAATGTTGTGGGCCTATTTTTCTGCTGGAAGTCCTGAAGATCTTGTTCAGATACATGGTATCATGGATTCTATCAAATATCAACAGATAAAAAATCAAAACCTGATCGCTACTGCTAGAAATCCAATAATGAGCCTTGCTTAGATCTTCCATCAGGACAATGATCAAAAACAAACATCAAATCCAACACAAAAATTTGTCACTGAGCACAAAATGAAGCTTCTGCCATGGCCATCTCAGTCCCCTGACCTGAACCCTATAGAAAATGAGTGGAGTGAACTGAAGAGAAGAAGCACCAACATGGAGCTGGGAATCTGAAGGATCTGGAGAGATTTTGTATGAAGGAATGGTCTCTGATCTCTTGTCAGGTGTTCTCCAAACTCATCAGGCATTATAGGAGAAGACTCAGAACTGTTTTCTTTGCAAAAGGAGGTTGCAAAAGCTATTGAATAAAAGGGTGCCAATAATTGTGGCCAACGTGTTTTGGAGAAAAACATTTATTTCATAATGTGACTTTCCCCCCACTTTCAATTCTTTTTCTTCAATGAAAGGTTAGATTTTTGCTAAGTTTATGAATTAAATATCAAAAGGATAAACAATGCAGATTTATTTTTACAGCCATCTTTGATCATATTTACCAAGGGTGCCAATAATTCTGACCACCACTATATGTAGGTTGGAAAAGGCACAGTATTGATGTAGGATCCCATGAACCCTTTGATTTATAAATGAGCTTTCCCAGAGTTTCAAACTTTGGGCTACTTAAATTGTTTGAACAAAAGTAACCTTTTTTATTTATTTATTTATTTTATTGTGAATGAAGGCCAGTATCACTGATTAAATGGATTTTTTTTCTCAACTTGTGGTGATGAAATGAGTAAGTATAGCCATTCAACATTACAGTATTGAAAGCCATTATTTTCTAACATTTAATAGGCTCTTAAAAAATAACAACTTTTAATTTAAAGACACAATATGTAAGATATTTGGATTAAAATATTCCAAAACCACTAGAACAATGTTTAAATCCAGGACGCAGACCGTGTTCGTGTCACATATCAATGACATCATACCTGCATTACCCTCAATTTCTGGTTTTATTTTGTAGAAAGGAAACACCAAAGATGCTTTAATATATTATGTTTTATTAGACAGGTGAGCAACTGTTTGGATACATTAAACAGAAAGCTCCACTGCTCTCAAGCCATGTGTCACACCCTGCTTTATACTAAAATAATGTTAATAAGCTCATCCATTATTATGATTTCTGCCCGAGCCTCGTCGGATTCTTTTCCACCGACTGTAGCTGTGAAGACACCATTTCCCATGATTATGCAAAATCAAGGCATCATCAAGCTGTGTCCTTTTTGAATAAGCGACCTCTAGCGGTGAAAATGTACATATTGTGCCTTTAAGTGAAATTAAAACAATCCTCAAATAAACCCAAAGCTAATTTTATCATTAAAAAAAATGAAGCCACAGCTAAATGTGACATTACAGGGATCAACGTTAAAGATATTTCCTGTTGGCCAGGTCGATTTTTTTTTCTTGCCCTGCTAACATTTTTACTGGCCACACTTAAAAAATAAATAAATAATACCACAACTAATACTACTAACTACGGAAGAGGATTAGGGCCAAGCAATAATAAAAAAGTAAAACCATCTCGAGATTAAAGTTGTTAAATGTCGAGAATAAACTCGTTAAATTTCGAGAAAAAAGTCGAAATAAAATGTTGAGAATAAACTCGTTAAATTACGAGAAAAAAATCGTTAAATTTCGAGAAAGGTCGAGATAAAATGTTGAGAATAAAGTCATTAAATTAGGAGAAAAAAAGTTGTTAAATTACGAGAACAAATTCGTTAAATTATAAGAAAAATGTTAAATTTCGAGAAAAAAGTTGAGATAAAATGTTGAGAATAAAGTCATTAAATTATGAGAAAAAAAATTGTTCTCATAATTTAACGACTTTTTTCCTCGTAATTTAATGACTTTATTCTCAACATTTTATTTCGACTTTTTTCTCGAAATTTAACGAGTTTTTTCTCGAAATTTAACAACTTTAATTTCGAGATGGTTTTATTTTTTTATTATTGCTTGGCCCTAATCCTCTTCCGTAATTATCCTAACTAATATAAAGTTCAAACAATACAAAAATAAGATGCATTTTTAATTATTACGTAAAAGAAACGCATGTAACAAGTAAATTTACTTTTCGGTAACAACATTGAGTTAAGAGTTTTACATTAAGAGCTAGGAACTTAATCCTTGCTTATTCCAAGAACGTAAAAAGATTGTAGTTTCTGTCCCTGTCCAGCACATAAGTTAACGCCTGTTTCACAACACTATGCCCATCATGCCAATCACTAATCCTGTGCTCATCACTCCAACCTAAGTATCAGAGACATTATTATGTGTAGTTCAACCTTGATTTGTCTGTATACTTAAAGGAATAGAGTAAAAATGCTGTCACTGGTGTACACTTTTGTACCTTACCCCTAAAGGCTGCATTTTACCATTAAGGTGCAAATTAATATCTTTTGAAAAGGTACCAATGACAACTTTTGTACCTTTTCTTCTGAGAGTGCACCTTCTGTTCAGGTATCTGCTCTTTTTGTTTATTTGTGTATTCATATTTCATCAGTGACTACATGTTGTCAAACTTTACAGCTTCCTTACCTGTCTCTTTTCCGCAACACCATCTATTCAGATTCACAGCTGACAAAACCCTTAAAACATTGTACTGTTTTTGCCAAATTTAACTCAAAAATTTGCACCTCTTATATCAATTTTAAGACCAGGAAAAAATTTTATTTGGAAAATGAAAACTAATCTCTAATAATCAATTTCATTACTTCAGTGTCAATTTTGTGTGAGCTAATACATTTGTAAGTGGCTAAAAATTAAAAAATACAACTGTCCAATTCAACATCACTTTACAAACAAACAGAATTAATACTTTCCATTATTTGAGCATTTGCTTTGCCAACAGATGCTGTTTTTAAAAATAAAAGCAACTTCACATTTATACAAAGATAATTTTAAATGACCTTCAAAAGGTAAAAAAAATCATTTAAAAGCTGATCTGATCATGGATTGTAGCAGTCAACTGACATTATATCAGACATCTGATTATAACAAAGTAGTTGCTAATAAAATCTGTCCCAGTTGTAGTAGTTGAAGTACAGTGAAAACCTGCCTATGAAAATGAAATATGTACCTGACTGGTTTTAACAAATAAGCAACAAATAGAAAAAAAAAAAAAAACATTTGAAAGACACAAATATTTACATTCATCCAGGCAGCTGGATATCAAAAAGTTCAGGCCCACACAAGCCATTCATAAAACAAAACAAAAGTTTTAAATCTTTGGCCTTTGTACAACAGAAACATCTGTTGAAAATAAATACATAAAATGTATATACATTATTGAAGTGAATTTAAAATATGATATGGTAATGGGGTAGAACACGAAAGCTAATTTCTATATAAAACAAAACCTTTTTTTTTTCCTATCCTTGTTCACTATAGTCTTCCAGACACTATTTTGTAATAAAATCTTTAAAAATCCCCATCCCGAGAATTTCAAATGTCTCCTTTCATGTTTTGATGGAATATTAACAAGAAGAAAATATCAGTGCGTGCAAAAGTAAGCATTAAAGGCCTTAGGAAGGGAGTCTTTGGTTTCAATCAGTTTAGCATTTAGCTATGAGTAGCTCTCATTCTCATTCCAAGAAGTCATCCATTGTTTCTTCTCCGGAGGATCCATTTCCTCTTTCCCCGGCATATAGTCCCTCTCTTCCCTCTTTATCCGCACAGCGTTATAACTGGGTACGCTGTCATCATACTTGGAACGTTTGAAAAATCCACACTGTTCAGAAAAACAAGCAATTAGCATAGCGTCATGCTAACAATGCTCAACGGCATTATTTATACAGGAAAATGAGCACAAACAAAGACATAGTGATGTTTGCAGTGTGTGCAGCATGCCTAGCATGAGGTCAGAACAAAACATTCAATGTTTTAAAGAAGACATAAGCAAGAACCGTATGTGCTGAAAGCAAGAGAGATGCTCCGGTAAATAACCCAAGCAGGCCAGAGAAATGTGCAAGTTCCACCTGAAGCTGAGTAAGAGTGAACGCAAACATGTATAAACCCTTTTCCAACAATAACGACTTCATACATGATTAGTTTGCATTCCTCATAGCATTTTGCTTATGTCTGAGCAATGAAAGCCATGGAAACTGCCACCATTATCCCACATTTGGCATTGACATTCAGCATGAACATCAGACTAAAGTAGGTTAGCATGGGCTAATCCAGCACTTCATGCTAGCTCTGAGCACACAGGTCAACTTGATCTGTGAGTTCTTTTACCCTAAGAAAGAGGTTCTCGTTCTCTGGCTGTTTCTCTTTACGCATCTGAAGTCAGCCTCTCTTTTTCAGGTTCGTTACCATCTTTGCCGCTTTTGCCGAAAAAACCACACTAAAAGGGGTAAAGGTTTGTGTTTTAAATCCTTAATGTCATATGAATGAAATTTTTTTAACACCTTGTCAATGTTGAAAAAAGTGATGGTTAGTCCTAAATGGGTCAGGTTGTGACCCATTGTGGTTGTTTAGTCATGTGACCTTACCTTCCAAAGCAGGAAGACCAGTAGGCCCAACAAGAGGAGTCCTAGTAAAATGGCCACCAGAATAACCCACCAGGGCATACCACCATACTGTGCTACTTTGCGTTCGGGAAACACAGTAACGCGCACCTGTAACAAGACAAATTGTATTTCGGAGTGCGTTATTTTTTTAAGCTCTGCATATCAAGTCAAATTGATAGAACATGGCACAAATTATGGAAGGAGAATGTATGAATGCTCTAAATGTCCTCACCTGTGCTGGCTCATTCTTCAGCTGTATATTTGAAGCTGAGGTCTTAAAATCGAGTGATGCCTTGACAATAATATCGATGTAGTTCAATTTTGCATATTCCTGTAAGAAATAGTTGAAATTAGCAAAAGTATACTTACAAATGATAAGGGTCAATGACATATAGTGTCCATGATGAAGAAAAGGCAAAGTATTTAAAAAGGACAGATAGTTATTAGAAATGTTCTCTCTGTATTCATGTTGGTTTCATTTTTTTTTTAAACTTTTGTCATTGTCAAGAAAAAAAAATGATTTATGATTTAATGATTTATGGGATTTAACCATCAAGAAAAAAAAAACAAAAATACATCTTGAATACATGAGTGAACTCATCTCATATGGTTTTCACAAAAGGTTTGTAAACATAGTTTGCAAAGTAAAAGTATTTTTACAGACTTCATGAATTATTAATCCCACCACATAATTTTACCTTGACCCAAACTCATTTTTTTTCTAATATTATTAAGCAACGAAGCAGTTTTGTTAAAATATTTTTTTAAATAATAATAATATAGATATAATTATGCTGTTAAAAACTAAGTTCAGAATCGATTCGAGAGAGAATCGCGATGCATTTGGAAAATCTCAGAATCGATCCAGAATCATTTCTCGATTCGCGATTCAACCATTTATTGTCCCAGCCCTAATAATGAGACCTTATTGTAAAGTGTTACCAAATAAAGTTTATTTTCAAGAATTTCACTATTTTAATGATTTTTTCTTCTTTTTTTTATCACCCTGACATTTTTTACTCAATACATATTCTGAAATTTAATTCAGAAATTAAAATCCAGCTCATCATTTAAATCTACAAATCTCAGAATGGATTGCGTTGTCCATGTGTTTTTGAATAAATGTATACATTTAAAAATGAAAGATCACACTCACCTCCAGGAAGGTAGCATTCCAAAGGTAAGCTCTCAGGCTAATGACCGCATTGCTGTCCATTCCTGTTAGAGGGCATCTGAATGTTATACACTCCGCCCCATCCTCACAGGACTAAAAAATACAACAACAAGCCAGTGATTAGAAACAAGAGGCTGATTATCAGTGATAAAAGTTCACCAAGGAAATACATACAATGCATTCTGAAAAAATTCAGACCCATTTTGCAGCCTTATGCTTAAATGTGTTTAATTATTGTTTCAAGGATCTGAATACTTGTCAATGTGTTCAGTTTTTTTTTTGTTTTTTTTTTATACATTTGCAAAGTACAAATCACAAATAAGTGAGTAATTCAGTGTAGAATGTTGTGAACAGCATGCTGCAACATAAAATACAAAAGAAAAAAAAAGGGGGTCTGAATACTTTCTGAATGTTTTAGTGACTTTACCAAAACGGTGTATTTCCTCTTGTCAGTAAATTGGGAGACTGTTCCCTCCTTTGCCGGAGTTTCCCCAATTTCACGTTTAGTTCGTGACACTGAAGGCTCCTAGATAACCGTGAAGCAGAACATATAATCAGTTGATTCCTTTATAGAGACAACTAATGTATTTATAAAACATGAGGGAAAACTAAAGATAAGATATTAGGACTACCTTCAAACTGAGTTTGTTGACCTCTTCTGGATTGGAGCAGCTGAAGCTGTCTAAACCGGTTGAGGTAATCTTCATGAGGTACAGCAGCCACTTGCCTTGGGAGTTATGCTTAGGCCATTGGATAATCATAGATGGCGTGCCAAACGACTTAAGAGGTTTGCCCAAGTTTGTAACCTGTCAGTCGGTATCATTAACAAGATACATAGTTTAACAGGCTATTAAATACAATCACGTGTTTAACAGTTAGAATGCACTTAAAGAAATACTCATACAATCAAAGGAAGTATTGTAAATATACAAAGTTCATTAAATGATGTTAGGATATCTAATAGTTACCCTGAATTCATAGTCAATTGGACTGCCAACATCAGTTGCCAGTTTCATGGCACTCTCTCCTTTAACTTCTCCAGTAAAGTAGACCTGAGATGGCTTAGCTACCCTGAAGACGATACATGATGACCGTATATGATGTTACAAAGACAGGAAATTGATAATATCATCATCAGAAGTGTAACTGAGAAATGATACTGCAATTTGCAAACCTACCCTGTGAGAGACAAAAGCAGTTGGATCTTAACAATGGCTTTGGCTTTGACTTCTGGTAAGTTCTTCTGCTCACTTGTCCTGCAAAAACAAAACGGATACATCAATATATGAATACTGACATTGTAAAGATGGAAGAAATTACTGAATTAGCTTTGATAATGTGCTTGTATCTTATTGAGTTGTAGTTACTCACGTTTTGAGTTTGAGGTCAATTTCAATTTCAGTGGTATCCAAAGAAATTCCTCCCGTATTTAGAATGATGTAAAAAGTTGTCTGAAAAAGTGGTTTTGTTTTTTCATGAAGGTTAAGTCCACACTGAAAATACTAATGTCAAATATAATTTTAAATATTCACCTCGGCATCTCTTTTGAATGGATTTGCAAGATCACAATCTGCTTGTGACCCATTCGTATTGGCTAAACAGTTGATTGGTTTATCCTGAAAGATTCAGAAGCACTTAATAATAATTCTTAATAATAATAACATACAATAAGTAGATATCTGTCAGCTGGACTTACACTAGATTTAGTGCGAACGGCAGAATAAGAGAGGGATTTGGGGAACGAGGCGATCAGCTGTGCTTCATAAGCATCGTCACCCGGGTTGATCACATTGAGCTCCAGGACAATGTCCTTCTGATCGCTAAGAGAAAAAATCGGAACTCCATTTTCTCTGCGAGGAAAGAGAAACAGAGAGATTAAAATTACATGCCACTTCCTTTTGCCATAGGCTTTGATAAAAAAGAGTGTAGGTACTCATTCTCATTCATGAATTACACAACTGATGTCAATTTAACGAGACACGAGTGTGCAGATGAGTGTTCTCTGACATATTAAAAACATGATGATAATATGACATTAAAGTCATTTAATTGACATGATAGTAAAACTCACTCAGGTAATGGATTAAAGATGTCTCTGTTTGGTTCCCTGTTGTGGAATTTATACTGTAGTTGCAGGTTACTATGACATAAATGGTTAGAACCACATCCTTCCTTGATGAAATGAACCTGAAAGCCAGTATGATTCAGAATACTGAATTAGATATGAGTGATTGGTAGAGGTTTACTTCAGCAGAAAACTGTAAAAGTTGATGTTTTGTTGTTGTTGTTGTAAAATTGATCAAAACTGTAGATTCAATCAAGAGTAACAAACAGAAAATAGAAAAATGGGTTACACTTTATTTTAAGGTGTCAGTATTACAGTGTAATTATACATTTAAGTACTGAGTAATAATGATTAACTGCATGTACGTACTATAGGTTCAATGTTAGGATTCAGGTTAATTGCATGTAATTTTGCAAAATTTCTAGTTATTACTACAGTGACAGTAATGTGTGTAACAATGACACTGTAAAATAAAGTGTTACCGAAAAATGTTTATTTTAAATAGGCAACTCAACATACATTTATCTGATATGGTTGTGTAATTAATATGACTTTTTAATACAATTATGATTAATATAAGATAGTACACTAGCATTCAAAAGTTTGGAGTCAGTAAGATTTTTAAAAGAATTTCAGGACTCAACAATGTAGCATTAGATTGATCAAAAGCGACAGTAAAGACTTGTTACAATCATTTTTCAACTGTGATAAATAATAAGAAATGTTTCTTGAGCAGCAAATCAGCACATTAGAATGATTTATGAAGGATCATGCGACACTGAAGACTGGAGTAATGATACTGAAAATTCAGCTTTGCCATGACAAAAAATAAATTGGATTTAAAAAAAATATTAAAACAATTGTTGTAATAATAATATTTCGCAATATTATTGTTTTTTTTTATGGTATTGTATGTAATATATTATTAATATAATTATGTTATATAGCTGAAAAGAAAACAAGATTATTGTTGATTGGTTAAGAAGATGGTAATTACTTTGGTGGCAGTGGCTTTTTGGTTGGAGTCGAGGATGGGAAGCAGGTTAGGGAGTGCAGTCTGTCTTTTCCTGCGTGAGGATTGGCTCTGGATCTCCACAGAGACTTCAATGGGAATACCTCTCAGTTTGTCTTTTAGAGTTTCCTTTGTACATAATATACTTGCATTATTAAAAGACATTAACATAATTTACACACCTGATATAAAAATAATACCAATTTAATCACCACTAGATGGCAGTTCTTCCTTTTCCCTATATTAAAGGGATAGTTCACCCTCACTCTCAAGTAGTTCATGTATGAATTTCTTTGTTCTGCTGAACACAAAGGAAGGTATTTGGAAAACTGTCAGTAACCAAACAGATCTCTACTATAGTAGGAAAAATAAATACTATGGTAGTCAATGGGGGGCGAGATCTGTTTGGTTACTGACATTCTTCCAAATATCTTCCTTTGTGTTCAGCAGAACAAAGAAATTCATACAGGTTTGGAACTTCTTGAGAGTGAGTAAATGATGACAGAATTTTCATTTTTGGGTGAACTATCGGTTTAAGGTAAAAACATTCTTTACTAAGCATGTGTTGATTTATTGTCACAATTGCCCCCTGCAACTTTTTGTTGTAACTTAAACAAAGCTACTTTTGATCCAGCTTAAAGGGCTGCTGTACCTGCAGTTTGAGGCTTCTCGTAACACAGTTTTCTGCGCCCTGACCCTTGAGCTCTACGATCCCTTTGCTTTCATACTCATTGGTTGAGCTCTCGGTGAAGATGACTCTAGAAGGAAGTTTAAGTTTCTTCCTATCAGATTCAACCGTGATAGTGTATGCCACCTCTACAGAAGGGAAAAGACATGGTCATCATACAATACAAATCAACACAAAAACATTGGTATTTGTTTATGGAGATGAAATTCTGGACAACACAGATAAACAATTACTGAGAAGGTAAATTAGAAACATGTACTTACTCAAGGTAGGATTGTAGGTTTTGGGGTTGGCTGAAAATTTGAAACAGGCTTTCACGTCAAGGCTAGAACACACAATAAAACTTTGCTTCAGACAAGGTTTACCATTTGGTAATATGTTTAAGGATTGTTTGTTTTGTTTATAATTCTCTCACCATATATTGTCTCCACAGTTCTTCTTAGTGAGGTCTAGCTCCTTTGGTGTGGTGGTGACAGTCTTTTCGATGCTGATAACTGACCGTGCCCTATAGTGTAAGACCCATAATCATTCATCCATAGTGCTAAATGAATACTAGATTTTGTTGCCATTTTACACCATTTAATAAAATGAAGAGATATAAGAATACATGGTAATAATATTAATAAATTATTTGTATTATAATATTAATGATAAATATTATCAATGATTTATATATAATAGTGTTCTTTCACTGTTTATAAAGAATCCTTAAAAATCATTATACGTTGTCTATCAATATGATCATACCTGTACACAAACACTGAATCAGCGAGAGATCCAATAGCCAGATCAGGGTAAGAATTTCTGTCCAAATCCATATTCCCAGCAAGAGAGTATCCAAAGAGTTTCACGTTGTGATCTTTTCCTCCAAGAACCTGAAATTATTGAATATGTTATTTAAATAAAGAATAAATGAAAGAATGTGTTAAGAAGAGAAAAAAGTGAATATATGGTTAAACCTGGGTTTTTGTCAGGCCTTGAGGTGAACCGTGGAAGATAAATACGTTTCCAGCTCCATTGCTGTCATATGGAGCACCAACAGCAACATCTGAAAAACAGCAGGATCACATGTAAAATAAATTACATCATCACAAATACCTTTGTGATTATCATCATTACCATAAAAGTGTTGAAATGCTATCTTCTAATATTAAGTACATTGCTATATAGATTCACGTATAAGTGCATTATGTATTGGTTTAGATTTTCTTTTTTATATGTGGAGTGGACTCCAGGAAGACTGGCACTGCTCTAGGACACAGCTAATGATCCTAACAAATAAACAAATATATTTGTTATGATTTATGTAGATTATGGCATCTCTTCTTCTCTATTTATCTTTCGTGGAAACAGGTGGTTCTTATTCAGCATTGAGGTGTTTTGCATTAGCTCTATTCATAGAAGCGACTACATACTGAGCACATACCATGATAACCATCCAGGTTTACATCTCCCATGCTTTCCACAGCCAAACCGAACATAGAATTGGCGGCTCCCTCAATTCTACTGGGGGTGATCGTGTCCCAAGCCCCTTCCTTATTTAGGTAAACATAGATGGCCCCACCGATATCACCTTCTTTAATAAAGTACTGAGGTGCTCCAACTACAATGTCCTGCCACCTGTTTTAATAATCAGG
The DNA here is from genome assembly GCF_018812025.1 of Megalobrama amblycephala. Lineage (NCBI taxonomy): Eukaryota > Metazoa > Chordata > Actinopteri > Cypriniformes > Xenocyprididae > Megalobrama > Megalobrama amblycephala. The sequence continues at coordinate 32,962,231 of NC_063050.1, read as the reverse complement.
GTAGGAAAATGATCAAAAATGTAATATATAATATAAATATAAATTGTACTCATTGAAATAAAGCTGAAATAAAATAAAATTAAATAAAAAAAATTAAATACAAAGAGTAGATGAAAAACTTAATCTTCAAAAACTAAAACAAAAATTAGAAATGTTGCTTTGGCAACAAAGTAAAATAAAATAAGGTTAAAGGTTTAGTTCACCCAAAAATGAAAATTCTGTCATTAATTACTCAGTTCCTAACCCTTTACCATACTAAAGAATAAAAATTAAAATAAACTAAAACTGAGATAAATATTAATTAAAACTAAATAGAAATGTTACAAAGCTGAAACTGAATATTTAAAAATTTATTTTAAATACATTTTAAATTTTAAATCATTTCAAAATTAATTAAAAATATTAATAAATACTATAAAAGTATATAAATAATAATAAAATAACACTGATATACAAACAATAAAACATTGTAATTGCTGTATCATGTAATTCACTAAACTAAAGTAACACTAATTCCACACAAACATATGCAAAACATGATTAATGAGACTATTTTAAAAAGCTATAATAATATAATATAATATAATATAATATAATATATATATATATATATAATATAATATAATATAATATAATATAATATAATATAATATAATATAATATAATATAATGATGTACTTTGGATCTTACCCATCTCCATTGATGTCAAGCACTGCAAGGTCATAACCAAAGGAAGAGGCAAGTCCGGTACCCTCTAGTATGTACTCAGCCGTCAACATGGAAGATTTCTCTTCTTCCTTCTTTAAAAGCACAACTGCCCCACTGTGATTGGCTCTTGGAGCCCCAGCAACTATAGTCAACTGACCTCTCTTGGTCAGCATTTTTCCAGAGTCCAGAGAGAAACCTGTCACAGATGCAACCAATCAGAAAATTAGCTAAAGATTTGTTAACCAAAAGAATACTAAAATTCCTTCAGTGATTATGGAATATGCAATGATAACCCACAAACAACATGAATTCAAACATGCATGGTTCTTATTGACTTGGACACGCCATAATTTTACCCATGCGATGTGGATGTAAACAAGAAACAACAAAAAACAGCCTCAAACATAAAGTAATGTAGCAAACACATTCACATTTGTTCACAAAAAGGACACGATGCATAGAATGTATAATGACCAGAACGAACGCAAATAATTGATAAAGTTGGCGTCCAGGAAATCCCACACACCTAAATAGCTATTGGATGCCACATCATAAACGTTCTCCTTGGCCACCTGAAGGGGACGTGACTGATACACAAACTGATCAGGATGATTACTGGATATGCTAGTCATGAACAACACACCTACAGATCCACAACAAGATTTGTACCGAATAAAGCACAAAGTAGAACAGCCAAATAGATGCAACAAGGAGTAACACCAAACAAAAGGTAAGAAAGGCAATACATATCAATGCCTTGCATCCTACAGACACCCAGTTAAGTTTAAATTGTATCTTATCGCACCAGAGTTCTTTAGCGAGTCACATGATGGACCAAGGATCGGGTGATATGGATGATGAATGGAATGTTATGTGATGATGGACTCACCTAAATAACTGTTAGCAGGGACAGGCACCAGGTCTGGATCAAGTCGGTTTTCATCTCCAACCTCATATGGGCCGTCATCAAAAATATTTTCGTCCCACAGAGAGCTGTTCTTCTGTTCCATCCGCACCACTCCTGACATCCATCCATTGGAGGAGTGAGTGAACAAGGAAAGGAAAAGGGTGAAGGGTTGAGGATGGACAAAGTAAATGAGTGAAGAGATGGAGCAAAGTTTAAAAAGTGGGGGATAAAATAGAATATGTCAGATGCAATGAACCGACAAATAAAATCTGATGTACTAACGTCATGATGGAGCAAAAATTGAGTGACGTGGGGCATTATGGGTTTTGTTTGACATTGGCCATTGATATTTCTTAACAAATTATTTGAAACTGGATTTTCACTGAACATTGAATATGCCAAAAATCACAAGATTTACCATTCTATTTACCATGAAGATCTCATCAACACTTCAATACATACAAACAGTAAATACAAATACACTTTAATCCATCCTGTCTTCCAATACCTTTCCAGTTGTAAGCACCCGGTGCTCCAAACACCAGATAGTGATAGTCCTTTGTGAATGTGGCAGACAGACCCTGCTGGCATGAACCAAACCGCTCATGTCCTCGGTTTCTCCCATTACAGAACATCCAGTCCCCTCCATCTTCATCTGAGGCTTCATTAATCGTCAGATCCTGACTTAGTACGTAGCAACGACCTGTCACGTCACGCAGCTCCTGAGCTGTGTTCACAAATAAGCGCCGCTGGTAGCGATGCGCACAGACCTGAAGAGAAACAGTGTGAGTTCATTTTAAATCAGTGAAATAAATGACACAAAACTACTGTAAATAATACATAAAAACATTTCTTTGCACTGTTACAAAAAGATATTTCAGCCAAAAAACACCCATTCGTTGGGTTAGGTTTTGGTAAGATTTTTAGGGCCCGAGCATGAGCACCGATGATGTGAGGACCCTATTGTAATTTCTCAGTCTCCTCGCATTTTTGATGGCCTAAACATGTTCAAAAAACTCATGAAACTTTGCACACACGTCAGAAGTGGTGAATATTTACATCTGATATGGGTTTCAGAATTAGGTGTGGCAAAATGGCTCAATCTAAATTTCAATTAAGCACCCTTCGCGCTGCGTTTCACGTACAAGTATGAAATTTGGTAGACAGATGTAACAGCCCAATACCTACAAAAAAGTCCCTGGGTGCAAAATCTGAAAACCCAACAGGAAGTGAGATATTCTCTGCAAAGTTTTTTGCAGTTTTTGCCATTTCCAGACGTTGTACTTTAACAAACTCCTCCTAGAGCTTTAATCAGATTGACATCATATTTGGTCAGTCTAATCTAAAGGCCTTTGCGACATTAAATTGTGAAGATCTAGAGTTTTCATTGAACGGCAAAATCTGATGTTTCGCCACGAAACAGGAAGCTGTTGTAACTCGGGCATACAATGTCAAATCTGCGCCAAACTTCATGTTTTATTAGAGTCCTGGCCTGAAGACATCTACATGGCATTATTCAGTTACAGTCATAGCGCCACCTGCGGGCAACAGGAAATTATATGTTTTACACTGTGATTAACTCCTCATAGATATTTAACCAGAACAACATCATATGTTGTCAGTCTAATCTTAAGGCCTTAGTGATGTTAAATTGCAGAGATCTTGAGTTTTCGTTGAAGTACGTGTCCGTGGCGGCCTGACAAAGTCTGATGTTTCGCCATGAAAGAGGAAGCTGTTGTAGGGTGGCGGTGAGCCCGGGTGCGAGGGCCCTTTCATCGCTGCTTGCAGCTGTAATTTTTAATGTATTTTAAAGTTTAAAAGTTTCTTATGGCTCCATTTATTTGATCGAAAACTCTGTAAAAACAGTAATATTGTGAAATATTATTACAATTTAAAATATTATTAAAGTTTAAAAAACATCATTTATTTTAAATAAAATTCTTTTGTAACATTGTAAATGTCTTTACTGTCACTTTTGATCAATTTAATGCATCCTAGCTGGATAAAAGTATTAATTTATTTAAAAGTCCACACAAGTAGTGCACCTTATTCAAGCCTTTTAAAGGGGAAATTTTGGTTAAACTGGAACACAATTGAATATAGAAGGACAAACTGTACACACTTATCTGGTTGTTGATTTGAACATGTAAAAAGACTTGAATATGATTTTAAAAGCTATGGGGTGGAATCCTTGATTTACAGTAAACTTACTGTATATTTCGGCTTGTTCCTCACACAAAGCTGAAGAAGCCCTATTGTGATAAACACTTAACATTTTGGACCGTAATTGCTGTAAAATCAGCTTGAATGAATAGATGATGACAGATTTTTCATTTTGGAAATCTCTTTAAGGGACATACAGACATGACACCAAGCAACTGTACAGTAACTTGCATTAAAACTATGGGATGCACGATATATATATCGGTACCATATCGGTTATCGGTTTGCTCATTTCCTCTGTTTTTATATTTAGCAATGTCCTCTTTAGCAAATCTCAAAATTAATACACACACACACTTACCAATATCTTTCCTCCAGGTCCCTGACTTTGTACAGTAACTCCCATCCACTGGTTTTGCTTATTTTCGTTCGCCAGGTTTTCTACATGCACAATAAAAATACCTCAGTTAACACATACAGTTACTCATTATAATGTATAATGTTTTCATGTGTTTGAGATTACCTTCATTGTCAAACATTACTCGTTGGCATGACTGACTGGTAGAAGTTATGTCACAGTTGTACATGCCTCCCGTAATTTGTGACTTCTGCTTGGACAATGCTTTAGCTCTTGGGGCACCAACCAGCAACCTGTAAACCAACAAACAGAAATTTACTCATGGATTTGCAATATTGTGAATATAAAATATTAAAAATATATGTTTTTTCATTCCTCTTCTTATGCTAATGCAGCTCCAAATTACACAAAAGAGACTCTGTAACCAAAGCTGATAATATACTTGGCATGGTCATCATGTGTAAATAGGGTTTTTAATATGCTTGTCAAGAAGTAAACTGTTTTTTGTGGAAACATGAGCAACAATGTGGTAAAAATTGTGATCATATAGTCCTAATAAATTGTAAATCTGTGTTACACTCTTTTCAATATTTGAGCAATATTTGTAAATGGATATTTGTTTATTACATGGTGATAGTGCTTGTTACAGTGATTTTGAACAAGTAAATGGCTTCAAGGCATCATTATCCTTTATTTCCCCACACAGGTGTTTTCAGTAGGATCCTCAGTAGAAACAATGCAGATTCAACAGCCCACACTGAAAATACATGCGCTCTGTGTATTAGAAAGTGGACTGTGCACTCATTCTGTTCTTTCAACTGAAAAACTCAGCAGAAGTCGAGAAGATCTTTTCTCTTCTGAATAAAAGAAATGTAGGCCACAGAAAACCTAAGATATCCACTACTCAAAGGGTGTATATCTGGTTTCACTTCATGTATGAGAGTGAAAGGCTCTTTTTAGGGCCCAAGCGAAAATTCGCGCAGGGCCCTCTTGTTCTTCTAAGGATTATTATTATTTTTTTTTTTTTTTTTTTTTTTTTTTTTTTCCGTCTTCCGGGGCTTTTTGGGGGCCTTAACATGCTCAAAAACTCTTGAAAATTGGCACACACATTGGAATCCGCGGCCATTAGGACGCCGGAGAGGCTGGTACCCGGGCGTGGCAGGGGGGCTCGACAGCGCCCCCTTGAAAAAAGTCTGAAAATTTGGTCCATATATTAAACACGCTTGCACGTATTAGTATGAAACTCAGTACACATATAGACCTCATCGGGCCGAACAACTTTCGTGCTCTAAGTTAAACACCACGCCAACAGGAAGTCAGCTATTAAGGGTTGTTTGAAAAACGCATGCTCTGGAATTTGATATACTCCTCCTAGACGATTAATCCGATCGCCACCAAACTCGGTCAGCATGAAGTCAAGACACTGATGATTAAAAATTGCCAGGGGATTTTTGATATCTCGAACGGTTTGGCCGTGGCGAGGCAACGAATTTATGGCGAGAAAAAGGAAACAGGAAATGTGTTATAACGTCTGCATACATATATTGATCTTTATGAAACTTCACGAGTGTGTTCGTTATAGGAGTCTGATCACATGGATGTGACTATTGTGAGTCAAAGTTATAGCGCCACCAACTGGCAGCAGGAAGTGTATCACTTTTTGAAATGTTTTGAGATCACCCTCTTATTTTTACCTGATTTGCTTCAAACTTCATCAGTGTAATGTCAATACACAGCAGATGTAGACCTATGACAGGATTTTTGATATTTGAAATATTGTTGCCATGGCAACAGGTCAAACTGTAATAATATTCTTGAGTGTTTTTGAGGCTCTTAACATGCTTCAAATTGCATGAAACTCGACACACACATCAATATTGTCAACCAGTAGACATGGACAAAGCCATAGAAATGGGCGTGGTGGAGGGGCTCAGTAGCGCCACCTTTTGACAAAAGTGGGGGGGTTAGTTTTTCCTACAATCACCAAACTCGGTACACATATTGTTCTCATCAAGCCGGACAATTTTCTAATTTACATTCATTAGCTCCGACCAACAGGAAGTCAGCTATTTTGGTTTGAATGTTAATTTTTTGAAAAAACAGGCTATGAATTTTATACTACTGCTCCTACAGGGTTTATCCAATTTACACCAAACTTTTTTTAACTTGTTGCTAACACATTGAAGTTGTTTAATTGCAAACGGATTTTGGATATCTCAAACGGTTTGGCCGTGGCGAGGCAACGAATTTATGGCAAGAAAAGGGAAACAAAGTGTTATAACTTCTGCATACATTAATTGATTTTGATGAAACTTCGGCTTAGTCTTCGTTGTACAAGGCTGATCACATGGATGTGACTATTGTGATTCAAAGTAATAGCGCCACCAACTGGAAGCAGAAAATGTGTCACTTTCAGCATACATTGAGATCACCCTCTTATTTTTACCTGATTTGCTTCAAAATTCATCAGAATAATGTTAAAACTTGGCACATGTAATCCTTTGAAAATGGGCAGGGAGGAGGGGCTCTATAGTGGCACCTTGTAGTGCAGTAAATGTGGAGTGAATTTGACATAGTCCTTTGATGTTTAACCGTTTTAAGTGCCTATTGCCCGCTGTGCACAGTTGCCCTGAAGCCACCGGGGTGGCGGTGCCACCGGGCTTGGGCCCGCCATCGCTGCTCGCAGCTATATTCTTTTTCTTTTGGATTGACTGGTTCAGCGATAACATTCATCCCAACACTTCACAGATTTTAGCTACACAAGTTCTCTTTGTTGGCATAGACAAAAAGGGTCTGACTGAAGTAAAGCCTAAATTTCCCACAATGCCCTCACCAAAATCCTGAAGGAAGAGTAAAAGTTGGCACTGTCCTATAACTTTACAGATGCATACACTGTTTAACCTTTTGCAGATGGTATATATACTGTTTTACCTTGGAGTAGTAATATGTACCCTTAGGGTACAACAATGAACATATTAGGGGTAAATAATATACAAAGATGTTCCATAAGGACAAAATTTAAAGACAAAAATTAGGTTTGTGATCATTTCATCTCAATTTCATTTGGGAAGTACAGTCTATGCAGTCCATTTCAAGTGTGTGAGCAGTCATTTAATTTGAGTATTTCAGCAATCAGATAAACAAATGCATATTTTTTGTTGTTGGTTAACTGAATAAAGGTGTTTGCTTATCTAAATGAATCTAAAAAGAATAGAATAACGCCCCCAATATGAGGCATTTAAGGGTGGGAATTCCCCTCATTTTCAGAAATGTATCTCATGCCTAGATCTACTGATAATCACATCAATCACTTCTAATTCCTTCTGTGCCTAAGAGTGAACAACCATATAGACCAAGACTCTGTCTGGATCACAAAAAGAGAATAGCTTTAGAGTCACATTTTCCAAACAGACAGAGACAGCACTGTTTTTCTGAAAGGGCAACACAAACTTTTCTGTGTTGGGCAAAAATAGCGACTGAATACCTGCTATTCATTCCACTCTCAAGAGCATACAGATTGCTATATCTGATGTAAATGCTTCTGATTACATTAAATCTAATGCAATGCACAGGCTGAAAATCGCTACATTACACATTACACATCCAACAACACTACAAAAACAAAGAAGGTTCTAGTGTCTTTTAACATGATGTATAAAAAAGAAAAACAACAAAAGATATTACTGACAAACATTTATTAAAATTTAAACACACACACACTGTCATGGCAATTCATAACTATTGTACGTTTTTTTCAATCTCATTCATACATTTTCATACGATATGATTACGCCTCACTGAGGGTTCTGTTTTGGTGCTGACCTTCATGCTTACTTTTTTCTAAAAATCGTACATTTTTGAAGAAATCAAATCGTACAAATTTATACGGAATTGCCAAATCGTAAATTTTCTCATGAGATCCGGTTGATACATACGCTGTAGTTGTAATATTTTCCAAAATCACAGCACACAAAACTCCCTCATTTCATTAAAAGCTATATTGAACCATCATCCCATGTAATTGACCTACACATTTCAGGAAATTGGATCACAGTCAGCTCCTAAACAGCATCATTCCATTCTGACAACCCCAACTGATTTGGGTAGAAACAGAAAAATTATAAAAGTAAACAACTTAAGGCTGGAATGCATACAACTCGATTTCCTCGATTTTTGCTACAGTTTACAGTCTGGAGGAATTGACGCTAGTTGATTAGTTAGCTAGCCAGACTCCAGATATTGGGCAGTTGACAGATTTTGCATAAAATTGTGCAGTGTATGCTGGGCACAGACTTTATAGCTTCACAAATCCATCCAGATGCAGAATATCAAACACATTTTGTGCTGATTTTAGAACACATATTGTTTTCATCTGTATTGAGTCTCAAAGCAACAAGGCACATGTTCCTGTGCGAGTTTGTTGTGTTCGGAACAACTTGAAAGTCTGGTAGTGTGTGATTGTGGGTAATGTAATGTGTCTCCATTAATCACTCCCTACGGGAATGTAACCAATGGGACCACAAGGATACGCCTCAGTTTTTGAGATGGTTCTGCCCTGGTATATTTATTTATCTACAGGACAAACAAGCCCACAATTCCAAGGTAAATAAATTAATAAAATGGAGAGAACATCACACAAGAACAAAACATTTTTATTTAAAACTTTAAAAAAAGAAGAAGTCCAGAGCACAACAGAAGATGAAAGATTCAGAAAGTGAGAGGGATAATGTGATAGAAGGAAAGAGAGAGGTGCAGGTGGGGGAGGGGAGAACAGAGAGGACAAGTATTCTATTTACTGAGAGCTTTTTCAGAGAGAGTGCTTCATGTGCCCTGAGGCCAGAGTCAGACACTGGCATTCAATCATGATACAGACACAGAGAATTGTGTCTCATCTGTTAAATATGCCAGTAAGAAACATAATGAGTAAGAAACAATTAAGCAATTACTCATTCTAGAGAGAATATGGTCTTGACTTCTAATGCATTTTATATCATAGTTTTAATAGGAAAGAAAAACTGCAGGTCTGGCAAATGGAAAAAGGTTACTCTGATCTTGTAAAGTATTTGCAAGACACTTTTTTTACTCCTGCAGCACTAGCCACTCGTGTTTGGATGTTTGTCCAACTAGATTTTTTCAATCAGTTCATGAATCAGCAATATACTTGACGTTATAAACGTTTATAGGCAAAAGGGAAGTGAATTTACAATACAGTCATATAGACGATAATCTGTTTCAACTGCAATGTTTTGTTATAATTAAAACCTTTTGAATAATGGCAGAGCACAAAGCATGAAAGTGTAAGAGTATCTGGCACTATTGTCATTAAACTTAATCTTGCTAGCTAAATATTATGGTGCATTTTAGTGTGCCATGCCAGAATTACCATAATTTTAGTTTCCAACTTGTTCTTACATATCTTTGTCAAAGACGTAATTACAGCTCAGAATTATAAGCTCCCATTTGACTGTGACATCATGAAAAAAACAAAATGGTTGCTAACGGTAGCAACCTCTACACAAATTTCTGTTAAGCCACTTTGCCAGTGTTCTTGTTGAACTTTCTTTGACTACAAGAGAATAGATGTGAATTTTGCTGTCATTACCAATAAAGTACACCAAGAATCATTTTGGCATTTATGAGCTTTGCCGTAGAAACAAATAATTTCTGAAACGTAAACAACTTAAGGCTGGAATGCTCTACACAACTCTTTCCTAGACTATGGCCACAATTTGCAGCCTGAAGGAATCGACGCTAGTTGATTAGCTAGCTAGCCAGTCTCCAGATAATGGGCAGTTGGAGTTGACAGATTTCAGCACAGAATTTTTAGCTTTATGAATCCATCCAGTTGGAGAATATCAAACATGTTTTGAGCTGATTTTTAAAAAAACATATTGTTTTCATCTGTCATGTGTCTCAAAGCAATGAGGCACATGTTCATGTGCTAGTTTGTTGCGTTCAGAACAACTTGAAAGTCTGGTAGAGTGTGATCTTAAGTCGTTCTGTTATCATTTACAAAGTCAGCAAGTGTATAATGCCTAGTGTTTTAAATTCTTTGGAGTTTTTAAAAGTGTATCTCAGGCATTAGGCCGTGTGTCCACCAAAGTGCTTTTAACCAGCTGAAAACGTCAGATGCTCTCCTGAAAACTCTTTTTTCCCACCCCTCCTCCTCTGTGATTGGAAGGTTAGGTAAAAAGTGACAGTGATGAGCAAAGCGTTTTACCCAAAGTTGAACATTTTTTTAACTCGGCACCCAAGAAAAAATGCCAAGCACAGCATGAAATAAACACTACTGGCATTTTTAGATATGTGGCGCTCCCATTGAAAACAAGGAGGGAAAAACACTTTGGTAGACACACAGCCTTAGGGGCCGTTCACACAATGTGTTTTCTATTCCACTGCGCTACTTTTCCCATAGTTTTTCAATGTAAACTAGATGGACGTCTTTAACCGTTGCACTCCCTTTTATTTGTAGAATCTGGTTCATGACACGGCATTCTAAAAACGCAGCGCTCAAGTTAAAAGAAGTTCAAATTTTAAAAAACCCTCTAGACCTTGCCCTTTTTTTTCATTCCACTGACCTGTGTCTTGTGTTTTTAAACGCCCCTTAGAGTAGAACTTCTGAGTAGTAACTAAAATAATTCCAAAAACCGCATTCGTCTTCAATTCAAAACTTTATCTGAATATTTTATCTCAACTCTTAATCAACACTTGTTTACTCACTGTTATTCATTGCTGGAAGCATTTTTTAGTTGAGAAGCAATAAATCATGGTAATATAGTGTACTAGGCCAAACAATTTCAGAAACACATTATCATAATTTTGTATGGAATGTTAAGCATTGATGTTTTAAAGAATCTGAGGAGGCCATTGCTATGGTGCAAGAGCTGGGTCTGCTGAGGAGTTTTGGAGTGTCATGGTTCACATTATGAACTGACAGCAGCTGAATTACAGCTCCAGATGTGCTTCAAACATTTCAAAGACTCCAGGCTTAAAGATACAGAGTGCAAACTGATATTACCTGACCTACTGTGCACAACAATGGTGCTGCAAGAGAACTAGATTTTCCGACTCCCTTTGAGGCAATGATACATTCATGACTACCTACAGGTCTAGGAGTAGATATTCGCAAAATATTGCATTGGATAGAACCAGGGCTATCGCTAATATTCACAGGGCCTGAGAGAAAATGTGGGAGGGGGCTTTGATCTTTTGGAGGGTTGATCATTCTCCATGGCTCAATAGGCTATACTATTCAAGACCTTAATGGTAAGTCTTATGTCTTTGTGGCCCCCTTATCATAGGGCCTGGAATGTTACAGATACAGTAAACTGCAGGCTGCCATGCACATAAATAATGCCTATTAAATATGGTAAACAAAAGCTCAAACATACTTACTTGATACATAATGATGTGAATAACAGCCTAAATTAAATCTGTTCATCATACTGTATGAGCAATTGTGTCTTGGATTAAACCGCTCAAATCATATAGATTACTTTTTCTATGTCTTTATAAATATTTTGAAACTTGAAAGTTTTGGTGGAATGGACTTTCAAAGAAAGGATAGAAATCATTAAAAATTATAGAAATATCATTTGTCTTTTGAAAAGTAAAGATATGAGGGTGTGTAAATGATGACAGAGTTTTTATTTTCATGTCAACTATACTTTGATCAAGGAAACTATATTTCCATGATCAAGGTGATCATAGAAAATCATGTATTTGAAAAAGAAAGAAGAGGGAGGGAGAGAAAGTGGGAATGGTATCGGGACATGACACATCAAATGTCAACCTGCATTCCCAATTTCCCATGAGCACACTGTAGTGGGCAGCACTGTTTAAGTTTCTCAGAGAGGTGTGGAACTAGCATGACAGTGGGGTTGGCAAGATGCATCCTGTGGGCAAACTACAGTAGGATAATAATACTTGAGACTATTGCAGTGCAGTAGTGAGGGGGAAAAAAAGTGAAAGTGACATGTGAAGGCCAAGTAAACCATACTCAGAATTGTCCTCTGCATTTGACCCATCCAAGTTGGTACACACACATTAGGAATAGTGAATAGTGAAGACACACACTGTAAACCGCAGACTCACACACCCAGAGCAGCGGGCAGGCATTTTGCTGTGGCGCCCAGAGAGCGATTGGGGGTTAGGTGCCTTGCTCACAAACCCCCAACCTTTGGGTTACCAGTCTGACTCTCTAACCATTAGGCCACAGCTGCCCAATATAAGGCCAATAGCTGCCTGTTCTTACTGAAGTACAAATTCAGACAAAGCTTAATGCCTACCCCTGCACAGGAAGCTAAGAGAATCACAGGAAGAGGAAACCCAAAGAGGTAACCCATTTCCATCCCAAGTGGACCCACTGCACTCTGGGATATGGGCCAACATACTATTGTACATATTAAATGTGTTTTTGCTGGCTACATTATTCCACCATACTGTATGTTAAAGCCAAATCAGATAATAAGTTTGATTATTATTGTTCACGCACGTGTCGTGGAAACACTAGATACCCAAAGAAACCTTTAAAATATGTTACAGAGCAAAGTCAACTGTTAAAGTTGATAAAGACAAAGAGACCCCTGCCCCCACAGAAACTCAGGTTCTGTTTACACCAGGACATGCATCTTCAAACATGTCTCCTGTGAACACTAGTGATCAGATTTCAAAAGGAGGGTCTCAAATTCCAACATTATGTGATTTTGTGACTACAAACCTCACGCACAATGTCAGAGTGTTACTGGTTTTCAGGTTGAGTGCTCATTGTTATTTTAGTTACGTAGATACCTGCATTAGATGAACTCTGGATGTGCTTGCTTCACATAATCTGTCACTGTATTTTTTGTGACAGCCTGTGCTTTTTTTGTTTATATGAATGTGCATGTCAGAATTTTTCAGTTGGGTGTTTATTTATTTTTATTGTTGCACAAACCAGTTTAAAACCCTTCTTTTAGCACAGTGGTTGATTGGCAGGTGAGTAAATGATACTTCACTCTTGTCCAGGATGCATTTTACCACTTGAATGAGTAAAATTGGTGGATATTGGTGAAAATCTCAGAAAAAAGAAGAAAAAAAGAGAAAGTGCTGCAATAAAATAAGAAAGTTAAGAAAGAGCTGCAAAGGTCTTACAAAACAACTCCCATTATGAAAGCACCACCAGCCCAGACTGCTTCAGTGGAGTACTGGCAAGTCAAAACCAATCAATTACTAGTGCCAAGATAAGAGCTCAGGTTCAGAGAGAGCTTAGATCTTAAACATACTTTCTGCCAAGTTCTGTTAAAGTCTGGGCACTAGTGTTTCCCTGTATTCTACATATTCTCTGTTTCAATAGGATCATTTCACAGAGTAACACAGAAAATAAAATTACACTCCAGGGTACTCAATTCAATAAATCCCCATACATCCATATTCCACACCTTTGACAACTGAGACATCAGACCAAAAAAATGCATTGAGAAATAATATTTATAATAACAGTGAGAAGTAGTATTTTAGTGACAATCATGTAGTTCAAAGCTACTTCCTTTGCAGCTTCCTTTTGTGCTTCACGCAAGAATGAAAGCTGTATGGGTTTGAACAACAGGAGAGAAAGTGAATAAGAAGGACAGAAATTACAAAATGACAGAATTTTAATTTTGGATGAACTATCCCTTCAGTATTATTTGTATAACTCTTTAGATTAATTTAAACAGTCAAAAAAATAAAATAAAAACCTCTAAATCAGGTGAAGTGAGGTATCCAAGTGTCTTGTTATTATCAGAATTATGTGTTTTTGTAGTGAGCACACACAGAAGAAGAATGAATCACTTTGCAGATATATACTCCTCATTCCCAAATTGTATTTGTCACTTGAGCAAAAGAGCGAATGTGTCAGACAAACATACACACACTGCCTATAACCAGGACAGCAGCTCCATCGTGCCAGCTATGACAAGCCAAGGAATGCTACATCAATGCCCCCAACACATATCCTGCCCTGCCTTGGCCTGCAGTTATATGAATCACCTTCACGCAATACACACACCTGTAGGGCATGTGTTACTAACAAGCAGAATTGTTGTGTTCTAACACAGCCAGCCAGTCTGCCAAGCCCATGAGATACACACCGAGGACATGAGTCAGAGCAGACACATACACACACACACACACACACAAAAATGTGACTTTCACACTCTGGGTGTGGTTTGAAATATTTGAAATACATCATAACAATCAGATGCTGCTATTCAAATTGCACAATTTAGCTGAAGGAGGCTCTAAAATGAGTGATGGATGATTTGCTAATAAACTCCAGTTTGTCTTTGTCTAACTGTTTTTCTGCCCACCATAAGTATGATGTTTGAATTTTACTGGACATATAACCACAACTATAATGTGCTCCATATATAATCTTCAAGTTCTCTCTTTTTATCTGCTTTTCTGCAGTTTTGTTTCTGTGGTAGTCTTGCTTACTCATCAAACTTGGCATTGCAGTAACTTTGGCTCTTGTATGATAAACAGATTGTGGTGTTCCTCGTTTGCTGCTTTGGATAAAAGCATCTGCTAAATAACCAAATGTAAATGTCCATCTCACACATCAATGTTCTAAGCAGTTACACTACAGCTCAACATCAGTCACTTGCATAACTGGAGGACTCACTCTCTGCAGGATAAACATGAGGTCAATCTGGCAGTCTGTCTCCTGTGCTGCCAGGGTTGATGGCAGTAGTGAGTTTCAGGAATGAGTTACAGGCTTCTGCACGCATTCTTTCACTTGTGTGTTAGGCTTGAAACTTACAATGCGTGTCTGGTGCTGCCAAGGCAACACGGGTGTGTTTTTAGTGAACCACAAAAACAATATCAAACTGTCGTGGCTGAAAGTTCAATACAATGTGTTCTAGAAACATTTTCTAAAGTCTGTGTGTCTCAAATCACCTTACGTGCTAAAGATCCCACCTACAATCTAATCCTCGCAGAGCTTGAGGTCAAAGAGGTTGAAAATTAAAGGATGAAGGACAACAGACATCTCCACAGTGAGAAAGGAGAAGGAGACCAGACATCTCTAATGACCAAATTATGTATACTATTTCCAAGTAATGAGCACACTGTTGGGTGGTTAAAGTTATGCCCTGAAATGACATAAATATCTGAGTTGTTGCGGCTTTTCCAGTCTTTCTCGTGGACTTGTTATTCTGAAATATCTTTATTATTTATTATTCCTTAATGTTGTTCCAAATTTTTTACATTTTGTATAATGGTGTCAACCCTCAAAATCACAAAAAGTAACCATAAATGTCTGGTCCACAGGACTCATTTGTAGCATATTGACTGTCATATAAGTTTGTTTAAGAAATAAACTCATAAGTCATTATTCACTAATAAACTTCATCTTAGAGAGTCAATGAGTCAGACTCATTCGGTTCGAATCATTCAGACCCTGGCCTGAAAACATTCGACTCATGTGAATCATTCGTTCACTAATCGCACATTGTTACTTCTTCTCATGGACGATTGAAGGAGAGCTATCAGTGAATATTCAATTTAAATCTTTCTTTAAACAAAAACTATCGTATTGCTGTCGGAATATAGTGCACATGGCTTACGTTATGATACAATTCGGTGATTTTGCGCGTTCTTAAGATTTGGCACTTCAGTCAACATTGTAAATAGTATTCAAAACGTTGTGTTCTGCAGGGGGGAAAATAAATAATCCGCGTTTAAAACGACATCAGGTAAATGCTGACAGAGTTGTCATTTTCGATTGAATTCATTAAGGATCACCTTATCTACTGCACTTGAACTGGTGCTATTGGGCATGTCTTTAGCTTTACAGTATGGAGAGGGGTGGATGATCATTAACTATGAGCACAGCTTAAATAGCCTACATAAGATATATAATGGTGTATATTGTAAAAACAAAACCAGCTACATACCATTAGTTTATTACAAAAAAATACCTGCTCGACTAAAATGTTCTACAACCAAAGTACCTGGATTCAACCTGCTGCAAATGTGAAACAGACTCCGTAAGAAACGATACCTGGACTCCAATGAGGATAAAATAAATGCTTACATTCTTTTATCAGATGGTCGGAGTTGTCGGTGCATGGCCAGGGAGAAACCGAACAAGCTGTTGGCATCTCCCGTTTTCTTGATAACATTCTCTGTGTCCAGGTTGAAGGCAGAGATCAGCGTCCATCCCAAAAAACTGAGAAGCAGTAATGTTAAAGTCCTGTAAGATCCCATTGTGATGTTGAGTTCCGTTCGTGTCAGGTTCTTGCTTTGGAGTTGAGATTTGCAGCCTGCTTCTGCTGGGTTTGTGGATGTCTATAAGGGAGGAATCTCTCGTACGTCCCTCCTCTCCTCCTCCACCCGTCTCCACCCTCAGCCTTGCCTCTACCTGCCAGTACAGCTCCGGGCTTCGTTTTTCGTCAGTATTGAGCATTCTTTTGGTTATTCGAGCGCGTGATATTAGAGATTTTAACGTCGTAAAAAGGTAGCAACGATTTCCTTCGAGTGTCATTTCACATAACAAATGATAAGCATGGTGAGTAAATAGTTTAGAGAATGAGAGTTTTCTACACCAAAACCTCGCAGAGTAGCTAATATTTTGTACCACATTTAAAAGTATGTGTTTTGATAAAATATGTAGGCTATATCATATTGTTTTGCTTATATTAGGCTATGTAATTTATCTGTTTATAAATGTACAACCCTAAATTGTGCAAGCTATAGTACAAAGAGTGTTGTTGTTGTTGTTAGGCTACATGACTGTATATCAAATTTACTTTATAGGCAATTTAGTGAACATAAAATAATATTATGTGATTAAATGAAGGGCCTATACACTTGAATGATATAAAATTAAACAAACACCTGCTGATTTAGAAGATACCAGTTCTATTAACAGGCTACAGCCAAGATCAAGTTATAAGCAAATCAAGTTATAAGCATTATTATAAGACAGTTTTTACATTTTACTTTCATACCCCAGAATTGTCATGTATGATATTTCACCCATGTAGCTCATTTCTAATTGGTTAAATTGGTTTTACAACTCATCCTTGTGTTAAAGCATTACCCGTTCTCCCCTACAGCAATATTACAAATTAAAATTTGCTTATCTAAATCAGGGGGTTATTGCTGTTAGCACCGAACCACACAAGCATTACTTCTTTATCTTTTTGATCTGTTTGTCTGTGCTTGTGAGCATAAATTCTCAGATGTGCAAATTAACACAGACATCACACCCTCTAATCTCTGGTTTATTAGACCCCCCTGTGTTTTACATGATTTGGTTGAACCTGGCTAAAAGCCTAGTAGGTACTGTTCCAAATCTGTTTTAGACAATTGGGGCCATTGAAACAATGTAAGCATTGTAACTAACAAAAAGAATAAAACTGAGCTTGTTTAATGCTACCAAGGGGATTGGGGAAGTGGGGGTGGGGGCAGTACACAAAAAGAATGAAAGACAAAGGTTAAATAGCCTAATAAAAACTGACATTTGAAATAGAGACATAGTTGTCACTCATTTATTGACCTGTTAATATTGTCATTGAATATATAGTATCAAACATATAATTATCAGTGTATCACTTCATAAAAAAAGGTCACACAAATACTGAAATAAAAACTTCAGAATTTCACAAATAGCACTTCAGATGCATTATACAGTACTTACAGAATAAACAGGAGGTTTAACTCAATTAAGGTGACTTAAAAAAAACATGAAATTCATTAAAGGGTTATGAAAATTCTGTCATTAATTACTCATCCTCATGTCGTTCCACAGCCGTAAGACCTTCGTTTATCTTTGCAACACAAATTAAGATATTTTTGATAAAATCCGATGGCTCAGTAAGGCCTGCATCGCCAGCAATAAACCCTTTTTCAATGACCAGAAAGCTACTAAAAACATATTTAAAACAGTTCATGTGACTACAGTGGTTCAACCTTAATATTATAAAGCGACTAGAATACTTTTTGTGTGCCAAAAAAACAAAACAAAATAGCGACTTTATTCAACAATAGTGATGGGTGATTTCAAAACACTGCTTAACAAATGAAACATTTGTTAATGAATTAAGCTTAACGTTTCTAATCAGTGGTTCAGATCAAACTGCCAGAGTCACGTGAACTATTGAAGTTTCAAAACATTTATGACGTAACGAAGCCTCGTTTACTGAAATCATGGGATTTTGGTGCTCTGAACCACTGATTCAAAACAAATGATTCGTAAAGCTTCGAAGCTTCATGAAGCAGTGTTTTGAAATCGTCCATCACTAGATATTGTGGAATAAAATCGCTATTTTGCGAAGTATTATCTTCGCTTTATAATATTACGGTTGAGCCACTGTAGTCACATGAACTGTTTTAAATATGTTTTTAGTAGCTTTATGGGCATTGAAAAGGGAGTGTTATTGCTGACAATGCAGGCCTCACTGAGCCACCGATTTTATAAAAAATATCTTAATTTGTGTTCCAAAGATGAACGAAGTTCTTATGGGTGTGGAATGACATGAGGGTGAGTAATTAATGACAGAATTTTCATTTTTGGGTGAACTAACCCTTTAAAAACGGATGAACTTTAACCTCTGTGTACTCTCCTCTCACAAATTTGTTTTTTATTTTTTTTTTTTAAACTCCAAGGTCACAAAAAAACACGCAAGGACGAATCATTCACAATAAGATCAATAACACGCATTTAGAATAGAATGGATTGAATTTACATTTCACAACAACTTTAATTATTTATTATTGCAGTGTTGCTATGCTAGTGATTGAGGCTACCAGGAAATCTCTAGGGTGAGACATGCGAAAACAAATAGACACACAGTGGTTGTCTGATTCATTGACCTGGCATAGCCTTGCAGCCACGCCCTCTGTATGAGGACACACTTTGTCTAAGCATCTCTCTCTGTTCTTCACCCAGGTGAACTTTGCTGTTCTGATGTCAGGAGTGTTGAAATGCGACGCTTGAGGCTGGGAGTGTTCAGAAACACTGGGCGTGCCTGGATCAAAGTCTGCAACCTCTTCTTTTCTCCCTACCCCTCCATCCCTTTCTCCTGTTCTCTATCCACCCCCTTCCCTCGAACGTAAGCACTCCAATCACTTAGTATGCACTCCCTCTCTTCCTTCTCCTCCTCCTCTTTTTTTTTTTTCTTTCTCAGTGACATTGGTGGTCGGTGTTTCTACACAGCAGCAGCAAATAAATCTGTATGGAGAGCAGAATTATCCCAGAGCCGTAAATCTCAATCTGCTGTTGCAGCTCCATTCCGGTTGCTTTAAATCAGTTTAATGTCCCCTCTGTTCTGTATTTCCTCCTAGTTTTTCATTTTCTTGTGTACACCATTCTGGATTTGTAAATAGAACAGATTTTTAGGCATAGTGTTTTGAAGACACCTCTGGGACAGAGTCTGGCCAGAAAGAGTGGATTCTGTCAGCTTCAGAGGTTGGGCTGGGGCTGCTAATGGAGAGATATGTTGACAGATGCAGGTTTTGTCATGTCCAAGGGTGTAAGTGATATCTTAAACTACTTCCACTGTCTTTCCCTTCATGGCAAGAACTGTGTTTTATTATTTGGATCCAGGGGATTGATGTTTGTACTTCATATTCCCTGATAGTTCAATACTGTCAAAATAATTTACACAGCCATCAAAACAGATTTTAATTTTGCCACAGAGCATCAAATGGACTCAAATCAAGTTTTGTTTTTTTTTTTTTTTTCAGATAAATATTGACAAATATTTGTAGTAATTTAATTTACTTTAATTATTTAGCATCCTGTGCCATGCTGGGTATAGTAACTGATTATGTGTAATCTGGATTACATAATCAGATTCCACAAATTAAGAATACTTGTAATTAGATGTGAAATCAATGTGATAAATGAGTTAGGTCAAAGGTAGTAGTAAAAAAGTAGTCAGATTATATTACCTTGGGTAAAGTAATGGATTATGTTAGTAACTACTATTTTTGTTATGTAATTTGAAATCAGTAACCAACTACAGTTTGTAAGTAATCTACATAGCACTGATTCTGGGAAATTAATTGTTCTTTGTATTGGCCCATAAAATTAAAAAGTTAATTTATTAAATATAATGAGACTACACTTTAATTGTAGTTTTTAAATTGGTATGTATTTTAAATAGAGGCCTATAATTATTTTTATTTTATTATTTATAGTCTAAATTTCAAAAAATTCTTTGCATATTTTTCAATTTTTAATTCTACTTCCAAAATTTTAAATTCAAATTGAAATCTGTTGACTGTTTAGTTCTCCATGGCACACACGCCTCCTGTATATTGACAGTATTGATCTTTTCCACCCTATATTAAACACACATGCCTAATTTATGATTCTGAGGAATAAAGCATGACACATTCCACTGTACTGTCATCCACCATACTCACTTTCTCGCTGATTCCATGACAAGTTATTGAAATAATTGCAAACTGATGCAATTTATAATAATGGACATTTGTCAGAATCCGTTTTCTAAGGAAGAGAGACCTCTAGCTTTCAGTAGTAGGTGACAAGCCTGAAGAAACACACTGAAAACATTATGGAAGATTACAAGCATTACAAAAAAAAATACATTTATGTTTATGCAGAATTAAAGGGATTTAGTACTACTTAGGAATATATATACAGTAGCCTACATGTGTGCAGATGCATATTGGTATTGATTTGAATCTCATTGCTCTTTCCTCTCTATTGATTATTGACAGGGGACTGATGTCCTCTTTACAATTCTAGAACCCATTCCTCATGACCTCTTTTTTTCTCTCTCGGGCCCTTCTGCTGTAAACTCGTCTTTCCCTTCAGCCAGGTGGGATAATCCATCAGTTTCTACTTGCCCGGGAGGGTGAGAGCCAACACTGTGTTTGTGTGTCAGTGTGTGTGAGGGACACAACTGTTAATATATTTGTGTATCATGTGATTTTATTATTTCCTAAACAACAGAAAAACCCTTAAAGCTCTTCACTGTCTGCTGATTTCAAGGATTAGATTATGTTTTAAATCTTTGTCACAAGTGTGCTGTAGTCACACTCACATCCGCATATCCAAGCACCAAATTAGGAGTGATTGTACATTTTTTTATCAATTTGTATTTTTTATAATTGCAGACTGATGTGAAATATTTGTTTATAGCTTCACTGTCATTATATATACTGTCTATGCATTGGATACACACATTTCTGTTCACGTTTTCTTTTTTTCATTCCCACGTTTTTCTCAACGGCTCAACAAGTAGAGACAAATTAGAATGAGTAATCCCTCAAGTAGCCTTAATTCCTCAATAACCCCTTGTCAGTTACTGCGATCAGTGCAATCTTTACATTACTTTCTCCTATTTTTGTTAATTTTGTATGCTGAGTTTAAATAAAACACAAATAATATTAAGACTTATTGTGCACTATGTATAAAAGTGCAATTATACAAGTGCTATAATGATTTATGTAAAATGGATTGTTCCAATCCTGGATACAGACTGCAGTAACAACTACGTGAAACAATTGTTAATTGGATCACTGCACAGCACCCATACACTCCAAAAAAAATGCTGGGTTAAAAACAACCCAAGTTGGGTTGAAAATGGACAAACCCATGTTTGTAATATTCTGCTGGGTAGTTTTATTTAACTCAACAATTGTTTAAAAATGACTGTATTGCTTGCTTAAAATGAACCCCGTCACAGAGTCGCAACCATCACAAATGACCATCAACCATGTTGATGTTGTAGTGCCTCCTGGATGTACTCATCCATGGCCTTCTGCTGATGGACAGTGGGTAAACTCTGTCTTTGGGCAGAGTAGCCCCAGGTAGCAGGTCAATGGCACAGTCATGGCCAATGTGGTGGAAGCTGAGTTGCCATCCGCTTGCTGAACACATCCTGGAACACCCGGTACTCTGGAAGAATTTCCACCTTGGTCTCGGTTTCTGGACTCTCAATGGTGGTTGAATTGAGAGAGAGAGCTGGTGGATCTTGGTTAGAGGAGGTTTGAGGAAGAGGGATGGAAGGTTTGATGACAGATGACAGGCAGTTGTGAAAACATGACTCACTCCATTGAAAGATCTCTCCAGTGTTCCAGTTGACGAGAGGTTTGTGTTGTAACATCCAAGGGCGTCCCAGTATGATGTCCGTGGAGGATCCTTCCAGCACAATGAATGTGATCTTTGTGTGCATCAGCCATCAGCATGCTCCTCCCACTCGTTCACCCTCCCGGGAAATCTAATTCACCGCACCTTCACCTCCTCATCAGCACTTACTATAAAGACTCGCACAACCTGCACTCCCTTGTCTGGTCTCATCTATACATACACTACAGGCTCCTTTACCTGAACTTACCTGTGCTTACTCACCTGCCGCCTTCTGTCATCCGTCATCTGTCTTCTGCCCTTCGTCTGCTTCTTCTTCATTCCTGGTCTTCACCACCAAACCTGCAAAGAGACAATAACCATTACCGGCAAGCTAAGTCATCATCATATCTCAGAAACTGTTCAGTTCAGTGCCTCTGTTTCAATAAACTCTGTGTTGTTACAACTTACCTGTCTGCCTCCTTCTGTTGTGTAACAGAAGACCAGACCGCATGCAGAGCACCAAGGAACACTCACAGAATCACAGAATTAGAGATTGAGCCCATTGAAGATGGGGTCATCTCAAAAGACCATCAGAATTTCTCAACTGCATCGGTTCAGGTGCTGGAAGGGTGACTGCTGGTAAGGAGGGCAGAGGATGCAGAGGATACCAGCAGTCGCCCTTCCAGCACCTGAACCGATGCAGTTGGACTCTTACCATCTGACACATGCGGAGTGTCAAAGGAGGATTCTTAACCAGCTATGCCTGTACTCTGGGGGAGAAGGTCACATCATCACCGCCTGCCCAATCTGACCACCACGCCCAGCTGAGAGTACTATTCAGCTTCCACCTCAAATTGCACCCTTAAGATGAACTACCGTACATATCCTAACTCTACGAATCTGTGTTTCAGCGCAAGCCCTCATCGACTCCGGGGAATTTCATCTCAAACCAACTTCTCCAGAAACTCAATGTTAAGAGGAAAATGCTGCTCCCAAGAATTAAGGATCCACACCATCCAAGGAAAGCCTCTGGGTCGTGGTCACATCCATCACTTTTTCCCCCACTGATGCATCGTCTGATGCATCCGCATCGGCTGCCTGCACACAAAGATCACATTCATTGTGCTGGAAGGATCCTCCACGGACATCATACTGGGACGCCCTTGGATGTTACAACACAAACCTCTCGTCAACTGGAACACTGGAGAGATCTTTCAATGGAGTGAGTCATGTTTTCACAACTGCCTGTCATCTGTCATCAAACCTTCCACCCCTCTTCCTCAAACCTCCTCTAACCAAGATCCACCAGCTCTCTCTCTCAATTCAACCACCATTGAGAGTCCAGAAACCGAGACCAAGGTGGAAATTCTTCCAGAGTACCGGGTGTTCCAGGATGTGTTCAGCAAGCGGATGGCAACTCAGCTTCCACCACATTGGCCATGACTGTGCCATTGACCTGCTACCTGGGGCTACTCTGCCCAAAGACAGAGTTTACCCACTGTCCATCAGCAGAAGGCCATGGATGAGTACATCCAGGAGGCACTACAACATCAATTCATTCAACCTTCCACATCCCCTGCCCCTTCCAGCTTCTTCTTTATGGCCAAAAAGGACGGAGGCTTGCGGCTGTGCATCGACTACCGTCACCTCAACTCCCAGACAATCAAGTACAGTTATCCTCTTCCTCTGGTCCCAGCGGCATTGGAACAGCTACGGGGAGCTCGCATCTTCTCCAAGCTGGACCTGCGGAGGGCTTACAACCTCATTCGCATCCACCGAGGTGATGAGTGGAAGACTGCCTTCATTACTCCCTCTGGGCACTAGGAGTACCGGGTTATGCCCTATGCCTGTCCAACTCTCCCTCCGTCTTCCAGAGCTACATGAATGAGGTGTTCCAGGAGTTCCTCCAGTGATTCTTCATCGTCTACATTGACGATATCCTCATATACTCCCGGAACCTGGCCAAAAATTGCCAACACGTGAAGCAGGTCCTTGAGAAGCTACGCCAACACCATCTGTATCTCAAGCTGGAGAAGTGCGAGTTCCATACCACTTTCGTACACTTCCTGGGGTATGTCATTGACCAACACGGCATCCAGATGGGCCAGAGGAAGGTGGAAACTATCCGGAACTGGCCCCAACCAGCTACCATCAAGGAACTACAATGCTTTCTGGGATTTGCCAACTTTTACAGACGGTTCATCAACAATTACAGCCTGCTCAGTTCTCCTCTCACCTCACTTCTCAAAGGCCAGCCCAAGTCTCTGTCCTGGAACCCATCTTCCCTGGAAGCTTTCCATCATCTCCAAGAAGCCTTCCAAGTCGCTCCGATCCTGGTCCATCCCAATCCTGATCTCCTGTTCATCATTGAGGTGGATGCCTCTACCACTGGGGTCGGAGCAGTCCTCTTACTGTGGCAGGGTGATCCTCCACGACTCCATCCATGTGCCTTCTATTCCAAGAAGCTGTCCCCGACAAAGCAAAACTATGACATTGGCAATCGTGAGCTCCTAGCCATCAAGCTAGCTCTGGAGGAGTGGAGACACTGGCTGGAGGGAGCTAATGACCATTTTGAGGTAATCACAGATCATCGGAACCTCAAAAATCTGCGTGAAGCCAAAAGACTGAACCCATGTCAAGCCCAGTGGGCCATATTCTTCACCAGATTTGATTTCACTGTCTCATATCGACCTGGACATAAGAACTGTAGGGCTGATGCTCTATCACACCTCCACCAACCTGATCCTCAGACAAGTTCTCCAGAACCCATTCTCCCCCAGCCATGATTGTCAGCCCCATTCAATAGTCCAAGTAAATCAACCAAGCTACACACTCCAAACCTGCTCCGCCAGGAGATCCTGAGGGGCTCCTCTATGTACAACCAGCCTATTGTCTGCCCCTCATAGACTCAGCTCACACGTCTCCGGGCTCTGGATGCCCAGGTAGTCAACGTACCCTCCCACTCTTATGTCTGGTGGCGAAGAGGTACCTCCTCCTCCTGAACTCGTTGATGAGGAAGCCATCTACAAGGTCCAGGCCATCCTCGACTTGTGGCGGCGGGGCCAAAGGCTGGAATACCTTATCGACTGGGAGGATTACGGTCACCCAATTCCACACAGAACACCCATCGCCCAGCTCCCAGGGGTCGAGGTAGGCCCCGCTGTCGCACCATCCGGCCACCATACTGTTACGTTCTGTTAATGTTTGCATGGCAGGGTCTATATAGCCCTGGAATGTGCTTAATGAATTTGCTATAATAAAATAATGTTTTAGTGAAATTTTAATAAATGTGTGTTCTTTCTATTTTTATTATGAAGTATCTGTTTTATAAAAGCAATGAGGCACTCAAGGCCATGTTATAGTCACAACAGAAGAGACAATATTATATGTATGAATGTACTGTGTAAGCGAAAGTGTACTTCACTTGTTGCCATTGTTTGTAGGTTTTTAAATATGTATACCTTTTTTGGCAAATGAACATGTGGCAAAGACATGGTAAAAGCATTAATTTAAAATGTTATTTTTCTTATTTTCAGATTTATTTAGACTAGAGTATGCAAAGATCTTATTTTATAGATATGGAGCCAGATGGAGGAAATGAGGTGTTCAGTTGAGTCATCAGGCATTGTGATTAGAGTTCAAGCAGTTGAATGACAGTACCAACTTATCTGGTAAAGAACACCAGGGGCCAGTTGCATTAACATAGCCATTATGACGACTTTGTCTTAAGAGCTAGTATGACCAACTAACAGTTAGTTAGGGGTAATCAGTCTTATTTTTCAGTATTAAATTAGACCAGTCTAAGTTTTTATGTAACTGATTTAAAAAAGTTATGAATAGTCTTAAAGAAAAAATTGATTACTAACTTGAAAGACTAGACTTAGCAGTTTATGCAACCGGCCCCAGGGAACAGTAAAACAGTAAAGGGCTAAACACTGAAACACAAAAAAATCAAGCCCATCTTTGAGATCAGTACTGAATACACCTGAGAAATCATACTGGTTTAGTGTAGATGCTCTGGCTGACACAAGCACTTTGGAAATAGCAAGTAAAGCAGTTTGACTATAGGGTGATCATGAAGCCTGATCGATTAGGGTCCAATTATTGACATTTATATACATGTTAAATTAACAGTAATTTAGGAGGTTTAAGAATAATGTTACTAAATGTTACCTCAAAATTTTACAGCAATTTTTGTCTTTTTTCTGAGAAAATGCTCTGCAAACTTGGACAGGCTGATATGACTGTCACAACATTTTTTGCTTGTTAATTATTTAACCATTAATCATATTCACCGTGCTTTGTTGAAAGCCAAATGTAAAACATTTTCTAGATTATGTTCATTTATATTTATGCAGTGACTGTAAGAATTTATGATAAGCTTGTTGAACCTGATGTGGGATTTAGGCGTGGTTGAGGGAAAGAGAAAAATAGATATTCAGAGAAAAACTGTAAATGCTATAATAATTATTTTTACTGTACACCACAGATTTGTGGCTGTTTCTGCCTGAGCAAACAAAAGCAAACTAAATCCTGCTGGGAGACATGGCTAAACGCACACACACAGAGGGAGTGAGGTGGAAAACAGAATAATGCCATGGCAACAGGAAACAATACTGTAAGAACTTGTACCCAGAATGCATATTTGGTGTGTGAATAAGATTACTGTGCCTTTTTAGTACAGTTTGGCTGAGTGCACTCTGGAACACTTGATATTTTTAGCAGTTACTTCGCACAAGTTTCTTAAAGTATAAATTAATTAAGTCTTAAAGTGCACAACTATTGCACGCAAAACCCATGATTGCCATTTGTTTGGCAGATGGAAAGCTTTAGTTGCCAAATGTTACAATGAAACAGATCAAGCAAAAAGTGTCCCGTTATAGTGGGGAACATGGGGAGAAAATTATTTTGTAGCACTGGCCTGTGAGATTTACTGTATAGACTGTTATTTTTTAACCATGTAAAAAGGTTAGTGTCTAAGCATGTGACTGTGTTTGTGTGTGTGCATCTCTACTTTTCAGATGTCTGACACATACATTGCTGTCGTCCCTGTCCTCTTCCCTCTGCCCAAAAGCCAAGACTTCCTTCCAGTTGTTTTTGTTGAGTCCAAGCAGCCATTAAACCATTGTTGTTAAAAATAAAACTTTAGTGGAAAAAAAGAGCAAGGTTGGGAAACATGACTGGTAGTCAGAGCAGGAACAGCCATGAGCACGTGCAATGATGGTTTCACACAGAAATTTCAACTGCAGATACTGGGTGGGTCTAGAACTCCCTCTGTCATTACATTGGCTGGAATTTTTTACTGTTATAAACCTGAATACAATGTGTGAACATATGCTGTTTTTTATGTTCTATCTGCCTATACTGTACCCTATTCATTTTCTCCATGCCAATTTCACAGTGCATTCTTTATGTTCATGTTGGGTGTGGAAAAGAGAGAGGGAGAGAGGAAGAGAGGAAAAGAGAATGTGACTTTGCCAGTTTTCCTCGCATTTGTTTTGGTCTTTTTCAAAACCGTGTGTTTGTGTAAAGGCTTCGTCATTCATTTTACCTTCTTTTCTCTGGTGGAAGGAAAATGAGCCCCACAGGCGCCTGTAAGCGGGAAATTGTCGAACCGGTTTTCTCCACAGCTGAACCAAACAAAAAGTTTCAACACACACACACACGCACACACAAGATGCAACCTCAGGGCACACATAGCTGCCAGTATTCAGCCTTGTGTCCTTTAAGGGCAAGTACAAGCAGATTGCATCTGTTGTGTCTCTTTCACGCAATCACTCACAAACACAAACATGTTGGGTTTCCATGTTTAATGGGGACTTTCCATAGACATAATTATTTTTATACTGTACAAACTGTATATTCTATCCCTAAACCTACCCATCACAGAAAACTTTCTGCATTTTTACATTTTTATAAAATATGATTCATAAGCTGTTTTCCTCATGGGGAGTAAAAATGTCCCTACAAGGTCAAAGATTTCTGGTATTGACATCCTTATTTTGTCCCCACAACATAGGGAATACCTAAACCACACACACATACACAAGTTACTACTAATTTTTCCTCCTTGGATGCAGTACTGAGGAAATGGATCTAGAAAGTTGTTCTGCAAGGAAAGAAAAATTACTAACCTAAAATATTTGCTTTGTATGGCAATGTCAAAAATAATTGCTCAAAAATATTTCCACTTTTTACAGTGTAACCATTTCTTTGAAATATTTGCATTTTTCCTCTTTTTGAATAGGGACATCAGAGAAATGATCTGTTGTCTTCATTTCTAGTTAGATTTGATTCAACAAAGAAGGAGTAATAATCTCTTTTGGATTATGATATTTTTAAGGGCAGCTCTTTTACCAATGAACATTTGAAGAAAAGGTTCAGAGACTGGTCAGCTTCACTAATGTGGACTCATAAAGGGCACTTCATTAAGTTAAGTAATTTTACCTCAAGAAGAACATAATTAGATTTAGGCAGACGTCCCATCAGAGACATGATAACTGAACTCCTGGTGCCACATGATAGTCTGATATTTCTCAAAAATGACAGGAGAATTGTTATTGATTTGTGTACATATTTGAGTGATTTTAATTCCCTCTGTCTTGTTTTCTATTTCCCTATCTCTCTCTCTCACACACACACACACCTGGTTTTAATTTCATGCTTATTTTCAGTCTCTCCTAAATTCAACTTAGATGCATTGCTATTGCATTAACAGCACAAAAGGAGGTATTTGTTTCAAAGTTACAGCTAATAAACTCTGGAAGCTCTCGCTATTTTGGGTGTTAAAGGACATGACCTGGCTTTAAAAATGAATAGGGAGACAAACATACTTGCTCACTTTCAGACCGTTTTACATGTGCATCTTTCTCACCCTTTCTTTCACACTTCATCTTTTGCTCTCTTTTCAGGGTCAGGTGATGTGAGTTTACAGTGCATTCCTGTGGGTTAGCCACAATTAATGATCATGTGATTCCACTACAGACTGATAAAGTTATTTACTGTGAGAATCTAAAGACCTTCACCAACTTCACAGGGTAATACTCATTCTCTAGATATACAAAAAGTCTTTTTCAAAAAAAATTTTTAAAAAATAATAATAATAATTGGATCACAACAATTATGATTTAATTCACAGGCATTTAAAAAAAGAAAAATATAGATATTCTCAACTGAAAGTCATTCAGACTTAGCTGTGTATTCAGATGAAGTAATTTTTTGGACTTGACTTACAGTAGCCTATAGCTAGTATTTAGTAGTAGTAGATATAGTAGATGTATCAACTTGCAACGCAGAAGTGTATGTGCAGGACATCAAATTCATTAGCAGCTAAATGTAAATAACTAGAAGAAGAATAAAGTGCAGTAAACACTAAAATTATTTGCGCTACAAACCAGTGTGTTTATAATTATGACAATACATTAAATAATATGGTAAGAAATACTAGGTTGCAATATCAAGCAGCATAACAAGCTGTTTTGTACAGATAAAAATAACTGGAAGCTGATGACACTGGAAGCCAGACACATTCAATTTACAAATGGCCGTGCCCACTCTTACATTAAAAACAAGGTGGACACTAGAGCCTGATTCTTTTTGGAGGATTCTTAAACACATTAAATTTTCCTCAGGATAAAGGTTTGTAAAGAGTTTGTGACTAAGCAGGTCTGCCTGGAGAAAGCTATCTATTAACATTTCCATTTATCTCAATGGCAGTTGCATGGCTCGTTGAGGACCCTCTGGATGTACATAATTTGAAATCTGGAACAATAATATGATAGAACATCCTTAGTCCAAACTCCCTGTTAAAGATCCATAACTTTGTCAGCTGAATAATTGTTCTAAAGAACAATTAGAACAATAAATACATTTATAACACTTTATTTCACAATGCCGTAGTTACACATTACTAGTAATAACAGTAAAGTATGCATAATTACAAGTAACTAACCCTAAACCAAAGCCTAACCCTAACTGTAACTCTATGGTAAGTACATGTAGTTAATTAATAGTACTCAGTACTTATTTGAGTAATTACAATGTAACTACGGCACTGTAAAATATTTATTTTATGCTGTTCAGAAATTAGCCTCATGTTTCCCAGACATCCAGCAGACATCATTTCTCTTTGGGTTATTAAATAAAATAACTGAATAATGTGAAAGATAACAAAGTGCATTAAGATGAAAGACATTCAGTGTCCAAGATGTAACAACCATCAAACACATACCAAGAAATATATTAAAAGGATGGCTTACCGAAAAATGAAAATTCTGTCATCAGTTATACTCACCTTCATGTCGTTCCAAACCCAGAAAACTCGTTCATCTTCAAAACACAAATGAAAATATTTTTATGAAACCTGAGAGATTATTGTCCCTCCATTGAAAGTCCATTCCACCAAAACTTTGATGCTTTGAAAAGTTTATAAAGACATTGTAAAAGTAATCCATATGGATTAATCCAAATCTTCTGAAACACAATCACTTTATATGATGAACAGATTTAATTTAGGTTTTTATTCACATAGTATAAACATTGATCGACAGACAGAGCAAATCAAATCAACGGCAGCTCAACTATACCTGACTTGTGCATGTCAAGCAAGCATGTTTGAGCTTATTTGAATATACTCTATATATGTGTGTTGATGAATGTTTAAATTGTGAATAGAAGATGTGTCTCTTCAGAAGACTTGCATGATTCATAAGGATTACCTTTATAATGTCTTTTGAAGCACAAATTTTGGTGTAATGAACTTTCAACAGCAGAACAGAAATCTCTCAAGTTTCAGTAAAAATAGTTGAAGTTGAACAAAACTTTTTTGGATTTGTAGGGACATGACAGTGAGTAACTGATGACAGAAATTTCATTTTTGGGTGAACTAAACTTTTAAATGTTTATTTGTATAGCAATTTTCCTGTGTGTGTGTATATAAGTGTAAATTAAATCTCACCCCAAGCTCTGTAATTATAAACAGATGCACTGACAAACTTTTACTATCTGAGCTCCGAATGCCTGAACCACACCCAGAGAGTTTATAAACCACTGTTATAAAGAAATAGAGAGGGAGGGAGAAGAGGGAGTGGAGATGAGGAAGAGGATGAAGGAGACGATTGGGACATACTCACATTGATTCACACCAACTCACTGTATAAAACACTTCATAACATGAGTGTTTGACCTCCGGCAAGGATGAAGCTGAAAGATGGAATTTTATTTGCAATAAAATTGCTTTGTTTCCATGGAGAATACTACACACCCAAAGTTACAGAAGACACATGCACACCATCATCATTAAGGACAGGAAAGTGCTAAACCAATCACAACCTCCTGCCTAGCCTTAGCCAATCACAACTCATGGAAAAGTTAAATGGTTTTTAAAACCATAACCTGTTTGGACTGGCCTTGGAACATGTGTTATGGAATTATGTGCACTGTATAAGTACTGTTTGTACAGTAATATTATAAAATTGCTGCATTTTTAACCTCTAAATATATGTTGTGATCACTGGTGTCAAAAATATTCACATTCATTACTCAAGTAGAAGTATAGATACTAGGGTTTAAAAATACTTCTGTAGAAGTTGAAGTATCAACTCAAGCTTTTTACTCAAGTAAAAGTATAAAAGTCCTGGTTTCAAAACTACTTAAAGTAGAAAAGTAAAAGTAATGTAGGGGGAAAAAATGCCATTAAGGACAAAAGCTTAGGCCCCGCCACAGGGGCCTATTGTGCACTCCACCTTGTCAAAAAACATTTTTCTAAAGGCCATAATGACTATAATGTTATATTAAAATGTTAATGTTAAAAAATTTGGGATGCACTAGGCTAACTGCTTCAGCCGCATATATGCCCATTGAAAATGAACGCATTTTAGTACAATGCAAATACATTAAAGCACGATATATGTTTACTAACTGAGCATTAACGTGTTTCGTGGAGTGAAAGATATGATGACTAGTTGCCTATAAGTATAATGGTGCAACAAGTCATACTTCAGTTCAGAGGCATGTCATCAATGACCTTTATTGGAATGTAAAAGTACATCCAAGCTTAACTGCAGGAATCTGTGAGGGCAACGGACAAGAAAAGTTTTGGTGTACCCGGGCAGGCTTAGTAACAATCAGGGCTTGACATTAACACCCGCCAACCCGCCAAATGCGGGTAGCTTTCAGCTGTTTCAGTGCACACCGCACCGACAAACGCCAACAAACTCGTCTGTTGGAGTTTGTTGGATAGGTGTGATAACCCTTTTGGCGTTGGTCGGAGTCTGTTTTTACCCGACTGAACATGTTTAATCGGCGTTGGTTTGGTCGTCTGAGCATCCAACAAACGGCAACAATCTGACCTGTTCACGAACCGTTGCCATGACGATGAGGCAAGTCCCCTGCAAAGACAGATGTTTGATCGCGCCCGCGCCTCACGCACACACAAAAAAGCACTGGAAACGTGACATCGCAGCTTATTCGTTATAATATATATATATATATATATATATATATATATATATATATATATATATATATATATATATATATATATATATATAAGGTACAATAGTCCGTAGTGCAATCCGTGCCATTCAGCAAGAGCACTGCTCCACTTCACCGAAAGAGAGATATAACCACCATGAGAGCAACGCAGGTTTACCTTCAGTTTATTTTTAAATTAACTCGTTTTGACTTGTTTAGCTACATGGTTGTATATGACTATGGGTCAAATAAAAAGAGTCGCGATAAAAAAAAAAAGTTTAAAAACCGGTGTAGCCTATACACTAATTTATTCAAACGTTCTCTCTACTGAACTATCTATCTTAATTTGCGGAGGACGAAGAGAAAGCACCCGTTTGATAGCCCAAATGAGCCAGTAGTGAAGAAATAATAACTTTTAAGAAATACTCTTTTTTGAGTAACACTGTCCACCTTGCTGGAGTGTGACGTGATTTGTGACGTGCAGGTGCGATGGATCGCGTACAAACCAATAGGATGTCAGAATGGTATATGTTTATACTTCTCATCCAACCACAATCAAATTCAGTCTATCCGGATGGCACGATTTATCTGGATAGTTTTTTTTTTTTTCTCAAGCCGGAATGAAAACAAGCCGAAATGAAATGGGAGTAACGAGGCTATTTTTAAAATGTAAGGAGTAGAAAGTACAGATAATTGCGTGAAAATGTAAGGAGTAGAAGTAAAAAGTCGGCTGAAAAATAATTACTCCAGTAAAGTATAGATACCCGAAATTTCTACTTAAGTAGAAATGGTTGTGGTTGTGATTATAGTTTCTGATGTTACTCTTGTACAAAATATGTTGAGATTTACTGAAAAATCACCTTTAGACCTATCCAAAAAACAAAAACAAAAAAAACATCTCCCCTTGTTATATCTTGACAGGACATGAACCCAGGATTCCTTACACAATTCCTCACCCTTCTCTCTTCTTTATTTAATTTCTCTAATAATATGCTACTGCAGTTAACCTTCCCCTCCTTTTCCTCCTTTCATGAAGATTTTAGTAGATTTTATAGGAAGAATGTTGTTCTCTGTCTCTCCCTCTCCTCCCTGAAGACATGAAAAAAGGAAAGTCTGCTTAAGGATGTTATTTATCCCATGAATAACAGCCTTCGTCCATGAACAGAAACCAAGGTATGTCATTTAATCTGTAGTGACAAGACTGCAACAGTTACCTTAAAAATCCATTACAGTGGTTGTAATGAATGACCTAACTTTAGTTAGCAAGAATATTTGCGGCATGGTGTTGTACATACTAAAAATAAGAGGATTAAAACAAAAGGTAGGCCTATTTTTTGCCCTTGTGTGAGTGTATGGGTGTTATAGATGGCAGCAATACAGAACACATCTGTAAGAGCTTTTGTTCAAGTGTGTATACTTATTTTATTACCCTGAGGAATTACACTTACATAGGTACTACTCCAGTTTTTCTCTGTTTCTACTTGCCCCTCTCGTTATACACAGTCAGATACACAAGTGCTTTGGTTAAAAGTCGATGTCCGACCTCAAGGGACTGAACAGGAACCTGAGAAGATTTATATGTCAAATTTTATATGTCATTTATATGTCAAAGAAGGTGGAGCCTCAGAGCACACCCACCTATTACGTAATCACCACGGACCAATGATTGTTCGAAGGTGTTTACCAGCCAAAGCAAACTTTTCTGGAAAGATCGCATTGGCAAGTTGTTTCATACGGAATTCCCAAAATGAAAAGAAAACAAACTTTGGCTATGTCCTAAATCGCCCCCTATACCCTTAATCAGGGCACTATTAGAGGGGACAGCCATTTGTAATGGTGTCCAAAACCATAGTGGTCATTATTGAGTGCACTCATTCAATCCCAAAACGCACCGCAATATCGAGTGTACAACACATAGATAAATTAACATAGATGCCTCATTAGTGGCTGTTTCTATGAGCCGCTAGCCTTCCGCCATATTGGAACGGTCAAAACACTGGTCCGTGAGCATGTCCTGATTTTGCCGAGATAGACACATTCCTCGGTCAACATATTTTGTTGATCCTGGAACAATAATCCTGTCCGAAAATTTTATCCTATCCCTATCCCTACCCCTAAGTTCAGAGGGATATAGGTGAATAACACTGATGTAGAAGTACCTAAACCTGGTTGTACACCTAAACTTGACATAAACTGTAAACGTGTCCCTCAAATCTGATAGGTTAAATGGAACATTGTTCCAGGTTCAACAAAGATCGTGATCCACGAACATGTTAACTTGGTGAAATCAGGTTCTGCAAGTGACGACATGCTGACCGTTCCAAGATGGTGGGTGCACCAAAGTGTCTGGAATGGTTGAATTTGGCATCTATACGTATATGGTCCAACTGATGTACACTCAACGGCTAGGAAATACCCATAATGCACTGTGAGGGTTGTGCCAAATGAATTCCCGTGTCTCACTAGAAGATGGCACCTGCTGCCACAGCTAGTCCAATGTGGCTACAGCGTAATTTTTCTAAGAGCGTGGCACTGCTTCCATATGAGTGTGGCAAATTAATTTGTGTTGCACATCATATTTGTATTGTCGACCTTCCTCTTCAAATTTGTGTGAGCTTTGCAAGTGTAAAGAAAATGTTTAAAGAAAGTACATAAACATATTCCCAAAAGCAGATCAAGCACAGCAGGCTTCCTGGGTTGTGGAGAACTTCATAACAATTTGAATCACTCAAAATATGCTTTAATGTTGTGTTTTTATAAAATTCCTTTACTGAGCTCCACATACTTTCTCACTATTCATCATAAGACAAACAGAGATATTTCCTGTTCAAATCCAACAGTGTTTCTTTTCCCTGATGTACCTGTAGTGTTATATCTCACACATATCATGCTCGCACAAACATTTTTGCATTTTTAGATTTGCATTTAAGACATTATTTAGTTTGTCTATTAAATCATATTCCTCACGTGGACTGTTGACTGGTCCCCATAATGTATACAATGAAGTTTGGGGTTCAATCAAAAAAATGGTTTGTTCATTGAACGTAATTGAATTAAGGAAAACTTTTCCGCACAATTCAGTTAGGTTCATACAACAAGACAAGTCCATTTAAACAAATAATAATTTGTTAAACAAACTTAATCAATTTAGGTTCTTGTGTCAGAAAAAGAATTTGTTGAGTAAACTTAAATTAAGCAAAACATTTCCATGAAATTGCAAAGCTATGGCTCAATGAGTAAAGCAACATGCATGATAGTTTAATTTCGCCACCCACAACCTAACAACAAGCTTCTACTCTTCAGCACAGTGGTAACCACAAAAATTTCAACATAGAAACTCTTTTAAATGTCCAGCATAACTGAACATTAAACACTAACAAGCCTTTTCCTTTACTAAAAAACACATTAAACAGCACAGATCTATCCCTATGCAAAGCATGCTGGGAACTAGAAATCCACTGCCCAGTTTCAATCAATGCAGCAGAAATGATTCATGTAGTCCAGTAAACACAAATGGTTTAAGTTAACTTAACATTTTACAAATTTAATTTCATTTAACATAATTAAACTGAGTGCAAAAGACAATTAAGTAAAGATTTGTGTTGTTTCAGCTTATTTTATTTAAATAAACTAAGCAAATCTTTGAAAGAAGTACATATGCTCACCAAGGCTGCATTTATTTGATCAATCAATCAATTAATCACTCAATCAATCAATATTGTGTAATATTGTGACATGTTGACAGTTTACTTTTTCTTTTACATATTTTAAAATGTAATTTATTGACAAATTGTCAGCATCATTACTCCAGTCTTCAGTGTCACATGATCCTTCAGGAAGAATAATAATAATAATTTGTTACATTTATATAGCCCTTTTCTGGGTACTCAAAGCACTTTACATATGGAAGGGGGAATCTCCTCAACCACCATCAATGTGCAGCATCCACCTGGATGATGCAAGGGCAGCCATGTTGCACCAGAGCGCCCACCACACACCAGCTGATTGGTGGAGAGGAGACAGAGTGATGAAGCCAATCAGTATATGGGGATGTTTAGGAGGCCATGATGGACAGAGGCCAGAATGCCGGGGTTACACCCCTACTCTTTTCGAAGGACATCCAGAGATTTTTAGTGACTACAGAGAGTCAGGACCTCGGTTTAACATCTCATCCAAAGGACGAGTCATTCTAATATGCTGATTTGGTGCTCAAGAAACATTTCTTATATATCATTGTTAAAAAGAGTTATTCTGTTCAACATTTTGTAGAAATTGTAATATATATATATATATATATATATATAATTTTTTTTATTTTTTTTTTATTCTTTGATGTATAAAGTTCAATAGAACAGCATTTATTTGAAATATATTTTTTGCAACAAAAGTAAAAGTTTGACCATTCATTTAAAGACTTTCCATATAGACATAATGCCTTTTAAACTGTACAAACTGTATATTCTATCCTGTAAACCTACCCCTAAAAACAACCCTCACAGGAAATATTTTGCATTTTTACATTTAAAAAAACAAAACAATTTAGTATGACTTATAAGTTGTTTTTCTCATGGGAACCAAAAAATATCTCCACAAGATCAGAAAATTCTAGTATTACTATCCTCTGGGGACATTTTGTCAATGTAGGGAATGTCTGAACCACACACACATATGGCTGCCCCACCCGCACAGCCCCTCCTAATCTTCAAACACACCTCACCACCCCTGGATAACTCCCAGCCCTCCAGCTCTCTTTTTCACATGCTCCTACAGGTCGTCTTGTTCTGTTCTGTTCTCAGAATGCATTTGAGCTGCTGATGACGGTTCATCAAAAACAGTGAACATTTTACGCAACAGACCTGTGACTGAAACTTTGGCTGTTGCAGTGATTTTCAAAAATGATTGTACATGCTGTCCCAAAACAACATGTACACACTTACTTTAAAAAGATATCCAATAATATTTGCTAGTTTTTCATCATTCAAAAGCATATATGTGTTTGTATAATGTGTTTAAAGACTGTCTGATATGACCATCAAGGACATTCTTCTTATATTAACATCAAGCGTATCTTTAAACCTCTGAGCTGCAACACTGATGGAATAGATCAAGAGAGACAGAGACCTCTATTACTTTGAAATTCTATTCAACTGAGAACATGAGAGGAGCAGATCTATCAACTTCATCTGGAAGTGATATTCACAAAAGCACAACTGACAGGTGTGCAGGTCACATCAAGGAAAAAAAAAAAGGATTGGAGTTGGGGGAAAAATGTTGGAATGTTACCCTCAAAAGCAAATATTACTGACCATGTTTGTTTATTTCTTTTTACTTTATGCCACCATATTAAACCCTCTGGCACAACACATTCCCTTCTTCAAAGCCATAAGAAAGTGAATATTTTTCTTTCTGCAGCAAATCCAGGATTTGGGATCCAGGAATCCCCCCTTTAAACCGACAAGCACCGGAAATCGGGATTATGAATGCACAAATGAATCTGTTTAGTAATATTGACTGTCGGGTCTTTCCTCAGAGCACAAAGCACACACCCACAGGAAATTCACAGTCTTTGAGACAATATGAATGAGGATGATGACTAAGAAACACTTACCCAAGGTAGCACAAAAATTCATGCTTATGTAGCAACCCGTTTAGAGAGTCATTTTGATAGCTGGAAAGCTTATGCGTAATATTTTTGTAATATCTGAAGTAAGTATATAGGGCATTGTATTTAATATTCTGCATTAAGTCTGAATGTAACCGGAAATGATTAATCGCAAACTTATTTTATGGGAAAGAACATCAAACAAAGTTCAACAAACTCTGAACAAACGATTACAGCACTGAACAGATGAGAACACAGAAAAATTATAAACATTGTAAAGATTGCACATTCAGCGTACATCTAAACTTTTATCTACTGCTGATTTGGTCCTCTCTAAAGAAAGCTGACATTTATGTTGATGAAAGCCAGGTGTATCTATTGTAGGAGCAAAGATGGACTCTGGTTTTTGTCAATTGACCTCTCTATTGGTCATTAAAATAATTCTGTTTTGTATTTGATTTAGTAAAAATAGTAGGCCTGTGAAATTGATGCATCAGTCTTTGTGAATAGTGTGGTCCTATTTGTTGTTACATAATAGTTTAGTTGATATTTGTATTTGATGTGTTGCTAATTCTAAATAATTCCTGTTCATAAATATACTTATATGACCTCTTTCCTCTGACGCATGCGTATAAACACCTTTGACTGAATTAGTATTTAAGGAAACAGTGCCATCTCGTGTTCAACGCAGTTCAGTTCCAAGAGCTAAACAGTTGTGAAATAAAATACAATTCATACTTTTTATCTAAATAAAAAGTTCATAACTTTTATTTTACATTAATTAATTTTATAATAGGCTACATAAATTCGCTAAATATCACAAGATGTAATGATATTATGTGTACAAACTGCATCAGCTACAATTAAAATAAGAAGTTTCCTTTTGTTTTATTGCATTCACCCACAATCTTACAACACCTTTCGTTATCTTCTAAATGTATCGCATTTCAGATCTTCTTGTCACTGGATACTTGGATATTTGTTTGGTGTCTGTTAAATAATGCACATAAAATAACTTTTTTTGCAGTTAAGAAAGATTTTTAAAAAGGTAGTAATAATAATAATAATAATAATAATAATAATAATAATAATAACAATAGTTTAAATTCGCGTACTCACTAAAAAGGCCATTTTACATTTAAAGACGCAAGAGGGCGCCAGAGGTCCCCTCTTGTCACCTGCACACCTGACCAAAGCAGAAAACGCCAGAGACGGACTGACTCACTTCAATTATGAAAATCTGTTTTGAATATCGATATGACTGTATACAGTAATTTTATATATAGCAGCATACTAGTAATGACAATTTTGATCCAATTCTTCATCCTTCAGGTTAGAATTTCTAATCAAATCGAGTGACGGCACTTATACGATTTTATTAGCAATTTTACAGGCAATATGCTATCAAAGCCTATAGCTAATAATTTGAATTTAAAATGTTCTAAAAATCTATCAAAATCCTGTTTTAAATCGCACCACAGCAGAGACAAGTCACCTGGGGATTACAGCAGGCAAAGCTTAGGCCACAAAGTTTGTTGAGTTGACAGAATACTTAGTAAATTGCCAGTTCTCGTGACTGAGGTAGTTTTCTATGTAGGTCTATGTACGAGGCGTTTGGCGCGACAGAGCATCATATAGGGCTGGTTCCGCGCTTTATCCCTGGTGTTTACCGGGCAATAATTGCTGTTTTGCGCACCTGTGGGTGTGAGTAGACTGGCGCCGTCTGTGATTAGTCAGTGGAATGCAGACTGCTTCCGTAAGATACACTGACAACATTTCAACGATAGATGGCATTCCAGTTAAACCGTGCTTCTCAACAAATGGGCAAATATATCCCTTTAATCAAGACTGTAAGCTTCATTCGATACTTTTAGACCATTAGCATGTCTAAATGTAGGCCATTGATCGAGTAGGCCTAATTTACATGCACACTTACCAGGTTAACAGTTAAGACATCTTAACAAGGTTGCCTATAAACAAACAAACAAACAAAAACTTAAAATCATAAATTAGCGGCGCAAACAATGCAAAAACGTGATTCTTTATGTCTTTAACACTTTAGAGGAAGCAAAACCACCTGTGCATTGAAGGGTTTGTTTACATCTGAAAAAAAATAATAGTCCTGTCTTCTTTCATTTCTTATTTCCTGTCTCTCTGGAAATTGTTTTAGGCTTTTTGGATTTATTTATCCGATAAATCGTTACTTTTTTCCAATTCTTTGTAAAGAAAAGACCTTTAAGACCAGGTCTCCAAGATACTTTGTTATTTCGACTTGTCAAAAGTCTTCCTTCAGCTGGCAGTACTGCCTGCTAAGCGATTGGTTCGCTTTGCCACATGACGCCCAGTATATGGCCCGCCCGTCAGCATCTCCAAGGCAGAGACCGCCGCGGAGCTCAAACCCTCTATCAACTATGGATATGTGACTTGAGGCAAAACGAACTACTACTTTTGTGATTTTTGAGTCACCGATTAATTGTTAGAGGTAGCCTGCAGAATTTGAACATTTCAAGTGGTCACGGTAAGTAAGTTAATTCAGTTTACTTTTCCCTGCAAAATGACCGCTGTTCTGGATAGCCTTGGCTCGGATATGCATACAAACCATATTACCTCGAGCAGCTTCAGTACCGTTCACAAGTCGCAGGATTCCCCAACACTGCCGGTGTCAACTGTGACCGACAGCAGCTTCTACAGTAGTTCACAGACAGGACACTGCACAGGGACGGCGTACGCACAACTGGCATCTTATTCCTATCATCCTGGAACAGTGGGTAATGTTCACTACAGCCCAAAATCTTACGATTTAGGCTATGCTTCTTCGTATGGCGCTTATGGAACGTATGGAGCCAGTTCTTCACCCACACCAACCGAACCGGGTAAGAACACCTCAGCGTCGTTTTCTTTTACCTGCATTGTTTTCTTATATTTTATAATTACATTTTTGTGGTTCATTTTGATAGAGAAGGAAGAGAGTGAACCGGAGGTGCGCATGGTGAATGGAAAGCCAAAGAAAGTCCGGAAACCGCGAACCATCTACTCCAGTTTTCAGCTGGCGGCTCTCCAGCGCAGATTCCAGAAGACCCAGTATCTCGCGCTCCCAGAACGCGCCGAACTGGCTGCGTCTTTGGGCCTCACACAGACCCAGGTCAAAACGCGGATTCTTCTGTGCATGATGTTGCTATGAAATGTGTAGACTGTCTTTCTGTGGTTCTTTTATTTTCAAGTAGACCTGCGTCTAAAATTGTGTTGTTTTTTTAGAATTGTATTGCATGTTTAACTTGTTGTTTTGAATATCCACAGGTGAAGATATGGTTTCAGAACCGACGCTCAAAATTCAAAAAGTTGTGGAAAAACGGCGAGATTCCAGCAGACCAGCAGGTTGCTTCCTGTGACTCTCCATCTAGCACTCCTCCACCACAGGCAGGTTGGGATTTCCCTCCGAACCAGACACCGAACGACGGGGACACAGTTTCAGAGCAGCCCACAGGACCACCAAACACCACTGCCCCATCGTTCTTGACAAACTATTCATGGTACTCCTCCACGAATACGGTTACACATCTACAGCCTAGTACCTTAATACAACCTCATCACAGCTCTGCAATGAGTGCAGGGACCATATTCTAACAGAGGACTAAAATGGCCGAATACACCTGTTGTAGGAGGAAATAATAGGCCTATCTTGTCACTGGACTTGTACTTTAGGAGAACATTAACTTTAAAATCTATTTTCAGGCTGGGTTTGCTAAAGATGTTTGCTGTGGAATTCTTTGGCGCGACTAATGCGCTCGAGCAACGCACATTAAATTATTTTTCTATTTATTTATTTGTTTTTCATTATAGTAAAATTGAAAGGGGTCATCAGATATGTTTATTTCACATTCCAAGTACAAACGGGTAGCCTTTTTTCGTGTGTTGTACAGAATATTAGGTTTAGTGATAAATCTATTAAAATGCTTATACAACCTGCAGTCAATTAAATGTGCGTTTTACTATCAATTAACGTTTCGTTCTTTGATTATAGATGTGTTTCATCATCCCAAGGTTTTGGTCTTTAAAAATGAAACTTATCACTGGGATGTAACGTGATATTTCCACGTCCTTTGAAGAACCTGACATCTTCTAAAACGCCTACATCGTGTGAATGAAACTGTCCGAGTGTGGTGGTTTTGGACGCTCTCTGCGTAAATGCATTAAGTTAATTTTAAGGTTAGGTCTGAAAAGGTTTGCAGAGAACGTTATTCTCTGCAGACCATGACTTTTATCTCCGTTTCAGTGCATAGCTTAGCGTTTTTAATGCATGTGTGATTATTCGGTACAACGAATCGAATCCTATTTAAACCTTTGTAAATTTTCTTGGTGAGGAGAGGAGGTATCCTCTACCTCTGGGCATGAGGGGGAACGCCTGGCATTCAGACGCGTCTTGGCATGCGCAGAAGGAGATGCGAGGGCGTTCCGCGTGCGGCGAGGGCTCTTCCCACTCCAGACTCTCTGGAGTCAGCTCGCTCCTCTTCCAGACGTTTTATGAACGCCACTCAACCAGAGAAAAAATACATAAAACCGCCTCAAGCAGACCGCCCTGGAAACATTCTCCTCGAGCCCTCGCTTCCAGCTCCAGCACAGCCTTGAGCTATTCTTATACGGGGACACACAGTTCTCATAGCTTGCCTCACGTCTTTACATGGTCAAATCCAATGTTTTTGGAACTAAAATAGTTACTGGAATAGGTGGGAAATCCGGATTACTCTAAGGGCAAAGCGCATAACCACTTGCCCAAGTGTACATTATTTACAAATTGGTATGTGGCTTTGCCCATGTTTGCATATTCTGCAGTAGCCTCTCTGTAATCTAGTCCCTGTAACCTTTTTGTCATTGTGAAATTGGGATTAAACGTTTCTGTAATTATAATTATGGCAAATACTTATTACAAACAGTAGATTGCATATTCGCTTTATTGGACGATTTGGCCCTCGAGTGGAATATTTGTGTATAAGTTTCATGAACCTATTATTAATTTCTAAAACTCAAAATCATTTGTATTATCTAAAAACTGTCAATTGTATTTTAAAAGTAAAATATGATGAAAAGAATAACAGGAAGAAATCAATCAGCTTGACCGAACAAACAAACACAATCATCAGTTTTCCCTCGGCTTACTCACGAACGTTGCTATTTATAAGGAATAACGTTTCAGGGGCTGTTGTAACTAGGCCTAATTGTTTATCTTATATGATTTGTTTCTTCTGAGGTTCATTTGTGCTTCCGCGGTTTTTCTAAATATGGACATCGTGGTTACAGGCTCCAAATCCTTTGATTCTTATTGAAAAGACATCTATTTTTATTCTGATTTTGGGTGTCTCATTCTCAAACCCACCAGGTCTCTGTGCAAATGCCACTATAGTATGATTGTAGCACATTTTAACCGTTCTGCTTCACTCCTTATGTCAACATTCACAGCTGGCAGTAATTGAAATGCCAGGGCTTATTTGCAACCACACCAGTAAATGACTGCTTCCGTTTGGACTCAAAGCTACATCTGCATAAAGCAGAGGGTCTCTGTAATATTTCTAAAATAGAAAAGAAACGAAACATTTTCATTTGAATAACTTTTGTTAAAGCTGTTGTAGCCTATATTGCAGAAAAAGTTTCCGCGCTGGATGGGCTTTCATTAAGGCAAAAGTTAGTGTGCAAACATTTTGCGCGATTTCCTTTTCTTTGCTAACCTTTAAGATTTATTAGATATCAAAGAAACGCAGATTCTGATTGCTGCATGTAGCCCAGCCTATAAATCAGCATTAAGCATTCACGTATAGGCTACAGATGAAACGGGGGGGAAAAAGATTAACACTATTTACCAAAATTTCAACTTCAAATACTAAGAAAAGACAATGAAATGCGGTGAATAAAACAGACAACGCTGAAACGAAAAGTGAGCGAAAATGCGAATTGTAGCTATAACTTTAAGGTCAATATAATGATCACAGGAACATCCTTCATGACAGAATAAAGCACCTGCAAACGGTTCAGCACTACATGCTGCATATCTACATCAGAAAAATGCCTATTGATTCCCTGCCCATTCC
This sequence comes from Megalobrama amblycephala, assembly GCF_018812025.1. Taxonomy (NCBI): domain Eukaryota; kingdom Metazoa; phylum Chordata; class Actinopteri; order Cypriniformes; family Xenocyprididae; genus Megalobrama; species Megalobrama amblycephala. The sequence goes on along the minus strand of NC_063050.1, from coordinate 32,917,873 downwards.
CTTTTTCTTTTGTCCGACTGAAAAGATTCCCTCAGCGCCAGAAATTGCTCGTAATTACGACAGACCGAGGAAAATGCGCGAGGATGCACAAAAACCAAATGGCTGCAATTATGATTCGATTTAATGAGAACAGATTAGAAAGGCAGGCGCCATGTGCGGTCAGAGAGTGTGATCAAATAACAAATTAGTAGACCTACTACAGATTATGATGATTAATAATAGGCTAACAATAATAATAGATGTAGCCTACTTTAGTACATCTTCATAATCTGACTTAGTTTTTTCTATAGTGTATTAGTATTTTACTAATGTGTTTTTATATGATTAAAGTCTTTCGCTACCTGAAATACCATATCCGCGCTGTCGTAATGTAGGCTTATTAAAAATAAAGACATTAAGTAAACGATGGCTATAATCATTCATGCCCGTTTAATGTAGGCTAGTCCTAATATAGCCTATTGAAAAGACATAATAGTTTTATACGTTTTCTTTTAATATCCATTCTTAAGGACACAAAAACTCATTTGAGCATGTAAACTAACTTTAGGTGATTTACGTAGGCTATAACTGCTCGTTTTTTAACCCTTACGGACTGTTTCAAGCAAAAGCAGGAAACTTCCCAGATGGCACAGCAAACCAACCTACGGATTAACTAGTAAGGGTCACAATGTAATTAACTTTAATTGTACAGCCACTGACTAAACAGATGTAGCTGCAGCATGGATGTCGGCTCGAGATTCGTGCTCACGTGAGCGCACTTTCATTTGACTTCTTTCATTCAGTGTGTTTTTGAAGCAATTTATTAGCTTACTTGTGAACTATAATTTATTTTTTACCATCCAATTACTTCAAATAGTTAATTGTAAGACTGGACACTGCTATTCTCACTGAGGATACATGCGCTCTTCTTCAGGCAGCAGAATTCAAACTCTGTCAAATGTCAGACAGCATAAGCAGACTCCGAATGATGTCGTGAAGCAGATATGATTATAGGGTATTCTTGATAAGCTACACATGGCTCATACGGTAAACCATGGCCCATAAATATAATCACCCCTCGAGAGATCCACAGCGCTAACTACATTACTGCGGAATAATATTATGATGTACGGAGAAACCCCGCCATAATAATAAGACGTAATGACATTTCATTCCCTGGGCTTTCAATGAGTTCTGTCAGAGATGACATCAGAAACCAAAGAGTTTGGAAAAGTGAAGAGAATTTAAAACTCATTACACAATAACCTACATGCATTAAGTAATTAACCCCATTAATTCAAGATGTAAAAACCCAGTAGTGCACAGCTGTTTCATTTGGTCATGCTAATAAAATAAGGTAAAACATTGTCTAAATGTTAAAGAAACACATTTATTTAAATAACAGCTTGTTATTCTAAAAACTTTAAGATCACACGTTCATGATGTTCCATGGTTCTTGTCCAGTCAATCTTCATCTGGTAGTTTAGTCAGAATCTCTACGCCATCGCAGGTGATGACAATCGTGTGTTCAAATTGTGCTGATCTAGGTAATAACACACAAGACAAGAGAACACACAAACACAGATTCAGTTTCAGGTTCTCAACCATGGGCATCAGCAAACTCCTAAGAAGGCATAAAGGAGGGGGCTTAAAATGATTTAAAATAATGACTAAACAAACATTAAAGGCATAGTTCACCCAAAAATGAAAATTCTGTCATCCCTTTTTCACCCTCAAGTTGTTCAAAACCTGTATGAGTTTCTTTCTTCTGTTAAACACAAATGAAAATATTTTAAAGAATGTTGGTAAATCAAACAGTTGATGGGCCCCGTTGACTTCTATAGTATGAATAAAAACACTATGGAGGTCAAAGGCTACAGTCAACTGTCTGGTTACCAACATTCTTTAAAATATATTCTTTTGTGTTCAACAGAAGAAAGAAATTCATACAGGTTTGGAACAAACTGAGGGTGAGTAAATGATGACAACATTTTCATTTTGGATTGAATTGTCCCTTTAAAACATCTTAAAAATCAAGATATTTCAAGACTATATTGTGATATTTTAATTTACCCCCTCAACAACTGTTTTTTTTTGGGTTTTTTTTTTTTTTTATCTGATCTCACGGGAAAACGTAACTGTTACAAGGTGGTGATTTCATATGATTCATATAAAAACTTACAATTATAAGAAAAATGTAAACATGAAGGTTCCTTAACCCAACCCTAAATATACCCATCATCGGGGCATAGGCAGAATGTACAAAAACTATGAATGAGATTGTACAAATTCATACGAATTAGCCACCAATTTGCCAAAATGTAAAATAGTTACGAACTGCCATGAGATTGTGGTGGTGTTTTGTTTTTTTGTTTTGTTTTTTTAATTATGTGATAAATTATGTGATAAATGTGATTTCTAGACCTGGAAAAGTCATATACGTGAATAAAATATAAAAAACTGAGCATTTTTATTCATTTTATGAATATCTATTTTTCTAGTTATGCCAAGCTCTAAAATATTTTGTCAGAATAAAATATTTTTGAGAAGCACTGCCTTAGAAGTAGAATTAAAGGAAGGAATGTTAGTATCCATTTTCTCAATAATATTGCATATTACCTCAGTCAACCTTAAAAATCAGAGCTCTAATCAACCACTGACCAAGTAGTAACACTCTGCTCTCACCTGCCAACAGGGCAATCAGCTCATTTGCAATTAACATTGGAGTGCTCTCCAGTGAAATATATGCAGTTAAAGGAAAGTTTATACCAGAGCACTTAGCTCTCTGTGTGCTTCAAATTCTGAGGGTACTTAGACTTTCCAAGCTAAATGTCAACAGCCAATAGAAATAAAGTTCTCAATAGAAATTGGCCACTTATTCTTGCATGAAGTAATGAATGATTAATGTAGGCTACATTTAAATGGCTGCATTGGGCTCTCATTAGAAAGGTGGTGAAAGAAGTGTGGGTGGAGGAATTGAACACAAAACCTTTTGTCATCCACAGATACAGCAGTCCACTTGTCACTCAGGATCCTGAATTCTGAGGATCCCTCCATAAGAATGGGTTCTGGAAAAATGGGGATGATGGTTAACCTTACTAAAATCCTACAAATTCATGCTTCTATTGATTTGCTCAATAATATTCCATCTCTCTGTGATCTAAAACAATCAGTACACACACAGACCTATGGTGAAGGACATGCCCTCTTCCATCTGTAGGTCATTGTCATTGGCTGTAAAAGAGAAAAGAAGTATAAACCCTAGTAAACTTACTTTAAACTCAATTTACTCTTCCGGAAGCTCCGCAGCAAACATTCAATCCATAATAAGGGTAAAACTCCTTTGCTCATCAAACTTGCAATAATACACTAACTAAATATCTAAATACGTAAAGCTTAGATAAATTAAACAGGTTGTTCACCCAAAATTGAACATTCTGACATCATTTACTACCTTCATATTAATCTAAACTTGCACAAACACAAAATATGATATTTTGAACAACATTAGTGTCCAAACAATATTGGACCGTACAGACTTCCAATGTAAGGACGAAAAAACCTGAGACATTTTTGAAAATATCCTGCAATACAGGTTTGGAACCATATGAGGGTGAGTAAATGATGACTTTTTTTTTTTTTTTTTGTAAACTCTCTCTTTAAGTCAGCCAATCAAGACTAATTAAGGTTCTAATGAAGTAAAATAAATAAATAATACGTCAAATAATTTGAACTCTCACCATGATGCCATATCTCTGGATGACCATGGAAATATGTTCCGATCCCATGACCGATAAAATATGGACACACACGGAATCCATTTGAATTAGCTATATTGCTGTAATTCAAAAACAAAAATGTTAAAAGGGAATACTCTGATTTATGTTTAGCCAGGTTTATCTTGGTTGCTGTATGATAAATCGCTTGTTTATTTTTCTCTTTTGGATAAAAGTTTCTATTAAAAGATTTAAGGGTTAGTTCATCCAAAAATGAAAATCCTGTCATCATTTACTCACCCTCAGACCTTCGTTCATCTTCGAAACACAAATGAAGATATTTTAATGAAATCTGAGATTTCTGTCCCTCCATTGACAGTCCACGCAACTACCACTTTGACGTTTCATAAAGAGATCGTAAAACTAATCCATGTGAGTTGAGCAGTTTAGAGCAAATTTTCTGAAGAGACATGATCAGTAGTTAGTTACTGATCATATTATTAGTGTCCATTAGTGGAGCTTCTGCAAGAGCCAATAAGATTTGTTCTTGCGCATCAAACAAGTTCGGTTGAGCTTCTGTTTATGTTCGTTGAACAATGTTTATATGTAAATAAAAGCCTAAATTCAATCTGATCATCATATAAAGTGATCGTGTCTCTTCAGAAAATATAAATTAAACCATTCGATTTATATGGATTCATTTTGCGATCTCTTTATGAACGTTTTGAAGAAAGAAAGTGGTAGTTGCATAGACCGTCAATGGAGGGACGAAAGATGAACAAAAGTCTTACGAGTTTATAATAACATTGAGGGTGAATGATGACAAAAAAAATTTTCAACCCTTTAAGTGTAAAAGTAAATTTACTCATGGGGTAAAAAAGAAATCTGGTTTACCAACAAGTCTACACCCAATTAGGGTGTTACCTTTGAGATGTCAAATTTAACCATGTAAATAACATTTCAGACAGCTTTTTACAGTGTGAATAACGCACGCTAGAAACATTCAAGCATAGTTGTTTTTTATATTCATGGAGGGGGAAGGTAGAGGACAAAGAAGGTGTATAACAGACAAAAAGAAAAAGACGAAGGAGAAAGAATAAAAGACAGAGACAAAGAATTGCAAAGAGACAGTTTGAGAGAGGATGCTAGGGTGCCAGCATGATAAAAAAAAAGGGAGAGAAGGAGTGAAAGAGAGGTCTAAGTGCTTTTTCCTGAGGAGAGGTAATTGTTCCCTCTGTGTGTATATAATAACAGTGTATGTCTCTGCAGAAGCTCAGAATCCTACGCAGAGAGAAAGAGAGAGAGAGAGAGAAAAACAACAAAAGCATTGCTTTCTCAGGCACAGAAGGAATATCTATTGCTACACTTCCCAAAATGCAGGAAAATCCTCCCATTTATATAACCTAAATGTATTAATTTCAAGATATATGTAAAAAGACACATTTATGTCATGAAATTAAAGTAATAATAAAGTATTTAATGTACACTTTTTTTCAGGTACATGTTTTGACCTTGAACCCATCTTCGCAATTGATATTTTGCAGATTTACATCTTTGTATTAGTGAATAAGTCAATAAGATGTTGTTAAAGATGTTTCTGTACAGTATGTGAGTGATTGTGTATGTCCTCTCTCTGCGAAAAGACTCCTGCGGATCTTTTCGTGTCTCTGTGGGGAGCTGAATCCACCCTGGCAGAGTCTACGATTCTCAAAGACAGCAGGAGCAAGCCTGTAATTTACTTCGCTCTCTCTCTCTCTCTCTGCCTCACACACACATGGACACATGCACACACGCACACATCCAACAAGACAAACTAACCTGTAATTTACACCCCATTGCAGGAAAAAACCCCAATGCACTCTGGGTAATTGCTTGCTCGGAGCTCACTGAGAAATACATTAACTCTGTGTAGTCCTTCTTCAGACACTACACTATCAAATAAGGGCTTCATAGCCTGACGAGGCAAGATTGCTGTCTTTTTTTTTCTACTTTTGTGCACAAGAGGGATAACATAGAGGTTTAGGGGTTAGATGTGCTATTTTTAACAAGAAAAAAAAAAGAGCAAGTGGGAGAAAGTAATGAATAAAAGAACATTTCACAGACATCATTCTTGAAGGTGCTGGATGCTGTTAAGAATTCAACCTGCGATGCAAACTGGGATGAGTGTGGGAACGAACCTGATAGTGTTGCCAATGACGCACAGAGGTTGTCCTGGTCCACAGGCGGCAATGGCCTGATCTCTGCACTGACGAGCCACATCCACTAACTTCCTCCCCTGTTCATTGACTGAGCCAATCAGAAATGTCTCTGAGGTGTCACCGTGGTAACCTTCCAAATAAACCTATAGAATGCATAGCCACTATTTACAGATACTGAGATGTGTGAACGATAACTTTTTAAAGATAAACAATTTAAAGAGAGGACTCACTGTGACATCTATATTGATGATATCTCCATCTTGCAATGGCCGACTATAAAATAAAACACAATACTGACTTGTATATGGGTCAAAGACAGGATTGTTGTATTAAGATGTTCAAATATATTTTTCATTTCTGGAATAACATACAAAATTTTGGGGTGATACAACCATCCTGACAACATTACGAAGAAATAATCCACAGTAAAATAATAAAATTCTTGAAAACAAAACCTTATCTATACTTATTATGTATGCTAGCATAGTCTTTAAAAAAAATGTTTCTTAGCTTCAAGGGTTAGTTCACCCAAAAATGAAAATAATGTCATTTATTACTCACCTTCATGCCGTTCCACACCCGTAAGACCTTCGTTAATCTTCGGAACACAAATTAAGATATTTTTGTTGAAATCCCATGGCTCAGTGAGGCCTCCGTAGCCAGCAATGACATTTCCTCTCTTAAGATCCATTAATGTACTAAAAACATATTTAAATCGGTTCATGTGAGTACAGTGGTTCAATATTAATATTATAAAGCGACGAGAATATTTTTGGTGTACCAAAAAAACAAAATAACGACTTATTTAGTGATGGCAGATTTCAAAACACCGATTCAGGAAGCTTCGGAGCGTAATGAATCTTTTGTGTCGAATCAGCTGTTCGGAGCCCCAAAGTCACGTGATTTCAGCAGTTTGCTGGTTTGACACGCGATCCGAATCATGAATCGGCACAAAAGATTCATAATGCCCCGAAGCTTCATGAAGCAGTTTTGAAATCGGCTATCAGTATATAAGTCGTTATTTTGTTTTTGTTTTCTTGTTGCTTTATAATATTAATATTGACCCACTGTACTCACATGAACTGATTTAAATATGCTTTTAGTACATTAATGGATCTTGAGAGAGGAAATGTCATTGCTGACTATGCAGGCCTCACTGAGCCATCGGATTTCAACAAAAATATCTTAATTTGTGTTCCAAAGATGAACGAAGGTCTTACAGTTGTGGAATGGCATGAGGGTGAGTAATTAATGACATTATTTTCATTTTTGGGTGAACTAACCCTTTCAGTACTTAGTAATATTTAGAAAACGTTTATTCGCCAAATCAAAGTCATTTGGTGCGATCAACATGCAGAAATATGCAGAAAAAAATGGTGTGACCAACATGCAGAAAACAATTCATGACTTTAACTTTGTCCCAATTCAGAGGCTGCATCATTCAAAGACCGTGGACCAAACGTTGTTAAATGGGACGGTCTAGCCTACGAAGGATTGTTCTTGTCGCCTAGCAATTGTGACAGCTGCCATTGACGAGTGACAGTAATGTTTATGCTGGACTTTTTTGAAAGTTATATTCAACTATCTGGAAACAAAACAGGGTTCACCTTGGTCCATTTCTGTACATAATGAAGAGTATTTTTACATTTGTATCATTAGATATTTGAGAAAGTTGAATCCCAATACTTAAAAGTGTAATCTGGCAATTTCTCTCTGTCAAAAAAAAAAAAAAAAAAAAAAAGAATTCTGGGTTAGGGTAGGCCATGATGGATCCATCTTATGTATCCTTCATTGCCCAGGAAACAATGACACATTTTGAAGCCACATTAGAAGGAGCCTTTGAATTGGGACAGCCTTCATCGCGCTGCTGTGACGTTATCTGCCTTCGAATGCGGCCTTCGAAGGATGCAGCTTTTGTGTTAAGGTCAATAAGTCAGATAATTTGACTTTTTTTATGTCAAGGCAAAGTTAAATCAGGTATGTCATATTTTGTCATATGACTCCCCAAAACGTTTCTTTCATAATAAACATGACTTTTTACTTGATGGTTACACTACTTGAGTAAAATTGAAATTGGTATAAAAGTTTGAAACTAAAATGAATATAAAGTCTAAGGCTACATTAGAGCTGCACGATTGATCATAAAAAAGAATCGAAAGAAATCTCAATTCAAACACCCACGCGATCTTAATTTATTAATGTGTTTATTAAACCTTTGACAAAATCATACCAGAACATTCAAATCTGTGTTCGTTCTGCCGCGCTGAGTTAGAGAGAGCAGTTTTGAACCACACTTTAGTTCTCTGTGTTAAAAACATTCAAATTAGCACAGAAGTACTGAGATAAAAGTTTAAAGTTAAGATATAAACACTGATGTCTATGACAATGATCAGTGTAATCCAAAAGTAATCCACCTTTTAAAACTAACTTGTCACTTCAAATAATTGTTGAATCAATTACATCTTACTGTGTTGACAAGTGACTTAAAAATGTATTTGTCTTTGAATCATTCATTGAAAAGATCTGTTCAAAAACACTGATTCATCCAGTAATTAAACAAGTGTTTATCAATGACTCATTTAATTCATTCAAAACCTTTTAAATAATTCATTCAAATTTTCCATTTTTTATTTTGTTTAGTTTTATATTCAGAAACATGGGAGAATCATGATCTCTATTTGAAATCAAAAAGTTGTGATTCTCATTATATCCAAAATCGTGCAGCTCTAGGCTACATGTCTAAGAAGTTGGCACATGTGCATTAAACCAGATTTTTTTTAAATCCTTTTTCATGATCTTTGAAGTCAGGGGTACCCAATCCTACTCCTATAATGAACATTGTAGCTCATGTCTTAATTAAACACACCTAAACCAGGTAAGCAAGGTCCAGATAAACAGAGGCAGTTTTTTTTTTTTTTCGCCCAATGGATATGCCTAGTCAGGACACTTAATATTCAACAATATTACTGATCTGCCTGCATTGACCCCATTGTATGAGAACTGAACTGAGCTGGACGATGACATATCTGTTTTCTCCAGAGCTGCTGTACAGATAAATGAACTAACTTGATAACTATTGTATAATAACTATTATTTTTTAATAACTATTTTTACAACGGAAATGAATGCTAAACTTTCTTAAGCTGGATAATGACACTATTTTCTTCTAGAGCTGCTGTACAGCCAAAACAAACTTTGTAACATTATTTTCCTGCTATCACTGTAAAGCTGCTTTGAAACAATCTGCATTGTAAAAAAGCATTATGTAAATAAAGGTGACTTGACTTGATTTCAGTGGAGGTGAGGCTTCAGTATGCTGAATAAAGTGCTTTTGAGAGAAAACAGCTACACAAATTAACAACCTGTCCACTAATCTTTAACATGTTGGCAATTAAATATTTATTTTTTAGAGAGCTATATATTTGGAGTTTACAATGAAAAAAAAATGCTGTTTTTTTTTCCACAGACAATTTTGCAATAGGTATGATTCAGTTTACGACACTTCTCATTCATTTCTATGGTATCCACAAACAGTGGATGACTGTCATACAACTCAAATCAGTGACGTCAAAGCTATAATGTTATCAAGCCACAAGTGATCCAAGTTTATCATTGTGCTTTCTCCAATAATAGAGCCACTGATCTCTGCTTAGAAACTTCCAGGCAGGTGTGTTGGAAGAGGGGCGCACTATGGCTAAACTCTTCAGGACAATGGCCCTCAGGAGCAGGATTGAGTTCCCCCCTGTTCTATGCCGCTGACTCATATACAAACAGAGAAATTTATAGACCATCAGTCACAACAAAGCACTCACATTTAATAGCACTGAGTTACCTGTCTGGAATGCCATGGCATACTACATTGTTAACAGAAGTACAGACTGACTTTGGAAACCCCCCATAATGTAAAGGAGAGGGGTAGGCATTGTGACGAACCGCTTCCTGATGGACAATAAAGTCTATTTCATCTGTCGTCATACCAACCTGGCAAACAAACAATATAGTGAGAGTGTCTGCAAAAAACAATTCAAGGACATGTCACATCAAGCTTATTCAATGTTACCAGTCTCAAATTTCAGATAAGCGTAGAGTATACCTTCAAACGCTTTCCTGCTAGCAGCAGTATGTGTCTGGCTAGTTGACACGCTCGTCGCAATCCCTGGATCTGCTCCTCATCTTTGATCTCTATGTAATCTGGCCACTCAGGCACTTTGCTGGATGACACATAGTCCGGCCTCTGAATGTGCTAAGAGAAAAGAGCAAGTCTTTTTTAAATTAAAAGTTGGCATGAAACAGGTGTTGCAATAGTCTTTTCTTCCCTATTGAGAGTGAAACGTTTTCTAGAACAAGAACAGAAATATAGGGTGGAACTTGATTTGGTCCATCAGGAATAGACTGGATCATTGTGGTTTGCTATTGCTAATCTCATATGAGTGACAGGCTGTCCCGCCCTCGTGCCATTAAATACGTCATCAGAGGAGAGAAGAGATTACGTTGCAAGAAGGAGGGGAAGTTATTTTGGTTAAAGATTATGAGGGCATATGAATTTAAAAAAAAAAAAATCTGAATGGATAAATCATTTATAATAAATGTCAATTTTGCTTTCATGGTGACTATGACCAACTCTTATAATAAACTTTTAGTTAAACATTTAGGGTATGTTTACATGACAATGATGTATGAAAAACAGAAAAGTTTTACCGTTTTTCACATACAGACCACAAACCAGTCCGCAAAAATGATTAAAAAACGCTGCATTATGCATGCCAGGCTAGTAGTTGTCAATGTCACTTTATAAAGAAAAACGATGCACCTATAGACTGAACACGTAATACGTATGTGCATGACGTCACCATTTTCACAAATGAACCTTTTTGTAGATTACACAGAGACAATAATTTTCAAAAACGTGCACTTTGAAACCGTTTTCAAAAGTTTGCTTTCAGGCCCCTAAAGTGCCGTTGTCGTGTAAATGAACAGCCAAAACGCATAAAGTTTTCTGTTTTTAGCTGAAAATGGTGTAGTGTAAACGGCCCCTCAATGCCACTTCATGATGCCGCAATTACCTTGGGTACAGCATAAGAGGGGCGCACTATGGCAGGCCGGACCACACTGTGAAAACTTTTTGATTTCCTCCAGAAGAAGCATCGGCGAGGTGGACATTGATGGGCACCAGATGAGCTCCTGTGGCAGCTGGGCAGCTGTGCTACTCTCTGTAGCAGCCTTGAACCACCTATACACAACCAAAAAGATGAACAATTGGTGCGTTAGTGCACTGCAAAGTGTACTACTTTTCTTTCGGCCATCAAGTGTGATTTCAAATTATAAGGATTTTACATGTTCAGTCCAAAGTGCACTTCAAACGATATATGGAACAAGTGTATGTTGATAACCTGTGATCTCTTCATAAGATGTGGAATGGGAAATTTTTAACCAGCTTATTTCACCAAGTACATTACATGCGATGGGGAAAAGACACCTATGCAACCAACACATTTTTACATTAAACAGCTCAAAAGTCCTTTTTCACTACATTTAGGAGAGTATGAAGAATTAAATACATTTAAATTAGGGCTGTGAAAAAAGTGTGTTAATTTGTGATTAATATTGACTGCTTAACACATTAGAAATTTCCCATTTCCAAACTAGCCATGCTTATGTCTTTTCCTCACATCCTATAGCTACCTGTTTTTGATCCTGTCAGTAACATGCTTTTCTCAATGCTTAAAACACACATGTGTAAGTGCAAAAGTGATAACCAAGTGTGGTGATACTAACCTTCATAAAATATCAAATATTTTAAATACTGTCTTTACGTTGTTTCTAAATTCAAGATACAATCTGAAATTTGAAAATTTATTTATAATTACCCATTTAAATGTTAAGTGCGATTAATCATGATTACTTACAGAAACCTGTGCAATTCATTATCTTTTTGTAATTGATTCACAGCACTAATTTAGATGTAGAAAAGTAAATTTTTCATAAGTAAATAAATAAATAAATTATATACACATATATATATATATATATATATACATATATATATATATATATATATATATATATATATATATATATATATATATATATATATACATACACACACACACACATATGAACATGGTAATTCATAATATTTATTTACACTAAAATATTATGTCATAATATTCTAAACTACACTTGGATGACTCAAAGTGTTGTCTATGTTTGATGACATTGTAGGGCATTTCAACCAAATTGTCAAATGAATTTTGTCAAGTGAAATGAAGGTCTATTCCTCTGTTAATGTCCCAAAACCGTTCCTTTCCTCAAAAGAATAACACAGCTGCAAAGTAAACAAATAGTCCATACAATTACACAATGCAATGATGCTCACATAATATGATGCTTAATTTTAAATCTGGACCACAAATGAAAATAATTCACCACCACACATCAACAACCGTGTTGTAACTCATTCCAACAAGGACTGCAGAGTTTTGTGTGCAGAAAATAAAAAGAAAAAGAAAGAAACTTTTTTTCTGAAGACACAGTGGTCAAACGCCCAAAATAAGTGCAGTTATACACAGGAGAGGGGTTGAGTTACAAAGATGAAAATACCAGTGATGAAGGGAGTAACTCAGAGGCAGTGAGGGGGCGGCTGGGGGGTTTAGAATAAAGGCAGTAGTGGGTTAACCCAGGGTGGGGTAGCGGGTGTGTGTACTGACAACAATTTGGGTGGCAAAGAGCAAAGGATGTGGCCAAGGATGTGGATTGCACTGAATTCCCTTTGTGTGTATGTGTGTGGTCGACTTTAGACTTATTCTGGTGCTTTAGCTGTAATATATAATCCTTACTTCAGGACTGCAGTACATCAATGTCATCTGATAATCTTAACGTCAGTTTATTACAATTAATTGCTGTGTAATCCCAGAAACAAGCATTCCCAATTCACATGCTATCTATCCTAAACAGTATGCAAGATTGGAATTAGTGTTTCCCAAAAATTTCTGGATAGTCTATTATTATTGTTTTGTATGGCTTTTTGGTAAACATTGGTGATGGTTTGATTCATAACTACAAACATGGTGGAAATGTGAGCAACCAATGGTTCTTCATTCGTTTTTAAGAACATAATTAATGTCAAGTGAGTTTAAAGGTTAATACAGTAAAAAAGACTAACTTTGTTTGCGTTTTCCTATTCAGTGGCAAAGCAGTTACTACATTTCATGCTTATTAATAATTATTGTCATGTCAACTGGATCACTTTATGTGTGTCTAATACTGCTAATGATTGTATTATTAAAATAGGTGAAGGTCAGATTCTTTTTCAGGAAACAGACTGTTGTAGGCGAGACCATGAATGGCTGTAACACAGGGTGAGTTGTAACACTGTTAGTTTAACCACTTAGAAATTATAGGGATGAAATAAGTCATAACATTTCACTTCTGGGTTATAATTCATTTAAATTTAAAAGAAAAAATGCCATGGCTGAGCAGACGGGGAGAGTTGTAATGCTACTTTCCCTATTTACTTCTACTGGACCCACAAAGACTCTGCCAAACCATCAAACAATAAAGAGCTCCAAGACAGTGCCATGAGTCCAGCCTTTCCATAGTCTTGTCTTGGAACAGTAGAACACTCTAAAGTTTGTAGTGCATAGAATAAGTAAGCAAATTGGGGCACAAATGTTCAAAATTAATATGGGGGACCAAATATAAAAGTTCAACAATCTGCCAAAATGACAATAAAAAACCCCATCCTGATGGACCACTAATATGAATTGCCCACTACGTCTAAGATGACTACGACCCTACATATGACACATCAATCGACATGCATACATATAATATATACATATGCACTACAAGTCAAAAGTGTGGAATAATTACGATTTTTAAATGTTTTTGAAAGATGTGTCTTGTGCTCACCAGGGCTGCATTTAGCTATTTGATCAAAAATATTGTTACATATTTTTTAGTTTCAAGTTACTGGTTTCAATTTAAATATATTTTAAAATACAATTTATTCCTGTGATGGCAAAGCTGAAATTTGAGCAGCCATTACTCCAGTCTTCAGTGTGACCGTTAGTGTAAGTTATTCAAAACACACGCACATGTTCTAAACAATCAAACTCTGTTATGTTTGAAACGGGTGATAAAGTGACTCTGAACTTGGCACATACTGCCGTGGCTGCTCATATAGCACAGATACCGAGTAATCACACAACTCATGGATCTTGTAAAACAGCGCTTATTTGGCTCGATAATGGGTTTGGGTTACATATTTATTTGTGTATCCGCGTATACTGCCAATAAGCGAATATGAGCGAAAACTATCTTGTTTGAGTCATTAACTTGCCTTGCCGTCAGTCTCAGTGTTTATGTTCTACAATTTAGATAGAAAAGTCTACCTTTTCCTAAATTAACCTGTAAACCTACCTGTTCTGAAAAAGCATTGAGCGGCACAGGGCGCAGCCATGTTTTCCACGGAGGAGAGTCACGTGCTCTTCCAAACAAACAGTAGGGCGCGTTCACACTAGAGTTGAAAATAAAGTGATTTATTTTTTTATATACAAAATATTTATTAATTCAGAATTGACTTCAATGTACAACTCTAGTGTGGACGTTGAAAAAATATTAAATGTACCCATTAATATCATAAAATCGATGTGACTTTCCAGAATTTACGATTATAGCCTATGTAACACATTTGTTTAAGACTGTGATCTTATCTTTCTTAGTGAACGAGGTTTCCTTTGTTTTCCTGTTTTCCTTATTTCTTCAATTAAGTTTGTTTGTATTTCAAATGAAAAGATGATTAGATAGATAGATAGATAGATAGATAGATAGATAGATAGATAGATAGATAGATAGATAGATAGATAGATAGATAGATAGATAGATAGATAGATAGATAGATAGATAGATAGATGAGGAAAAGTCCCTACATTTGGCTAAAATATTGATTCAGATTTTTTAAGCCAGCTGCATCAATGTTATACACAGACTCCTACTGAGCATGCTTAACAAAAAGCACTTTGTATTAACTTTTTAAGCATGCATTTTTGCCTTATTTCCATACATAATAACCCTCAATTTTATCTGGAGGGTTGTACATTGTGTATAGGGTGAGTGAAAAGAGTCAAGACAAAGGGGATCTGATGCTCCAAGGCCCAGGGAGCATAAATGAGGGGTGTGAGGTCAAAGCAGCTCTGCACCTGCTGCTGGAAAGACCCCCTAGACCTCAGACCTGCACTTCTGAGACAGAGACAGAGGCAGAGCTGAAACAATAATGGACGTTTTTGGGATTCAGAAGACAGAAATAAAGACGTTTGTGATGCATGATATTTTCTCAGCAGTGTAGATGTTAAATATAAGGATTATCACTCCGAATGCTACGATAATGCCATGTAAGATCCGTCCTTGAAGCTTAAATCAGTAAGAATGCACTAGTTTGAATTCTGGGGACCTGCAAGGGAGTGCTAAGGGGGCCTTTTAGAGAAAAACACTGAAGAAAAAAAAAAAGTAAAAATAAATTAATATTAAAATTAACATTAGACTAACCAAGTAACTAACTAACTAAATTTGATTAAAATATTTATATTTAAATAAATAAATATAATTAAAATAAATATTGATTAAAATAATAAATCAATGAAATTTGATTTAAATAAATAAATAAAGTGGATTAAACTAAAAATAATTAATTTAATTTTAATAATCAAATTGATAAAAGTAAATTTAAAAAATTGCTTTAAATAAATAGATAAATAATAAATCAAACAGTTCAGTACTAGTGTGTAAAAATGTAACATAATATAAACAAAATATTTTCCAAATGACATCTAAAAGAATGAAAACCCCTGACATAGATTGTGGGTCATTTCATATTCCTGTAAAATGTATTTTCATGATCACTGAGAAGTATTTAATTCCAGGCATATTATATGATTGAAAAACAGCAAAAGAATTCCTCTTCTTCTCATAGCATGAGGTTCACTGTGAAGCACTCTGCATATTCCCAGTATACGGCTGTTATGTGAGTCATGAATGAAGGCAGCAGTGCAGTTGTTTGCTTCTGTGAGTTATTAGAGGAAAACAGTTTTGGAACAGGCTAAGACCATACGCGCAAGACTGTAATTTCTGACCTATCTGTCTGGGATCTGAGGACACACGCAGCACCAACCGAAACATTGACACATTTTCTCTCATGGGTGACTGCAAAATGTCTAATGAAGCACAACATCATCTAAACCTTCAGTCAAGGATCAGTTTAGTGATTGTTTGGTTGGTATTTTTGGTTCATCTCAATGAATCATTCAGGAATTTATTCTGCCCTCTACTGATCTAGGGCTCTGACTCATGTGTGTATCTGAATATAATTATATGAATGCTGATGATGTGAACACAGTACAACTTTAAAGCTAAGCTCTTTAAACTTGAACACGACCAACCACTTTTAAGCTCTGAAAACAAATATCTTACATTAAAATGTTTATATCTCCAATACTGTATTACACAGTTTATGAAAATAATCATATTTATTTACACTTCCGAATGGGAATATAACATCTTCATAAATAAAAACTTTCTCAAATTGTTCAAATTTTATTGAACACAGATGTTGTTATTAATATTATGCAGAATGCATAGAGCTCTAAATGGAACATAAAGAGCAAAAATAGTTTTGATGGATTATGATAATTAGCCATTGAGGTAGCATGGAATAAACCATGTCATGTGGAGAGTGAGATTGAATATTTCCTAATAGCCAAATTATGGCTATGATGAAGAATTATGAACCATACTGGACCAATTTATGGTTTATGGTTGGTAGGCCTATAGTAATTTTCAACCAGGGTAGGTGGGAAAACTTGGGAAAGACTGTGATTTTGCCTTTGTTTGACCTATAAAATGGAAACGATGACTATAAAATAGTCATAATAATAAATATAATAATAATAATAAATAAAACTAAAAACAAATTAGGCCTAATGTTTTTTTAATAAACAGATTTCATTTGCTCAAGGACTAAATGTTGTTTCAAATTAGCCTATAGAGTTGTGGCATCACAAAACGCTTTCAGCAAAGCTCCATTGCAAATTTACTCAAATTAAATTTGCCTTTTGCATCATTCACCCTGCATCAGCTGTGCTGGTTGAACCTGAGAGAGTCAAATCTGTGTGCATTTAGGAAGCAAAACAGGAGCTGCGAGCAAAGGGACAGAATAACAGATTTTATTAAGGAAATGTGTTTATTACAAAAGAAGAAAAACACATTGGGACAAGTCAAATAATGCTTAAATGACATTTTAGCTATGCCGCACTTTCCACACACATTGACCTGCATAGTCTGGATAATAAGGGTTCTATCTCCCTCTAGTGGTGAGATAAGGTAAATACAGACAAGACATCTCTAACTCCACCCCATTGTAAACATCAAAATGGCCAACCAGAACATTTTGGAGTGTTTGGAACGGGAAGGGAACCGTTACAAAGCACACTCTGGCTGCCTTCCGGTAGTATAACAGTTATAGCAAATACACTGTGTGTAATTTTATAGTTGTGTTTTAAGTGCAGTGCTTTTCAAAAATAAGATAAAGAACTTTTTGCCTCGCTGAATCACTCCGGAATAATCTTTAGTTGGCGTACGGGTACACACGTGGGTTATCTGTGTGGTGTGTTTTGGTGGAACAGCTCCTCAAAATCACTGTCGATACAGTCGTTTGGACCATGTTAAAATCCAAAACATTTGTGAAGAAGACCCGCTCTGGAGGAGTGTTGAAAATAGTACGCGAACATTACCTCCGAGATGACATCTGGTGCGGAAGTGAAGTTTGTAAGGAGTGCAAAGATGAAGCTCCTGTGCTACAAGAGGACGCGTGCATAGAGAGTAACCTGTGCTCGTATCCTCACTATTTAATCCCAGACACCAATGTGGTTTTACATCAGGTATATGGTCATTCATTTTAATCTCATTTCAGTTTAATTAGCTGTTAATAATAACTTGCATATTTGATGGCTTTTGTAAACAGTTAACTGTCATATCAACATGTTTGCATAAGAATCAGATGACTTTTTGTTTAGTCAGTGTGTGCCATAACATGAAACGCCAAACAAACCTATTGCACATTGATAAGACAATGTTTTCTGTCCAGTTTTCGGACTTGGGTAAAGTTGGTTTTATATTCGCACATTCGGACTTCTGATAAATTCAGACTTTCCAATAAATGTGCAATAAATTAATGTTTCCGAATTTTAAGCAGCGACATGATATTGACAACCAACGACTGTCAACTTACAACATTTTTCACAGTCGATCAAAATAGGCAAGTATTGTTTTAATGGCATATTTACTTGTGAATGTCCAATGTAGTGTGATTAACAAGGCTATTGAATACGGATGTCCGAATGTGCGAATATAAAACCAACTTTTCCCAAGTAGTTTTCGGCAGGTTACTGGTTGCATTCTTAGTATAGGTGACAACAAGTATTTTTTATAAATAATTGTAAGCCTAATAAAGGATATTGCAATTGCAAAGTTCATGTCACTTTGGATTAAAAAAAAAATGTTAGGCAAGCCACCATATGAATAATAATAAAAAAAACCTGCTAGGTATCACCATACTTTACCACTTGATTATTCACAGTATATTCAAACAAATTTTTGTGTTACAAGTTTTTTTAAATGTAGTTTAAATATGCAAATGAAGCTACATCTAATTAAATATGCACTGATTTTCAAACATTTCTATAACAGAATTCTAAATATTTGAATAAAGCTAGGTTCTAAATTCTTGTTTTATTGGGGGATATTTGCTTTTATCTCTCCATAAATCAGAAAAAATGTCAACAACTAGAAAAATTTTATAAGGAATAAAATGTACAAACCAGGTGAATGATGTATGAACAATCCCTAAGAATACAGATGGGAATAAAACTGGAGAGTTTGGTGTATGTAAGTGCTACTGAAGTGGAGATTTCTGGCTCACTGCATAAGAAAAAAACTCATTTTGAAAAAACATCCTTTGAAGATATGTATTGTAATTGAAATCAACAGAAGAAAGTATATAAGGTGTAATAAAATAAACGCTTAAAAGTGTATTTTGGATGTTTTTCCACTAGTCTGAAAGAAGATGTGTTTATGAGGGCAAAATCTCAAAATCGACCAATGCATGAAAAGAAAAAAAACAACAAACAATGGTTTTGCCTGGAGTGTCTTGCTTTCAATGAGATGTAACTGATTTGGTATTCAATTCTGTCAGATTGACATCCTTGAGGACAATCTGATCAGGAACGTCATCATTCTTCAGACCGTTTTACAAGAGGTCAGACACAGGAGTGCCACAGTCTACAAAAGAATCAAGGATGCTATTCATGATAAGGAAAAGCACTTCTACACCTTCACTAATGAGCATCACAGGTATCTCATCCTGAGAAGCTTGTCCTAATAGTATCTTCATGACATGTTTTTGATTTGACTTGAGTATATTCTTGAATGCATCTGAGTGCCTCATAATTATCTTTGATTAAAGGGAGACATTCATTGAACGAGAGCAAGGGGAAAGTGCTAACGATCGTAATGATCGAGCCATCCGTGTCGCTGCTAAGTGGTACACAGATCACCTGGATAAAGCGACCGATAATGGCCCAGTGAAAGTGGTTCTGCTGACCAGTGACCGGGCTAATAAAGAAAAGGCAGAGCAGCTTGGTCTGATTGTGTACAGATGTAAGTGACACTTTTTTGTTATTGTTTTTGATGCGATTGTGGCACTGTAAGTTTGAAGTACTGTCTTTATTAGGGCTAGTTTGAATTTAGTTGTTCAACTGAATCTGCCCCCCCCCCTTTTTTTTACACTAACTTTGAAAAGTTGAAAGAAGTGATTTCTTTAATTTAGTGATAGAAGATATATTAAATTGATCTAAAGTGACAGTAAAGTCATATATGTTCTTAGAAAAAAAAAAAATTATCTAAAAAAAAATAAGTTCCTATGAACCGTCTATTTGTCAAAGAATCCCTAAAAAAAAGTATCACTGTTTCCACATAAATGTTGAACAGCTGTTAAAGGTAGGGTAGGCAATTTGAGAGAGGCTAGCAATCGCAAGCTAGCTTTGAAAGCATGAGATCCCACCCTCCCTACAGACTGCACTCTCCAAAGCCACGCCTCGTCTAAAACACCTGAACGCACACAGCCAGAGCAGATTCTGCAAAGCGTCTTGAGAGATGATGTTAAATTACCTCATGTCTCAAAGCACATAACTTTACAGTAATAATGAAAGTAAACAACTTAGAGAGCTTTTACTTGTACCACCTGACTGCTGCAGATGCATTTCGCCGTTGATAGCGTTGCTATAGAAAAGCATAATTCCAAGGACGTGAACAACTTCGATTAGAACTAGGGCTGCACGATATATAGTCACATCACAGGATGTGCGATGTCAAGTATAGGGATCATTAATACGTACGGACCAGACACCACGGTTCAAAACGCACGCGATTTTCTCGTAAATAGTAAAGTTTGACCATCATACAATGAAAGTTTGTCATTTGAATTTGTTTTAGGTCCTGTTAGTAGGAGATTTTAAACCATTTGAGCGCACGAAGACGCGAAAGAGAACTCAATTCTGAGCATGCCGCTGTTTTCTGTGCGCACACACACAGAGCCGTGCAGATTCACGTGAACACCGAATGCCGTTTTCTTTTTCAACTGCCTATTTTGGGGCATCATTAAATATGAGCCGATTTAGGCTGCGGCCCATTTAAATGCTCACGCTCCCCGCCCACAGAGCTCATGCTTGCCTTCAACAGCATAAACAAAGTTCACACAGTTAATATGCATCCAAAATGGATCTTTACAAAGTGTTCATCATGCATGCTGCATGCATACATCGGATTATGTGAGTATTGTATTTATTTGGATGTTTACATTTGATTCTGAATGAATTTGAGGCTATGCTCCGTGGCTAACGGCTAATGCTACACTGTTGGAGAGATTTATAAAGAATGAAGTTGTTTATGAATTATACAGACTGCAAGTGTTTAAAAATGAAAATAGCGACGGCTCTTGTCTCCGTGAATACAATAAGAAACGATGGTAACTTTAACACATTTAACAGTACATTAGCAACATGCTAACAAAACATTTAGAAAGACAATTTACAAATATCAATAAAAATATCATGTTATCATGGATCATGTCAGTTATTATCGCTCCATCTGCCATTTTTCGCTATTGTCCTTGCTTGCTTACCTATAGTCTGATGATTTAGCTGTGCACATCCAGACATCCTGCCCTTGTGTAATGCCTTGAACATGAGCTGGCATATGCAAATATTGGGGGCGTACATATTAATGATCCCGACTGTTATGTAACAGTCGGTGTTATGTTGAGATTCGCCTGTTCGTCGGAGGTCTTTTTAAACAAATGAGATTTATATAAGAAGGAGGAAACAATGGAGTTTGAGACTCACTGTATGTCATTTCCATGTACTGAACTCTTGTTATTTAACTATGCCAAGATAAATTCAATTTTTAATTCTAGGGCACCTTTAATTTCTGTACCTGAATACTGTACCTGGAAAATATAAAGCACTAGGCTTTTTATTTCATTTGTATCTTTGTTCTATTATCTTTATTTATGCTTGTAATTTGTTGGATCCATTATTTTCTATGCTTATATTCACTCACCTTAAATCACCCCAGTCATCGTAGAATAATTCATTCTTTCCAAATAGAGCTATGCAAGTCATCTGGTGAATTATTTTTTCATATCGCAATATATATCGCAGAAAAACAAAATATCGCAATGCCAGTTTTTTCCAATATCGTGCAGCCCTAATTGGAACATCACGGATTGCCATCTCTAAATTATGGTTACGACATGGCGTGAAAGTAGCATAAGCTTGTTTTGGTTCAGGAGGAACTATAAAAGGTGGCTGCTGTTTGTTTGCAGCGCTCTGTGACTGTCTGTCTACAACTCTGCATAGACTTATAGAATGCGCAGATTGCAAAATATTGCCTATCCTTAAGTAACTGTATTAAGCAACTATTTTCAACAATGATAAGAAGAAATCTTACATTGTGAGACTGAAGACTAGAATAATGGCTGCAGAAAATTCAGTTTTGCCATAAAAGGAATAAATGTCATTTTAAAATATAAAATAGTCTGTTTTTACTGTATTTTGATTAAATAAATGCAGCCTTGGAGACTTCCAAAACATTAAAAAAATCTTACCAATGCCAAACTTTTGAATGATAGTGTAATTTACATTCATTTTAAAATTAGCACATTTTAATTGACAGCCTTAATCTTCATATAATATATTGGCATAATTGTTACATTTCAGAATTAAAAATTAATGAAGGTTTTGTTTTTTATTTCTCATGTAGGTGAAGAGTATATCAAGAGCTTGATTGGAAACCCTGAGCTTGTGGACAGGCTTGCATTGACACCTGATGATCAAGTGCGTACAATGTGATGAAGGATGATGAAGAAAGCTTTTAGTTTTTGTATATTTTTTTGCTTATATTTTATTACAATTTGTTGTTTTAAATAATGACTTCTCTTTTATGATTCTCTGTAGAATGAAATCACTGGCAGTAAGTTACTCTTTCCAGAGCACCTGCCCTTATCCAGGATTCAGACTGGCATTAAGAACGGAATGTTTCTTCAGGGCACATTTCATGCCAACAGAGATAATTATCTGGAGGGTACGGTCTTTATACATA
The DNA here is from genome assembly GCF_018812025.1 of Megalobrama amblycephala. NCBI lineage: Eukaryota > Metazoa > Chordata > Actinopteri > Cypriniformes > Xenocyprididae > Megalobrama > Megalobrama amblycephala. The sequence goes on along the minus strand of NC_063050.1, from coordinate 32,895,270 downwards.
GAGAGGGATCTGTTACCAATGAGGTAGGCAGGCTAACATGAAGAGATAAAAACCATTGATTATTTAATTTTATAAAATAAATTATTGTTTTTCTAGTCATTTTTACTGCATTTTTAAGAACGTTTTTTTAACGTTATGTTCTGTCAGGTTCTACTTCAAGGCTTCCAGAACTTAAACCGGGCTGTGCATCAGGATGTAGTGGCTGTTGAACTCTTTCCCAAAGAACGCTGGGTTGCTCCATCATCTGTTGTGCTGCAGGATGATAATCCAGACGATGAAGATGCTGAGGAAGATGAGACTGAGACTGAGAATAAGGTAGGATAGGTCCCAAAACATCAACAGTTGACTGTTGATATAATTACTAGAATGTGTCTAAAGTCACTATGTAGTTAAATCGGGACCCTTTACTTTAAAAATGTATTATGCGTTTCTATATTTTTGTGACCTGAATGATGGCTTTGTAATGTGTGTAGTGACTCTTTGATGTTGTGTTGTAGTTGAAGAGTGTAGCATCAGAATCTAGCGCTCTTAAGCCCACTGGACGAGTGGTGGGCATTATAAAGAGGAACTGGAGGCCTTACTGTGGGATGCTCTCACAGTCACAGATCAAAGAGGTAACAGTGCTCCACCACTACACAATAATATAAACCAATATATATATATTTTTTTTGCCCTCCCTCTAGCCAGTTTACAGTAACTGAGCTCTGCCGATTCAAAAGACCACTTTCAGCTTGCTTTAAAGGTGCCGAAGAACATGTTTTCAAAATATGTAATATAAGTCTAAGGTGTCCCCTGAATGTGTCTGTGAGGTTTCAGCTCAAATTACCCAATAGATTTTTTTTTATAAATTTTTTTTAACTGCCTATTTTGGGGCATCATTATAAATGCGCCGATTAAGGGGGTGCGGCCCCTTTAATTCTCGTGCTCCACGCCCCAAGAGCTCGCGCTTGCCTTAAACAACATAAAAAAAAGTTCACACAGCTAATATAACCCTCAAAATGGATCTTTACAAAGTGTTCGTCATGCAACATGTCTAATTGCGTAAGTATAGTATTTATTTGGATGTTTACATTTGATTCTGAATGAGTTTGATAGTGCTCCGTGGCTAAAGCTAACATTACACACTGTTGGAGAGATTTATAAAGAATGAAGTTGTTTATGAATTATACAGACTGCAAGTGTTTAAAAATGAAAATAGCGACGGCTCTTGTCTCCGTGAATACAGTAAGAAACGATGGTAACTTTAACCACATTTAACAGTACATTAGCAACATGCTAACGAAACATTTAGAAAGACAATTTACAAACACCACTAAAAATATCATGATATCATGGATCATGTCAGTTATTATTGCTCCATCTGCCTTTTTTCACTGTTGTCCTTGCTTGCTTACCTAGTCTGATGATTCAGCTGTGCACAGATCCAGACGTTAATACTGGCTGCCCTTGTGTAATGCTTTGAACATGGGCTGGCATATGCAAATATTGGGGGCGTACATATTAATGATCCCGACTGTTACGTAATAGTCGGTGTTATGTTGAGATTCGCCTGTTCTTCAGAGGTCTTTTAAACAAATGAGATTTATATAAGAAGGAGGAAAGAATGGAGTTTGAGACTCACTGTATGTCTTTTCCATGTACTGAACTCTTGTTATTTAACTATGCCGAGGTAGATTCAATTTTTGAATCTAGGGCACCTTTAAATTATTTTGGCAGTTGATAAGTTGTACTCTCATGGTCTTGACAGTGATTTTTTTTTTTTTTTTTTTGTCCTGCTCGGAGCTGAATGAATGTTTTCCCTGGTAGATGCAAAGCAAAATAGCACAAATAGTGATTGTAAATCCATAGTGTTTTTCTGGGGTTGTCTTACACTACTGTTCAAAAGTTTAGGGTCATTTTTTTTTTTTTTTTTTTAAAGAAAAAAATGCTTTTATTCAGCACAGATGCATTAAATTTATCAACAGTGACAGTAAATACTTCTACATTGTTACAAAACAATTGTATTTGAAATTATTTACTGTCACTTGATCAATTTAATGCATCCCTGCTAAATAAAAGCATCTTTAAAATATATATATATTACTGACCCCAAACTTTTGAACAGAAGTGCCACTGTTAAGCGGTACACCGGTTTTCAATGTGGAAATGTTTCTATTAGAGTGATTTCTTAAGGATCATGTGACATTGAAGACTGGAGTAATGATGCTGAAAACTTTGTCATCACAGGAATAAATTACATTTTGAAATATAAAACAGAAAACAGATATTTTAAATTGTAAAAATATTTCACAATATTACTGTTTTTACTGTGTTTGTTCAAATAAACGGGTAAGCATAAGAGACTTCTTTCTAAAACTTTCAAAAATCTCGAGTGTTCTCGGACTAGTGTACTTTTGAGTGATTAGTGTAGTCTGAACTAATGAAGTATGAAAAGTGGTGGCGGAATAATCTGTTCATTGAATGGTAGTCACTGTAATTTGATGACTGTTACATTACTGCTGCATACACATCAAAACCCAAAAGGAAAAATTACTACTTTTTTTTTTTTTTTATTTAAACAATCTCTTTTTCTTAATCTCTTGATATGTTTGTCTGATGCATTACATTAATGAACTGTTTTGAATTTAAACAACAGGCAACAAGACACCTTTTCACCCCAGCAGACCGACGAATCCCACGTATTCGTATTGAGACCAGACAAGCCGCAACTCTGGTTGGACAGAGGATTATGGTTGCTATAGATGGCTGGCCTAAAAACTCCAGATACCCAAATGTAAGTGTCAGTGATTTACACTTCACTTTATACAAATACCATGCTGATTTGACTTGAGTTTTAGGCAACAGATTTCCCTCAGAGATGCATTTTTGCAGTATTTTGATGCAAGCTTGCATTTTGGATATTGTGTATTAATAGCCACTTTTTCTGCATCTTTAGTCAGACTGTTTTAAATGAATGATTAAACATAGCTTGAGTCCGACAGCCTGAATTCTAAAATTCCACTCATTTCAAGATCATCTTATATTCTTTTTTCTCAATGTCTCTCAGGGTCACTTTGTGAAAAACCTTGGCACTGCGGGAGATAAAGAGACTGAGACTGAGGTGCTTCTTCTAGAACATGATGTTCCTCACCAGCCCTTCTCTCAGGCTGTTCTTAGCTTCCTTCCCAAGATGCCCTGGAGTATTTCTGAGGAGGTAGGGCAGTCATGTATTTTGAAAGGCTTTGCTGTGTCAGAATGTTTCATTCTAAATCTGGAAATGCTCAGGACTTGATATTTATCTGTTTTCCTGCAGGAGTTAAAGGTCAGAGCAGATCTCAGACACCTCTTTGTGTGTAGTGTGGATCCTCCTGGCTGTACAGATATTGATGATGCTCTTCACTGTCGGGAACTGGAGAATGGAAATTTGGAGGTATGTGTAAAATATTTTGAGAGGTAAAGAGAATGTAATAGTGGTGTTCCCTTGGGTTTTTGTATTGAATGGTATGCTTTTGTTTTAGGTTGGTGTTCACATAGCAGATGTCAGCCATTTTATTCGGCCAGGAAATGCACTAGATCAAGAGGCAGCAAGCCGAGGCACTACAGTCTACCTTTGTGGAAAGGTACTTGTTTGTGGAAACAACAGATTATGGATTGGCTAAAACTAGAAATACTCATTTTAAATTAGATTTGTTTAATAAAACTATTGATTTACTTTATAAGATTAATATTATTATTTATAATAATAAATGAATACTTTTATTAAAATAAAAATGATAGTAAAGACTTTTACATTGTTACAAAAAAGATATTTTAAAAAATTGTCATTCTACTCGTCAAAGAATTCTGAAAAAAAAAATATAAAGCAGCACAACTGTTTTAACTTGTAATAATAATAATAAGGTTATTTTAATTTGTAATAATGATCTATATTATTACTATGTATTACTGTATATAAAAATAAATAAATACAGCCTTGGTGAAGCATGAGACTTTTAAAAAAAAATTGTAATAACCCCAAACATTTTAATGTTAGTGTAGGCTTACTCTTGTAGTGTTTTGTGCATATTACTTCTGCATACTATCTTCATTAATTTTTGTGATAAATAGTCATTTCTTTCCACAGAGAATTGACATGGTTCCTGAACTTCTGAGTTCCAACTTGTGCTCTCTGCGGTCCAATGTTGAGAGGTGTGCTTTCTATGAAACTATTATTATTCATGTGATTACTCTTTGTATACACTCTTTATTATTTACATAGTAAATATGCTTTGAAACCTTCACTGTCTAATGAGCACTTGTACCCTCAGGTTAGCATTCTCTTGTATTTGGGAGATGAACAACAATGCTGAAATCATCAAAACTCACTTCACCAAGAGCATCATTAACTCCAAGGTATGCTGCATCTAATTTTCAAAAATGGGTTTAAAACGATGGTCTATGATGGTCTGTAAGGAAGTGTTGTTGTTTTGTCTCGTAAGGCCTCCCTTACATATGCCGAAGCTCAGATGAGGATCGATGACACCACCATGAATGATGACATCACAAAGAGCCTGCGGGGCCTTAATAAACTAGCCAAGATCTTAAAGGGCCGGAGGATTGACAAAGGGTATTTCCTTTTAATTAGATCTGTAATTTTGAAATTCTGCTGTGATTCTGAAGCAGTCTTTAACCCTTTATGGTGAGACAGTTTGTAAGGGTTGCTTATTTTACTATTTTTCAGAGCGCTGACCCTCTCATCTCCTGAAGTGCGTTTCCATATAGACAGTGAGACACATGACCCCATAGATCTGCAGACCAAAGAACTGATGTGAGTTCTATATACTTCTTTCTGCCTGTTTTCTTTTGTTATTTTTGGTTATTTCTTATGGTGAAAAATAATTATTTATTTTTTTCCTCTCTGTGTTTGGATTCTGGAAGTTTACATTTTTTTTGATGGTCCACTTTAGAGATTCTACTTACTATAAGTAACTTTGCAACTACATGTAAACTAACTCTCGTAGTTGCAAAGTTACTTCTAGTCAGTAAAATGTCTGTTGGGGGAACATCAAATTAAGCAGACAGTCTACTAATATTCTAATGAGATGTAGTTGCAAAGTTACTTATAGTTAGTAGAATGTCTAAAGTGGACCATCAGGTAATAAATTGTTACCTGACCATTACATATTTCCCCAGGGAGACTAATTCTATGGTGGAGGAGTTCATGTTGTTGGCAAATATCTCTGTAGCACAGAAGATCTATGATGAGTTCTCAGAATGTGCCCTACTGAGGAAACATCCTGCACCACCACCATCGAACTATGACATCCTCATCAAGGCTGCAAAGTCAAGGGTGAGTGAATGCTCTGTAATTCCTTCTTTATCCAAACTTTATTTCTTCTTTAATCCAAACCAAAAAATTAGACCCAATATACATGTATAAAGCGGCTCTCCGTGTTCATGTTTTTACTCGCATCTGACCTCAACGGACTGAACAGAAGAAATGAACCGAAGATTTCCATGGCGGAGCATAAGTGCACAATTACCATTTATGTAGAAGGGCTGTGGAAATTATACCACTAACTTCACCAAGTGCACAAACACCAGCATTAAACCAAGCCATTGTCAGAAACTTTTGTTTTATTTAGTTAGTGCCTATGAAAATCAATTTTAGCGGGCTAATATTTCCCATATTTGTCAGCTAGAATTGATTTTCAGGGGCACTTTTTACCCTTTAAGCCAGGCACACATTTAATGACTAGCTAAAACATTATAAGACTGTGCTCAACACACAGCGATTGTTTCCTGCGACTGACGCAGATTTAAATACTTAAACATGGAATTTGAACACCGACTGTAATCGCCGACTGAAGGCAGCTGGCTCTGACTGGACACGTTTGAGCGCGATCAGTCATAAGTATCAATTTACATTCATAATCGGCCTTACGATCGTTAAGTGTATCCCCGGCTTTAAACACCTTCTACAAATAATAGTGATTTAATTTTGATCCCAGTTGAATTTTTTTGATTACATTAACCAAAAAGATTCATTAAGATAGTATAAGTATTTTTCTAGAGGTTACATCATGAAGGCTAATTTTCCTAAAACATAGTGCATATTAAACGTCTTCAAACTGCCAGTGATGCATGATGATTACCAAAGACTATAGAATAACACAAGACGTGTCACTCGTATTGTTTTGAATGGGAGAAAGTGTAACGCGCAATATGGCGGAATAAGTCCCGCCTTCTAAATAAGAGCCAATCGCCGACTGGTAAAGTCATCGCGTCACTTCAGCAGCCGTTAGAATCACCGGTTTCTATAGTCTCTTTGGAGGCACGCATTTAGGTCTGCGCATGCGCATTAGCTTGATCCAGCCTGAAAAATAGTTTTTTTTTGTCATGATTCGAGCGTTTAGAAACTAAATTTATGAGCCGGTTGTTGTTAGATTTCATTGGTGATTTCAAATATGAAATTTAATCGTAAGGTTGGCGAACAGTTTTGGAGAATTTGATGTTTCCCCATTCAAAGAGATTGCATGATGCCCAGGATGCCCGAGAGGCGTTTCAAAGATGGCTGCCGAGTGAAATGACTTGTCTTAAAGGGACTTTGTGATTACTTAATATGTGGGTGCTCTGGGGCTTCACCGTCTATGACATGGAAATCTTTTTAGGTTCATTTATTCACTCAGTTGGTCGAGATTAGACACGGGGACAAAAATATGAATGCACTGAATTGCAGAGCTGGTGCAAATATACCCACATCCCTGTAAACAGATACTTTTATTAATTTGTTCTTTTCTCATTGCTGTTGTTTTTGTTGTGCTATTGAGAAGCACATATACATATCTAAACATGGCTCCCAGCATGGGCAGTATCATAATGTTTGCAAAAAGTAGACCACTGCACAGCCATTTCAAACTTACTTTTACCCCTGAGCGAATAACAAAAAACATTTTTGCCCTATCATGGTCTGTAAACAAGTAGTTGGCGACCAGTGAATATTTTTGTGTATTGTGTAAGTCAGGGCATCATGCTATGACCCATCTAGAGAGATATAATCATCCCAAATTTTAGATATGTGCACTGTTTTGGTCAGTTTGCCATGTTATTTCTTTTCATCAGGACCTCGAAATCCACACAGATTCAGCCAAAGCTCTGGCTGATTCCCTGAACAATGCAACGATTGAGAGATTTCCATACTTCAACACCCTGCTGAGGATTCTGGCCACCCGCTGCATGATGCAGGCTGTGTATTTCTGCTCTGGCATGGACAATGATTTCCACCACTATGGCTTGGCATCACCCATTTACACACACTTCACATCACCCATCAGAAGGTGAGACAAACTAGTCCCTGTAAATTGTTATATATTCAATCCAGAGTTCCTGCGCAGTTTGGAAAAGTATGGAATTTGTAGTATTTTCCAGGTCTGGAAAAGTATGGAAAAAGACTATTTCCAGACTATTTCCAGACTATTTCTCCTATTTCAGTTTCCTGAAATATAAAATTAAGAATTTCTAAAAATAAATCTATTATACAAGCAGATTGATTTCATGGGAAAAGTTTAGTGATCATTTAGTGAAACATGTCTGAATGAATTGAAAGTTCACATTTTCATTTTGCAAAACTGTTTGTCTTTACCATAAGCCAGTCTCCTTTGAACTTCACTAAATGAATGTGTGTGTGTGTGTGTGTGTGTGTGTGTGTGTGTCACTCAAACCAGCAACACGTTACAGTATCTAACAATTAATCGACTATTCGCTGATTATTTCACTGATTAATCAGTATGTTGAATGATTACATTATAGTTCCGCTACAGCGTCCCACTGGTCAAACAGTGTTATTGCAGTTATTTATTTATTTATTTTTTCATTTTGTAGATACTCTGATATCATAGTTCACCGTCTGTTAGCGGTGGCTATTAATGCAGACAGCACATACCCAGATCTGATGGACAAGCATAAGCAGTCGGCCTTATGCAGCAACCTCAACTACAGACACAAAATGGCCCAGTATGCACAGAGAGCCTCAGTGGCGTTTCACACTCAGGTAAACTGCAAGAACTAACATCAACACCAAAAAAGCCTGACTATTTATGGGTTTATGGAATAATTGCGGCAGATTTTTTTAACATTGTGTCTTTCCTCTGGTCTCTTCAGCTATTTTTCAAGAATAGGGGAATCATAAATGAGGAAGGCTTCATTCTGTTTGTAAGGAAAAATGCCATTATCATCCTCATTCCTAAATTTGGTTTGGAGGGCACTGTGTTCTTTGAGAACAAGGACAAACCTAGTCCTCATCTCACCTTTGACACTGAGGTACGCATAAACCTTGACATCAGTCTGTGCAGCCCATAATCAGGCAATATTAGCCTTACAGGTCATATTCATGAGATTTTGCTTGATTCTATATGAATGTTCTGTGGTTAAACCTGTTTTTTTTTTTTCCTCCCTAGGGTCCTACTCTCAAAGTGGAAGAACACATTTTCCACATGTTTGATAAAGTCAAAGTGACAATTAGCCTTGACGCTTCCAACATCCAGCATCAGAGGATCAGAATGGCGCTCATCGAACCAGTGGTACGTTTGTTTGTTTTTTGTTTGTTGAGACATTGCAGTTACATGGCTCTCTGGAATCTGATTGGTCAATCTCAGCTGTGAATTTTTTTTATAATGTCCACTAAACTGTATAATTGACCAGTCTCCTATGCTGGTCTAGTTTCATGGCTTTTGTGTCACTTTCCACTCTCCTCTTAACAAAAAAGAACTCAAATCAATAGTTTCTGTTCTCCCCCTGTGTTTTTGTTGATTATTATAAGCTACATCTCTAGATGGAAGTTAGATCATCAGGCTCAAACAGTTGAAACAATGTAGAAATAAATGTAAATTAACTTTTTAAAGGTCATTAAAATAGTTTTGTATTTTTGTCTTTTCCAGATCCCTGGGGTTAGTGTACCCGTGCCTGAGTCAGAACCAGAGGCCAAAAAGCCCAAGCTTGACCGCTGACACCTGAGGACCAAGAAGCACAGTACTTCCGATTATAAAAGCAAAAATTAAATTAAAAAGCTTTTCAGCTCAGCTACAAGGTAGTTTCAGTGGAACCTTTGAGTGAATTCACAAGTGATATGAAAGGGTTTTAGTAGTTCCTTTTTATTCTGTTTACATCCAGTACTGTTTTTGCCCTTGATGTTTTTTTGTTTTTTTTTTAAATCTGTGATGAATTGTAGATTTATAATTTAGCAATAAGGTTCTGTCATCCAGCTGGATTCATTTTCAGTGAAAACAGATTAAATTTTACATGATTTTTTAAAGAAATTCGTTTTCTGTTTTGTACAGTAAACACAATCACTTGAAGTGGGCTTTTCCATAGAAAAGTCAGAGTGAAACTTCGAACACAAGTGAAATTCATTGATATAAAACTAAATGAAAGTTTTTAAATAATTCAAATGAATACTTTGAGTTCAGGAGATTAACTCTAAGAGCAAATTTAGATAAACATTGTAAATACAACCAGAACTACTGACAATTTGTTCTGAGCATTAGATTTAGAAACAGCTGTATAAAGTAATACTGTAAGTACATGAAAACAAATCTTAAAATGGGCAGAGATGAGTGGAAAGTCTCTAGTTGGTCAGGCATGATGACATCTGAACTCTTCACCCTTTTAAATTCAGTGCAAAAACGCTGAGATTAAATATTTTAGGACATGGCAAAAAGAAAAAAGGATACTTGACTTTTTCAGGCCTGAAAATCAATGACTGGGGAACCCTGGATATCTTGATATGTAGAAAAAGAAACCTGTACATTTCAATTGAAAAACTACAAAAGCACATGCTGATTGGGCTTTAGTTTAGATCAGCTGTGTAAACAATCTTTTTATTTAGATTTTAAAAGAAGAGAAATATGTGTCTTCATAAGATTTTTTCACATTTTTCAGATGAGCAAAAGTGTTAATGTTATTCTTGCCTAAGAGAAGAAATTGCAAAGGGGTCAGGGACACTAGCACTGTTTTTATCAAGACATTTTATTACAACTTAGATATACATGCTGCCATAATATACATGTATACCTTGTGGCATCTCCATTGTTAGTGATTGATTTGATTAATGCATAAATAATTTTAAGATTGTAAAAAATGGCCCTATAAAAACAGCTAGAGGAAATGGTTACATCCCTGCCATCCTCTTAATAAGTAATTGCAAGCTACATTTACATTCCACAATCAATAAAATACAAAAATCTATTTCAAGTCCCAAATACATTTCAATTTAAGAATAAATAATACCGTAGATTAGTCAGTACAAAAACTTTAACAAGGCTCAGACAGTAATACCAACCACAGTATTCAGCATTCTCTATGAGATGAAATAAGTATGCAGCTTGATGTGTAAATGTGTCATACGTTTCCTCCACAGCTTTTGTGATAAGAGTGTGTAAAGTGCCTGTTTTGTCCCTCATGCTCAGTGCGGTGGGATGAACAACTGCAGAACAAAACATATCCTCATTTAAAGTGGTTATGCACAATGCATGTGTTTTGTTAATACAAACTATAATAAAGTGAATAGTGTTTATTTTGAGTGTGCAAAATTAAACAACAAACTGAATGGCTCAAAACAACTGAAAGTATTCAAATGTGACTGTTTTGTGTGTGTGTGTGTGTGTGTGTGTGTGTGTGTGTGTGTGTGTGTGTGTGTGTGTGTGTGTGTGTGTGTGTGTGTGTGTGTGTGTGTGTGTGTGTGTGTGTGTGTGTGTGTGTGTGTGTGTGTGTGTGTGTGTGTGTGTGTGTGTGTGTGTGTGTGTCATTACCTTTGGTTTAGTGTGTCTAGTGAAAGGTACACCCTCCTCAGCAGTGTGTGTGTCCAGCATTTCCTTACTCTGGCTGTCTGAACTGAGGGCGTCCATTAAGCTGTTAGTGCACACTGAGTAAGTGTTATAACCGCTATCCACCTGCACAGAGAACATGAGGGACAGATTAGACCTAAACCTGACATGAGAGATTAAACCTACAAATTAGTTGAAGACCATAGTTCACAATTCCATTAAAAAAAAAAATCTTGCAAAAATAATATAAAGCAATAAATATAAATAACTACAGTTCTTGGAGCAAAAGAGGTTCAGCTGCTGCTGTTACTACCGGCAGGTTTTACAACAGTTTAAATGTCAACTACACCTGCTGGGTTACCGTTTAAACGACTCTTCATCTAGTATTTGGAGGCTACTTGGAAGCAGCTGGTATTCTGGTCATCTGACAGCACGCATACTAACCTGCATGCTAATGTCATACGGTGTGATGCTCCCTTCCGCTAGCAAGGATACGAACATGTGCGTACTCTCTGCGTTGGGCACAGTGCCCGTTCGAGAGCTGGACAGACTAGCTGGTGATGCAGTGTCCTCTTCAGGAACCCAACCACAGGATTCCTCTCTGTTCCTGCTGATGACCTCATCCTCCTCCTCATCATCATCATCGTCGTCACTTTCCCTTCTGTCAGTCTCAATATTTCCTCCTGTATCCTTCACAAACTGATCGTCTTGATCCATTTGCTCTGAAACATCCACAGAGGGCTCTGACTCACTCCCCCCAGATAGGAATCCTTCTCTCTGGGCTTCTCTCCCTGTCGAGCTGGCGTCCAGGTCCATGGTGGGTAAAGGTTCACTGGGATGGATGTTCTCCTTGTCCTGGAGGGTTGGGTGGAGGATAGGGGAAATGTGAGTAGGAGAGGCCCACATACAGACTCTGGGTCTGGACTGAAAGGGCGAGCAGCTGCGAATAGGGGAACAGCCCTCCACCAACGGGCTTTCTCCACATCGGTTCACGTCCATGCCTGAGCTGCCCGTAGGAACACCATTGGGGGACAGAAACGACAGCCTTTTCCTCTCACCTATAAAAGGAAAAAGGTTTTAATGTCATCTCACACTTATTCAAGGTTTCTCAAACAGGGGTTTGCAAGTTGGTGAAAAGTGAATAATTGCATCAGACGTAAAATTAAAACAAATGTGCAATAATCGTGATATAGCAAATCAAAGGCTGTGATTTATTTGCATAACTATTACCTGATGTGCTGCAGGTTTCAGAGTGAAGTGCATCAATGTTCAATGCACACACAAGTAGCTTATGATCTGGTGTTTTCCTTACAGTGTCTTTGTTCACAGTCAATGCAGCAAACTCAATTCTGCATGTGCTGCAAGTTTAACGTGCATTTGGGAACGCAACGGCTAGATTTACTTTATTTATACATTCACATAATTTCCAACATTTTGTGAACAGAAGTTTACAGAATTTCACCAATATTCCTCTAAAATAAAAGACAAACGGTTTGAAAATGTTGAAAGTTACAGAAGAGGATTAGGGCCAAGCAATAATAAAAAAATAAAACCATCTCGAGATTAAAGTTGTTAAATTTCGAGAAAAAAGTCGAGATAAAATGTTGAGAATAAACTCATTAAATTACGAGAAAAAACTTGTTAAATTGAGAAAAAAGTTGAGATAAAATGTTGAGAATAAACTCATTAAATTACGAGAAAAAACTTGTTAAATTGAGAAAAAAGTTGAGATAAAATGTTGAGAATAAAGTCGTTAAATTATGAGAACAAATTCGTAATTTAACGAATTTTTTCTCGTAATTTAACGACTTTCTCATAATTTCCTGAATTTATTCTCAACATTTTATCTCAACTTTTTTTCTCAAAATTTAATGACATTTTTCTCATAATTTAATGAATTTGTTCTCGTAAGTTTATTCTCAACATTTTATCTAGACTTTTCTTGAAATTTAATGAGTTTTTTCTCAACATTTTATTTTGACTTTTATCGAAATTTAACAATTTTTTTCTCGAAATTTAACAACTTTAATCTCGAGATGTTTTTATTTTTTTATTATTGCTTGGCCCTAATCCTCTTCCGTAAAAAGTGAATTGGAGACATGTATGTTAGTATTGTAACTTGTAGTCTTAAATTTTAATTATCAAATATTCATTTTTTTTTATTTTAAAGTACAATTGTAATTAAATACAAATATATTTGTCTTAATAATAATAATAAAATATTATTATTATTATTATTATTAATATTATTATTATCATCATCATCATCATCATCATTTATTATTATTTTATTTTTTTTAATTTGATTGGGTTCCTAAAACACCAGTGTGAAAGTTATGTGGACTGAGGTTTGAACTAAGATCTTTGAATCCACTTTAAAGTCCAAAATAAAACATTAAAAAGATAAAATATTTTGTTTACTTGCATGTCATGTGACCATTAACCAACATCATGACAAGAAAAAGTTTGGGAACCCCTGCATCTATCTATATAGTCATGCATACATCAGTTTAAAACCCTCTCAGATTTCTTACCTGATACAGGCGTCACAGAACGCTGAAGTCTGATGGGCGACAGAATAGGAGATTTGAAAGCAGGCGACGATCTCTCTGAAAACATGGGACTTGTGACACTGCCCAGACTGTAGGCTCGACACTGGCCTTGGATGGGACTGGATGAAAACTGGCCCTGAAGATCATGGGTAAAAACATAATATTAAATTAATAGATATCAGGAATCAGGTTCCCTTGATCCAGATTTTTTTGGTATACAAGAGTTAAATTTAAGTCTAGAAAAATGGCCCTGGGCAAATCTATGATTTGGTACGTACAGACAAGGGCGTTCCAGTTGGAATGCCACACTGAAGTGGAGAGACAATAACAGAAGACATCATCTCTCGACTGCTGGGAGGTATGCTATGGGAATTTCTATCTGGGCTGGAAGGGGTAGAAGACTCAGAGCCGCTGTCATGACCATCCAGAAACAGCTTCCGTCGCAATGAAGAGGAGCTAAGGCTTTCCTGCACCTGTTCAGTTAACTCTTCTGTCTTATAGTAATCACCTGGTAGAATAGAAAGGAAGTTCTGAAGTTAATATCATTAGGAGTCTAAACAGAGGAAAGTATGCTATCATCTGCCACATTTAAAATCACATATAGGCAAGATCTGACAGTCCAGAATTCAAGAAGTGCAATGAAGTTATTTTAAGACAGATTAGCATAGTAAACAGGTATGTTCCTGGCTGGTGGAATGACCTGCCACGCTCTCTCCAAGCAGCTGAATCTTTAGCCATTTTCAAAAAAATGCTAAAGACGCATCTTTTTCGCCAGCACTTGACCCAGTAATAGTAGCACTTACCTTGATTTCTATTTTCCTTCCATCTATTTGTGTATTTAAAAAAATCCTTGCTACGAGCACTTTACTGTAATAACTGTGACTTCACTCAGCACTTATGTACTGTTGTTCTCATGTTGATTTGATTGATTCTACTATTCTCATTTGTAAGTCGCTTTGGATAAAAGCGTCTGCTAAATGACTAAATGTAAATGTAAACAAACAGCCTTTGACCTAATCTTGTAATCATAAAAACGGAAGGCATCTGGCCATGTTTTTTCCCCCACCATTTACTTATTACAGGATTACAGGGTTCGTACAGATAAAGTGAAATGAAATTCCAGGATTTTCAAGGAATACTGTCTTCCTCTTCTTTCCTTTTTCTTGTTTGTCATAGCAAAACTGAAAAATGCTTATATTACTCCAAAACAAGAAAGAAATAAAAAAAGCTTACCCAAAACTTTTTCAAGATTGAAGTCCACTGGTAGAGACAGAACTGTCTGACAGATTGCTGTAAAACAAACAACAAGCAAAAACAGATTATTCTAAATCTACATATATTTCTAAAATTGTCATTTATGATTGTCTTAGAGCTGCTGAACAAACCATTGATTTTCTTTGGTGGCAGAGGCTCCTCTGTTACCAGTGGGGACAAAGGACCTAAAATTAGATCGTTTTGATGAATATCTAAAAGCTACATTGGTTATAATAAACTAGCATGAAAACATTTCTCTTTTGTGTGTCTGTGTCATGACTTACTTTTCTGGTGTGGCAGTTTTATCGATTGTTTAGCTCCTAGTGGTCCCCATGGAGAGGGAACAATGGCACCTTTAGTGAAAAACTGTACAACCAAAAATAATTTGATGAAGCATTTTCTCTTTAGTGAAAAGAAAACATTTTCATGTACAAGTATTGTGTTATTTACAGTTTTACCTGTTCAATAGCATGTTGCCGTTTTGCCTCGATATCAGAATCTGCCCTGAAGTGTTAAAACACAGTTGAGTTGATATTATGAACAAATAATTACAAATACTGGGTCATAACTGTTAAAAAAAAAAAAAAACCTACAGACAAACATACTAACAGCAGTTCATACCTGGCTTGGCTCAGAAACACAGCCTGGCGGCGAATGTCCTCTGGGTCTATTTCCACAGGAAGTAAATTTGCCATTTCATCAATGGACCATTTGAACTTGGCTGGTGTCTGCAACAGAAAATACAAAAACAAAAATGACATTTCTACCCGTTTTCTTTATTAGTACGTTACCTCACACGCAGAGTCGGACGCTCACCGCTGACGAGCTCTTGGAGCTTTTGAACACGGACGGGCTGGGCACCAGAGACTCGTGCAGATGGTGATAGTCGTTTGGGCTCTCAAACGGGTTCAGGATAGCAGGTCTTCCAGGAGTCTCCGGTGTTATATGAATCTCTGCGATATCTCCCATCTTAAAAACGGCGTCTAGAGACAAGCAGGCTAACGTTACGTTTTAATGAGAAGGAAAACGAGTGAAAGATTCTTGAAAATATCAACAAATTGGAAGTAGTAAACATCCTGTTTGGTTATACACAACTACATCTCATTAGTAATGATCAAAAGATTACTGCTCGGATTTTCTAATACCTTTCTTAGTTTGCAATATTAAGAAATAAGAAAAAATCTTTAACCAGGTGATTAATGTTCTTAATTAAATACTTACAAGCGCAACGAAACTCAAACAAGCCCAACCGTGATCTCTGATGGGCTCCAACGTCTGATTTAATTTTCGCTCAAGAGGTGCCAACCAATCACAGTTCAGCAGAACCTGCGAAACATCCAATCAGGTGAAGAGAACCGGCGACATTCCTTCTCGACGTAACTTCCTTTCGAACGTTTACAACTTTATTGACAGGATCACCACAACAACAAGCGGGAGGCGTAAATAAAACTGCTGTCGGTTAGTTTGCTATATTATGTTTATTTGGCGAATGTTTGGAAGACACCAGGGACTATCAGCAATAGATTTGTCAGGGTCATCTGAATGAAAGATAGCGCTTTGTTATTGTCGTGAAGTAATTAAACAGCTTTAGCACGATAGCATCATGGCCAGTCCCGCGAGCGCAAACATGAATGCCGTCCGGGAGACTATGGATGGTGAGATGTTTAGGACGAATAATTGATATTATTTTTATCTGTTGTTGTGAATCATATCTGTTCATCACTTTGCGACTACTATGGCTTCTTCTTACATTTTCAGTTCTCCTGGAGATATCAAGGCTTCTGAACACAGGATTGGACATGGAGTCGTTGTCGATATGTGTCCGTCTCTGTGAACAGGGAATCAATCCCGAAGCCCTGTCATCAGTCATCAAAGAACTCAGAAGAGCCTCTGACTCAATAAAGGTGCTCACACTAACGCAGCTGTAGAGTTGTGGCGACAGTCCGTCTTATTTCTGCTTCTCTGTTTTTACCCACTCCTCCTTTTGTTGGTTTTGAAGACGCAAAATTATGAGTATATTGATATTCGTGCATCAGTAATCTGGGAAATTAGGTGAAGTCTGCTAGACTAGACAACATATTGTTTGATCTATTAAAAGAATGTGTTTTCAATCATTTAGATGCCACGGATCCCCAAATATGATGGACCCATATCCTAAAATTTAAAAGGCAGCTGTATATTTTCATGTATAAATGCGTAGATACTGTGAAAAATTAATATTATAAGTATTTAAAATATTATTTGGAAAATATTTAGCTTGTTACATTACTTTTTTAAGGCACAATAGTACTGTACTGATAAATATATTTCAATTTTTTTTAAATCCAATTTATTTATTATTTATTTCAATACTTTTTTTTTTAATCAAATTTAGTTGTATTAACAATAAAAACAACAGTTGTTGAGGGGGGGAAATAACCTAAACCACGAATAGCTTCAGGTTATATTATACTAATATATAAAATTAAAAACAAAATAAATAAATAAACCTAATTTAATAATTATAAGTCATTCTGCAGCCCTCTTGGAGGTGGTTCCCGGCACCCTGCCCTATGGTGTGACATGCTATGCTCCATTTTTTTTTTTTTTTATTTATTGAGAAGCTACATGGGTAATTGGGTATATTTGCACTTTAAAATAAAATGCTGCACTATTAGAACAAATTAAACTAAGGAAAACAGAAATTAATAGGACTTAAACTTAAATTCACAGTTTACCTTAAAGGTGCAATATGTAATATTTTTGCAGGAATATATCCAAAATCCACTAGGCCAGTATTATATATTTTATTCACTTGAGTACTTACAATATCCCAAATGTTTACAACTTTTTGTAAATCATGAGAAAATTGCAATTTTAACCAATGCTCCGGGATGTGTGAGGAGTCGCCTGTCAATTGCGTCATACCCGCACCCTCAGTTTCCGGTTATATTTTGTAGAAACCATGGAAACACCAAAGACTTTAATAAAGCTTTAATATATTAGATTTTTTTAAAGACAAGGGAACAACTGTTTGGTTACGTTTATGCAATATTATTGTTTTAAAATTAGTCTTTATTTTTAAATCTAATTTTCTTTTTTCTTTTTTTTTGCCATTTATCAACACAAGCCTTTAATATGATATTCTAAAATTGATCTAGTTTACTGCAGTGTGTCTCAAACAAGTGTCTCATAGCAGCCGACGAGCAAACGCACAGAGTAACGTCATAACATCATTTCAACACTCTCAAGTGTATCTAATATGATAAACAGAGCTGTGTTACCTCATACTCATGACCGGAAAAGCGGAAGCGGCGCTGGCGACTGTGGCATAATAAAAGTTCCGCTGCTCGCGGCGTGTGTTGTGCAATCTCTCCAGCGGCCTCATTCAACTCCTACAACACTCGGTCCTACTCTACTTCATACAACAGTAACGTTAATAATCGCATCCATAAACATGATTTCTACCTGAGTCCTATCCCAATTGTTTTCCACCGGCTGTGAGGTGAAGATCACATGTCCCAAGATTTGTTTTGAATAGGCCTCTAGTGGACAGAAAATATTACATGTTGCACCTTTAAATTTGATTATTATCATTAACTGTCCTTTTTGTTTTTATCTTTTTCAGGCTTCTGAAAACAGCACAAGTCAAGGATGATCAGTCTAAAATTCATCTCTGACAAAGCAGTCTCTGTTTGAGAAAATAACTGCATGATATGCTGTATATACCTATATGATTAATGTGTGAAAGCAGTTGGATTTGCCTTGTTTGACCTACTTACATCTGCCTCAGTATGTACAATTGGACTATTTAAGCATTTGCCTTTTCCTTATCTTTTTGTCCATTTAACGTTGTGTATACGAATAACTATAATATATTTTTTTGTTGGGTTTTGCTGTCAGTAAAATGTTTTTTACCCTAACTTTATGAAACGTTCCTCTTTTATTGATATTGTCTGTCTGCATTTGTGTCTTTCAACCACAAGATGGCGACTTCAGTGCATTTATAGTTAAATAACTGACATTACTTGTGCTTTCTATTTTATAGTAGCATTGTAATAGTCTTTAAAGATTTTTCTTTCTTATATAACTCTTCTCAGTAACTCATTCTTATTCTATTCAAAGCAGCAATTCCATTCTCAATAGCAGTTTAGTTAGATCAAGCCTGTTCTCCACCTCACAGACCTGACATAAGTTTTTACTGGGAATGTTTAAGGTCACGTTTGGTAAAACCGGCGTGGCTCTTAGATCAGCCCAAAAGGCAGCTTACCTAGCATGAGCTTCATTAACACCCAGCCGTGCTGAGAGGGAGAGGTGGCTGTGTCCTTGGTTCCTGCAGATAGGAGGCATAATCTTTCACTCCTGCAGTGAGAATTCATTTATGTGTCTGTAATCACCTCCACCTTATGTTTGCTCTTATTGCTAAACATTTACTCCAGTCCAGTCACTTTTCAAGGAGAAGTTCTCAGGAGAATGTGGCCTTGTTTAATGGTTTTGCATGATTCTTATTCCTAACTTTTAGTTGAAAGGGGAAAAGTCTGCAGTTCAACCCTGTTATGTTAGAATCTATTAAATACATGTTGTTTTAACAGTGTTTTGATGGTAGTCCCTCAAACATGTGTTGACTTTGGATGAAATGCCACCTGGTTTGTTAGTTGTAAGCATGGGTCAAGGATGCACCATTGTCAGGCCTCCATTGAATCGACAAAGAATCTTTAACAAAGACAGAAACACAAAAGCATGTGGAGAATGATTGCGACTGCTTGTTGGAATGACAGGTGTTATCAACTAAAGCTGACCAGGCGTGTCTCTTCATAAGGCCAGCTAATGATGCGCAACGATGGGGTAGTATATTCCTCAGTGTGAATTAGTATCATAAAGGTTGCCAATGTGACAGTGACATCACTCATCAGTACCATCGAATCATTTTTGTTAGCTTTGTTTGAGTGACCATCAGTCTCCAAACAATACGCATCTGACTCCAATCCAGTACTTTTAGAGTGGATGAAGTTCATGGTCAGTGTTTTATCAAGACGAGCACTAGTAGTGAGTTTAGAAAGTGAGCTTATACACCGACTTTGGCTAATTGAACTTCTTTTAAAAAGGATGAAACTAAATAACACAATTAAGTATTCTGAGGTTGATGTGTAATTATCATATTCCCGTCCTCTAATTCATGCATTAATTGCTTTAATTAGCAAAGCAATTAAAAAAACAATGCTAAGCTCTGTAATAGCATCCACCTTCAGTAACTGTTTATGTAAATTCCCTTGTGTTTGGTGTAGGTTAATGAAATGTTTGTTATTAAATGGGAATTCTGTGTGTTCAAGTATGTAATTATCAATAGTTTAGCTGTAAATTTAATAATTGTGTTTTAACCTTCTAAGTGATGCATGCAATGCAACAGGGTTCTTTGTTCACAGGTATGTGATAAACAACTGGTATTAATCTAAAGCTGATGGAAATGAGAATACCCTTGTGCAAGGTTAATTGAAAGTTTAAAATGTATAATTGTAGGTTAGAATCCCATTATTTTTTCAACATAATTCCTTTAAAAAGAATAGGGCCTGTGACCTTTTTTGGAATATTTGCGCTCAGACATTTTACTCTTACTCTGCTTGGACCATCTCAGTTTCCTCACCCCCATAATATGACTACTTTAGGCAAGTGTCTACAATAGCACATGCACACTACTGTTCAAAAGTTTGGGTTTGGTAAGATTTTTTAATGATTTTAAAATAAATCTCTTATGTTCTTTAAGGCTGCATTTTTTTTGGATAAAAAATATAGTAAAAACAGTAATACAGTGAAATATTATTACAATTTAAAACAACTGTTTTCTATTTTTAAAAGAAAAAATAGAAATATGTATTTTGTGACGGCAGAGCTGAATTTTGAGCAATTATTACCCAATCTTCTGTGATTCAGAAATCATTCTATACTGAATTGGTGCTCAAGGAGCATTTCTTATTATTATCACAGATGAAAACAGTTGTGTTGTTTAACACTCTGGTGTTGTTTGGTCATTTTAGACCGAAAAAAAAAATGTTTTAAATTTTTTTTAAAAATTGCTACTTCATCGGAATGGTATGAATCTCTGTGACTTTGCGGCAGTCACTATGTAACCAAACAACAAAACACAACAGCAAAAAAAAAAAAAAAAAAAAAAAAAAACAGAAAAAGAATGGGAAATTCTGGGAAAATAATTTTTTGTGTGTACAATCTACAAATCAGCCACACTATTTTACACACAAATTAACTGGTTTGGCTGTAACAATATAGCAAAATTGAGCCAGAAGACTCAAATACGAGGATGAAATCAGGTTGATTTAGCTCTGATAAAGCATTCCTGTTCATTCCTGTTACATTTTTATTGAATTTTGATGCTATGTGTAACAAAATGTCTTTCTGAAAAAAAAGAAAAAAATTCTAAACCTTGACAAAAAGTAGTCTTTGAGAATGTGTAAATGTATATTCAAATAAACAACTTAATAAAAATAAGTATTTATGTCTAAAAACACTGCATTACATAAGTTTTTCTTTTTTTACTCCCACCAGATGGCACTAATCTGCCTTGGATTTTAAAGGTGCAATAGGTGATTCTCTAGTCTACAGAAACATTTTTTGCTATACTGGTTGAAAGTCTCCTCATATACTGATAGCAATTACTATGTTAAACAGTCTAAATGTACTTTTTTAAATACAGTATATTGTATGTGGAAGGCGTAGGACCATAAAATGTTAATCCAATCATTATATTCAGTCCGAATGAAATAATACAATGTCCTACCTGCCTGTCAACGTATGTTTTTACATATCCTCACGCACCCTCTTCACACAGACATCATACATCATTAGCGTGTTTCATCATGGAGCACCTCAAACAAACAGCAGCCATGTTTTACAGTTCCTACTGACTCAAAACAAGGAGCTTATGCTGCATTCACGCCATAACTATAATTAAGCGATGGCAACCTGTGACGTTCTAACCGGAGCTGTTCAGTCACACTCAGAATTATGCGTATCCATGTCAACAGCATCAACACTGAAATGAATCTGCAGCAGTCAGGTAAAAGCTCCATAAGTTGTTTACGTTCATTATTGTAATGTTATGTGCTTTGAGACATGAGGTAGTTTAACACTGTCTAACGCTGTGTGTGTGCGTTCATGTGTTTTGGAGGAGGCGTGGCTTTGGCAGCGATTTGCAGGAAGGGTGGGATCGTATTTCAGGGTGGGATCATGCTAACGTTAATATTTCCCAGATCACCTAAGGCATTATTGTCTCTATTTTAACATGAAATACTGCTTTAATTGAAAAGCAATAAAAAAGTTAGAAAAAATGTGTATTATTTTCAATTGGAAAAAATATTATTGCAATATTATTGCATAAATATTAATTAGTACTATGAAATAATCTCAAAATAAAAAAGAAAAATATTATTGAACAAAAATGTATTACATTGATTTTACTGAAAATAAAAAAAGTTACATTTCAGGTGTTCGGTCACTTTTGACCGCAAACAACACAAGTGTGACTCCCAAATACAATATCAGAAGGTTAATATTTTTGTGGAAACCATGTTGCTTTTTCAGCATTCTTTGATGAATAGAAAATTCAAAGGAACATAAACTGATTTTTTGTAATAATGTAAAGTTGTGCCTTTAGTCACTTTTTATCAATTTAATGCATCTGTGATGAATAAAAGTATTAATGTCTTTAAAAAAATAAAAACAATAATAAAAAAATTAAATAGTTTGTGGAATTTTTTTTTTTTTTTTTTTACATGCCCCATGTATTGTGACAACATGCCTTATATTATAGGTCAAGGTGGATTCACATGGGCACTTGGTGCAAACTTTTTTCCCCTTTTATCTTTCTATCCATGGTCTTACACTCTCAGATTTTTTTTTTTTTTTACAAAAGCTTTCACTGGAATGGTAAAAGGTTATGTACCATTTATGTACTAATATGTACACTTTTGGTATCAATAGCCTATGTACCTTTAAGGTAGCCTACTAATATGCACTCTTTAGGTACAAAGGTGTATCTTTTGAAAGTGTATACTGCCCCAGTGACAGCTTTTGTGCCTTTCTGAGAGTGTTGAATTTTGAGGATGACATTTTACATTTCACAAGTTCACACTTACAAATAATCAGAGAGTAAATAGTATGCGTATTTGGCATGCTGTCCGAGGAGAGGGCTCCAAGCTCGGTATTTTGGCTCAAACCCATAGTACTAACCCTGTACTTTGAACTTTAGGAAAGTAACCAGGTCAGTGTGAGGAGACGGGGTGGTGGAGGGATGCTGAAAACCGTAGAGAAACATAGGTAGGTCGACTGCGTATAGGCCTATAGGTCTCCACTCCTGCTGATTGGGTAGACATATTGATTGCTGATTGCTAGTTGGAATGATGTGATGATTAGTCAGATCATTTGAATGTGCTCCTCCCGTACTTTGTTAATAAAACATAATTTTGCAGCACATTTTGTGTACATACATTGCTTATATTTCTAGGTGTCCCACACAGATGAGTAGGCCTGATTTCTGTCTGGGCACAGTAATGGTGGAAATGTTAACTAGCTTTTTGTTATTAAGTTATGTATGAGTGTTTTCAACCGCAGTAAAGATAGTTTGCGGTTTGATATTCAGATTTCTTTTGGCTATAAATACGCAGTGCGCTGTCATAGACATGCAAATAATACCGAATATCGTTCTCCATTATTTGTGAATTAAGGTGACGCTGTCCTTTGGGCCGAAATCAGTTTTTTTTTTTCGTAGCGACTCTTAATTTTATAATGGCTATATCTCCAAATGTTGGACACTTAGAGGAATGAAACTGGTGTCATCTTCACCAGCTTGATCTGTGAATTTTTTCACAGCAAAGCTCTTGTCCGTAAACCCCTTGGTAGGTCCGCCAGTAAGGAATGTGAAATAAAGGCGTTCTTCATGTTTAACGTCTATTACCAATGAACACGCAGACTGCTGGAATAAAATAACATTGTTTTAGGTCGAGCTCGATTTGTGAAAACTTTCACAATAGCATTTTATCTCGTGGTCGTGTTTCTCTTTGCTCTGCCCCCCATTTTTTGTATAATATGATATATATATATATATATATATATATATATATATATATATATATATATATATATATATATATATATATATATATATTATATAATGACCTTGTACAGATAATGTACATCACTATTCTCATCTGTGAAAACTTTCACAGTTCAGTACGGGTCAGCTGACCCATCCCAGGGTCACTAACATCGCTATTCTGATCTGTGAAAACTTTCACAGTTCAGTACGGGTCAGCTGACCCTTCCCTGGGTCACTAGCATCACTTTTCTGATCTGTGAAAACTATCACAGTTCAGTACGGGTCAGCTGACCCATGCCAGGGTCACTAGCATCACTTTTCTGATCTGTGAAAATTTTCACAGTTCAGTACGGGTCAGCTGACCCTTCCCTGGGTCATTTACATCACTATTCTGATCTGTGAAAACTATCACAGTTCAGTACGGGTCAGCTGACCCATCCCAGGGTCACTAGCATCACTTTTCTGATCTGTGAAAACTTTCACAGTTCAGTACGGGTCAGCTGACCCATCCCAGGGTCATGTACATCACTATTCTGATCTGTGAAAACTTTCACAGTTCAGTACGGGTCAGCTGACCCTTCCCTGGGTCATGTACATCACTATTCTGATCTGTGAAAACTTTCACAGTTCAGTACGGGTCAGCTGACCCTTCCCTGGGTCATGTACATCACTATTCTGACCTGTGAAAACTTTCACAGTTCAGTACGGGTCAGCTGACCCATTCCTGGGTCACTAGCATTACTTTTCTGATCTGTGAAAATTTTCACAGTTCAGTACGGGTCAGCTGACCCTTCCCTGGGTCATGTACATCACTATTCTGATCTGTGAAAACTTTCACAGTTCAGTACGGGTCAGCTGACCCATCCCTGGGTCACTAGCATCACTTTTCTGATCTGTGAAAACTATCACAGTTCAGTACGGGTCAGCTGACCCATGCCAGGGTCACTAGCATCACTTTTCTGATCTGTGAAAATTTTCACAGTTCAGTACGGGTCAGCTGACCCTTCCCTGGGTCATTTACATCGCTATTCTGATCTGTGAAAAGTTTCACAGTTCAGTGTGGGTCAGCTGACCCTTCCCTGGGTCACTAACATCGCTATTCTGATCTGTGAAAACTTTCACAGTTCAGTACGGGTCAGCTGACCCATCCCTGGGTCACTAATATCGCTATTCTGATCTGTGAAAACTTTTACAGTTGAGTTTTGGTCAGCTGACCCTTCCCTGGGTCATGTACATAACTTTTCTGATCTGTGAAAACTTTCACAGTTCAGTACGGGTCAGCTGACCCTTCCCTGGGTCACTAGCATCACTATTCTGATCTGTGAAAACTTTCACAGTTCAGTACGGGTCAGCTGACCCTTCCCTGGGTCACTAACATCACTTTTCTGATCTTAGAAAACTTTCACAGTTCAGTACGGGTCAGCTGACCCATCCCAGGGTCATGTACATCACTATTCTGATCTGTGAAAACTTTCACAGTTCAGAATAGTGATGTACATGACCCAGGGAAGGGTCAGCTGACCAAAACTCAACTGTGAAAGTTTTCACAGATCAGAAAAGTGATGCTAGTGACCCTTGGATGGGTCAGCTGACCCGTACTGAACTGTGAAACTTTTCACAGGTCAGAATAGTGATGTACATGACCCAGGGAAGGGTCAGCTGACCCGTACTGAACTGTGAAAGTTTTCACAAGTCAGAATAGTGATGTACATGACCCAGGGAAGGGTCAGCTGACCCGTACTGAACTGTGAAAGTTTTCACAGATCAGAAAAGTGATGCTAGTGACCCAGGGATGGGTCAGCTGACCCGTACTGAACTGTGAAAGTTTTCACAGATCAGAATAGCGATGTTAGTGACCCAAGGAAGGGTCAGCTGACCCGTACTGAACTGTGAAAGTTTTCACAGATCAGAAAAGTTATGTACATGACCCAGGGAAGGGTCAGCTGACCCGTACTGAACTGTGAAAGTTTTCACAGATCAGAAAAGTGATTCTAGTGACCCTGGGATGGGTCAGCTGACCCGTACTGAACTGTGAAAGTTTTCACAGATCAGAATAGTGATGTACATGACCCTGGGATGGGTCAGCTGACCCGTACTGAACTGTGAAAGTTTTCACAGATCAGAATAGCGATGTTAGTGACCCTGGGATGGGTCAGCTGACCCGTACTGAACTGTGAAAGTTTTCACAGATGAGAATAGTGATGTACATTATCTGTACAAGGTCATTTATACTATTGTGAAAGTTTTCACAAATCGAGCTCGACCTAAAACAATGTTATTTTATTCCAGCAGTCTGCGTGTTCATTGGTAATAGACGTTAAACATGAAGAACGCCTTTATTTCACATTCCTTACTGGCGGACTTACCAAGGGGTTTACGGACAAGAGCTTTGCTGTGAAAAAATTCACAGATCAAGCTGGTGAAGATGACACCAGTTTCATTCCTCTAAGTGTTCAACATTTGGAGCTATAGCCATTATAAAATTAAGAGTCGCTACGAAAAAAAACCCTGATTTCGGCCCAAAGGACAGCGTCACCTTAATTCACAAATCATGGAGAACGATATTCGGTATTATTTACATGTCTATGACAGCGCACTGCGTATTTATAGCCAAAAGAAATCTGAATATCAAACCGCAAACTATCTTTACTGCGGTGTATTACCGAATAGGCCATAACCTCACTGAGAAATGTTAACAAGAGGCAAAACTAGGTTAACAAACCTTATACCTAAAATTCTGTGTGGTTTTGCTGTTATTACTGTGATTTATGAAGATCACATTCTGGGAAACAGGACTCAAACGT
Organism: Megalobrama amblycephala; assembly: GCF_018812025.1. Lineage (NCBI taxonomy): Eukaryota > Metazoa > Chordata > Actinopteri > Cypriniformes > Xenocyprididae > Megalobrama > Megalobrama amblycephala. Next base: position 32,868,797 of record NC_063050.1, on the reverse strand, counting down.
GACAATCGCACCACAAAACACATTACAACGTCTCAATTGGAGTCGATTAATCTTTGCGCAGCTGCCACACCTGTCAAAAGACCTCTAAGAGAAAAGTAGCCTACTTTTCTTTCACGCTTAATAATATCCTTTACCCTCTCATGTGGAATGTCAAAAAAGCTCTACGTCCGACAGACTTGAACTCTTCCGGATGTCAAGCCTGTTAGTAACTTCATCAGAAGTGCATCAATTCCCATTAGCTGCAAATGAACGTGCGCGAGGCGCGTCACCTCGTTGCCCGTTTGATCAGCGGCGCCGTTTAAATGCCACTTCGACTCTCATTAACCTCCGCACCGGACATTTACCGCGCGTCCGAGCCGAGCTTCCCACTAGACAAACAAAAGGGGTTGATAATACTAATGCTCGTGGTGTGACAGCGCTATTTATAATGATTAATGATCCCGTGTTTTAGTTGATTACGGTGCCGCCGAGTCTCCATACTTGTTTCAATTAGTGTTGTGAAGGTCGCTAAACTAATCCCTCACCCCCGTGCGCATAATATTTTCCCATTAATAATCATACAATGCTTTCTGCCCTCGTGCTTATTTGAATCACCGACACTGCTAAAGGAAAAGACATCTTCAAGTACTACTGCTTTAGACAGGAAATATGATGATGATGTTGATGATGTTTGGTGTGCTCTTCCCAATGCTGTGACTCATTGACCTGCTCCCTCAAGGGATTTCTCAATTGAGCTTTAGTATTTAATACATCGTTATTTGTCTAATTAGAGTGGATGGAATGATATTTAGGCTTCATGCATTTGATCTGCTATACTGAAATCTTTCTCTGCAGGCTTGAGTAGGCCTAAGTCATAAAGCCTATTATTGTTGACAGGACCAGAAGCAACCTGTCATTTTAAATCAAGCCCAGTTCGTTGTACTTTACACAGAGCTTTATATCATTGCATGACTAAATTATGTTTAAGTAACAACATAAATGTAACCAACTACAGTACCTTGAGCCAAGTACTGCAGACAATTAGGTGATTCACTTCACTCAAAAAAATAACTTGTTGGTCTAACTTAATTCAATTATGACACCTATTTCCACACAGTTGAACTGATTTATTTGAACATAAGATAGGTTAATTGTACTGATGAGTAAAATTCATGCTAATTGAATGAGATCACACCAGTTTCATTTGACATATTCTGTGAATGTTTCCTGAACATAATTCATTCTTGTTGATCCAACCAGTGCTATTGCAATTCAGACTGGTGCCCTTGTGCAGTGTTGCTCAAGTTTTCTGCACTTTTAAGGAAATGGAAAGACCTGTTAGTGTTTAAGTGTTTAATGTTTAGTTATTTTGAACATTTAAAAGAGTTTGTAGCGTATATATATGAAACATTTTTTGTTACCATCATGGTGAAGATGTGCGCTTGTGCTTAGGTTGTGAATAGCTGTTGTACACAGACATACATGTTTCATGACCATTGAGAGGGATAAAGCTGATGACCATATGTAGACTGTGTAAATTATGTGCTGGCCCTCAAACTAATTTATTTATATTTCTATAAAAACTAAACTAAAATATCACTTTTTCATATGCTAAGTAACATTTATAGCATGCAAGTAATGATCAGGTAAAGAACTTCTCATCACTGGCTTTAGCACAGTTAAAGCTTGTTGAGAACAACATAGATTTATTTCATGCAGCCACCCATAGCCTAACCACAAGGTCTACACTTCAGCATAATGGTAACCTCAAAAAAAATCGACATAACAAACTCTTTTAAATGTCAAATATAACTGAACATCAAACTTTAAAAGGTATTTCCCTTTACTAAAAACACATTAAACAGCACTTAAGTTCATAATTTACTGTCCTGATCTTTCCCTACGCAAAGCATGCTGGGAACTAGAAATCCACTGCCCAGTTTCAATCAATGCAACATAAATGATTCATGTCGTCCCAACACAAATGGTTTAGGTTAACCTAACATTTTGCAAATTTAATTTCATTTAACATAATACAATTGAGTGCAAATGCCAATTAAGTAAAAAACTAAAGATTTGTGTTGGTTCATCTTATTTTATTTAAATAAACTGAACAAGCAGCTAGAATCATTTTTTTGAGTGTTGTAAAATTGAACGAAGGACAAAAAACGGACATTAGGCTATATTATATAGCCTATATTGTGAAGATAGGAACTAGTTGACATACAGAGCTGATACAGTGGCTATCTCAGTGCTTAAAGTTTTGAGCCCATTTTAAAAATCCAAATTCTATTTTGTCACACTCTATTTTAAAGGTTGATGTAGAAAAAGTTGAGATTACAGAAAAGAAAGTAAATAAAGTAAAAATGTTTAGTAGGAGCAATCTTATAATTTACAATCTTATAATTATAACTTATAATGTCAAGTTTGAAGGTGAAAGAACTGAATGCTCAGTTTGCTCACTGATAAGAGGCAGAACAATTCCACCTTGCTAACTATCACAACTAAGACATGTTCCTGGATCAACATATTTTGTTGATCCTGGAACAACATTCCTGTCTGAAATTTAGTCTTAACCCTATTCCTAATCCTACCCATAACTTATCCCTAAAATCAGAGGGGAAAGATATGTTAATAACACTTATGTAGAAGCACCTAACCTGGGTGCAAGCCTAAACTTTACATAAACGGTAAACTTGTTCCTCAAATCTGACTGGTTGATTGGAATGTTTTTCAAGAATCAACAAAGATGTTGATCCAGGAACATGTCGTACTTGGTGAAATCACATTCACCCACAACTAGTCTTGCCTTGATTTGAGAATTAATCATCTCAATAGAGTATATTTATGATGTAAAATTTAAAATACCATATACTTACCTGTAAAGGGGACAGTTTGAGTTTGCTTTTATAAAGTTATAAAGGCTAACCACTTTTTGAACCATCTATTACTGAGCCCACATATTGGAGAAGCATTGTGGATTGGGGGAATACCACTTAAAAAATGTAATTTGTATGTTTGGTTAAAACTCGCAAAATTACCTTTAAGTTTATAAAGATTACTTTTATCCCAATGTGTAATTCATACCTCTGAAAAATCAATATGGAAAATTATTTTGTATTAACACAGTACATGGTTCTAGTTCATCTTTCTCAGGATGTCCACCGTGATCATCACAGCTTCTTCTGGTACCTCATAAATTCTAACCAATTTTGGGAATTCTGTACTGCAAACTAAATTTTCAGTATCATCACATTTTGTAATGACTGTTGGATAAACGTGAGCACAATAAATTTTTACAAATTAAAAAATTAAATGAATTAAATTCAAGTTGGGGTAAGTAGTCATATTTTAAATGTTATAATTTACACAATTTACTTTTTTTGATAAACTGTCACGTATGGCTGTAATGAAGCACACAACAATGGAGAATTCAATATCTCAGTCTTTAATCACAAATATAAATGGGAACTCTCAGGAGTAATATAGCACAAACACATTTAACATTGACGTCACTGAACAAAGAATTGAGAGAACAGAAGGCTTAAAGAGTTAGTTCACCCAAAAATGAAAAATGGCCAATACTGAGCTGGCGTTCTGACGTAGAACCTGGAAGCGCTGAGCATAAACAGTGTAGGAGAATGAAGAGAAGATATTGTTGAATAAAGTTATTTTGTTTTGTTTTTGCGCACTAAAAGTATTCTCGTCGCTTCATAACATTAAGGTTAAACCACTGCAGTCACATTGACTGTTTTAGCGATGCCTTTAGTTAAATTGCTGTCTATTGAGGAGTCAGATACCTCTCAGATTTCATTAAAAATATCTTAATTTGTGTTTTGAAGATGAACAAAGGTCTTATGGGTGTGGAACAACATGAGGATGAGTAGTTAATGACAGAATTTTCTTTTTTGGGTGAACTAACAGCAGGTGTGGAACTCAAATCAGCAACCAAGATACTAGAGAACACTGGCAAGCAGGAACAGAATGAAAATTAAACCAAATCAGAACAAAATGAGACCATTACATGACCAATGGTTTGAATTTTGGTTTCATTAATTTGGTGAATCAAAACATGTATTGCAGATTTTTTTTTATGTATTTCAACAGCAGAAGCTTGTCCAAAATCTCCACAAGAGCAACGTCTTCCCAAGTCCTTAACTCACTCCACTGGCCCGAACTAGCAGTGAGTGTTTTACCCACAGCTTGCTCTGCTGTAGTTGAGTGAAGGTTATTTGCCAGCTGAATGACCCCTCTTGTTTAGGTTTGATGGATGTCGTAGAAAGTGAACCCAGCAGGGGGTCTAAGGGACAGAATGTGTGTGCGAGAGAGAGTGAGTGTAAGGAAAAGGATGCTCTATGATCTGTGAAGAACCAGAGCGAGAGAGAAAGAGAGTGTGCACCTGAGTGTTAGCATCAATGCTTATGAGGCTTATCCATCAAACTCAACACACAGCTAAGCACGAATGAATAACCCTCGCCCTCTCTCCGCCTCAGGAGGAAAGGATAAAAAATCACACTGCCTTTGAGGTCACAGAAGTTGTTGGTGGAAAAGTTCAGTTGCACTCGTTTTAAAGGAAGCAGTCTTTCTCAAAACAGGTTACAGACCTCTGGAATGGACAGTAAAGGGAAGATAAACCTCATGAAATAGAATGAAAAATCACAGGACAAATCTGAGTTCTAAAGTTCAGTAAACTCAGGATATATTTTTCAAAAATAACAGCAAAGCAAATAAAATGCTGATTTAGTGTCCAGTTGCTTTGTAAAAAGCATTATAGAAATATAGGGAAAAACTATTTGACTTATAATAATTCACAATTGGTGATCTATTCTGAAGTATTAGGTCTACTTTAAGGAGCAGTGTTGGGTAGATTACTTACAAATTGTAGTCAGTTACTGATTCCAAATTACATGACAAAATTGCAGTTAGTAATGTAATCTAAATTACTCCATTTAGGTAATGTATTCTGACTACTTTTTGTAGTCAGGTCTGTATGTGTGCAATTCCACAAACCTGGAAGACCTTCTGAACATATGTATAAGAAAGCTTAGAAAGGAAAATTTAAAACATAAAGTAGAATCAATGAATTATGAATAATTTACTGCTATTGTGAGAATAACATGTAATCATGTAATCAATAGAAAAGTAACCATAGTCTGATTACAAGTATTTTAAAATGTAATATAATCTATTTACAAGTACTTAATTCCAGTGTAACTTGAGTTACGTAATCAGATTACTTTTTTCAAGTAACTAGTAAAGTAATGCATTACTTTTTGAATTTACAACAAAATATCTAGGCCTAAGTTACTTTTACACATTTATTGACCAACAGCTCTCCTGTCCCATGCATGCTGAGAGAAAGGGGGTACTGTAAGTGCAGAGACGCTGTGTGAATATGATGGTTATTGTAGTTCTAGACAAGTAGTTCCCAAACTGGGAGGTGCGGCAAGGCTGCGGGATAGTGTACAATCAGCAGATCATTAGAAACCTCTGCAGGGTGAAACAAGACCACACTGCATAGTTATTAATTACCTTATTATGTGGCCACTTGCCAGATATGTAAATAATTGAACACAAAATATTAAATTGACATCTTAATCCAAATTTATTTATTTTTTCACTCAAAAATTACAATTATCCATGATTTACTCACACTCAAGCCATCCTATATGACTATCTTCTGAGATGAACACAATCGGAGATATATTCAAAATATCCTTAGTCCACCAAGGTTTAATGGTTTTGAATGGGGGGGGGGGTGCGTTTTGAAGTAAAAAATAATGCATCCATCCATAAAAAAAGTAATCCATACGACTCCAGGGGGTTAACAAGGGACTTCTGAAGCAAAGCGATGCGTTTTTGTAAGAAAAATATTCATATTTAAAACTTTATAAATTCAAATAGCTTCTGGCGAACGACCATACACAGAATGCGCAAGTCGATGCAAGTAGGCTATAGTTAGCTACTATATTACAATATAGTTCAATATTCAAATAATATATAATTTTTTAATCAAGGCCATGTCTGAGAGGGTGCATATTTGTATATTAATCAAAGAATCTTGAAAAAATAGTTTAATCAAAAATATGATGCAGCACAACATTGAAATAATCAGAAATGTTTCTTAAGCATATTAAATGATTTCTGAAGGATCACGTGACACAGAAATCTGGAGTTATGATGCTGAAAATTCATCTTTTTCGGAGGGCGGGGGGGAGATGGAAACAGTGTGAATAAAAACAGTGAAATGCAATCTTACAATTTTATGCAAACCTGTAATAATTTAATATATTAAATTACACAAATATACTTTAGGCTATGTATTTAATCTCACTTTATTAACCAATTTCTTTGCTGTTGACCTTCAATTATCCAGCATACTAATAAGCAAAAATTACTTTAGATTTAATTTAGAAATAAGAGTGTTGAACTTCCATCTCATGTATATTCTTCTTTAGACAGCACAGCTGAAAGGTTTGTTTGAGCTGCGCCCTCTACTGAACAGGCGTAAATATACATTTCCTTCGGCCTGAAGCTTATTCATTTCACTTTTGGTGTGAAAGGGCCTAAAATAGAACTTTTTTGTTGTTATTAAAAAACAAACAAGCAAGCCCAGCCCAGGTGAGAAAAAGTAACGCAATAAAAAGTAATGCAATTACTTTTATAGGGAGTAATGCAATATTGTAATGCATTACTTTTAAAAGTAACTTTCCCCAACGCTGCTTAATTCTTGGAATCTGATTATGTAATCCAGATTACATGTAATCAGTTACTACCCAGCACTGATAAGGAATCTGACGGTTGATTGGCCAGGGATTGCCCAATCATGTTCATGGAGAATTGTATTGGGAATTTAAAAAAAAAAAAAAAAAAAAAAGTGCAAAAATAGAGAAGTGCAGTAATTTTGCGGTGGATATATTTTACAGCACTATGGATTCACTTCTTTGGAATCTGCAAACGTGACTGAGGCTGACCATCATAAAACTCTGAAAGGTAATCAAGTCACTGGCTTTTGGCAATGATATGTGAACGTTGCCATCTGATACTTTAAGAAAATCTCTGATCCAACTGCACTGGGATTTTGCACTGTTTGCATCATTCCGCTTGTCTGTGTTTACACATCCTAGACAGGCTATCAGTCTATGCATTGGGTATTTTTCAGTAACCCTTTTGTTACACCAGTAGGTGGCGACAAGGCGCTGTCATAATGAGTGAGTCAATTGCTCTGTCCCAATTCAGGGGCTGCGTCCTCTGGAGGTCACATTTGAAGGCTGCATACGTCATCGAGTCATAGGCCCCGTTTACACTAGTACGTTTTTGTTTTAAAACACATAACTTTTGCTATGGTTACGCCTGTCATTTACACTACTCCGGCATTTTCGACCCTCAAAAACAGATTTCGAAAATGCTGCAGAGCCTATTTTAGTTTGAAAATGCTGGGATTGCGTTTCAGTGTAAACTTTTGAAAACGATGGCGTGGCTACCCATGTTCACTCTGCTTATCCTTGATGGCCGTGTAAACAATAACATGGAGACTGAACTGCAATCTTTGCTGGCTTTGTTGTCATTTTTAGCAGCCATTGTGCAGTTAAGTCCCTTTAAGATAAGTAATTTCACTCGGCAGCCATCTTTGAAATGCCTCTCAGGCATCCAAGTGCAGGTCTATCTTTTTGAATTGGGAAATATCACATTTCTTCAAAACTGTTCACTAAGTTTACGGTTAAATTTGATATTTGAAAACACCAATGAAATCTGACAAGGTTTTCAGTCATGTAGTGTAGACGGAGATCGTTTCTGAAATGCTGTGGAAAGGCTAGTGTAGATGAGGAACATTTTCATTTTAAAACGCCATTTTAAAATGAAAACACACTAGTGTAAATGCGGCCTTAAGAAAACTAAATGTTAGATTGCAAAGTAATAAAGAAATTACAGTATTTAACACCTCACGGGGAATAAGAGTCAATTTTATTATGGTTAATTTTCTTAAATAAGACATTGATGACGTATACAGCCTTCAAATGTGACCTCTGGAGGACACAGCCCCCAAAAATGAGATGCAGCAATCAAGTCATTCACTCAACTTATTTGTTCATTAAAAACTGATTCATTTAGGAACAAAATACTACTACTGTGCTGCTCTGAGACATACAATAGTTGATACTACAGTGGCTTTGTTTTGGACATTTTTCAGTTGTACGGGTTGGAGGACCAGCTAGATCAACTTAGTCAGGCTTGAAGACCAACTTAAACCAGCCAAGACCAGTTTAAACCAGTTAAGCCAAACAAACCAGGGGTGAACTATGGTCACAAGTTCCGTCCTTATCAATAGAGTTCAATGGGACTTACAACCATATTTGACTTATGATACTTTTGGAAAACACACCCCAGATTAGGCTTTTTTAATTTTTTTAGCAATGTCCCCCCCCGAATATGCCCTAACATAGGTGAAAAACAGTATGTGAAATGAGTAGTATGTCTGAATTCACAGTATTCATAAAACAGTAGGCAAAAAATACCTGGATGACCTCCCACTTCTGCTGAGTTTGGAAAGTGCACAACTGATGAACACTTTACCATCTCATGAGGCCACAGAAGAGGAGTTGTGACTGGCCATTGCCAAAGACACACACCATGAGCACACCTTAATACTACACATTTATACTATAATTTATAATAGAACACGCTCTTTAAACAATCTCAAAGTAAGTTCCTCATTAAATGTATTATTTACTCAGTATGCAGTTTCAGACAAAGCTAATGTAATACGTGCCATCATGCTGTTGGTCTGAATATCAGCATGAAAATGAGTAATGAGAAAAATAGCAGTCTACACTTATTCAGAAAAATACCACTGTGACTTCTATGTTATTGCTCAAATGACCTCTGTTGTGAAGCTGAGTGGCAGCATATATAAGAAAATAGAAGGTTAACCTAACTGTTGGGTGCTTGGTAATTATTAAGACATGTTTGACAATGTCAAGGAACTTGTTTTTAGAATAACCTATTCAGCTTTCCCTCACGTATATTTGATAAAATTAAACTTGTTCATTTAGAGTGACATTTTCAAAAAAGTTGAGTTTTCAGCTCTTAGGGGAATATCTTGTTCTGCATAATTACCCAAATTTGATTGGAACTGAACTTGACTTCTGGAGATGACTTTTAATGAATGTAAATCAGGCATCTCACATCCCCACGATTAATTTTGTCTGTAACAAAAAAAAAAAAAAAAAAAAAACTTGTTAGAAAACAGAAAAAAAAGTGTTAAAGCACTGACAGAGGAGTGCTGTCAGGCATTTTTCTGCTCTATCTCATCTCCATGACTGGCACTCCAGAGATATTTTCCCCTCCCTCACTTTGATCATGGAAGTGATGTTCTAGAAGAAGCTGTGAATTCCAATGTGAGGTGGGCATCTATTTAGCATACCTAAATAAAATTGGGCAACCATATTCCGTTTGACCCTTGGAACGTGGATCTAAATTACATAGCCTTAGTTTTGTGTGCTTCTCTCTTCTCTGACAACACGTTATCGTCCACAACAAGGTTTCAGAGAAGAGTGAATGTATCAAATGTTAGGTAACACCCACAGTAAGCAAGGAAGGGCAGGTCACACGATAGTCTTTGATTGATTTAATGGTTGCATGCTTCAGTAGATTTATGGCCATGTGAAGTAATTCAAAACGCAAGCATGCAAATTCATCTGATAGGGATCTGTTTGAGAGAAAATGAAATTGTCAGGTTCTCCAGTAGCCAGTTATTGATGGACAACGTTAAAAAGTAAGAAAAAGAACATAACTGTAAAACAAAAAAAGATTAGGTGTAGAAAAGTTATGAAGCTTTCCAAAGATAATCTTAAGGTTGCACAGTATATCTGTTCCATATGTTATATGCCAATATTTTTACAATTATATTTTTTTCAAATTTCCATTTTTATTGTTTTAAAAAAAAAGTGAGTTAGATTTAGAGTTAGATTATTTTAATATTTCAATATTAATATTACTAATAGTTTATTACTTACTTTTAAGTCATCCTACAGCATCCTTGAGAACCATCATTTAGATGACTTTTGCAACACTAATAATTGAATAAAACTGTTAAATGTAATCTTAAGCGAATCTGAAAAAAAAAAAAAAATTTATCTTGCGATATATTATAATGTTGTAATGTCTAAATTCACATTTAAAATGATTAATTTTAGTTTTTAGTGTTTCACTTTTAATTCATTTAGACAAAATGATATAGAATTTTAATACCGGCCATTTATCGTTATTGGACGTAGTATGAAACACGAATCTTTGTTGTATATGCTTTAAGGCAGTGGAAATATTTCATTTGAAGGTGAAGAATAGGATTTTTTGTGGTGTGGTAAATTCATACACTCAGATTTTTCCCCGTTATCCTTGAAGCTGTGAACAAATCCATACATTCTAATCTAACGAAGGACACATTCAAAGCAGCTCCCCAAAACCCACATCCATCTTCAGGAAAACAGGACACTGGCGTTTTGGCAGAGCTTGAGTTATGGCAGCAAGCGTCAGTGGCTGCATCAAACTCCATTCTCTTCTGAAGGACCTTTGTGGAAATGGCATGATTAATCCATCAGGGGACGTGGCTATGCAGGGTGTATGCATGGCAGGGGGAATTAAATTACAGGGACCATCCCAGCACAGTGCATTTTAAAGTGTGGCAGCTTTAGCTGATGGATGTCACTGGTCTTAATAGGCTAGTGGTGTGTGAATTGAGGCATTGACTCCCTCCTACTCCGTGTCCTGTACATAGGTGTTAAGGTTGACATGGGAGATAAGAGGAAGTAAAACATGAATTCGAATGGATAGGAGTGAGATTTGACTCAAGTGAACGTCCATGAGGGCTTATGATGACGTTCTCATTGCATATCAATATAGTAGTTGTATTGATTGAGAGAACAGCCTCACTTAAACACGCCTCAGAGGAATCGATAAGCATGTGTATTCTCCTATTTTAAATTATATCCACATGGTTGTCTCTCTATACAGTACTGTCTGTAGTTGAACATATTGATCGCAATTGCGCAAAGGCATCGGATGTACATTATAACAAATGTTCTCTTTGCATTATAATAGAGGAGCGACAAATGTGCCCGATCGATGAAGAGAAGGTCAGGGAATGGACTCTGGCCGCAGCTCTAATAGAGAAGTCAATGAGGAACTGCTGTAATCACTGTAGTGAATTGAATAAAGGAATGTGGAACTGAGGGATGCAGGCAGTTACTGCTAATTACTTTAAAGTAACTAGAAAACATCAGTGTTAAATTCCTCCTCAAATGCATAATATTACATTTAATGGGCCGTACCCATTCATTTAAAAGCCAAGGTTGTGCTGTGTAGCGTTTATGTTGGTGAATGCAAGGTTTAAAGGGTTAGTTCACCCAAAAATGAAATTTCTGTGATTAATTACTCACCCTCGTGTCGTTCCACACCCGTAAGACCTTCGCTCATCCTCAGAACACAAATTAAGATATTTTTGATAAAATCTGAGTGTTTTTTATCCTCCATATGTAACCCCTCACCCAGATCTTACTCACCCTGCTCTGCGCAGACCTTGAACCTGGGTCTCCGGCGTGGGAGTCGGATGCTCTAACGAGGAGGCTAAAGGCTACAACCTCTAACGTCAGTCGCTAGAACATCTCTTGAGATCAGAGGAGTGAGGTTTACTTGCACAGCTACTACTAGCTGGCCTCCGTTACACTCACCCTCCTAAATCTCACTCCCGTCCGGGTCACGGCACCAATGTAACCCCTCACCCAGAACCTACTCGCCCCGCTCTGCGCAGGCCTCGAACATGGGTCTCCGGCGTGGGAGTCGGACGCTGTAACGAGGAGGCTAAAAGCTGCAACCTCTAACGTCAGTCGCTAGAACATCTCTTGAGATCAGAGGAGTGAGGTTTACTTGCACAGCTACTACTAGCTGGCCTCCGTTACACATAGAAAGCAACAAAATTTCCACATTCAAGGTCCAGAGAAGTAGTAAAAACATGGTTAAAATAGTCAACGTGACTACAGTGGTTCAATCTTAATGATATGAAGTGACAAGAATACTTTTTGTGCACAAAAACAAAACAAAAATGATGACTTCATTCAACAATTTCTTCTGTCCCCTGTCATTCTCCTATTTTATTTACGTTGCAGCGCTTCCGGGTTCTACGTCAGTACACCATCTCAGTAGTAATGACAGAAATTTTTAGGTAAACTTTAACACCAGAAAACAGAACATGATGGTCTGACAGATTGCAGAGGACATGAAAGCAGAAAGCAGAAGTGAACTCTTAAATGATGCATATACAATTGTTTATAGTGCCCATATTATTGTAGCTATAAAATCTTATTGCAAAATAATTGTAAAAATATTGGCAGATAACATTGTGCATTCCTATTGTCTTGTTCCATTGCTTGACTGGCGAACTGTTCTACGCTTACTTTTTGTGAAATGTCACTAAACCCACTGACAGACCGTAAGTGTCATTGAAATTGGGTACATAAGTGACTTCCTGCTGTACCAGGAATATCACGATGCCTCTATGAGAAGTGTATTATGATAATTGAGATGTGTTGCTGTGCCTCAAGAGACTCCACAAGTGTTTATTCTGAGATTAACGGTTGTAAATGTTGAGAACCATTACAAACCGTAGGATCTGCGGTCTGTAATGAACACTTTGGGCTTGTGAAAATAACAAATAGTCGTTGACATTTCAGTATAATTCTTTTCACTTCCCAAATCCTTCACAATAGATGGCAGTATAAGCTTTATATCCTGCCTCTGTGCATGCTTGACCTCACAATGTAACAAAAACAAAAAATGGGAAATTATTCTAGAAGTAGTATTTTCAATTTTCTCCACTCTTTCACTTTTAAAAAGAGTGCCCAATAAGTTGTTTTATTCTCTCTCAGTGCTGACCGGTCATATGCTGATACTCGTAATGTCCATATTGGGATGATGTATAATTGTTTAAATCATTTCTTATTCAAATTTTCACCGTGCTTTTTAAGGCATATCAATTTTGTTAATACCATGTAATTAAAATATGTCAGTGCACTACAACGCTCGGGCTGTATTAATGACCGTGAAAATTGTTTTAATTAAATAGCCAATTATAGTAAAGCCCCAACCATGAGAATTGACATTTAAATGAGCTTTATTTAAATTGCTTTCAATATTGTTTCATCAGAATTTCTCACGCGGCGAATTAATCACTTGCCCGTGTGCATGTACAAAGCGCCATTAACTATTGGAGTGCTGTTATTATTCATATCATCTCGAGCATGAATTAAAGCAATACGTCTGTCCTTTCATAAACTTTCTGATACACTACGACAACTAAACAGCCTTTCACGCACTTGTTACATAATATAACTAACATAACTGTCAATGACTGCAAAAATAAACGTTCAATATGTAGTCTGTTGTTTTGTTTGTTTATCTTTAGTGTGAATATAAAGGAAGCCTTGTAAAGCACGCTCAACAATAGCAAGAGTTCTTCTGAAGTTCATTGTTTCAGATGTACCTGTTCTGAAAGAAAGGAACACACGTGCGCGCTGTGTCTCTTCCAAACTCTCTTTGTTTCTTGGCTCCTCCTCCTGACCACAATGTGACAGATTCAACTCGTCCGAGCACCACTAGCGCAGCTCTTCACTTTTTCCCACTGTCACTATCACGCTTTGATCGATGTTGTGACGCACAGACAATATCTCGTTTTTTTCCCCGTGCCAGGCTGATTTTACTTTCCAATCAAAACGGAATTGTTTTTGTTGTTGTTTTATTAACTCTCCAGTGAGATATTACTTTTGTTCGAATACTTTAAAGACATTTATTTAGTGTTGAACATGGCCACACCGGCTGCGCTGCTGCCCGCGACACCGATGGCCCACGCGCCTCCAATGTCGATCGCCGCGGCTGTCAACTCCTCGACCCCGGCGACCCTCTCGCCCTCACCGTCCGTCACCCCAGCCGGACCGAGCATCTTCAGATCGGAACTTCTCTCCTCCGCGAGCCCGGGTATCCCCATTGGTAGCCTCCCGCACAAACCCGTGTATTCCACTCCTTCTCCAGTGGAAAACACCCCTCAAAACAACGAGTGCAAAATGGTCGAGGTCCGAGGCGCAAAGCTCGCGTCTTTCACTGTCAACGGCAACGAGCTCATCTGCCTCCCGCAGGCGTTTGACCTCTTTCTCAAGCACCTGGTCGGTGGACTGCACACTGTATACACGAAACTCAAACGTCTGGAGATAACGCCTGTGGTGTGCAACGTGGAGCAGGTTCGCATCCTCCGTGGACTGGGCGCGATTCAGCCTGGAGTCAATCGCTGCAAACTTATATCGAGAAAAGACTTCGAGGTCCTGTATAACGACTGCACCAATGCAAGGTAAACTTAGCTTTCTCAAAGCTTCGCGAGACACTTTTCTATCCTGCACGCTTAAAAAATAAAAGTTCATAGAAGACCCATTTTTGTGCCACTGAAGAATCTTTCAATGACAGTTCATTGATTTAAAGAGTCCCTTTTTTCTGCTATGAAGAACATGTTGTGCGTTTGAAAGTTTCAATGGAATCAATGTTCTCCATCAATGTCAATAAAGAACCGTTGTTTTTAAGTAAGAAAGGATACAGAAACCACGACTTTGAAAAGTTGCACCAAGCTAAAAAAGAATTAAACAATCGCACCTTGTACTGTGCGCATTTATTGAGCTCATATCAGTACAGTATCTTGCGCAGACGTTATTTTCACATCTCTTCTTTGCTGATCGCAGCATATTTATCTGCTTATGATCCAGTCTGAACAGTTTGGCCTTTGATAATCGTGCACATATCAGGTTACTCATACTGAAATGCATCACAATGAACATACAGCACACCACACACACCTATCCAGACCTGGGACACCTTTGGGCAGGATAGGTGTCTTTCACCATCAATCAGGCAGTAAGAATAGGATTGAATGTAACTCTTTGTCTCTTTCTAAAACGTATCATGTGTAAACAAACACTTTAGGAGACTGATATGGAAAAGAGAGAGGGAGAGAGATCGTATCAGTGTATGATATGAATATTTAATGGGACTAGTCTGGTTTTGTTACAAGTTAAACTGAATAACTCACAGGTTAATCGTCAGTTGTCCCGTTTGTGGGTGTCAGGTTCGCTGTTTTAAACACTATGTCTCGTGTATTATCATTTTCTGAGTTTGAAATGTGAATTCCTGAATTTGCAGTGACTCACAACGTGGCCTGAATTTATTAGTCGTTATCAGGTCAGACGACTGTCATAAAAAGCGGTCATATATTCTTTGCAACCGACACTGTTGCCATCAAAGTCCGCGTGCTTTGAAAACAACGGCCCTTCAGTTGTATTAATAAAGCAAATTACATTGTCTGACCTTTAGAATGATGGCAAACATACCTGCGTTTGCGCGCGAGTGCGCTCGAGAGCCATGTGAGCCTTGGTTGAAAGAACTATGGGTTTGCTTATCTAAACCTCGCTGTCTACGAGCAAATTTATGACACCAGCTCATCTGCTTGCTTATTAAAGAGCGCATTTAGGCAGCCATGGGCACTGGCGAGGAGATGTTAAGCGCTTGTGACACAAGTTACTGGAACGAGATTAGAATCTCTGAATCCTGTCCGCGCGCTCGCTCTCCGGCGGTGTCTAATATAGAAATTGATTCTCCGCAGAAATTAATTAATTTTTCATATTGCCTAGAGCGGCAGTTTTAAAAGGGCGCTCTCGAACAGTTCCCCCGCCCATTTGGTCTCCACTTTGAAATATATTCTAATCGTATTAATACTTTTCGCCTCAGGAATAGGCTAATCTACAAATTTACGAGTGTGTTTTAAAATTTGTATCACGACTCATTTATGCACAAATTAGACTAATGTCCTGCCCTCTGATTTGCTCTTTTAGACTCATATAGGACATGAGAAGGTATTTAGGAATTTAAACTGCGACCAACTCATGTCAGAAAGCTCAAAACCGACCATTTTAAGAGTTTCTATCTTTGTAATGACTATTTAATCGATGTCTGGCCTTCTAATGTTTTAATTTTGGCAGAGCTGAATGGAGATCAGATAGCAAGTGGCATGAGCTAAACTTTTGGACCTCTGTCTCTTGAATTCTCCAAACACCAAACTGATTTGGAAGTTTATAAGTTGAGCTGAGTTGCCAATTCCTAACTATTTTACATTTTTGTAAATTAGTGGCTAATTCATATGAATTCATTTCAGTTGTAGCCCATGCTTTTGTACAATCTGTTTACTTCCCACTGATGGTTAAGTTTAGGGATGGACATTATGCTTACTTTTTTCTAAAACTCTTATGTTTAAATTGTTCAAATTCATATGAAATGTCCTCACAAAACAGTTACGTATTCTTATGAGATCGATTGTTGTATATAGGTTGCAAAGGGTGGCTCTTTGTTTCAGAAATGAATCATGCTGAGTCAAAGTTAGGCACTTTGACTCATCATGACCGGATAAAGGGATTCTGCTCAACTGGCACGTTGACATTTCCTTTAAATAGGTAGTTAATGCGACATGAGTTAACGAAAGGAGAAACTAAACAACAAAACCACATCTCCACCCCATGTTGTGAGACTCAAATGTCCTTTTTGGAGCTATGCTGCTGTTAATTCATCAAATCTGTCTTCTTCCTCAGTGCTTCTCTGTGTTGAAAAGATATGTCTTCTCTGACCGTCATCTAATCCATGAGCTTTTTCTGGCAGACAGAAAAAAATGCCCTGTAGGTGCTGACTTGGTCTGTCTGCTTTAGAGAGCCATTCATCACTCCAAGCATTTCCTTTTATGACTAAATTCTACCTGTAATTGTTTGGAAGCAAAAAAAAAACGCATCTTGGATCAGCATAAAACTAATAGTTGATTTACTGCAGCACTTCACAGACTGAGCCATCAGATTCTGTTGCACACAAACACAATGTTTTCCATTATTTAAAGGCTGATTCACTAACATGGAAGTTTTGAATGTCCATAAAAGGCATTTGGCTCGCCTTGTTTTTGTTTTTGCTCGTAATAGTAAAAAAATGCTTTGTCTTGTTTTACAGTTAGCCTGCACTTAGTCTGCCCTTATTTACTGAATTATTTATTTTCGTAGAATCACAGTCACTTCCAGAAAGTCTTAAATGGACGTGATGCATCACGACTCATTGGCTTTGTATTGTAACCTTTCTCTCAGAAACTCTGTGAAGTGGAGTTTACGCAGGTCTTGATGTGCATTAGTGTGTGCGTTTGTGGAAGACCAAGCAAGAAAGTGAGATGACAGACAGAGCTTAGCGCAAACCTTTTGCGAATACTCTGCAAAAATGGGTATTTGTGTCTTTGAAGATTTTCTTGTCACAGTGTTCAAGTCGTGTGAATGCTCAGTGTGAGAGGAGTGTGTCAGTGTGTGTTCTCTTTCTCTGATCTTCAAATGGGAGACATTTTAAAGGCCACGGATTACAGTCAAAACAAATACTCATACCAGCGGCACAGGCACCCTAGACAGCAAATTATCCGCAGACAATTAATTGATGTCAGTGTGATTGCTTTCATTTAAAAATTCCTGTTATCTTGCACTCACCCGCTGTTTTTTCCTCTTTCTTATGTACATGCACACACACACACACACACACACACTAAACTCAAACAGACGTCTCTGCACGTCTCTCTCTTCCCTTGACCTTCAGGTCCTATCCAGCAGTAACACAAGCCTCTATCAGTCAGCAAGGTTTGATTCGGCCCTTCCACAGTGTATTAGTGCAGAGCGAGGGATTAGTGGAAGGAAAAAAGACGAGTGTGTGAATGTGTGACACTGAACCAGATCTGTAATCCATCCACACAGTTTTTCTGCACTTGTATTATCACGAAAGGTTTCGATTGCCGCACTTTCAAGCCTGCAGTATATTTTTAATCCTCTAATATCAATCATTATATACGGCTGTGGAGTTTATGGTCTGCTGTTGTACATGTGTGGTTGAAATTGATATCCTTTGTGTGTGTGTGTGTTCAGATCTCTCAAAGCTTTAGTGACTCTATTGGAAACCGCCGATGCAGCTGCTCAGACAGCTGATAGCTTTGTTGTGGCATGCTGCGTATCATAAAAGAAATGTGTTAGCGAACAAGGGCTTAAAATACTGTTGATGTCTTTATGGTGCTATTGTGTTTGCGTGTCCATCTGCTGTTGTCTAAGTGTAAGACTGTGTGTGTACTTGACGATGAGTTGGATTGATGAGAGTTAGGAAAATATCACCTTACTGTGTGGGTTTCTTTGTGTGTGTGTGTGTGTGTGTGTGTGTGTGTGTGTGGTGTTTGTTTAGATGCAGTCATACAGAACGTAGGCTGTAGAATGTTTAGTGAGAAATGTCAAAGAATTTGTCACAAAGTGAATAAATGCTTTCTTGTAAATCACTTAAATTACATTTGCCAGGAACATAATTGCAAATGTAAAAAATATGTAAGAGAGACACGTAATAGGGTCCGTGATCAAGAACACATTTTTACAAATTTAGTTTAAAACGTGCAAACTTTCTAGAAATGTACATGGACAAACTTAAGTTAAAATACATCATTAAGAAAACTTAAAATTGAATAAAAAATGTCATATGATTGTCAATAAAAAGTACAATTTATCTGATGTTTTTATACACTTTTTGACCTTTACATATAGTCACGAGGGTCTGCAAGAGTTCTGATGATATTATTTCATGGTTTATTATTTTTTCATGTTTATTTTGCATGATGGTCATTTCACATGACTTTGATTTGGCCGATCAAGCGTTTTTAAGTGTAGCAGTTTAGTTTAAAAAATAATAAATAAATAAATATATTAATTTGATTAAAATGATTGATTAAAAATAAAAATGATGTCATGTATAATAGAAATGATTGATTAACATAAATCAATAACTTGTCCATCTAATTATAAAGTTTTCTTTTCAAGAATTTCACTATTTTTTCCTTAATTATGATTACATTTTTTACTTTATGCCCCCTAAAATTTATTTAAATGTATTAAAAATATACTCATCATAGAAGATTTGTAAGGTGTGAAGAGATCTAAGCCACTGTATGTATGAATTAGAATGATGTATTTTTGAATAAATGAATCTAGATACTTTTAAATTATGTTATTTCATCCACAGACAATTATAAACTATCTCACATGTGATATACAGTCAAACCAAAAATTATTCAGACATTTTTGATATTTTTGGTATATTTTTACTAGTGGGTGCAGGACACTATAGTTCATTTATGTAAGTGAGGATAGCAAAATAAAGTAAACTGTGACATATTATACCCAAAAATTATTCATACAGTGGACTACCAGTAAAATTAATAAAAATTTGGAACCAAACATTATTCAGACACTTTGACCTGACCATGTTTTGCTTTAGTGTTATCTGACATTTTTTTTTTTTTTCTGACACAGTTTAATTTAAGATCTTGTCATTTTTTAAACTATAGTGAATAAACTGTATTAATGAATGAAATGTTCAAGGTGTCTGAATACATTTCGGTTTGCCTCTATATATCTGAGATCTAAAGAGGAGATGATTTAATGTCTGCACAGGGCTAGTGTAGGTATCTCCTTCATGGTGAACCAAGGTTTAAAGTTGATATTGAAGTGGTTGTGGTCTGGTATTGGATGGATGAGTTACTTTCATATCAGCATTAAAGCACCTCTTTATTGGGCATAAAGTTCATCATGGGGTTTCAGCACTTTGTTCATTATTGTTCTTTCTCTGTTTGATCTGTGGGAAACTCCAGCTGCTTTTTAACACACACACACACACACACACACACACACACACACACACACACACACACACACACACACACACACACAGAGAAATGTATATTGTTGACACTTGCTCTCAGCGCACACACACACACACACACACATCTTCATAGGTGCACACCCACTGTTATTGGTCTTCAGAACATAACGGTGCTTAGTTCTTGTTTTTGCTTTTTGCTGAGCAGGTAAAACAAATGATGGATTACTCTGATAACAGCTGCTCTCACAATGTTGCGCACAAGTTAAATATGATGTCTATGGACACAAGGGGCCTTATTCATAAAACACGAGCAGAACGGATCTCTGTGTAAATCGCACGTAAAGCCGTTTGTACACAAATTGTACCAAGGGCTTTATCCTTAATTGACAAAATTCTCATTCGGGTGCTCAAAAAGACATTTTTTGGATCCATTAGCTGTTTGCATATGATGTGTTTTGGCGTCTGATGCTTCTCTTGTGTATTCAATGTAATGGTGGTGTAAGCAATGCTCTGAAAGTTCCCCTGGTGTTTACAGAATGTTACAGAGCTAATGAAACACAGGAGGACATTAGAGATAGAGTAAACATGTCTTTTCAAATTGAGTGTGTGTTTGTGTACGCGGGTGCCGGTGTGTGTGGAGGGCCGAGGAAAGAATGTGTGTGTGTGCGCCTGCACTGATGGCCTCTGTGGGAAGGCGAGCCAGCATGGAAGAGAGGAGGACGTCAGGGGGAGATTTTAATTAAAGTATGAAATGAGAGGTCACGCGCTCTGACCCCCCCTCCACTCACTACACACACAAGGACATGCTATCTCTTCCTTACTTTCTCCGTTCCTTTCTCTCTCATACACAAGCTAGTGGTCTCCTCCTCTCTCTCTCTCTCTCTCTCTCTCTCTCTCTCTCTCTCTCTCTCAGCTTGATGAGTTTTCCATGAAAGGGTTTTTCATTAATTCCACCTCAGGGAGTCTCTCTGTTCCGGCTCCCTCTGAAGCACATGGAAATCTAAAGTGTGTGTGTGTGTGTTTTTCTGTTTGTACGTGGCCACCATGATGTTTTGACTCGGTCTGATTATTAACACACTGTTCTGGCTGTTTGATCATGAAGTCTCTCACACAGACACACATGGTCGATGATCTTGTTGATGAGAGAGGATGATGGACAGAACAGAAATGGTTCGTTAGTTTCCTGTGATTGCTTCATAATGGGACATTTTAAACATTGAATTACAGGACTTTTACGATAATTTAATTCTGAAAAACACCTGCATACAGTATAACAGGAAGTGAAAGAAATACTATGAGCTTCAGTATATTAGAACGCTTTGGTTCTTTTTCTTTATATTAAAGGTGCCCTAGAATTAAAAATTGAATTTATCTTGGCATAGTTGAATAACAAGAGTTCAGTATATGGAAATGACATACAGTGAGTCTGAAACTCCATTGTTTCCTCCTTCTTATATAAATCTCATTTGTTTAAA
Organism: Megalobrama amblycephala; assembly: GCF_018812025.1. NCBI lineage: Eukaryota > Metazoa > Chordata > Actinopteri > Cypriniformes > Xenocyprididae > Megalobrama > Megalobrama amblycephala. Next base: position 32,847,552 of record NC_063050.1, on the reverse strand, counting down.
AGAACAGGCGAATCTCAACATAACACTGACTGTTACGTAACAGTCAGGATCATTAATATGTACACCCCCAATATTTGCATATGCCAGCTCATGTTCAAGGCATTACACAAGGGCAGCCAGTATTAACATCTGGATCTGTGCACAGCTGAATCATCAGACTAGGTAAGCAAGCAAGGACAATAGCGAAAAATAGCAGATCGAGCAATAATAACTGACATGATCCATGATATCATGATATTTTTAGTGATATTTGTAAATTGTCTTTCTAAATGTTTCGTTAGCATGTTGCTAATGTACTGTTAAATGTGGTTAAAGTTACCATCGTTTATTACTGTATTCATGGAGACAAGAGCCGTTGTTATTTTCATTTTTAAACACTTTCAGTCTGTATAATTCATAAACACAACTTCATTCTTTATAAATCTCTCCAACAGTGTGTAAAGTTAGCTTTAGCCACGGAGCACTATCAAACTCATTCAGAATCAAATGTAAACATCTAAATAAATACTATACTTACGCGATTAGACATGTTGCATGACGAACACTTTGTAAAGATCCATTTGAGGGTTATATTAGCTGTTTGAACTTTGTTTATGCACTGTTTAAGGCAAGCGCGAGCTCCGTGGGCGGGGAGCGTGAGCATTTAAAGGGGCCGCAGCCTGAATCGGCTCATATTTAATGATGCCCCAAAATAGGCAGTTAAAAAAATTAATTAAAAAAAATCTGTGGGGTATTTTGAGCTGAAACTTCACAGACACATTCAGGGGACACCTTAGACTTATATTACATCTTTTAAAAAGACATTCTACGGCACCTTTAATGAACATGGGCTCATTGGAATAACTTGCTACCTACAGTTTTACAAAACTCCAAAAATGTACCTACAACTCACTGCAGTTTCTAGTTGAAATGAACACTAGAGGCAGTAAAATGTCACTTTTATTTCTTTTTTAACACAAATTGTGATTACAGGGGCAGATTATTGATTAATAAAGACTTATTTTCATGAAATTCCTTTTAGAATACTATATTATGACCTCAAAACACTTTTACCATAATGCATGATTTGTAAAACCAACTCCATATGTATGGCTTTTCTGACTTAGTAAACTTGCTTGGGAGCTTACGTGATACAGTATTGCACTTGCAAAGTGGAGCACTCTGGTGCAAATAATGTGAAACACGACTCATGATAAAAGAGCTCAAAGACTTGTAGAAGCAAGCAAGCTAAAATAACGTAGTTGCCTCAGCAAATGCATTTTTATCTCATACTAATGGTAGGGTTTAGCGTAGGTCAGAGGTTGCCTTAACCGAAAATTTTCCGTCATTGACTAAATTTTTTAGCAGTTCAGCCTCCAGTCCAACATTAAAACTGCTACGAGAAATCGTCTGTCCGTGGCAAAGACACAAAATCTAATAACAGTTGTCACTGCATCATGTGTTTGATTTCCTACAAATCACATTTTACGAATTTGTATAAAATTGAAACTTTGTAAAATATATGCGACCCATGCTGGCAAAATGAGTTGGAATGCGCACGGGCTAATTACGAGCTACAGGCAAAACAAGTGCAAAATGTCAGTTTTGGTCGAATTTGAGGTCTTCACCAAAATGAGTTCAGTAAGCCCTCGTCTAGTGATCCCAATGCTCCAAATAGCAATTAAACATCTTTATGTGTACGTTTTCTGAGAGGACAACCTTCCTTTGTTGTGAAAAATGTCGTTTTTCTCTGGATCTTTCTTTTGGATGACTGGCGCTTCCTTTGGTAAGTTTGGTAAAGCGCAGCATTCCAACTTTGTGAATATTCATAACGAATTCTCAATGGCATGAGTCTGAACCAATGAAATGTGATTTTCAAACTCAACTCAAAACGATCTTACTCTCGCTTAATGACAGATCCGAAGCGCGCACAAAGACGCCTCAGACAGCGTACGATCCCGATATACACATATACTCACAATTACAGTATTTAAGAAAATCTGTTTTGGCGAGTAGTCACACAAAGATTATTTGTTATTATTTGTGTCTTAAGTGAATGTTTGGATAACTGTTATGGAAAAACATCTGATGTGTAACATTATATTAGATAGCCTACGTGTGATACAGTAGGTCTTAATAAATATGCTGTCTGTTTCATTAATGTTAATCAAACAATTGTAGAATCATGGAAATCTTATTTATTTTTCCTATAGATATGGGTTTTGACTTGGTGTGTGTGTCAAATTTGGTGTTATTACCAGGGATTTTAAGATATGGTTGCTTGGTGATTTTGTTTTGGAACCTTCAGAAAACTTTTACTCGATTTTTCTCAAAATTGACTTTGCTGACTCAACTTTAAACAGGTGTAGCTCAGTCATTTTTTCCACGTGATTCCAACAAATCATACATCATGTTGAAGTTTTTTTAATAGAGAATTTGAGAATAACAATAACTAATTTTTTGAAAATTTGCCAGCACGGGTCACATATATGTTTTCTCACAAGATCAGGTTGGGTCGAAATTGTGCTATGAACGAACATGGAGTGGGGCTTCTGTCATCACTTCAGCAAGTGAGTGTAGAGTAGAAAAAAGGAAAATCAGCCAATCATAAACTGGTTACAATGCCTCATTAAAAATGAATGTGCTTTGCAGTCTCAGAAACTTCAGTTTCTGCATGTGAGGGTTAAAAGATAAAAAAAATAATAATGTTGTAGAGTGACGGCAAACAAGTTAACTTAAGGAATGAAGAAACAATATTCTATTATATTTCAGAAGTTTTGATAAAATCAGAGCAGAATTACGTAGTGACCTTTACACAGCTGGACAAGCAAGCTCTGAAACAAGCTACATGCTGTATTTCTTCATCAATGTTATTATTCTTTTAGATATGCAAATGGAAATATTAACCCTGGGATTTCAAATGTACAGTGTGAAATCTCATGGTTACTGCCAGGATTAATAACTAACCCAAGTTAAAGTATTAACAGTTGTTAACAATTAGTATGAAAATACCATGTTGTTGTATAAATTCATCATCTGGAAACACTAGACAAACATTTATACTCCATATGAGACTCTCAGAAGCAACAGGAGTGACATCAGAGACTATCATAATTTTAGAGTCAATCAGAAGATCTCACCTTTGTGAACTTTAAAAATACTACATAAAATGAAATCATCTTTGGAACACAAATTAACACATTTTAATATTCTGTAATTGTTTTTGTCCATCTCTTCAAAGTCTATGCAACCAAAACTTTTGCGCATTAAAAGTACAAAAAGACATTGTAAAGATAATATATGGTTTAATCCATGTCTTCTGAAGAGACACTTATGCTTTATATGATAAACAGGTTTAATTTAAAGGATTAGTTTACTTCAGAATTCAAATTTCTGATAATTTACTCACCCCCATGTCATCCAAGATGTTCATGTCTTTCTTTCTTCAGTCGAAAACAAATGAAGGTTATTGAGGAAACAATCCAGGATTCTTCTCCATATAGTGGACCTCACTGGGGTTCACCGGGTTGAAGGTCCAAATTGCAGTTTCAGTGCAGCTTCAAAGGGCTCTACGTGATCCCAGATGAGGAATAAGGGTCTTATCTAGTGAAATGATTGGTCATTTAAAAAAAAAAAAAAAAAAAGTATATACTTTTTAACCACAAATGCTCATCTTGCACTGCTCTGCGATGCGCCACGGATTACATCATGCAAAAGTCATGCATGACGTAGGCGGAAGTACCGCGGTAGGGTGAAGAACTCTACAACTTCAAAATCATCTGATATCGTTGTTTTACCTTTTTTTTTTGTAAAAGGAGTTTGGCTTAATCTTTTCACGTTCGCTTTGTAGACACTGGGTCTGTACTTCTGCCTACATCACGCATGACCTGTGATTACGTCATGCGTGGCGGATCGCAGAGCAGTGCAAGACAAGCATTTGTGGTTAAAAAGTTTATACATTTTTATTTTTGACCAATCGTTTTGCTAGACAAGACTCTTATTCCTCAGCTGGGATCGCGTAGAGTGCTTTGAAGCTGCACTGAAACTGCAATGTGGACCTTCAACATGTATGTTTTCCTGGAATGTTTCCTTCAAAAACCTTAATTTCTTTTAAACTGAAGACAGAAAGATGACATGGGGATGAGTAAATTATCAGGAAAATTTAATTCAGAAGTGAACTAATCCTTTAAGCTTTCATTCATATACGTAGGCTACTTGATGTGGGAACAAACCTCTTTGGATTATATATTGTATATGATTATAAATGATTCATGTGATTCATATTAAAATGTGTTTTATATTATTTTATGCCTGAACGTTTTGGATTTTCAATGAATGGACAAAAATTATTAGACAATAATAAACTTTGTGTTCGGAGAAACATGGAAAAACATGAGGGTGAGTAAATAATGACAAAATATAAATTTTTGGAGAAAATATCCCTTTAAGCACAGAACAGCCAATAAAAGCTCTTTAGACACATCAACAGCTGTGGCTGATTTGTAGTTAGAAGTCGTAACTGCTTTCCTCTTTCCTATTAATGTCAGGCTCACCTAATAAATCATAAAAAATTTGAAAAAGCATTATTTGACATGTCCGTGGTTAAATCTCAATGTTATCAGAGAAATTCTTTTCCATACAGCTACTCTTGGAAGTCTTGTGAGAGTCGGGAAAGTGTTACAAAGCTTCACGATTAGGCAGTTTCACCCCTCTGGCTTTGACATTAATGAGATTCTTCAGTCAAAAATGTCAAAAACTAATTGAGATGTCCATACTGCAGACCATGGAGAGAACTATAGATTTAGTTCAACTAGATTTGTCAATCTCTGCTACGTTTAGAACCAATCAAAAATCAACAACCAACACATTCTTATTAGTCTGTGCCGGTGTTTGTTTGTGATGTATCTAGGAAACGTGGCATGTAGAATGCAGCTGTTTGTGAAGTGCCTTGGTGGGTAAGAAACTAAATAGTTGTATGCTCATTAAACTACAGTGGGTTAGGGGGCCAGGAGAGTGCGGGGTCGACCGGAGACTCAAGTCAAGAGAGGGAAAAAAGAGGGAAAATGCATGGCTTAAAGGAATATTCCAGGTTCAGTACAAGTTAAGCTAAATCGTCAGCATTAATACAAAAATAATTTTGACTTATCCCTCCTTTTCTTATTAAAAAAGAAAGCAAAAATCTAGCTCACAGAGAGGAAGTTAATGGGGCCAATCTGCAAATGTTAAAATACTTGCTGTTTCAAAAGTATGGCCTCAAGATGTAAACAATATACATAATTTTAGAGTAAAACACTTGTTAACTTTTTCTTTGTAAAGTCTCAAAACAACTTTGCAGGTTTATTATACACTATACATTTTTTTTTAATTATTATAAATTATTTTTTAATTATTTTAATCATTATTATTTAATTATTATAACATTGTTTCTTTTGTCAAATCAACTTAAATAATTAATGTGGTACAGATAACATCATATTTTGAGTTTCTGTTGATTAAACCACTTGCCTTCATTGTATTAACTCAAATTTTTAATTTCAATTAACTCAAAATTTTAAGGCAACCAGGTAACTTACTTTTTCAAGTTAAACCAACAATTCTTTTTTAATAACTATCGACATTTAGAAAAAAAAAACTAAAACTAATAAAAATGGCAAAAACACAACTAAATTAATAAAATTGTCAATAAAATGAAAATGAAAAGGGAAAATAAAAAATAAAAACTAATTTAAAATATTTGTATCTCAATGATACTAAAATAACATTGCAAATTCATGGCCGTGACGATGAAATGCCTGAAACCCTAAAAAGATTGTAAAAATAATAAGGAAAAAAATACAGTTCAAATAATAAACAAGTTTTAACAGGAAAAAAACATATTATAAGGGCTTTTATAAACTTATAAACTTCAAGTTTATTCCCATTTACTTTCACTGAAGTGCCTTGATTTTTGCTTTTTTGTTATTTAAAGAGTTGAAATTATTTTTGTGGTAATCTACATTATACCACAAATGCTGTCGAATGAGCTTAGCTTGTATTGAACACCGAATATTCTGTGCTGGTGAAGGGGAGTATCCATTTGTGGGAAAACTCAGTTAAAAAAGCTATGCGTAAACAAAGTGCATGGGAATGCTGGGTTGTTGTAAACTTTGCTTACTTTTTTCATTCTCTTTTGGCTCTCTTTTTCTATCCTCTTAAAGGTAATGCTTCTTTAAGTAGAACAGGATAATGTAGCAGTAACACATAAAGGTTTTGCCTAAAGCTTCCTTTATGCCTGTGACCTGATTAGTGCAGAGAGGACAGAGGAAGGAAATTTTGCATCTCCCCAAAATACAGAGAACAGACGGAAATAGAGATGGAGAGATCACAGAGGATACTAAGGAACGAGGAAAAGATTAACCTGTTTAATGGTTGTGTTGATTTCACCTCATGTTTTTACACAACTCTTCTCAACTGAGGGTCAAAAGAAAGTGACAGTAGTTTCAAACAGTCCCCGTGAGAAGGTAAAGTTAACACACACATACCCGGCCCATATCTGCCAAAAGCTACTGAGAGAGAGAAAAGCGAGTGATTTATATGCCAGTGTGTGAAAATTACTATTTTTGTTGCGGACTTTTATTGTATGAAGGACAAAAGGATGAGAGGAGAGGCAGTGGGATGTTAAATGACCTACATATGCACAAAATTATGTCCTATATAGGTGAGTACATAGCTGAGATATTGTCCCTATAAATGGCAGATGTTATTGGCTTTGATTAGTCTTGTTCCAGTCGGACCACAATGTTGTTCTGCAATGGAAACACACTCCATTCAGAACTCCAATAAGCTTCTTACATTTCAATCTACGCTCTAAAAACAAACAAACAAACAAACACACACACACACGCAAAAAAACCCCAGTAAAAATAGGGCACAATGTACTGTGTTAAATTGATGGAATTTTCTGTATTTATTTATTTTTACAGGTGTTTTACCTGTGTTTTAGGGTTAACAAAGAAATACATTAAGGGCCAGATTTACTAAACGGGGCAAATTAACTTGAGAGTGCAAATCCACAAATACGCCAATGGGAGTGACAAGTTTTGCGTGTGATCTACTGCTGACGTACAAATTAAAGAACATAGACGCAGTCAAGTCATTTACATAATGATCAACGCATTCTAACAAGAGCAGCGCAAATTAGCGCTGGGTTGCAAATAAGCAGAGCTGATGCTCATCAGGTGTAGGTCGACACAGGCGCAACTTGTTGCATGCAAACTGACAAACACATATACACACATATATATGTGTTAAGACATGCTTTTGTTGGGCATTAAATAATGGCACAAATATCAGTAAATTGACTAGCACAAACATTAGTAAATCACATTGCGCGATTCAGTTAAATACTCTCCTCTCATAAATTTTGTGTCTGAAGGCCAGAACACGCCAAGCTGATGCCGACGAACTAGTAGAGACGAAAGCAGACTGCAGGGTTGGCTCACATCGGCAGCGTCTGTGTCCAAACAAAAAAAAGATGGGCGGACTTGATTTGTCCATTGTGAATTGATTGGATTGTTGGATCATTGTGGTTTGCTATTGGCAGGGCTGTACCCACTATTGAGGTTCCCGGTATTTTTGCGGTGTATATAATAAAGGTTGTGAAATAATTTCCTAATAATATATACTACTTTGGTGCTGCAAGGATATTGCACAACAGCAAGATAACCTTCTGAGTTGCCTCAGTCTAACACTGCTCGTCAATGTCAAAATGGCCAATCAAATCAAAGTAGGCGGGCTTTATTTTCACAGAAGCTGCTGAGCGCAAATTCAAGAGCAATGCTTCAGTTAACGGTCATAAAGTGTGAGATAAGATGTAAGTAGTTAAAACTAAACATTTAATATTTGACAGCTGTTTTACGATAGAAATGTTAAATGACCAACAGAAATAATCAGGGATGCAAACTAATAAACTTTTGTGTAATTTCACTATTTTGAATTGAAAATATATAATTTATGTGATTCATGTAATGTAATTCGTAACTGTCAATGTGGCAAGACAAGAATGTCCCCGAACCCCCTTAGCAAGCTCAATTTTTAGACCTCTGTAATTATAAAACCCTGCGTATGGCCCTGATTGTCCCACCCTTATGCCAGTGAACACGTCATCAGAGAAAAGAAGAGATGTCATTGCAAGCGGGAGGGGAAGTTATTTTGCTTCAAGATTACGAAGGCACGTTATTTTAAAAAAATTCTTAAAAAGAATAGTCGGTGACTTTTTAGACAACAAATACTATTATACTACTATTATACTATACTACTACTTTTAGACAACAAATAAATGTCTGTGTAATTCTAGAGAGAGACAGGACGAGGTGTGTTGTTACTTCACTAAGATTCAAAAGAGTATTTACTGGCCTCTCTGCTTTTTTGGGGGAACATGCCTTTTTATCTCTGCTTGGTAAATCCTAAAGTTCTTAAAGCATTAACATGAAGGAAATACTGGCTTATATAGGTCTTAAAATTCCTCTAGTAATCCGGAGTAGCAGCTTTATAACCCTCCCTCTGATGATAGGATGTCACCTGTCAGGTCCCTATTGGATTCTTCTGTAATGAGAGACAATAATAACAGCAAATTAAAGAGGAGCAAGAACCTGAACAGGCGAAATAGACTTTTACAATTAACCTTTTAACATCTGCCTGATATGAGATTGAACTGTTCCCTGGTTACAATATGATCAAATTGACCTGTGAACTTATTTAACTGAACTGAACGTTTGTCAAATAGAGAACAAGTAGTTTCATTTATTCCGTTTTTTCATAAGATGAACGCTTTTTGTTTTGTTAATGATAAAAAATAAATGCATCCTCTCTCTTTCTAGGCTCGGTTTTGTTACTTGCCACTTAATTGTTGCAAAAAATTGCTTTCAATTTTACCTATACCAAAAACAAAATATTTATTTAACTGTGTTCCATAATAAGCATGCAACCATGTGATCACATGATTTCCCCCTGTATTACAAAACAATTTAGTGTTTCTTAAACTTGTGACATGCTAACTTAATTTACATGCTTTGTACAACAAGTAAATAATCGGTTGTGTACTGTTTTTTTTTCAGGATTCTTTAATGAATAGAAAGTTCAAAAGAACAGCATTTATCTGAAATAGAAAGCATTTGTAACATTATAAATGTATTTACTGTCACTTTTGATCAATTCAATGCATCCTTGCTGAATAAAAGTGTTAATTTCTGTCCAATTTTTTTTTATTTTGAATGGTGTATAATGTTATAAAAGTTTTCTATTTCAGATAAATGCTGTCCTTTTGAGCTTTCTATTCATCAAAGAATCCTGAAACTGTTTTTAACGTGGATAATAATAATAATAAATGTTTCTCGAGCAGCAAATCAGCACATTAGAATGATTTCTGAAGGATCATGTGACACTGAAGACTGGAGTAACGATGCTGAAAATTCAGCTTTGCCATCACAGGAATAAATTACATTTTAAAATATATTTAAATAGAAAACTGTTGTAATAATTGTAATAATAAGTCACAATATTACTGTTTTTACTGTACTTTAGATCAAACAAATGCACATATGTTTCGCATAAGAGACTTCTTTTAAAACAATTAAAAAATCTTACCGATCCCAAACTTTTGAACTTTTGTTTCAGGCCCTATTTTGTACATTATTTGTGGAGAGTGTCACAGTATTCATTGGGAATTCTCTCAAAACTAGTTGAACTTCAGCTTAGCCTGACATGTTTTTAAACAGCCTTATGAAATGTGTTACACAAAAGAAAGACACAGTGGTGTAATGGTTCACTTCATATGGTACATATTTACTAACATACAAGACAAGTCAACAACTCCTAAATGAGTCCATTACACTCATCCTTTGCTCACCATTCATTTCCGCCCCATGTGTGTCTGGCTAGGCTACACAATCCTAACAATTCCGTTCATTACATTTATTAGGTTTTCAGACTATACATTTTTCACAGACTTTCTCATCAACACATTTCAGTGTGTTTACATGATCCTCAGTTTAATATAAACTGATAGACTCTCAAGCTCTGGAGCTTTGTAAATTCAATATAATTTCATCAATCATTTTTTGTTTTAATTGTGAGTATAATCTGTTATGAGTATGATATGATTTTTTGTTTATAATGTATCAGGCTTGAAAAGGCAAGCTGGCTTGCTGAAGTATGTCAAAGACAATATTACTCTAACACACACAATCTTAACTGACTCACTGAGTGATCTTCTTGAAGTTTGTTGGTGTGGTTGTTTGTGTGTGGATGTATATGTCTGATTGAGGAAGCAGTCTGTTTGTAAAATGTTTACAGTACTGTTTTTTTTTTTTCCATTGCTGTTATTTCCTGTGCATGTGGATATTTGTGTGTGTGCACGTATGCTTTGGGAACAAGAATGTTGAAGTGTCTCTCTGTGTGTGTGTGTGTGTGTGTGTGTGTGGACAGATGTTAAGTCTCTGTCTGTCTTTTTCTCTCCCCTTCTTTCTTCGTCCCCCTGCAGGGGCCACAACACTTATTTACATTTCATTCATCACAGAGAGCCGCAGATTGAAACACAAACAGTGGACTATTTGGGTTCAGTCTTTCACTGCGATAAGAGCTCCGATTACGCCCCATCATGAAGGAACTTCCTGTTTGAGCCCAGAATAAAGGATGTTTGCTCTTATCCTTTCAGCTGGGCTTTTTTCATCAAAGGGCAGTTCCGTCTAAATGTTTTTCCATTTGTTTCAAGTTGTCTTCAATTCATATTAGCTTAAATGTCAGGTGTAATTAATGTCAAGTTATATTTATAATACAATACAGATTGTTTCAAAGAAGCTTCACAGTAATAAACAGGAAAATAGCGGTGTTAAAGGGTTAGTTCACCCAAAAATGAAATTTCTGCCATTAATTATTCACCCTCATGTCGTTCCACACCGTAAGACCTTCATTCATCTTCAACACAAATTAAGATATTTTTGATGAAATCCGAGAGCTCTCAGAATCCTCAATAGACAGTAATTTAACCACCACTTTCAAGTTCCAGAAAGGTACTAAAGACATTGTTAAAATGGTCAACATGACTGGTTCAAACTTAATTTTATGAAGCAATGAGAATATTTTTTGTGTGCAAAAACGAAACAAAAATAACGACTTTATTCAACAATTTCTTTTCTTCTGTGTCATTCTCTTATGCTGTTTTTGTTCAGCACTTCCAGGTTCTTCATCAGAACACCGGCTCAGTATTGGCAGAAGCTGTTCACATGATGCAGGAGTCGGCCAATAAGGAGCCCGCATTCTGACGTAGATCTTGAACGTAAACAGCATAGGAGAATGACAGAATCTGCGAACATGGTAGTCTATGCGAATTTGTTGAATAAAATTGAATAATTTTTGTTTTGTTTTTGCGCACAAAAACTATTCTCGACACTTCATAACATTAAGTCTGAGCCACTGTAGTCATGTTGACTACTTTAACAATGTCTTTATTTGGCCTTGAATGATGGTAATTATGTTGCTTTCTATGGGGGATAAAAAAAACCTCTTGGATTTCATCAAAAATATCTTAAAGGGGTCATGAACTGCATTGGTTTAATGCTTTATAATGTTTCCTGGGGTGCACTTATAATGTTAGTATGCTTTTTACATCCAAAATTGTCATAAATTCTAAATAATAGGCATTTTTCCTACCCTGATTTTAGCCTCTGGTTTGAACGCTCTGTTTTAAGGGGCGTGTCTGCTGTGAGACTTCAGTGTAAACGCCCACTGCTGTGATTGGCTGACATCTTTACATTTGAAATAGCCAAGTATTACTCTCTCTTTTAGCACGTTTTTACTATTACAGATTACACTATTACTCTCAAGGTTAACTAATTGTGAAAAGTGTTGCATTACATTTAGATCTGTGGCATTATATTTAGATCGCGGCATGAAAGGTTGCAGAGATGAACATTGTAGCCGATCACAGACATGTTGAGTGAATGAAAGCAGTGATCTCGTCATTGCAATTCAATTTCTGCACACTAACAAATGCTTTCATCTTCACTAACAGTGCAAACGCGATATAACTAAAAGATTTGTTGAATAAAACGGGAGTTTTGCGCATCAGTCACTGATAAACTCACGCCGTTTGATTGACAGCTTCAGTGTGCGCTGCTCCAACGATTACAAAGGGGGCTTTCTTTGATCGATTTCTTTATATAATTTATATAGTTTGATTTACTGACACACAGACAAAGATCATCTGACTGTACATGAATCATTAATATCAGATCAGGCATTAGATTTAACACAGTTACTGACATGTTGTCGCATTACTGTCGAGTTCAGGCACTGCAATCCTCAACGGCATGTTTATTGCTTGGTTTATTGGACTAACAATGAAGTTTTCAACTCTAAAACTTACAGGATATTCTTAAAGTATGATGACCTCTTATATGTCAAAAGCTCAAGGAAATTTTGATTTCTCAGTTCATCACTCCTTTAATTTGTGTTCCGAAGATGAACAAATAATAATTTTTGGGTGAACTAACCCTTTAATGTTGCAAAATTCATCAATTATGAAGCAAATTCAGCTGTAAAGCACCTCTACAGAAGAACAGTGTCATTATTCACATTGAGTCAGTTCAATGTTGATTCAGTTCAGTTCAATAACTGTGTCAGCCAGTCTCAAAGTTCTATCAATTATGAGATGACTTCAAAGACATCTCTACAGAAGGCAATAGTGTCATTTGGCTTAATTTAGTTAAGTGTTGATTCAGTTCATTTCAATAAATGTCAAAGTTGCAAACTTCAAAGTCATCCCTACAGAAGACAATAGTATATTATCTAGTGTCATTCAGTTCAAGATTTGTTCTCATCTGATAGTGTCAGTACAGTCAAATGATTAATATTACTGAATATAAATTGTCTTTTAAACCTTACCTGAGCAAGCCCAAGGTGACAATTATAAAAACTAGCTAAACACCCTCTATAATGCAAAACAGGAGTGTCTTAAAAACTCTTGATTTGTTTTTTTTTTTTTTTCAATGCTAAAGCAGGAAGATCATGTAAACTTATTTGACAAAAGCTCTCCACCAGATGAAATTCACCTGTCAGAAAGAGACCGTCTCTGCTAATGGGTAGACAAACACACACACACAAAAACAGTGTCTTTTTCTTTGCTTCATTAACCCTGAATATTAAAATGGATCTCATTCTTTTTTGATTTGTTTGTTTTCTCCAGCTTACCCAGAACGACAGCTTTATAGTGAAACTGGTAGTTACTGTAGAGATAAGGGATTGAGGTATCTGTCTCTCTTAGTTCCTTTTTTTCTGTTTCTGTAATCTAAAGCAATCCGTTTCCTCTCAGAAATACTGTACCTCGTGCTCTGAACGCCCTCTCTTATCTGTTTGTGCCGTGGACACAGATCAGTCCCTATTTACAGCTTCAATTGGACGTAATAATTGAAAAGTACATCTGAATGTTTGTCAGTGGAAAACACTAGAATTAGACCCCCCTTCCTCTGTTTCTCTCTGTTTTCCCCCCTCTTTTGTTTGTGTGGCAGTGGGCAGCCCAGAGGGGGTTGTGCCCCTTTCATACCCCAGTAATTGATGAATTGTATGTGGTATGCAAATGAGAATCCATAAATCTTATGAATGACAGCTTAATTTATGTGAGCCTTAATGAATGCAGGATTAGATTTTAATTAAATGTCCTCAAAGGCACCCTGAGTTGTACATTGCATTTTTGTTCTCTCTCTCCCCCTCTGACTCACTCTTTCATAGACTACCATGTTAATCTTAAGTCTTGTTTCCTGTGCACATCTGTCCTCTCAAATGAAGTATCTAGAAAAATTGCAGTGATAAAAAAACTCTTCATTTTGCGAACGGAAGGGGGTCGTAGTTAATGAATCATACAGGGAGAGGGAGAGAGTTAAAATGGTGCCTTATCTTCTGATCTCTCTTTGAATTTCTTGAGTCATTTCCGCTGCACGGCTTAACCACATTTAATCTGATTCCATCAGTATCAGTTTAATTAAAATATCGCCCCATTAGGAATTATTAAAAATGTCAGCCTGTTAGGCATTCAGCATGGCTGTTGGAAGAGAGAAGACAGTCCTTCAGCAGAACTGCGTCATTAGCACTAACGTTCTAGCGCGTCTCTCAGAGTATGCTGTTATTGTAAACAGAATCAGAAGATGATTGTGTTTGCGCGGATATGTGCATGTGTTTGTATAAAACATGAAGCCGCATGGGTTTTAATTGGTTGTTTGTAAAGAGGAAAACTGTGCAAAAGACCACAGAAGGAAAAGACCACAGAAGGACATCCAGCAGGATCTCATATCTGGAAACAGAGATAAGATGTGTGTGTGTGTGCAAGTGTGTGAGAGTTCATGAAAGAAAGAAGTGCAATAGAATGAGATGAAATAAAATGCTGTTGTCATTTGGGTCAATGCCAATAATAGTGTCCATGAAAAAGAAAAGGATAAATCGTTAAAGGAGGTTAAAAAAACAGGTGCCAAATTCTTAGAAATGTGCTCTTAGAAATATATTCATGTTATTTCATATGGTTTTGAAAACTTTTGAAAAACTTAAAGTTTAATTACAAAAACATGTCAGGTGGTGTAACCCAGTAAAAAATAATTAAATATCATTAAGATTTTATCGAGTTGTGTCACATTTTACAATCTGAAATAACCTTATTGACCTTGTCACACAGTTATAAGTGTCTGCAGGGGTCCTCTCTATGATATCATTTCCTGTTTTGTGTTTTTCCCCCATTCCATTTTATCATTTAACATTATGGGAATGTTACTATAGGAATCAAACAAATATGTTACACTCAAAAAAATAACTCTTTGAACGAACATAAAAAAATCATGGAAAGGATTTCCACATAATTAAGTTGCTTTATTTCAGCATTATTCCAATTTAATGTACTTACGTTGGGTCAGCTTAATTTATTAAGGTTGATTCAACTTATTTACTATGGTTGGGCACAGCTTAATTTAATAGTGTCAGCCCAACTAATTTGCAATGTTTTGGAAAATAAATAAAAAGCAATAAATAAATAAATAAATAAAAAATTGTTTTCATATACATTTTACAATTAATTCTTCTTGTTTAATTTTGTGATTTATATAACTTCTGTGATGTTCCGTATTAGAAATCTAGATGTGATACTGGATTCATCCTAAATTAAACTGCCTTAACCAAAAACATGGTAAAGCCTAAATTGATCATAAGTCCATTGGTGGCAATGGTTTTACAATCAACATAGGCTTACAATGCTTTTGGGAAATGCAACCCAGAGCACTACCACAGTAATTACTTTCTTATTAAAGTAATTTGGAAGTTTGTTAGCAGGTCCTCAACCCAAGCACAAGTGCAACAATTCACCACAATGGTAACCCCAAAACTATTAATTAACAGAAACTTTTAAATACCAACATAATAGAACAGTAAACATTAAAAAGTCTCTCCATTTTCTCATCTTCCTAAAAACTGCTTAAAATAACACTTTATTTCAACATTTACTCTCCCAGTTCAGCACCTTTGCAAAGCATTATGGGAAGTGAAAATCCTGTTTGATTGAATCCTGGTTGGGTTTACTTGATTGAAACATGTTATTCCAATATGAAAACATCAAGTTAAGTCAAAGAGTGATTGTTTCAAGTCAATTTAACATGAATGAATCACATTTAAACCAGAAACCTGATACAATGGTGTTGAATCAAAATAAATTGTTTAAATAAACTGAACAGCATCAAAAAATCTTTTTTTGAGTGTAGATGAACATCCAACTAAAACTATCAGAAAAAACATTCCACGAACAAGGAATAAATAATGTTTTTGTGCTAACATTTTGAGAACATTATTAAAGACCAGATAACTCTGAACAAACATTATATTAACATTACTGGAAGAATGTTTGTTCATAACTTTGAGAAAACCTTGCCAGAATATTAGCCACATTTCTGAGAACATTCCCATTTACTGGGAGCATTATTTACTTAAAGACCCCTAAAAAATTAAAAGCTATTTTATTTTAGAAGTGCAAAACATTTCATTATAGATGAGGTGTAATCAAGTTATTATATGTATGAATTTCATTGTAAACTATTTTTGAATAAATTAATAGATCCAGACAAAAATGAGCATCATGTCTGGCCCATTTTCATCCACGTGTACAACAGCAGTCATCATCTCACACAGACCAGTCCTGACTCCTTTTGTGTGTGTGTGTGTGTGTGTGTAGGGTGAGAGAACGGGGTGAGAAATAAACCTGTGATAATCCTCTCCCATTTCAAAGGTCAGGCGCTGTGATAAAATAGCTATTTTGTTCATTTATTTACTCTCTGCAGTGGACAGATAAAGAAACACTACAATTAGGGAATTGAGAGAGGGAGATTTTAAAAGGGCAAACGGTGGGGACTTTAATATTTTATGAAGGATGATTGGCGCTCACAAGCACTGGGGGAGGTGTGAGCAGCGGCTCTGTGTGAAATAGAGGACTTTTTTCTAGAATACTCAGCTAAATGATGAAGTTTTTTTTTTAAAAAAGTGAATGCTTTCCATTAAAGGTTTCTCTAAAATCTGACACCCTCTTCAGTCGGTACAGATAGAGATACGCGGAGGGTCAGAGCAATCAAAAGTGTACCGTGTTAAGTCAAACAGGTGAAAATGGACCATAACCTACTTCCCATCCTATTTAGACTCAATTAGGTAAACCTGGTTGTCTAGATAAACACCTCAAGTTAATGCAGATGGTATTTGTGTGTGCTACAGAGAGCCGTGGCTGATTTTAGCACATGTACCGTAAACTCAACAAATTTAAATTGCACATGAATGCACAAGAGCAGGTAACAAGGTGCGCAGCATGCATTATACATGAGTAAAAAATCGGCTGATTATGGAAAAGGGAGATGAGTCTACTGTGTGATCTAATTAGAAAGAGAGAAAAAAGAGACGGGAGGGGGTACAAGAGATGGCAGAAAAAAGACTGTCCTTGAGAGTATTTACTGACGCATGCAAGTATGCATAGTAGATTAGTTTGGCTCTGAACAAAAATGGATGTGTGTGCTAATCATACCTTCATTTTTGAAAATAAATAAATAGTTAGTTAAATAGCTAGTTGTCACACTTTTTTACTCCAGTGACCATTTTTCATGTATTTATAAACATATACTTTGGCTACCAAAAAAAAAAAAAAGGAGACAAAAAAAGAAAAAAAAAGGTTCTACCATTATTGTGATATGGAGTAAAAATATAATTAATTGAATAGAAGTTGACAAGATGCCCCACTGGGAGTGGAACAACCTATTATCAGCTTTTCAGCAGAATCTAAACAGGAAAAAAAGTAAAACAATTCAAGTAACAAAAATTTAATTAAATTAAAATATCAAACTATCCCAGTTTATTTTTAATTATCCATTGTTTACCAAAGCTAAATATGATGAGTTTGGAGGACAGAAATCACTAAACTATTATTATTTTTATTATTACTAAGAACAATTTAAAATATATGTTTGAAACCAGCATACAAAACCACAGCAATAGAATACACACATATAATTAGACATTTGAGAACATATAGTTACTGTGATATAGCCCTTTTGACAACTTCCCTGTGTGACAACTAACCTCAGGCCTACTTGTTAGTTTCTAATCATTCTGTAGCATGACTACTCTTCATTTGAGTGACGTGATGCAGTAAAACTACAGCATTCCCATTATAATCAACAAAACTGTCTACACTGCAACTTGCAATGTGCAAGCAGTTTATTAGCTTCTAGATGGGTTGTTACATGTAACCAAAATGAAATGCTTGTCTGACATTTTGTTTTCATCTTTCAGCTCCAGACCTGGCAGACCTCCTAAAAGGACCCAGAGTGTGACGTCACCCGAGAGCCCTCACGTCCTGCCCCACTCCGTCTCTGGACTCATGTCCTCAGGAATGATGTCTCACACTGGTAAGAAAATGAGGAAATGCTCCTACCTCACTGTTACTGCCATAACAAACAAATCTCATTCCTTCTAAAATGAGAACAGCAGAATTTAAGATGATCAAATCAGGATTCATAATTAAAAGTGAAAGGAGAATAGGAAAAGGAAGTAGTTAATTAATCGTTTAGATGAAGACTTACACTGTGTCCTAAACAGATGCAACATAGTAAAATTCCAGCGACATGCAATTTGTCTGTTGACAACAGATGCGAAAAGGCTACAAGACGCAACAAAATCAATCACATATCACAGCCAATCAGATGAGCATGTGCATCTTCCCATAAGCACACTGCTGTCTCACACTTGCAACAAAATAATTAAATTAATAAAAAATGAACCAATTTAACATTATTCAAAATATATACTCAGTGATTGATACAATCCTTGTCATAGAATACACTCGGTTGTTCATATAAAGTTTAAAGTTTTAACTTTATTTTTATCTTTAAAGGGATAGTTCACCCAAAAATGTAAATTTTGTCATTAATTACTCAGCCTCGTGTTTTTTCCAAACTCGTAAGACTTTTGTCCATCTTTGGAACACAAATGAAGATATTTTTGATGAAATCTGAAGATGATGATACATGGGCCAACTTTTTTAGCAATGCTGCTGAGTGACGTTGCTTGGGCACTTTCCCATTGAGAATGAGCAACAAATTTCTGTCTGGATACTTTAGATAGGTCATTGGCAATTTTTTGAGATCCTCCAATCAGAATGCTAGCAGTCGTTCACGTGACCGGCTTGGAGATTTCAGAAATAATTAAAACAAGATGGCGGCCTCTCAGTGGCAGTGGAGCGAAGAAAAGAAAACTTATATCTCTTTACGCTGTTAAGTTGTCATGTGTCAACCCAAAACAGGTAATTTACCTCATTTAATGCTTAACATACCAACAGATGTCCAATTTAATGTACCTAGGCTGTAATATAGCCATCGAATATTTTTAGTTAAATACTAAAAAGACGCATTCTGTGTATTGTCTGCAGTGGCGTAGGCCCGTGAAAGTAGCTTTTGACGCGATCGACCCAGGTTCGAATCCACCTTTTGCCAAACTCGCTCTTCTCCCTTTTCCCATCACAAATCAGATTAGAAAGGCTTTTATTTTTAATAAAAATGAAGAAAACATTTGAAGAGTTGCCTAACAAGTGTTTAATAATAAAGTATGTATTGCTTCTGCTATTTATTGCTTTATAGATTTGCTTCTCTTTGATTGGTTGCTGCCAACTGTCCGTTGCCCTAATTAGTTGCCCTGTGTCTTACCACGTTGCCTGTTGATGGCAACATTTCCCAGCAACATTGCTCAAAAATTTGCCCTGTGTATCATCACCTTGAGAGCTTTCTGTCCCTCCATAGACAGCTACATAACTACCACTTTGATGCTTCAAAAAGTTCATGAGGAGATTGTAAAACTAATCCATATGAATTGAGTGGTTTAGTCCAAATTTTCTGAAGAGACTCAATTGCTTTTTATGATAATTAGGTTTAATTTAGATTAAACATTAAACATTCATCAGCGAACATAAACAGAAGCTCAACCAAAACTGCTTGATGCGTGAGAACAAACCTCTTGCAGAAGCTCTAATGTGCTGCGTAACACACAAGAATGAACCTCATTGGTTCTCGCACATCAAGCAAACATGCTTGAGCTTCTGTTTACCACAACTGATATGTGAGTTGATGAATAAAAGCCTATGTTCGTCATATAAAGTGATCGAGTCTCTTCAGAAAATTTGGACTAAACTGCACAATCTCATATGGATTTGTTTTACGATCTCTTTATGAACTTTTTGAGGCATCAAAGTGGAAGTTACATAGCTGTCTATGGAGGCACAGAAAGCTCTCAGATTTCATCAAAAATAGTTTAATTTGTGTTACGAAGATGTACAAAGGTCTTACAGGTTTGGGACGACATTTTGGGAGGTCATTTTTGGGTGAATTAAGTTATCTTCAAAATCTGAGGTATGTATTATGTATTGTCTCTTTCATTATTGCTATTAAGGTCATGCAAAAATAACTTACATGTTTTGTACAATACTACAATAGTTTAATTTAAGCAACTGAGATAATCATTGAATTGTCAACAAAAAATTCTAAAAGTAGTATCCCCAGTCGTGTATTGCTGCCATGGCTGGTTAGGTCAAAAGATACCCTTTATCATGTGTTGCGTCTTCAATTCGTGTCTAGCTAGGCCACGGTGTTACATGCATCTATAGAGAGGCTGAAATAGGAAATAAAGGGAATTTTTTTTTTATTGGGAGAATCAATCAACAAATGACTTTTTCTCGGCATCTTAAGCAGGGATAAGAGTATTTTAAAATAAAGCTAAATTTAGTTCTCAGTCCTTTCCTTTCTTTGCCTTTTTAATCGGTTTCTTGTGCTTATTGTTACAAACCAGTTGCAGCCTGTTATGCTTCTGTGTCAGTCACTTTAAACAGCACTTATCTGAAGTGACGCAAATAAACAATCTGACTCATGCTGTGCTGTGGAAAAGCCCAAAGCCAACAAAACACAGCTATTGTTTCCACACTCACAATGCAGGTTTGCCCGAGGTAGTATGTAACCTCATCTTGCCAACTCTAATTTGCCCTTTATTGTGTTGTGATATTATGATTAAAACCTATTAGATTTTGCCTGGAGATATGTTCACCTCACCCTCTGTGGTGTCAGCTCTCCTCTTGCTCAAGAGAGTATCATTTAAAGCGTCACAAATTATGTCCATTCCGCATGTGAAGCTAAATGCACAATTGCCGCCCGACTTCTAAGCTGCCCTTCTCTTTGTGTATGTGTGCGTGCTCAGTCTGCTCGTTGCAACTTCTCAAAGAGAGCCCCAAAAAGGGCCGCACATTTGTACTCGTTTAGAAAGAGCAGGTGATGGAGAGAGAAAGAAAATGCTCAACAGCACAGGCCTCTTTTATCTTCGGCAGAGGTCACACTATCAATGTCAGCCACAGAGATGGAAACTCAAAGGCCACTAGGGAGATAGAGAGAAAGAGAGAGAGGACAGTTTTTTCCCTCTTTGAGTGGATTGCAGACCGAGAGTGGGGAATGCTTTGATATCGTCCTCTTCACAGGCTGAAAAGGGACCTTGGCTTTCATGCTCTGATCTTGACATTTAGTGAAAGCATTTGGAGAGCAACTGAGAGAGTGAGAAAAAAAACACCCCACTCCTAAAGCTCGCTGCCAGAGCTTGCCTCATATTTGCACATAACTGTTGTGCATCGCAGCCAAATGCCAGCGAGCAAAAGTTAAATTTCAGAACGGTTTGCCCGGACTAGAGCGCTGATTTTAAAAGGATGGGTTTTAAACGTGTCAGAACTGGATGGATGCTTTTACAAAGTCAGTGTTTGGGATGAATAACTGTATTTTACTAGAAAGTGTGACTTTCAAATTGTCCTGCTTGTACAACAATGTACAGGAGCCGATCAAATACTGTCTGTATGAATGAGTAAGTCAAGCCAACGGTGATGCAATGTTATTTAATAAATGAATAAAGCTAAGATACTTGTTCATCTGTTACCTTAATTAACCAAAAACTGCACATTTGGGTTGTGCTCAAACCACAAAACTAGAGGTAGCAGTTCTGGTACAGTGGTAACTGTGACTAGATCTAAAAAAAAACTGTAGTCACGTTGACTATTTTAACAATGTTTTTACTACTTTTCTGGACCTTGAATGTGGTAATTTCATTGCTTTCTGTGGGGGATAAAAAAAACTCGATTTTTTTTTTTTCATCAAAAATATCTTAATTTGTGTTCCAAAGATGAACGAAGGTCTTATGGGTGAGTACTTAATGACAGAAATGTTATTGTTAAAAATGATTTAACAATAAACAATAGTATTGTAATGAATGAACATTAACCTAGATTGATAAGTGCTTTAAAATGTTGTTAATTGTTAGTTCATGATACCTAATTAATTTAGGTATTCATAGGGTATTAATTTAGGTATTCTTAGGTATTAAGTTCTGCAAACGGATTTGTTATTATTATATCACTTTGTTACAGAGAACATATTCAAGAAAAAAAATATAATACATATAAAATTAAAATTACAATAAATTACATGGAAAAAGTGAAAAGAAAAAAAAAACTTGCCTTAATTTTGACTTACTGAGATCTTTTTAAAGCTAGTGGAAGAGGAAAGAGATGAGTAGCCATCTGAGTTGCGTGACTAGAAGCAGCTCTCTGTGCAATGAAGGGAAGCTAATCTAATTTTAATTGAATTATAACATGTGTGCACTGGGGGCAAACACACACACACACACACACACACAAACATACTTAACAAGGGGTATTGGAGACTTGTGACAATGGGCAGGTGCCAGGCAGCTTGAATTATCAGCGTATGACAGGGGAAGCAGATCTCAACTTTAACAGATCCAGGACCTGCTGTTCAAAGCTGGTGTCTGATGTTAGTAGACAGAGGTATGTAGTTTGACTGACTGTAGAACAGTGACGTGGGACAGAGTGTGAGTGTAGCTTTGGGATGACGCTGTTGGTAATAATAGACCTGTTGTTATCATCTAATGTTTCAGTGCCAGTGTGTTCTTCTGTCAAATTCAATTATAGGATGTGAAATATTCATAATTGCCTTCACAAAAGCATTTGAATGAAGCACATTTATGGAAAAGCAGTGAGGTGAATCTGTTAACAATTATTCATATTCACATATTCTCACAAGATTTAGGCAACTGAAGTGATAGATTTTTTTTTTTTTTTTTTTTTTTGGAAAAGGCAAAGAAAACTGAATGATTATGAATTAACACTTTTTCTTTCTCTCTGTTTAAAACTCTGACAGGCCTAACAGCTGCCACGCTTGCTGAAGCCATGAAGAAGAAGATCAAATTGGAGGTGATGAATAGTTACCATGGCAATAACCACGGCACAGATTCTGAGAACGGTGACATCACCTCCAGCATGGGTAAGTGTCAGTTCCCCTGTTAAAGAGATGCTCACATGTCAAGCCATCTCAAATGCTCAGACCCTACAAAGTCTGGCCCAACACTAAATGCAGAAAAAATGCTTTTTTTCTGTTCATGCTGTGTATTAGACTTTTATTATCCAATCTTAAAGTAACCAACTGTTTGTATTCCTAGTGCTTCTCATGTTATTGCCTACTTAAGTTGAATTGCAAATATTGCCTCTTAATGGAAAAGTTTCTGTAACCTGTTAATGTAACGCAAAATGAAGATCCTGCTTGTTCACACCAAGAATGATTTCTTCCAAAGAAAAACACAAGACGAATTTTTCAAAAAAATCTTGGCCACTCTTTCCAATATAATGAAAGTGAATAAGAATTGCATTGATTATAGTTTATAAGAGAAGTAAAGATGTCAGATCACTCATATCATTCTTTTGAGTCAGACCTAATCAATGAATTGTTTGATCCAGTTCACTGAACTGTCTGTATGGTTGATTTGAATCAGACTGACCTGGATCTCAAGTTTAAGTCAATGATACAATCGCATCAGTTAACAATAGAAGTAAAGATAATCAGACCACAGCTTCAGCAGGCTTGGAGTCAAATGGATTACTTCTATACTGCTTACATTATGATGCTTCGCTTTTCTTTCTTTCTTTTTTCAAGCTTGAAATCTCCATTCCCCACTCTTTGAAGTGAGGGGAAAGGATGACAAGTAGCCTACATTATTCAAAATTTCTAGTTTTGTGTTTCATGGAACAAAATACGGGTTTGGAAAATTATGTGGGTGAGTAAGTGATGAAAAGTTTAAAGTCTGTGTAAAGTAAGTCTGCATGATAAGTATAAAGGCCCTAATATACTTGTGGCAAAGTTCATGTACCAGCACAAATTTTGGTGTAATCTCTGCATCAGAAAAGTAATGATTGTTTTCAGGCAGGTTTTCCAAACACTCCCCTGTCTGTCATTGGTTGAACCAACAAGTAGTCCCGCCCCAATCTCATTGCCACAGTATTTACACTGTGCGTGTATATATATATATATATATATATATATATATATATGTGTGTGTGTGTGTGTTTAACCCCTCACCCAGGTCCTACTCGCCCCGCAATGCGCGGGTCTCGGGCGTGGGAGTCGCTCTAACAAGGAGGCTAAAGGCTGCAACCTCTAACGTCAGTCGCTAGAGCATCTCTTGAGATGAGAGGACTACTAGCTGGCCTCTGTTACATATATACAGTCAAACCAAAAAATTATTCAGACATTTTTGTGATATTTTTGATATATTTTTAGTAGTGAGTGCAGGACATTATAGTTCATTTATGTAAGTGAGAATAGCAAAATAAAGTAAACTGTGACATATTATACCCAAAAATTCTTCATACAGTGGACTACCAGTAAAATTCATAAAAATTGGAACCAAAAGTGATCAAAGACTATAGAATAACACAAGACGCGTCACTCATATTATTATGAATGGGAGAAAGTGCAACGCGCAATATGGTGGAATAAGTCCCGCCTTCTAAATAAGAGCCAATCGCCGATTGGTAAAGTCTATAGAAACGCGTTAGTCAGATGCGTGCCTCCGAAATGAGGCACAAGAGATGAGCATTTAGGACTGCGCATGCACATTAGGTTGATCCAGCCTGAAAAATACAGTTTTTTTTGTCATGATTCAAGCGTTTAGAAACAAAATTTATGAGACAGTTGTTGTCAGATTTCATTGGTGATTTGCTTAAGTGTTACCTGACCTGACATAATTAAGATTTTTTTTTTTTTAATTGATTCAGTTTAACTCTGAGATCTTGTCATATTTTATTGCCATTTTTTTATGGTATTAATGAATGAAAAGTTCAAGGTGTCTGAATAATTTTTGGTTTGACTGTACATATACATATATATACATATATACATACATACATACATACATATATACAAGCTTTAATAAAATAGGGAACTTGCGATTATTCTATGATGCAGTGCTTATTTTACAGAAACTGTGCATTGATGCAGTACTTATTTTTCAGAAACTGTGCATTGTAAGCAGATTTAAGCTAGAAAATACCATGAAAATGAGGTTGTGACCTTTCTGGGGAGAAAAAACGTGAAAACAGAGGCCAGGATGTCACAGCGAGAGGGATAAGTGTGAATAAGATTAGCCAGGTTTTACCCACAAATGCTAATAGGGAAGAGCTTTTTTTTATCTTCAGCAATTTAGAGTGAGAATAACCTTGAGTGTGGACTCTTGGTGTGGAATATTAATATAGTTGAAGAGAGCTGAGTGGTGCAGAACCACTCTCTCTTATCAACTCTCTTTCCTTTAACATTCTATCCATCTTTGAAATTTCTGTCTCTTTCCATCTACCAGGTTTTGTGGCCTGTAATTTTAATACTGACACAAAGACAGCCTTATCTGGGGAACATATCTGAAAATATCAGTCTCTCATGCCTGTGTTTTGAACCTGAACCCTCATCCACTGATCATATAATTATTTACATTTGACAAACACAAACTGTTCCCAGAATAGTACTCTTAGTCTGAGAAATGTGATACATTTAAACCCTGAAGATTGAAGAGAGCTGAAGGGATGTGTGGCATGTATGAGGCTAGCCAGACAGATACGGCAGTGTTAGAGCGGAACTCCAGTGGCACTGATCCAGTTGGTGATTGGGGCACTGTTTTTAGCAGCTCCCCCTCTGCCCTGATTACCAGGATATGAGCTCATCTCTGGTTAAATAGAGGTTCTTATAACAGCTGTGCCCCTGAGCAGGAAGTGGAGGGCTCTGGATATAGTCACACCGTCCTGTCAAGGAGGAATTTGGAGAGGATGTGTCTTGTTGACGTTAAACTGGTGAAAGATAACATGCAGCTAGTTAGATATGTATAGTACACAATCATAAACTCACACAAGAAGGGCTTCATTTTAGATACATAATTCTCAGCAGGTTTTTCTGCAGGACACAGATTTTACATTGGACATTGAGTGGTGACCCAACACACTACCGAAATTGTTTAAAAGCAAAGATGTCCTTAAAATCAACATCAAAAAGTATAATATATTTAAAATACCAATATATGTTAATGTTGATTTATTATTAATGGTAATTTATTTACATTACCATAAAAACGTAAGATTCTTGTCTACATAACTTGAGTATTTAGTCTCTTGAGTTTTGATTTTATGTATTTATTAGCCAGTTCATTAGCCAGTAATTCACCATGCAAAACACATAATGATCACATAATTTAATGCATTCTGGGTCATATTTATGTTTTATTTATAAAGAAGAACAACAAGGATGTCTTTAGCATCTGCCTAATTTGGACAGTTTTGACAGCTGATTGGACACATGGCCCTTGACATTAACAAAAAAAGTGTTCTCCACCACTTAAAAGTTAGATTTATAATAATATCCATCCATTTCTAAAACCGCTCATGAGGATGCTGAGTGTGTCCCAGAGTTTTCCCACATGGAAAGAACCTATATGTGGATATATGCGCATATATGAAACCTATATGCAGTGTATATGTACATATATGCTGCATATATGCACATATATGAGAATATATATGCTGCATATATGCGCATATATACTGCATATATGCTATATTGCTTCTTCATATCCATATATATGCCCTATACATACAAGATATGTCTTCTATATAGCTAATGGCAGGATCTGGTCATTTTGTAGCTCATATCTCATTTTTGACTGTCATACATGATGCCTAGCTCATATTTTCTATTATCAAGGCAAAAACTAAGAATTAACGAAAAAAATTATGCAAGAACTTATGTATGTGCGAATGTAGCAGTTATGTATTTAGACAATTATTTTGTGATTCCACTTGCCATGACCATATTTGGGGTTTCCTGCCGCCATGCTGACTTGGGGTGTTGACGCACTTTGCTGCTTCCCAGTCTGCATGAGACATCACAGCGGTAGGTCGCACAAAGTTTTTGCGGTGATTCAATTAAGGCCATGTTTCATGTAACAGCTGAATTCACATGATATATTTGTATGATTGTAATCCAAAACCCCTCTGTGATGTACATTCAGATGTTTCGTTGATTATTTTTCTTTACTTAAGTTACTTTTAATATCTCTCTTTCTCAGCATTGTGCGTTGCTGCCGCATGCTGTTTGTATGCTGCACAAGTCCTCATATATTGCCATTTGTGTTATACAGAATAAAGTGAGGACCTGATGGCAAGATTTTTCGCAGTCTGTCTTTGATTACGACACAACGCAGAAAACACACCGCTACACGAACACGTGAAATTGGTCCCACATGGAAAAAACCTATATAAACATATATGTTTCAATATAGGTTTGATATAGGTTTTTAATATATGTGACATATATAAAATTGGCCGTTTTCCTATATTATGTGTACATATATGTACATATATGTGTATATATATATATGTGTACATATATGTGTACATATGTGTACATATATGTGTGCATATATGTGTGCATATATGTACATAAATGTACATATAATATAGGAAAACGGCCAATTTTATATATGTCACATATATGTAAAACCTATATCAAACCTATATTGAAACATATATGTTTATATAGGTTTTTTCCATGTGGGTTGTGCCATAGGCAAGGAAACACCCTGGATGCATGGGCAGCCCCTCACAGGGCAAACACAGACCTTCACACATACAGACAATTTAGTGTCAGTTCACCTTTTGTGCATGTCTTTGGATTGTGGGATAAACCGGTGAACCCATACCAACAAAGGGAGATCATGCAGACTCCACACAGAAAGCATCCTGACTCAGTTGGGACTCAAATCAGAAACTGTCTTGTTGTGGGGCAACAATGCTACCCTAAATGAAAATGTTGTCATTAATTACTACCCCCATGTCGTTCGACACCCGTAAGACCTTCGTTCATCTTCAGAACACAAATTAAGATTTTTTTGATGAAATCCGAGAGGTATATGACTCATCCATAGACAGCAATTTAACCAACACTTTCAAGGTCCAGAAAGGTACTAAAGACATCGTTAAAACAGTCCATGTGACTACAGTGTTTCAACCTTAATTTTATTAAGCAATAAAAATACCTTTTGTGCGCAAAAAACAAACAAAAATAACTTTATTCAACAATTTTCCTCTTCCATGTCAATCTCCTACGCAGTTGATGTAGAACACATACAGGTAGTGCAGCGCTTCCATGTTTACAATCGAACTAACCCTTTAATTCTATGCATAATATATACTACATTGCCAAAAGTATTGGGACACCCCTCCAAATCATTGAATTCAGGTGTTCCAATCACTTCCATGGCCACTGGTCTATAAAAAAAAGAACCTATGCATGCAGACTGCTTCTACAAACATTTGTGAAAGAATGGGTCGCTCTCAGAAGCTCAGTGAATTCAAGCGTGGTACCGTGATATGTTACCACCTGTGCAATAAGTCCATTCGTGAAATTTCCTCACTACTAAATATTCCACGGTCAACTGTTAGGGGTATCATAGTAAAGTGGAAGCAATTGGGAACAACAGCAAATCACAGAGCGGGGTCAGCGCATGCTGAGGCGCACAGTGTGCAGAAGTCTCCAACTTTCTGCAGAGTCAATAGAGACCTCCAAACTTCGTGTGGCCTTCAGATTAGCTCAAGAACAGTGCGCCGAGCAGCTGCATCCAAGCCTTACATCACCAAGTGCAATGCAAAGCGTCGGATGCAGTGGTGTAAAGCTCACCACCACTGGACTCTAGAGCAGTGGAGACGTGTTCTATGGAGTGACGAATCACGCTTCTGTCTGGCAATCCAATGGATGAGTCTGGGTTTGGCAGTTGCCATTAGAACGGTACTTGCCTGACAGAATTATGCCCAGTGTAAAGTTTGGTGGAGGGGGGATTATGGTGTGAGGTTGTTTTTCAGGGTTTGGGCTTGGCCCTTTAGTTCCAGTGAAAGGAACTCTTAATGCTTCAGCATACCAAGACATTTTGGACAATTTCAATTTCAACTTTGTGGGAACAGTTTGGGATGGCCCCTTCCTGTTCCAACTTGACTGTGCACCAGTGCACAAAGCAAGGTCCATAAAGACATGGATGAGCGAGTTTGGTGTAGAGGAACTTGACTGGCCTGCACAGAGTCCTGACCTCAACCCGATAGAACACCTTTGGGATGAATTAGAGCGGAGACTGCGAGCCAGGCCTTCTCGCCAACATCACTGCCTGAGCTCACAAATGCGCTTCTAGAAGAATGGTCAAAAATTCCCATAAACACACTCCTAAACCTTGTGGAAAGCCTTCCCAGAAGAGTTGAAGCTGCAAAGGGTGGGCCAACTCCATATTAATCCCTGCAGATTAAGAATGGGATGTCATTAAAGTTCATGTGCACGTAAAGGTAGGCATCCCAAAACATTTGGCAATATAGTGTATATACAGTTGAGCTCAAAAGTTTACATACTCCTTGCAGAATCTGCAAAAATGTTAATCATTTTAACAAATTAAGAAGGATCATGAAAATTGCATGTTGTTTTTTATTTAGTACTGTCCTTAATAAAGTATTTCACATAACAGTTGTTTACATAAAGTCCACATAAGAAAAAAATAGCAGAATTTATAAAAATGACCCCATTCAATAGTTTACATACCCTTGATTCTTAATACTGTGTGGTTACCTGAATGATCCACGACTGTTTGTTTTGTGATGGTTGTTCATGAGTCACTTGTTTGTTCTGAGCAGTTAAACTGAGCTCTGTTCTTCAGAAAAGTGACTGTATGTTTTTGAGATACATCTTTTCACATTGAGGACAATTGAGGGACTCAGACAAAACTATTATGTAAGCTGCAAACATTCACTGATGCTTTTGAAAAAGAAGTTGATGTGCAATTTTTTTTAATTTTGTTTAAAGAACGTCTCGGTTACGTATGTAACCCTCGTTCCCTGAAGGAGGGAACGGAGACGTACGTCAGTAGTGACCGACGAATTGGGATATCGCTTAGAGAGCCCTATCATCTTCGTGTAAACTAAAACAAGCCAATGGAATTGGCGTGCGATATTTGCATAATGCGCACCGCCCCCGACAGGTGTACATAAATAGGAAGCGGATGCAATCGCACTCTGTTTTTCGCTGAGGAGACAACTGGTGTCCGCACTACAGCGAGGGTACAGAAACTGTGGCGACGGGACGTACGTCTCCGTTCCCTCCTTCAGGGAACGAGGGTTACATACGTAACCGAGACGTTCCCTTTCAGTCGGTCACGTTCGACGTACGTCAGTAGTGACCGACGAATTGGGATCCCAACTAAAGCGCCACAGTTACGAAACCCCTTCCAGTGCCCAGCGCAAGCTCAGCCGCCCATAGCACCGGCTGACGGTGAAGGGGGCGCGCTTACACCGAGAGGGTCTACTGCTGTCTAACCACTACCCACTAGTAAACTAGACTACACTGGGGAAGCGAACCCGTGAGGGACGCTGCGGAGACCACTACCTACCCAATGGGGGAGGAGTTTACGTGGGAATACACATATGGACTGGCCCGGGGGGCAGTACGCATATGGAGTCCCTGGGATGGCTCCACCTGGTTAGGGGGAGACTCATCTGACAGGTGACAGCAGAGCTGGCTCTGCTAAGGGAAAGACACGGACTCGGCCCGTAGGGAGTTTTAAACCGTGGACAATTGCACATATGGGACCGCTCACGTAGAGGGGTCACGACATATGGGCCCCAGCCAACAGACAGCGTCAGCGACGGATGTAGGCCTGGCATCAGACACTCCGCAATGTCCGAGCCGAAGGGGGAGGCGGAGGAACTCGACAGGGTTCGCCAAGCGGGGAACTCGACTGGAGTGAAGTATGCACGTATCCGGCCAGTGGCGGGAATGGCATTGCAAGCCGACACTTAGAGCAGGTACAACACGTCTACCGACTAGTGGATGCGAGTACACGTGAAGATACTGGCTCTACACGTAGGCTATAAAACCTAGCGAACGTGTTCGGTGTCGCCCAGCCCGCAGCTCTACAAATATCTGTCAGCGAGGCGCCATGAGCCAGCGCACCAGACCACCCCTCTGGTGGAGTGGGCTCTCAACCCGAGCGGGCAAGGCACGCCCTGGGATTCATACGCCAAGGCGATGGCATCCACTATCCAGTGGGCCATCCTCTGCTTGGAGACAGCCTTTCCCTTCTGCTGGCCTCCGTAACAGATGAAGAGCTGATCTGAGGTCCTGAAGCTTCGCGTTCTATCCACGTAAACGCGCAGAGCGCGGACGGGACAGAGCAAAGCTAGGGCTGGGTCTGCCTCCTCCGAGGGCAGCGCTTGCAGGTTCACTACCTGATCTCTGAAGGGAGTGGTAGGAACCTTGGGCACGTATCCAGGCCGGGGTCTCAGGATGACGTGAGAAACGCCGGGCCCGAATTCTAGGCACGTTTCGTCGACCGAAAATGCATGCAGATCCCCTACCCTCTTCAGGGAAGCCAATGCAACCAGAAGAACCGTCTTAAGAGACATTAGTTTCAGATCGACTGATTGCAAAGGCTCAAAGGGATGACCCCGGAGAGCTGTGAGAACCAGGGTCAAATCCCAAGAGGGTACGGAGGAAGGGCGAGGAGGATTTAATCTCCTCGCTCCCCTCAGGAATCTGACGATCAGATCGTGTTTCCCCAGGGACTTACCCTCAACTGCGTGGTGATGTGCGGCGATAGCGGCAACATACACCTTCAGGGTGGAGGGAGACAGCCTTCGCTCCAACCCTTCTTGCAGGAAGGAAAGCACGGATCCGACCGAACATGATCGGGGGTCCTCTCGGCGAGAGGCGCACCATTCGACGAACAGGTTCCACTTCAACGCATAGAGACTCCTAGTGGAAGGAGCTCTAGCGGAAGTGATGGTGTCTACGACCGCTTGCGGGAGATCACTCAGAACCTCCGCATCCCGTCCAGGGACCACACGTGGAGGTTCCATAGATCGGGACGCGGGTGCCACAGGGTGCCCCGTCTCTGAGTCAGGAGGTCCTTCCTCAGAGGAATCGGCCAGGGAGGGGCTGTCGCGAGGAGAATGAGGTCTGAGAACCAGGTCCGAGTGGGCCAATACGGAGCCACTAACAGAACCTGCTCCCCGTCCTCCCTGACCTTGCACAGGAGCTGTGCGAGAAGGCTCACTGGGGGAAACGCATATTTGCGCAGACCCGGGGGCCAGCTGTGTGCCAGGGCATCCGTGCCGAGCGTGCCGCCGGTCAGGGAATAAAACCACTGGCAGTGGGCAGTTTCCGGGGAGGCAAACAGGTCTACCTGGGCCTCGCCGAAATGCTGCCAAATCAGCTGGACCGCCTGAGGGTGGAGCCGCCACTCGCCCGCAAGTGGAGGCTGCCGTGACAGCTCGTCGGCTGCACGGTTGAGCACACCTGGGACATGAGTGGCCCGAAGGGACCTCAGATACTTCTGACTCCACAACAAGAGATGGCGGGCGAGTTGCGACATGCGACGGGAGCGTAGACCACCCTGATGGTTGATGTACGCAACGGCCGCAGTGCTGTCTGAGCGGACTAGAACGTGCTTGCCTGACAACAGCTTCTTGAAGCGGGCCAGCGCAAGACGAACCGCTAGCAACTCGAGGCAATTGATATGCCAATGCAGCTGAGGCCCCGTCCAAAGACCTGCCACTGCATGCCCGTTGTACGTGGCCCCCCATCCCGTGGCAGAGGCATCTGTGGAGACCACAGCGTGCCTGGACACTTGTTCGAGGGGTACTCCGGCCCGCAGGAACGAAGGGTCCGACCACCGGACAAGGGTGCGACGGCAGCTCGGTGTCACGGGGACACGGAGCGTGCCGCACTGCCACGCCCATCTCGGGACCCGGCCGCGGAGCCAGTGTTGAAGCGGTCTCATATGAAGCAATCCGAGCGGCGTGACCGCGGCTGCAGATGCCATATGCCCCAGGAGCCTCTGAAAAACTTTCAGTGGAACCGCTGTCCTGCGCTTGAGCGAACTCAGGCAGTTCAACACCGACTGGACACGCGCCTCGGTGAGACGCGCAGTCCGTGCAACCGAGTCTAGCTCGAGACCGAGATAAGAGATCCTCTGCCCGGGGGTGAGTTTGCTCTTGTCCCAGTTGACCCGAAGACCCAACCGGCTGAGGTGAGCTAAAACCATGTCCCTGTGTTCGCACAACTGCTCTCGCGAGCTGGCCAGGATCAGCCAGTCGTCGAGATAGTTGAGAATACGAACGCCCTGTTCCTTGAGGGGAACAATGGCCGCCTCCGCAACCTTCGTAAAGACGCGGGGTGACAGGGCCAGCCCGAAGGGTAGGACCTTGTACTGATATGCCCGACCCTCGAACGCAAACCGGAGGAAGGGTCTGTGTCAAGGGAGAATCGAGACATGAAAGTACGCGTCCTTCAGGTCTATTGCTGCAAACCAATCCCGGGGACGGACGCATTCGAAAATGCGTTTCTGCGTGAGCATCTTGAACGGCATCTTGTGAAGATACCGGTTCAGGACGCGCAGATCCAGGATTGGCCGTAGCCCACCGCCCTTTTTTGGTACAATGAAGTAGGGGCTGTAAAACCCCGACTTCATATCGGCTGGAGGGACCGGCTCGATTGCATCCTTCGCCAGGAGGACAGCAATCTCCGCCCGGAGAACAGGGGCACTGTCCAACGACACCTGAGTGAAGTGGACACCCCTGAAGACCGGGGGACGCCGGGCGAACTGAATCGCATAGCCGAGTCTGATAGTGCGAATGAGCCAGCGGGACGGGCTGGGAAGCGTGCTCCACGCCTCCAGACTCCGAACCAGCGGGACCAAAGGCACCACAGACGCACCGGGGGTGGGGCAGCAAGGCAGAGAGGGACCCGACTCGGGCGGCTTGGAAGCGGCCGCGAGTGGGGTCGGACTCTGCGAGGCAGCAGTGTGCATGGGAGACGGCGCACGGGACGCGGTCTGCGCCATCACACTGCCGCCTGCTGGCGAATGGGGAGGGTGCTGCCAGCGGCGAGGCGGGGCCTGGCACACTGGCAGACACACCTTGTTGTGACCTGGAGTTTGAGGAAACTGCTCTTTTTGTGGCAAAGTGGGTACCGCTGGACTCCGGAGAGCCAGCGGCGGTAGATAGACAGACGCCACAAAATCCCCCCGGCCCTCCTCCGGGGGTGGGAGAGCAGATGGAATACTCTCCCGAAGGGCAGGAACCTTCCGCTCCAGGTCGCCCGTCTCAGGGCCGAGTTTTCCCCGACCGCTTGCCACCTGGCTTGGCAGAGACGGGCTGGGCACCACGTCCGCGACCGGCACCCTGCTGTTTGGCTGGTGTAGGCTGCTGCTTTGCCGACTTAGCAGGGGCGGAGGAAGACGCAGGCGGGCGCCCTCGGCGACGAGCGGGCTGAGGCTGAGCCACGGGCGGCTGGGTGGAGGCAGCAGCGGACCGCCGTGGCATGACATGTCTGATAGCCTCAGCCTGCTTCTGTGCAGCGGAGAACTGTTGGGCACAGCTCTCCACCGCGTCGCCGAAAAGGCCGACCGGAGACACGGGGGAATCCAGGAACCGATGTTTGTCGGTCTCCCTCATGTCTGCCAAGGTCAGCCAGAGGTGGCGTTGCTGGACTACCAGTGTAGACATCGCCTGGCCAACAGAACGCGCTGTCACCTTCGTTGCCCGGAGGGCAAGGTCAGTGGCAGCGCGCAGCTCCCCAAGCAGCTGTTGGTCAGGACCTTCCTGGGGCATCTGCGACAGCGCTTTTGCCTGATAGACCTGCAAAAGGGCCATCGCGTGCAGGGCAGAGGCAGCCTGCCCACAGGCACTGTAAGCTTTCTCAGTCAGACCGGCTGAGAATTCACAGGCCTGGGACGGGAGACGCGGCTCACCGCGCCCGCCAGCGGCCGTTGGACACAACTGCATCGCAATAGACCGCTCGACTGGCGGGAGCTTCGCGTACCCCCTGGCTTCCCCGCCGTCCAGGGTGGTGAAGGCGGACGAGGGACCAGGCCCTGTATGAGCCCCATACGGAGCTTGCCAAGACCTGGTCACCTCATCGTGTACTTCCGGGAAGAAAGGCATTGGGGCGGGACGCTGGATTTGACCAGCGCGACCCCCCCCCAAGTACCAATCGTCCAACCGAGATGGGCCGGGACAGGGTGGAGGGTTCCACCCAAGCCCGACGCACAAGGCGGCCCGGGAGAGCACAGCCGTGAGCTCGGGATCCGATTCGGGCAACACTACCGTCCCGGGCGGCAGCGCGTCCGGATCTTCCCCCGAGGACTCAGGCTCACCTTCCGACGCAGCGGTCGACATCCGATCCGCCGCCAGCACACCAAAGGTAACGGCTGGACAGTCCGTAGAGGGCCCAGCGGAAACCAACGGTGGCACGATGGGTTGCGGTGCTGATGAGGCGGCAGGGGCCCGAGGAGCGTTTCCGCTCGGCGGGAAAGCCCTGACCGGAATCCTCAGGTCGCCCTCTCTATACAGCGCCGTACCGTCATTCCGGTTCCCGGGGCCGGAAAAAACGGTCGTACGTGGCATAGGAGAGGGGACCCCCGCTTCCTGAGACTTCAGGAAGGAGAGCCTCGACCTCAGCACCGCGATGGTCATGTTCCCGCAATGGGAACATGAACCATCCACAAAAGCTGCTTCAGCGTGCAGAATGCCCAAACACGAGATGCAACGATTGTGCCCATCAGCAGGGACCAGGGAACGACCGCATCCATTAACGCACAGACGAAATGACATACTGTCAGGGTTCGTCTGTAAAGCTCTTTTAGAAGGGGAAGTCAACTCACTCGTGCTGAAGCACCCAGGGAGCGACGCGATGTGTCAGGTACACCACTCCCTGACACACCGAGGAACCGGCCCAAATCGCTCACACACACACTCTTTGTGTTGCTGTGAAAACAGCAGTTTTAGAGCTTATAGCTCAGCTCCTCGGACACTCGCGACCTCGCTGAACGTGCCCTCTTCACCAGCACTAAAAGCTCGCTGTGATCCTCTTCTGAGGCAATGTTTTAGAATAAATAACAAACGAAGAAAAGAGTCTTCTAAATAGGACACCAGTGAATGGCTCCGAAGCGAAAGACAGAGTGCGATTGCATCCGCTTCCTATTTATGTACACCTGTCGGGGGCGGTGCGCATTATGCAAATATCGCACGCCAATTCCATTGGCTTGTTTTAGTTTACACGAAGATGATAGGGCTCTCTAAGCGATATCCCAATTCGTCGGTCACTACTGACGTACGTCGAACGTGACCGACTGAAAGGGAACATATTTTTTCATTTAGTTCTGCCCTTTGGAAGCTACAAAAGATACTTACATGTTTCCCAGAAGACAAAAAAAAGTACAATTTATTCTGTTCATCCAATTCAAAAGGTTTACATCCCCGGCTCTTAATGCGTCGTGTTTCCTTCTGGAGCATCAGTGAATGTTTGAACCTTTTTTAATAGTTGAGTTTGAGTCCCTCAATTGTCCTCAGTATGAAAAGATGGATCTCAGAATTATACAGTCACTGCTGGAAAGCATTCAAATATGCAAAAGATGCTGGAAAACCAAAGAATCTGCAGGACCTGAAGCTCAGTTTAACTGCTCAGAACAAACAAGGGACTGATGAACAACCATCTAAAAAAAAAAAAAAAAAAAAAAAAAAGCCGTGGATCATTCAGGTAACCACACACAGTATTAAGAATCAAGGGTATGTAATGAATGGGGTCATTTTTATAAATTCAGCTATATATATATATATATATATATATATATATATATATATATATATATATATATACACACACACACAAATATATTTGTATTAGTTATTATTTACTGTCCTCAAACTTCAAAAGAGAAGAGAAGAGTTTGAAAAGTGAACAAGTAAAGACAGTGTATGTCATGGTCTCCAGGGCTGCAGTTCCACAAGCACATCCACATGTCCATTAGAGCCTGTCTCTCATTCTCATGGGATAGAGCTGACAGATAAGCCGAACTTCCCCAAAAATTGTAATAGAAAAGAAATGGGATTCCTGGAGAACATAATCAGGAAAAAATTGGATGATAAAAGAAGAGCAGTTAATGAAGCGGAACATTTTCTCATTTTTCCTTTTAATTCCTATAACATCATTTTAGAATCAGCATAGAAATGAAATATGAATAAAGAATTCTCAGAGGAGGCACTGAGCAAAAGATGACATCACTGGAGTAGTGTGAACTTTCCTCTAAAACTCTCCACTGATATAAAGTCATTTTTATTTTGAGCCAAAATGGATGACACTGGAAAAGATGACAGGCAGAACTGTCACAAGACCAGAAGTGTGGGGAAGTTTCACTGGTATTACAGAAAATAACCAATAGAGAACAAATGATTGCATGAAGTGCATGAGAAACTTCAGAAAGTTCATAAAGACGTATCGTATGAAAACCAGTGAGGTTTGTTGTCATGCATCATCCAAGCTCGTTTGAGCTTCTGTTGACCATATTTGATGTGCTCTATGTATGTGCATGTGCGTCGATTAATGTCTGTCCATATAAAAGCGATGAAGAGTGGGTGGGAGAGAGTTAGTAAAGCCCAAAGTATAGTTTGCTTTTTACGCGCATGTGAGAGTCAGCGTATAGTCAGCGTGACGCGAATTTCTTCGTCAGAAGAGTACGCGTGTACTGTACGCGCACCACCGGATTTATGTAACCGTACTTGTACGCAGAGGTCGCATTTACGCATTTAATTTTTTTTGCAGTAATTAATTTATCCACAAGGTGGCAACTGTGCCCTGTCGGCGTCGATTCACGAGGTAGTCAAAGAAAAAATGCATAAACAGAACAGACCGGAACCCATGCAAGCTACAGTGACAATGGAGGCAATATGAGAAATTGTGCGAAGAGGTTAGAAATTACCCTCATTTGTACAACTCTAGCATGAAATAATACAAAGATGTTTACATGGGTTGTAAGTCGTGGCAAGAGATTGCTCAAAACTGCACATGCGTCGAACGCCTGTGTATGCGTACGAGTCAAGTGAAGTATACTTTCCAATGCTGTGTGTTCGACTGTGTGCGTTCACGTAAAAAAAAATCTAAGTATACCCAGTATACCCAGTATTTTCATTGCTTTTCATTATGAAGCTGTCGTATGGAATACAGCGACCTTTAGAAAAAAGGACTGAAACATGAGACAGATGTGAGAACACAATGTGAGACGACTCTGCTACACTGATCGAGCACTTTTTATAATTAGTGCCATAAACATTGGTGTGGGAGAAAAAGAGAGAGACTTTTCACAGAGTTCGATGAGTTGAATTGAGTTGCTCTTTCTGAAATGTTCTTGTGAACTCTTGGGCCACCTTGAAGAAAGAACACATTTGAAAGATTTGATAAAAAAACTGTATGTTGGGTTCTACACAAATTTAAAGGTGTGTGTAATTTCACCTCTGGTGTGTAATTTCTGTACTACTAGAGGCACCAAACTAAATCAAAGCTAGTGAGGTAGTCCTGCCACACATGCCACTGGTTGAGCTTATGTTGTTAGGTTCATGACCAAGAGATCACTGCTTGACTGGTTAGCATGGCCCTGTTAGCCCCTGCTGGCAGATGGGTCAATAAAATAATGGTCATTTTTTCTGTGTAGAAATACTTCAACTTTAAAGGACACAGGAGTTTAAAATACAAAAAAAAAAAAAAAAAAAAAATAGAAGAGATGATATAACATATGTTTTTATTCTTTCGTCTTTTTACCATATTCTCACACACTGACAAACACACAATTAAGACCATAATGGTAAAGCTGAATTTTCAGCATCTTCAGCGTCTTCAGTGTCACACGATCCTTCAGAAATCAAATCATTCTCATATGTTGATTTGGTGCTAAGAAACATTTCTTATTATTGTCACAAAAAACACCCAACCAAACAAACAAAAAACAGTTGAAAATGGTTGTGCTGCTTAATATTTTTGTGGAAACCATGAAACATTTTTAGGAAACTCAAAAGAACTATTTTTATTTTAAACAGCTGTGTGTGTGTGTGTGTGTGTGTGTGTGTGTGTGTGTGGACATGGTATTCCCTATGTTATGGTGACCAAATGTCCCCACAAGTATAGTAATACCAGTAAATTTTGACCTTGTGGGAACATTTTTTTGGTCCCCCTGAGGAAACAAGCTATTAAAGTATACAGAATTATCTTTTTTTTTAAATATAAAATAGCAGAAAGTTTCCTGTGTTGGGTAGGTTTAGGGCTAGGGTTAGTGTAGGGGGATAGAATATAGTTTGTACAGTATAAAAACCATTATGTCTACGGAATGTCTTCATAAAACATGGAAACCCAATGCGCGCACGTGTGTGTGTGTGTGTGTGTGTGTGTGTGTGTGGGGGAAAGTTTTTACTGTCACTTTGAATCAATGTAATACATCCTCGCTGAATAAAAGCATTAATCTCTTTCAAATAAATACGTAAATAAATAAAATGGATGGTCATTGCTACTTGAAAAGAAAAAGTCATTGTCCGATCTTTACATTGACTCACATTGAGATGTCTCCTTAATATGTTTATTTGCAGTCATTTCTTTTTTTTTACAAATTCAAATTTTAATAGTCTGTGTTTGTGCTTTAATAATGTGTTTTTGTGCACATGTGTCGTTAGGTTTTTCCACAGACTCTGGGTGTGTATGTTTTGGATTACATGCAGCAGATGCCTGATGCTCATTGTAAACACAAGTAATCACAAGCAGCTGGTCAGGACGACTGCTTCTCTGAGTCTCTGTGTGGCTGTGGGTGGCAAAAGTGTGTGTGTGT
This sequence comes from Megalobrama amblycephala, assembly GCF_018812025.1. Classification (NCBI taxonomy): domain Eukaryota; kingdom Metazoa; phylum Chordata; class Actinopteri; order Cypriniformes; family Xenocyprididae; genus Megalobrama; species Megalobrama amblycephala. The sequence goes on along the minus strand of NC_063050.1, from coordinate 32,807,940 downwards.
GTGTGTGTGTGTGTGTGTGTGTGTGTGTGTGTGTGTGTGTGTGTGTGTGTGTGTGTGTGTGTGTGTTCTCTGTCTAGAGCACTCAATAATTCTGCTGCGTGTTCCTCTGACCAGACAAACAGTGCAAGTGTGGGAGAGCATGTATAGTTTAACAAACTGCCTGTTAATACTTCTTCCTCCAGTTTTGTTCCAAGCCAATCTAATAATTCTGTTTTAAAATTAATTTTGAGCTCAGATTTATTTCTTGTCTCAACCATAGAAGAAAGATCACCTCTGTTTTACAGCCAAATACTGAAGATTACATCCTCCCAGGTTCTTTCATCTGCGTATCAAAATATCTGCACCTTCATTACCTTTTCCTGAAACAGGCCCCAAACCCCTTCAAGGGCCTCACCACATAACCCCTTATTTCCATCTCTCTTTTTCATCCCTTTCTCTCCCCCACTGCGGTTGTTGTTGCTTGTTTTGTGATTATTTCCATAAGGGAAGTAACTCAACAGTAAGCACATGGAGGCATCATTAATTTCATTCTAAGGAGAAACAAGACTTCCGGTTTTCCATAATCCCCTCCCCCACCCCCTGCTGACGGGAATGTGGAAATTACTCCATGGTGTCTAACCACTACAAAGACCAGAGCTAAACGCACAGACTAAACACCTAGACCACAGCTGCTTACTGGCAGCCGCACCTTCGTCTGGGAAATAAAGCTCGCCTATCGCTACTGTTTTATATACGACTGTCAGGCTACAACACGTTTAATGCCTTTATTGGGGAAAGAGAGAAAACAAATAGTCTTATCGTTGGTTAATAATTCATTGGAGATGTTGTAGTGTGTGAGAAATAGAAGTGTACACTGGAATTGGTGCTGTCAGGCCAACAAATGCTTCTCAGAAGTTGGCGTCACAGATAGAGTCTCTTCTTCTCACACACACCTGCCGGTGGTCTCTGTCTCAGGGGAGGTTGGCTTGAGGAAAAGAGAACTGCTGCGTTACCTGCAGGGGGTTACAACACATGCCATGAGCACAAACATTTATGACTGAGATTAAAGTAGCAATAAAGAGGAAGGGGTTTCCAGTAGCACAAGGAAAATCGGAAGCCTCACTTCTGTGTGTACAGTTAATTTAACTATTAAAAGTTGTTTTTATTAACATGTTGCATAAGCTCAAGAAAATATAGATATTTAAACAATAGTTGCTATTTCAGAAAATGAGAAGATTTTAAAGTGTAATGTCAAAATAATGGCATAATTTGCCATTTTGTAAGAATGGTGTACAAAATAATGCCAAAACATTTTATAAACAAAATTTTTACTTTTAAAAAATAATGTTTTTCTTTGATTATAAACACTGTGACAGAATAAATGTTGCACATTTAGCCCAAATTATCATGGAAAGGGGTTATCTAGTACCAAATGGTAGTTCATAGTTATTAATGAACTTATAGTTGCCAAAAATAAAGAAAAAAAAAAGTTTGTTTGAACATTTTTCCTTAACTTGGGTCACAGAGCTAAACGTTTAAGACTGACAAATTCAGTCCACACCATAACTAAAGGATTAGTTCACTTTCAAAAGAAAATTAGCCCAAGCTTTACTCACCCTCAAGTCATCCTAGGTGTATATGACTTTCATCTTTCTGATGAACACAATCGGAGATATATTAATAAATATCCTGACGCATCTGAGCTTTATAATGGCAGTGAACAGGGTTCACGATATGAGCTGAATATATCCACATATATCACGATACATCCACATCCATTCATCATAAACGTGTACTCCACACGGCTCCGGGGGGGTTAATAAAGGCCTTCTGAAGCGAAGCGATGTGTTTGTGTAAAAAAATCCATAGTTAACAAGTTATGAAGTAACTTCCATATTCAGCATACAAAGAAAGTGTAAAACTCTTGCAGTTCAAAAAGCTTACACTACGTCCTACGCCTTCCCTATTCAACTTACGGAAAAACTTAACTGACGAGATGCCAGTTTACACTTTCTTCGTAACTTGAATATGGAAGGCATTCTGGCGTAAGCTAGATATTTTACTTCATAACTTGTTAAATATGGATTTTTTTTGTACACAAATGCATCGCTTTGCTTCAGAAGGCCTTTATTAACCCCCCGGAGCCGTGTGGACCACATATTTATGATGGATGGATGTGGATGGAGACACTTTCTTCAGCAGATACTTGTGACCCCTGTTCACTGCCATTATAAAGATCGGATACATCAGGATATTTATTAATATTTCTCTGATTGCATTCATCAGAAAGAAGAAAGTCATATACACCTAGGATGGCTTGAGTGTGAGTAAAGCTTAGGCTAATTTTCATTTGAAAGTGAACTAATCCTTTAAGAAAAAAATAAGAAAATTGAGATTATTACATGTCCAACTAATGTTATATGGGTGTCACAAAGGAATGTTTAAAAAAATGGTATTGGGGAAGTTTTTCCTTTTTTTTTTTTTTTTTTTAATAATTAAAAAATACTTTTACTACAATGTCAAATTTATGAGTCTGGACAAGACCAGACTTGGACTTATGTCCGCCTCAAGTCCGAGTCAAAGACCATATTTTCTATGACTGGCCAATATCTGCTAATTCAAGTCCAATGCAGGCAGAGTCCAAATGCTCCTGAAAATAGGGTCTCGACTTAAGACAGACTTGAGTTTAAGTTTGGTCTTGCCCAGACCTGAATTCTACACTACTCATTTTTGATGTAGGACATGCCAGAATAACTAATCCTTTGATATGTTGAAAACTTGCTGCTTTTTATGTAAGGTTGATTTTATTTTAGATAATAAAAAACATGGTATTTTTGCCTCTAATGCTTTAAAAAAGTAATAGGGCACCAGAGTGTACTATATTCATAGACTGTGCCATTATCAAGGACACGCAAAGACGTTGTTTAAGCTGATTCCTTATTCAGCTCAAACAATATCATGTGATAATCAGCAGGTAAAATCTTCACACTTCATTCTGTTGCTGTTTCTTATTTGAATCCTTTCCAGGTGTTGTGTTGTTTTGTTGCCCTCCACGCCTTTTTGCGCAACAGTTTTGTGCCCAAATTTGTACCAAGATCCCTGTTGTGTTTGGATTTATCCAGCCGAGTACTTGGCTCCTTCCCAGCCCTGTCATTAGACTTCTTTTGTTTCCTTTCCTCAGCATTCAGCTTGTTTTGTTTCTCCTTTTTATTAAATGCTAAATATTTATACAATTTGCAACTTCCTGTCAAAATCATTTACACTCCCACAATAGCTCAGGCTCGAGCAAACAATGGCAACTGCTGCGGGGGGATATTTTAAAATGGCGCGTCTCCAATTTCTTTTAGCCGTGGGCTCTTTTGTTTTAGGTAAATAAAGATTGAAAGCTCTTCGTGAGTGATATCGGCCACCATGTGTTTCAGAAACAGGCCTCAGTGGTGCTGTGGTGTTAGCAGACGCTAGCGGATCACATTGTTATTCTTTTTGCAGCAGAAGCTGAGACGTAGGCCCCTTGAGATACAGATGAAGGGTGATGGATGTTGATGCATTTGGCTGAGTTCCAGTCTCATTCAAAAGTGTCTTTTTGGATGGGGAGGGGGTTTAGTGTTTCCTTGCCACTTTGGCCCTTTCCCGAATGTGCTTAGAAGGCCAGATATTGCTCCTATCAGCATTTTCTAGCGTAATATGGCAGTTTAAATTCCACTTGAAAAGAGGATGGCACTGTCGTTTTTATCTTTAAGAATATTAGCGATGGCCTACTGAGAAAGACGGAGCAGCTTGCATGTTCTTGGCATGTGCTTGTGCTTGGCTCACATCCCCCTCCCATCTATACATCAATCCCTTCAACGCTCAATTCCTTTCTTTGATCTGCCTTTCACTTCCTTTCTGTCGCCCGATCACCGTGACTGATCTGCGTGTCATCTATTTCATGAAAATCAGGGGCTTTTTTATTCTTTCTGCTCCCTCTCTCCATCTCTGACTAAAAATGTCATGACGAAAGGGAGGGGGGACTTGGGTAGAACTTTCATTTGTAAGTCTCTGTGGTTGAGAGGTGACCTCTGACCCCCAGAGCTGCCTGGTATTTGGCTGAAAAGCAGAGGGAGATGGAGGGTCTTGAAAACTATCACCTCCAAAGGGCTCATCATCTCCTGGCCTTCCTTTTCATCATCGCCGGCCACGGCTCCGCTACTAGTGCGAGTATCAACCCAAGTGAATCCATTACCACGAGGCCAACACAGTTCAGGAGCGTCTCTTAAGGCGACTGATGGGAAATGAAAAAGTCTTTGAGAGAAACTGCCGAAATGTCCTCTCTCTCTCTCTTTCATCCTTCACTTTCAAAGTGGCGGTGGAGTACAGGCGGCCGTAGAGTGGCTGACTGTAACCTTATGCCCTGACCTGTTCAGTTGTGAGAGGATCCATTTCCTTTTTCTGCTGTTATTCCTCTCTGGAGAATATCCGCTCACATTCCTATAAAGCATAACACTGTTAGAGTGCTGCAAGGGATTGGATCAGCACACTAAAACAAGCAAAACACCGGTCACACAGCAGGCGTATGTACTGCAGTCTTGCTGTCACGTAGCTTGTTGTGCTACAAATAGAGTGTGTGGTCTAATTTATCACAGGGTTGTTATGTATGAAGACATTTGCAGCAGTCTGAGAAGCAGCTAATTGGTTTGAGGTGCAGACTCCAGCAGATCTAGTTATACTTGTAGACATGCTGTGCCATAATGGCATGTCTTTAAAGAGAGCTCTAACAAAGCAGAAACTGAAATTTCATAATGTGAAGCATCATAATTTGAAAATATGTACATGTTTTCCCATTCAATTTGATGAGTGTTTCTTAATATTCTTAAATTGTTGGTACAGCATGTGTTATTTTAATGAGCTTGCTTTTTTGAATGCATTTTTTAAGTTTTAATGCATTTCATTAGAGCGTTTATGCAGAAATATGTATTAGATTAATGTTATGGGTGATTAGTTAAAAGGTTAGTTCACCCAAAAATGAAATTTCTGTCATTAATTACTCACCTTCATGTCATTCCACACCCGTAAGACCTTCATTTATCTTCGGAACACAAATTAAGATATTTTTGATGAAATCCGAGAGGTTTATGACTTTAACCACAATTTAACCACTTTCAAGGCGTTCTGACGTAGAACCTGGAAGTTCTGAACGTAAACAGTGGATGAGAATGACACAGAAGAGAAGATATTGTTGAATAAAGTTGTTATATTTGTTTTGTTTTTGCGCACACAAGGTATTCTCATCGCTTTATAAAATCAAGGTTGAACCACTGCAGTCATTTCAACTTTTTTAACCCTTAAATGCATGACTGTTTCACCAATCATTCTTACATATTCGGGTCTTTATCGACCCGGATCTATATCTAACACGGAAGGATCTCTACCTGTCGCGATAATATAAATCTCCTCTGATATAAGAGTAACAATTACAGAAGAATAAAATAAAGCATATTTTGTTACCTTTTGGAGCTTGAAAGGGTTCAGTTTGAGCAGATGTTTTATGCCATCATCACTGTCCTCGTCAGAGCTCATTTCCCAGTAAATTCAGCAAATAATGGGCTAGTTTTATGTTTGAGGTCACGAATATGAGCCCATTCGCGATCTCAAACGTATTCTCAAAACTATATAATTTTCAACATCTTCAAAATCAATATTTCGAAAGCTAACAGCTTCACCAGATCAATCCAGTGAACAGTTACAGTCATATTTGATTGCGTTCAGTACTTGCTCTGCAGTAAATCGCTGAGCCATTTCATGTTTTTCTTATTATTTCGTTTTCTGTCTAAATGAGTCGTCACTTCAGCATTGTGTATCAGACATTGCCACCTTGTGGAATAAAGGTGAATTGCACTTATACCGTCATCTAAGATTCAATTGAAAAAATATACGTACACTCATACACACCTCGGGTCGTTAGCGACCCTATACAATTTTTACAAAAAATGAATATAAAAATAGGCATTCTTTTATAATTTTAGGATTTGTTTTGTCTTGTTATACTCTTTATAATGAATTGATTGAGGAATACCAAGAAGGTTGATGTCTAACTTTAAAAAATGAATGAGGAGGAGGGTAGTGAATGAAGTCCCGGGTCACTAAAGACCCGAGGTATGCATTTAAGGGTTAACGACGTCTTTAGTACCTTTCTGGACCTTGAAAGTGGTGGTTAAATTGCTGTCTATGGATAAGTCATATTCCTCTTGGAGTTCATCAGAAATATCTTAATTTGTGTTGCGAAGATGAACAAAGGTCTTATGGGTGTGGAACAACATTAGGGTGAGTAATTAATGACAGAATTTTTATTTTTGGGTGAACTAACCCTTTAACATTTATAATGTTTGTTTCCATATAGAATGATTTTGTGTGTGTTTCAATGCTTTTCTGTACAGGTTTGGAACTGCCATTCATGATGATGCCACATCCCTTGATTCCAGTTAGTCTACCTCCTGCCTCGGTCACCATGGCGATGAACCAGATGAACCATCTCAGCACTATTGCCAGTATGGCAGCTGCTGCTCAGGTCCAGAGTGCCCCATCCAGAATGGTGACATCAGTTATAAAGGTACAAGGACACAAATTCTACATACGGTTCTTAAGAAGATTTAAAGGGATAGTTCGCCCCAAAATGAAAATTACTCACAATTATGTCGTTCCAAACCCATATGATTTTCATTCATCTTCGATAGAGACAAATGAAAGACACTTTTCATGAAACCTTAGAGATTATTATGCCTTCATTGAAAGTACAGTCCACCAAAACATTCAAGCTTCAAAAAATTCATAAAGACATTGTAACAGTAATCAATATGAATAGAGTGGCTTAAACCAGATTTTCAGAAGAGACACAATATATGATGAACAAATTATATTTAGGCTTTTATTCACAAATAAACATTCATCAGCCCACATACAGTATATAGAGCACATCAAATATGATAAACAAAACCTGAACTATACTTTCTTGATGTGTAACCACTAACCTCATTGGTTCTTGCGGAAACTCAAATGTGCTTTCATGATACACAAGAACAAACCTCAGTACTTGTGCATGAATTTTTCTTTTTTTCTTACATCAACAGTGTAGTGCACAAATTGTATAAACTACGTTTTGTGAACTTCTTAGGGCTTTTATGTAAGAATTATATGAAAAAGATCAATGTGAAGCTATCCTAAAAGTTATTTTGTTGTATTCCACTAAAGAATAACAGCATACTGGATTGGACTGATGTTATCATGAATAAATAATGACAGAAGATTTGGGTGAACTATTCCATTAACTTATTTTTGATCCCTTAAGCCTGGCCCACACTAAAAGATTTTTAAAATCTTATGCTTCCATCTGCTGGCAGCTTGCTTTATGATTGGGTATTGTTTTGTTCCAATCTACAGAGTGCGTGTGTGCACGTTTGTCCTCAGGCTTCCCTCCGAACAAAAGGATTTAGGATCATGTATATTGGATAGTTACGAACATAAACATTTTGGATAGTTACAATTTGAGATCGATACGGCCCTGAAGTTCTTCCAAGCAGATTTAATCACTCTTAAAGGGATAGTTCACTCAAAAATGAAAATTTTCAAATGATTTACTCACCCTCAAGCCATCCTAGGTGTATATGATCTTCTTTCAGATGAACACTATTGAAGTTATATTAAATAATATTCTTGCTCAAGAATCAATATTCAAGATTTTGAAGCCCTAAAAAGTGCATCTATCCATCATAAAAGTAATCCATACAGCTCTAGTGTATTAATAAAGGACTTCTGAAGCGAAGCAATGTGTTTTTGGAAGAAAAATATCCATATTTAAAACTTTATTACTGTAATACTATAATATAGTATTATAAACTATAATAACTAAAAATAAACACCGGTCATGAATTAGAAGTCTAAAACTAGAATTTTTAAAGACAAATGTCAGATGATTTCAATATAAGAGAAGATGAGCTTGAGTTTGTTGTATTTGTTTGAACCTCGAGAGGCATCTAAGCTTACACTACTCCTACATCCTACGTTGTGTCAGAGGTTACTCTTTCGCCATAGATGCGTACGGCCACCTGCCGGAAGCTAGTTATTATAGTTAATAAAGTTTTAAATATGGATATTTTTCTTGCAAAAATGCATCGCTTCGCTTTAGAAGGCCTTTATTAACCCAGGAGAGATTAGAGCCAGGATATATTTTAATATAACTCCGATTGTGTTCATCTGAAAGAAGATAGCCATATACACCTAGGATGGCTTGAGGGTGAGTAAATCATGGGATTATTTTCATTTTTGGGTGATCTATCCCTTTAACATGTCTCACAGGACAGGAAAATATGATAAGATAATCTGTAAAACCATCAAGATAATCGGGACTTTACCGCTTGACCGCGAGAGATTTTGCGAGATTTCCCATGTTTACAGTCAGGACTCTGATTGTTTGTGAATGGAATCTGTTAGTGTGTGGTGTGCTGTCTTGGTCACATTGCGGCACTCCACACACTATAGGAACAAAACTGTTAAATGTTTTTTATTTTTTTTATCGTCATGTTTTAGGTCTCTCACATTTTGAAAATCTTATATGATTTTAAAAATCTTTTAGTGTGGGCCAGACTTCAGGAATCCAAAATAATTTAATGAAATAGTTCATCAAGGGGTGGGCAATGTGACCATTTTATTTGTAATATGAGAAATTTTACTTCACAATAATTAGGCTACTGTTATATAAAAAAATATAAACAATACGACAAATACAACAGAGATACAAATTAAATAAACTTGTTTTTCAGATACAGTAGGTTTACTTACCATGTATACATTTATGTAACATATTTTGTTGTTTGATCAACAAATATTAATTAGGCTACTGTCCCTTTAAGACAGAATTCATGGATGTAATATACTGACGCATATCTGGTTTTCACCCACTTGTTTACTTCCACTTAAGCCATAACCGAATGTATTTATGTCACATGTCTTGTGTTTCTGTTTCCCCTGTGACCCAGTTTTCCCCAGTCTGATTAGTTCATTTGACCCACCTGTGTCTAGTTAAAGGTGCTAAAGAGGATGTTTTGTTTTATACATTTTTGCAATATTACTTGAAACTGTCTTTACTAACTGATAAAAGACTATTTATTAGGTGCACTGAAATGAATAATATCAATATACATCATCTGTGCACGAGGTAGGGCCTTAAAAACATCAGCCAATTGTTTATGCGATCATCGCATAAACGATTGGCCCTCTGGCTTGTCAATCACTGCCGTGACGTTCCTTGTGAGAGACGTGCGTGGATTGGCCCTCTGGCTCGTCAATCACTGCCATGACGTTCCTTGTGAGAGACCATGACGTTCCTTGTGCGCGCTCCAGTAACTTTCCACACTCCACAGGCGCTGCATGCAATTTTTTTGTCAGGAGACAGGAATAACAGCTGCAGATTATGAGTTACCTGTGGTGAGTCTGACATAATGAATCCACTAACATGACACAGCAAATGCCGGTGGTAAACACTCGTGTTCCAATACTCGTGCACGAGTTTTGGGAGGCGTTCCCTTGAAATGAGCTGTGAAGGAGGGGGGTTGTTCTTACTCATGCGCTCATTTCAAAAACTCAGTAACAGTCTTTGGTTTCTCAGTCGACGAAAAGATCCTCTTTAGCACCTTTAATTAGCTCATCACCTTGTTTAGTTCTCTTTGTTGGTCTCTTGTATATATACCCAGTGTTCTCCTTCACTCCTTGTCCGTTCTCGTTTATGTGTACATGCTGTCATACCTTGTTGGAATCGCCTGTGTTTTATTAAAGTATTGCTCGCATTGTTAACTTCATCTCTGTCGTGCTTTGATATACAGCTACTGTAACAATTTACATGAGATACTCCAAACGATGGACATTTTGTTAACTGTGTGCATTTAACCATTCAGGCGCAATGAGAACTGATTGCGCGCTGTCTGAGAGAACTGGGATTGCGCACAAGGAAAGAGAGAGAGCGTGCACGAGGGAGAGCGTGCACGAGAAAGAGCGCTTCTGTTGTTTGTCATTCAGCACGATTCCGCCTATCCCGCCTTCACTAACGGCAAGTTAATCGATAACGAATTGTGATTGGATGGTAATTTTGTTCTATGACGAATTTGATTGGGCTGATCTCACGTGACAGAACACTACTACTACACAGTAAAATCCCCAGAGTTAAATCAACTCTGCTCAGAGTACATATGGTCCCTCTCTAAATAGTGTTAAAGTAACACTGAAGCAGAGTTAAAGTTAATGAGATAATTAAGCAATTAATATGGCTGTGACTGAAGTCAGTTGTAGTTCTTGTGTAACTCTTTTCTTCAGTGATTGTTAACAGCAGGTGTTCATCACTAATGCACAATCATCACTTAATTAATTGCTTAATTATCTCATTAACTTTAACTCTTCTTTAGTGTTATTTTAACACTATTTAGAGAGGTACCATATGTACTCTGAGCAGAGCTGATTTAACTCTGGGGATTTTGCTGTGTACTCGTTCTATCAGTCATAACGAAATTTTAGGAAATATGAAATGCGGGACAAAACGTGATTTTTTTTTCCTTAAGTCGGGGACTTTTCGGGGACTTTTTTTTTTAGTGGAACACAGCGAAAAAGCAGAAGGGGAGAATTGGGACAAAAATTTGCCTGATTATCTTGTAGTGTGTAGGTGCCTTTACTCAGTGTACTATTTACCATTGAGAACAGTATATGAAATGTCACAACAGAGAAAGTTCTTCTGCAATGATTTAGCATTTATTATGGTCTTATAAAATATTACAGATTATGGTGACTAATGTGTGTGTTCACCATCAGGAGCGAGTTCCAGACAGCCCGTCACCCGTACCCTCTTTGGATGATGGCCGCAGGTCAGCTAGCCACTTATCCTCCAGACAGAGCAGCAGCGTGTCCAGCTCTCCTGCCCACACAGAGAGCTCTTCTGACCGGCCACGTACGTCTGACTGACCACATTTTGTTTTATTTCTCTGTGTCTTGTTACAAAGTCTACATTGCATATACAGTCAATTCAAGATTTTAGTTGTCATCAGTGTCATGTTTGCTGTAATAATATGTATACTTTTACATTTTTATTTTTTCTCTGTATATGGCAGAAACCAAACATACTAATTTAGCACCACTGAGTTTGGTCCCTGAGCACTTAGCACTATGCTCTTACGATAATGTGAAACTGCACATATAACCTTACAAATGTGCTTTTAGAATTAAGAATAAGGTGATATCACAGAATCTACTAAAAGCAAAGCCATCAGAGCTGTTCATGTGCATTGCTTTAACCGGAACTAAAACTATGCAATTACAGATAATGCTGTCTACTTTTTTCAGTCTGTCATCAGACGCATTAAAAATATTACCCAAGATATCAGATATCAGTGGTGTGATATAATTTGGGACAGAATATGTGTTTTAAATCCTAGGTTCAACTCTTGTAATCATTTTTACGCTTTTTGAAATTGCTTTTATAATATTATTTACTTGACTTTTTGTTAAAAAGCTTGTTCAGTACCAGATCAGTACAGTACAGTACAGACTTAATGTTCACATCTTGATATAAGTGAATCTTTCATTATTGAATTAAAACATCATACTCTACCGTTCAAACATTTGGGGTTCGCAAGATTTTTTAGTGTTTTTGAAAAAGGAGTCTGATGCTGACTAAGGCTGCATTTATTTGACCAAAGACACAGTAAAAACTTTTTAATATATTTTAAAATATAATTTATTTCTGTGATGGCAAAGCTGAATTTTCAGCATCATTAGTCTTCAGTGTCACATGATCCTTCAGAAATCTTTCTAATATGCTGATTTAGTGATCAAGAAACATTTCTTATATGATTATAAATGTTGGAAACGGTTTCATATTTTTGTGGAAATCTTTTGGAGCATTAAAAATGTCTTAACTGTCACTGTTGATCAATATAATGTGTCCTTGCAAAATAAAAGTGTTATTTTCTTTCTTTAAAAAAATACCCCCCAAATTTTGAATGGTAATGTACATATTTTTATACTTACTATATGAATTTATACCTACTATATGAGTACACTGGGCTTCAAGGATCAGTCTTTGTATTTACGTTCTTTGTTTGTAAAATCTGTTTATATGCCCCTCCTTTCCCTTTAGATTTACATCAGAATGGTCTTTCTCTTGGCCACGCCTTGTTAGGCCTGTCTCCAAGTGCACCACCAGGACCAAAAGAGGGGGATCTGGCAACCCATGACACAGGCCTTGAAACAAAGAGGGCTTCTACAGAAAAAGGTTAGATGCTAGTATTGAATTATGTGTTGAATACCATTTGCAAGTGAAAGCCATTCTACAAGAAACTTTTATTAAATTATATCAAGACGTAACTGCACTTACGCAGTTTCAAACATTATCTTTTGCCTAATAAATCAGGCCCGTAAATATGGCTTATAAGCTGTTTATTTAAAAAAAGTATTAAGAAGGTGCCTTCTGTCTGATACTGGTTAACAGCACAGATCATCACATTGTTTAAACAGTAAAAAAGTGCTTATCTCAGATGCAAAAACAAGTTCATTACAGTACAGTTCAACAAGGTCAAAAAGTTTAGCAGTGACTGCACTTTTACCATTCTTCTAATGCAAAAAAAAAAAAAACATGTTTTGAATTACATAACAAAAAAGTCATGGAAAATGCAAGCATTTTTCCTAAACAGATTTGAAATTATCTAATATTTTTCCTTCAGCTTAGCAGATCATTTATCAGCAATGGTTTAGATTGACTGCAGGAAATGATTGCTGATCCTGCTGATGTGTCAATTAATACTCAGTGTATTTCATTTCTGTTCATATGTGAATCTTGATGTGCATATTCTGAGAAATCAATGAATACTCTCACTCACAATTCTGTGAAAATTATCCATAGAGGTAGAAATTGCACGGTAGTGGAGCTGAATTAGTTAGCGATTTGCAGAGCGTGAAGTAATGAGCAGGACCCCCCCTCTCTTTCCAACCAACTCTCTTACCCTGGCCCTCCTGGAGGTGTAATTTTCCTAATAACCTCCCAGAACCCTTGTTTGGTTTTTGCGTTTGAAGGCTTTCATTAGGCTAATGAGGACTTTGCAAGGACGAGTAGTCAGCACAATTTCCTCATTGTGCCGTGGAGAGAAGACAGTGCACCCAAAATCAGAAAAGGCGGCTTTAGAGTGACTGGAAACACAGCCTTTTGGGATTTGGTGAAATCGTGGAAATCACACAGGTGCTAAAAGCCTGTATCAATTTTTTCATATTTCAAAGGATTTCTAGCACATGATGACATTGATGTGCTGACACTGATGATGAGGTAAACTGTGACCAAAGAGGTTTATGTAGACTACCTCTCAAAAGTTTGGGGTCAATACAGTTTTTGTTGTGAAAGAAATTAATACATTTATTCAGCAAGAATGCATTAAATTGATCAAAAGTGACATGTTCAATTTCAGATAAATGCTGTTTAGTTAACTTTCTATTCACCAAAGAATCCTGAAAAAAGTATTATGGTTTCTACAAAAATATTAAGCAGCACAAATGTTAATAAAAAATTAACAGCAACACTGATAGTGATAATGATAAGAAATGGTTCTTGAGCACCAAATCGGCATATTAGAATGATTTCTGAAGGATCATGTGACACTGAAGACTGGAGTAATGATGCTGAAAATTCAGCTTTGACATCACAGGAATGAATGTGGAAATAAAAAAAGTTTTTTTTATTGTAATAATAGTTCACAATATTACTATTTTACTGTATTTTTGATTTAATAAATGCAGCCTTGATGAGAGAATTATTTTAAAAACGTGAAAATCTTACTGACCCCAAACTCTTGAAAGTAATATCTGTATATCTGGTGAAAGATATACAGTTATTAATATCATCAATAATACTACTGATTGAAATGTTTGTTAATGAGTTTTTTTTTTAATTAATGATATGTGTATGATGATGTTAACTGAATGATTGTAATTAAAACATACTGATAGCAATAATATGACAAGACAAAAAGCAAGACGCATTTACAATGGCTTATAATGACTAAATAAAAAAAAAAATATATATATATATATATTTTCATCAAATGTCAAAACTATGACTAAAGCAAAAAAACATTGTAAAAATTAACACTAACCATTTGAACTGCCATGCATATCAATGACAGTTGTTTGGCTGGCACAGGACTTGAAGAGTTCAGATGCAAAAACCTCTAAGTCCTTGTTTTTTTTTTGTTTTTTTACCAGGCTCCTATGTTTAGGTTCAGCAATTTCACTTTAAAGGGATAGTTCACCCAAAAATGAAAATTTGATGTTTATCTGCTTACCCCCAGCGCATCCAAGATGTAGGTGACTTTGTTTCTTCAGTAGAACACAATTGATGATTTTTAACTGCAACTGCTGCCATCTGTCAGTGGTATAATGCAAGTCAGCGGGAACTTGGACTATAAGAGTAAATAAAACACGACAGACAAATCCAAATTAAACCCTGCGGCTCGTGACGACACATTGATGTCTTAAGACACGACACATTGATGTCTTAAGACACGAAACGATCGGTTTGTGAGAGAAACCGAACAGTATTTATATCATTTTTTTACCTCTAATACACCACTATGTCCAACTGCATTCATCACTCGATTCGTGAGGTCTGATCGTGCTCTGACAACGGCAGTGATGTCTCGCGCATATGCTTCAATGAGTGCTAGACATCACTGCCGTTGTCAGAGCGCGATCAGACCTCACGAATCGTGATAGTCTTATAGTCTCTTATAGTCCAAGTTCCCGCTGACTTGCATTATACCACTGACAGACGGCAGCGGTTGCAGTTAAAAATCTTCATTTGTGTTCTACTGAAGAAACAAAGACACCTACATCTTGGATGCCCTGGGGGTAAGCAGATAAACATAAAATTTTCATTTTTGGGTGAACTATCCCTTTAATGGCAATGAAAAGGTTATTATTCAGTTATTAAAATGCCTTATTTTAAAAAAATGTCTTTAGTCAATTGATTGGCATTTAACAAATTTGACTGCGTGTGTGTGTGTGTGTGTGTGTTTTTTTTGTTCGTTTGTTTTTTGCAAAAACCTCTAAGTCCGCCTCTTTGGACAAGAAGACTTTTTTTTGTTTACTTGCAAAATCCTGTCATTGCACTGTAACGATGGATAAAACATAATAAAAACTTGCAGCTCGGCAATTGAAAGTCAGCTCATAAACACGCCATCATTCATCTTGAAATCATATGATTCGATTCACATCTTCCGATTGGTCCTTCTGTGGACTTAAAGGCTTTTGCTAACAAAGGGAAGTGGCGTTTAGCGGTGTCTGCCAACAAACCGGTATTTCTGAATGGCCTGACACTGGGATTTAGCGGATTTGAAGCGGAAGTATTTGATGAACGTATACTATGTGCGGAGAGCATTCGCTCGATATCATTATCTCATTTTTAACGGAGGTGCCATTCAGCTGCTTTTGCATGTGAACTCTTCATTTTGTTTTCCCTGAATTCACAGTTACTTTAGAATGTCTGTCAGTGCGGAAAGATGCTTTTTGGAATGGCTTCTGTATGGGTTCCAGCAGCAGGGAGTAATAGATTAGGTTATAATGTAGGGGGAAATACATATCACATTTGGTTAGTTTTTATTTCAGTCTGAAAGCATAATGATGTTTTGGTCTTGTTCTTAGGAGAATGAACTACATCAAAATGGTATCATGACATTAAATATGACCATGGAATTCATGCAAAATTATGAAACGTGTCATTTTAAGTCGGGTCAAACGCTTCTTGAAATGTACAGGCTTTTAACTGATATTTTTCATTTGTGTTTAAAAATACATTTTACGGAAGGCTGCATAAATTTGAACAGCTAAAGGATGAATTCACTTCTGAATTAAAATTTCCTGATAATTTACTCATTTACTCAGTTTCAGTGCAGCTTCAAAGTGCTCTTCACAATCCCAGATGAGGAATAAGGGTCTTATCTAGTGAAACGATCTCTCATTTTCTTTTCTACTTTTTAACCACAAATGCTTGTCTTGCACTGCTCTGCGATCCGCACACATGATGTAATCACGTTACAAGGTCATGCGTGACGTAGGCAGAAGTACCGATCCAGTGTCTACAAAGTGAATGCGCAAAGATTAAGCTAAACACCCTTTATAAAAAAAAGGAAAAGCAATGATATCAGATGATTTTGAAGTTGGAGGAGAAAATTAGTTTTTCGCCTTACGAGTGGTACTTCTGCCTGCGTCATGTGTGACTTTTCAATGCGTGGCGCATCGCAGAGCTGTGCAAGATGAGCATTTGGGGTTAAATGTATGTAAAGTATGTAAAATGGCAGATTGTTTCACTAGATAAGACCCTTATTCCTCATCTGGGATCACGTAGAGCCCTTTTGAAGCTACACTGAAACTGCAATTTGGACCTTCCACCCAGTGAACCCCACTGAAGTCCACTAAATGGAGAAGAATCCTGGAATGTTTCCTCAAAAACCTTAATTTCTTTTCGACTGAAGAAAGAAAGACATGAACATCTTGGATGACATGGGGGTGAGTAAATTATCAGGAAATTTTAATTCAGAAATGAACTAATCCTTTAAACTTAGTGTCATTAAAACTATGTCCTGTCCTTTAACTAGTTTTGATTTTGAAGTTAGCCCCTTGGCACAATTTCAGTCCTGCTGAGCTCTTGTGAAGTTTTTTATGCATGCTTATTTTATGAAACTTCAAAAATCAATGGCTCCCCCTTTGTAGAACGTCATTCTAGACTCTCAGTCACTGCCAGGACACCTTTACTAGTCACTAGACTGAAGGATAACTTCCACCTTCATGTTCCTGAAATTAATCTTTAGGGGCAGCGCTGAAAGTGTGAAGATCAGAAGTTGTATCTCTTCTTTATGGCTTGTCAAAGACAGAGGAGTTCAAAGACGATTCCTTTATCCATCTCAGAGCTTTTCAACCTTCATTCACTCTCCGCTCGCTCTCTTATGCTGACTGTGGAGGACTTTTGCAGTGGACGCAGGAGTTCATTAGCCCAGGGAATCCAAAACAAGAGGTGACCTTGGTTGAGGAGATGCATTTATGATCTAACAGGCTGCCAGGATTTTTTTGCTGGAAAGCAAGTGCACAAACCATAATAATTCAATGGAGGATCAATCAGATTTGAAGGCAAAGAGAGAGATGGAGAAGAGAAAACAGAGTAGTGCTAACTCAGCACTGATTGTACCTCCGGGGCACCGTAGTTCAGCGGCATGGCCCAAGCTTCCTCCCGCTGAGTGCTCCGGCGGCCGACACTAATCACATTCCAGCAAACACCATGCTTTTAGGTACCCTCGAGGAGAGGAGAGGAGAGGGAGGGAGGAAGACAGGGAAAGAGAGGGAGATCGGCAGTGAGGGGAGCTGACAGTGAGCGAGAGCCAGCCGAAGCGGGAGACCGATTGTTTTCCCTCTTTGAAACACCTTGAATGTGACAGAGGCATCTCTCTTCTGCCAAGATGTGAAGATCAGATAGTGTGAGATTAAGATGCTTTGGTCAGCTAAGTGAATCCGCAGAGATAAGGGAGGGGTGAGTAAATCTAATCAGACCTTATCAGGCGCAGGGGAAGGTGAGATTTTGAACACCTACTTGTTTAAATGGATCCTGAGTTATATATACTTTAAATACAGTACGGGCAAAGAGCTGGGCTGAGCTTTTTAATGCATTTTTTAAAGCGAAGGACATTCAAGAACAAAAAAAGAAGAGATGCTTTGGATTTTTGAGGTTAAATTATGAAAATGGGGCATACAGAAAGAAATAGATACAGGGAAAACAATGGACCGAACGAAAGACTGGGAAAGAGAAAGATTTTGAGGTTGAGTTCATGAACTTCAATACATCTGCTTAAAGGATTAGTTCACTTTAAAATGAAAATTACCACAAGATTTACTCACCCTCAAGCCATCCTAGGTGTATATGACTTTCTTCTTTCTGATGAACACAATCAGAGTTATATTCCTGATGCATCCTAGCTTTGGCAGTGAACGGGACCAATGAGTTTGAAGCTCAAGAAAGTGCATCCATTCATCAGAAATGTACTCCACACTGCTCCAGGGGGTTAATAAAGGCCTTCTGAAGCGAAGAAAAGCGTTTGTGTAAGAAAAATATCCATATTAAACAAGTAAAATATCTAGCTTCCGCCAGACCGCCTTCTGTATTAACTTACGAAGAAAGTGTAACGCTTCTCGCAGTTCAAAACGCTTACTCTATGTCCTACATCTGGCAGAAGCTAGATATTTTACTTTATAACTTGTTAAATATGGATATTTTTCCATTGCTTTCCTTCAGAAGGCCTTTATTAAACCCCTGGAGCCGTTTATGATGGCTGGATGCACTTTCTTGAGCTTCATACTTGCTCCCGTTCACTGCCATAAAGCTTGGATGTGTCAGATTAATATAACTCCGATTGTGTTCAACAGAAAGAAGAAAGTCATATATACCTATATGGCTTGAGCGTGAGTAAAGCTTGGGGTAATTTTCATTTTAAATTGAACTAATCCTTTAATATATCTGAGACATCATCTAAAGCATGGCTGTGTATGGCCTCACCACACCGGCTCAATCGGATCAGACCCAAAAAGATTTTGTCATGTTTAATGATATTAAAATGATGAAAGAAATTAAGTATACATTAAATTGTTGAAAAGTAACTTTTACAAAAAAAAAAAAAAATCTATTTCAAATAAATGCTGTTCCTCTATTCATTCTAATACTTTCTATTAGTCAAAAAATCCTTAAAAAAAATCATAGTTTTTACAAAAATATTAAGCAACACTAGA
Organism: Megalobrama amblycephala; assembly: GCF_018812025.1. Taxonomy (NCBI): domain Eukaryota; kingdom Metazoa; phylum Chordata; class Actinopteri; order Cypriniformes; family Xenocyprididae; genus Megalobrama; species Megalobrama amblycephala. The sequence continues at coordinate 32,789,133 of NC_063050.1, read as the reverse complement.
CTGTGTAAACCCAGCCTGATCGCCCGGCAACTCAGTCTGGAAACCCGTACATTCATTTCTACTGCTTCTGTTACACTTTTGCGGGAACCAATCACAGACTGGCTTATCCACCTTGCTCGCTATTGGCGAGTATAACACGATGACGATAGAGAAGCGACGGCAAGCACGACCATCAATCCAATTCCTTTTAACCTCTCAACGATGCTGAATGACTTCTTTAGTTTAGCAAACAAATCGCTCGAGTGGGTGTAAATATCATTCACTTTCATGTTTTTTTTGCACAACCTGCAAAAATCGCTCGATGCCATTGCTGCTTCTGCAAACCGCTGATCAATGCTACAAACCAATACAAACTAAACCTGTCTGGAGTTTTCGCGTCGCTCTGCAAAGTACGTCACCCGGATCGTTGATCTGATTGGTTGAAGGACTATCCAAATGCGTGAATAATGCTCATTGATCACGCTTTTTGTGCAGTAGAAAATACATACAGACTCCCCAGACCAATGTTCAATTTTAAATTGAGCTTGGTCTGGTGATAGCCAGACAAAAGCAACACATCACTGATAATACATTTCAATATCTTAGACACAGATTAAGAATTTGTTCCTACATATTTGTCCATGTTTCATTAATTAATTCCTTCAGTTTACTTAAATTATGGCCACAATGTACTGAATTAGCACAAAATGGCCACGATTTACTTAACATGAGGGGAAAATTAATAAATCATGGGAACACTTTTAATTTGTGGCCACATTTATGTTTTTTTTTTTTAATTTAATTTTTTAATGTATTTTGCAGTGCTCTGTATATTTGAGTGAACTATTTCTTTATCTGGTCTGAAATTCTAGTCTGGAGGGGAAAACAATGGAATTGTTATTTACTCTCACATCCAGGCAGTTCACATGATAATGCCATAGAATGGTGCAGTGAAATAATTAAAGGTACAATCCCTCTGGAGAAACCTGCAGTTAAGTGCTTTGGTCAAGGGAACAATGGCGATTGCACATGCCTTGCTCTTTGGTGGGATCACCAGCAACTTTTCAAGCTGAGCATTAACTCTTACATCACACCACAACAAATGTATTAAACAAAAACTTTTATTACAGTGTAGAATGTCCAGCTGACTATGTAGTCAGTCTACTGATGTAGTTAGGCAGCCCTAGTGATTTTGAAGTTTTTCTTTTGAAGCAGTCTTGCTGATTTATAAGACAACTGTTACAGCAGTACAATCATTTTGAACTTCCATGCCCTACCCTACAGTATATAATTGTAATGCCAACGCCATATGGCAGTTCAGTATGCTAATAGATCAGCTGTGTTAGAACAGAAAGTCACCTTTCTCTGGCTTCCCTGCTGACATTTTTATTAGCATACACAGGGCTGGTTATTACCACTACAGAACTATGGATACCTGCATAAACCCCATGCTTTAATACAGCCCTACAAAACGAACAGAGCCCATCTGGTCTCACTGTGCAAATGTATTAAAACAGCTTTGATAGGTACAATAGTGCCTTAGGCTGAAGAAATATGTCTAATAGTTTTAATTTATTTTACTGGAGAAAACCTGCATGGTGTAGAAATGAAAAATTAAAAATCTTTGTTATTTACATTGGTAACTATCATTGCACTAAAAAATATTATCTAAAAATGCCATCTTAATTAACTGGTTTTATTCAAGTCAAAAATATAATTTAACTTCACTGAATCAACCTAAATACATAAATTTATATCAACAATTTTTTGTTGTTTTTGTTGTTGTTTATAATATTTTAGGTTAAATATTCTATAAATGTTCTTTATTTAAGTTAAAGACCTTCTGTCCACTATTCATGAAATAAAATTCTACTGTACCTCATCTTGCACATTTGTCATGATTTGGAATTACATGTGTTAAAAATTATGGCAGTAGCTATTTACATTACATTACATGTTCATGCCAGTTATGAATAGCAACAAATAGCATCTTGTTTACAATAAGTGCAAATTGTGCTAAATGCTCTTCACACTAAAATATACAAAATACACTAAAATACACTGCTGTTCAAACGTTTGGGGTCAGTAAGATTTTTTTTTAAAGAACTTAATTTTATTCAGCAAAGATGAAAAGATGAACTTACTATTAATCAAAGAAGCATGGAAAAGTGTATTATGGTATCCTCATGCTGCACAGAAATGCTTGAGCATTGAATCACACTTTATATCAAAAATAAGTACTTATTGTATTTCATATTGCAAAACACTTGCTGCTATTGAGGTGGGATACAGGCAAGGTTAGGCACAGGTTTTGTGGCATGGGTAGGTTTAAGGGTGGGTTAAGGGGTAAGTGAAGGGTCAACAGAGTGTAATTGTATTTGTAGTTACAGAAATTAATTACATGCAGGTATTTTTTAAAATATAAGTACAATATAAAAATATAAAATCATGTATGTACACAATAAGTGCATTGTATCAACTGATTAATTTAAATGTTATTACATAGTTAAAGACACAAAGTGGATTTCTGAAAGATCATATTTGAATAAATTACATTTTAATATATATTACAATAGAACTGTTATTTTAAACTGTGATAATATTTCACAATTATATTGCTATTTTTTTCAGCATTTTTGATCAAAGCATGCTGCACAAAAGCATCTTCGACCCCAAACTTTTGAATGATAGTGTAGAAATAACATACTATTTGTACTAAAGTAAAAAATATCTAAGCAATGATGGGCAGAGGTAGTGAAAATAGGCAAGGTTGGCTGTTTGCTCAGTGTAAATAGACACTGCCAACTATTTGTTGGTACTAATACAGCAAAGTTCATATAAATGATGTTGTACTGAATTTTAGACAATAATTTTCCACCAAATTAAGATAAAAATTAAATTATTAAATGGTGTGTGATTCATAAAGATTAGACTAAGGCTCATTAAAGATTAAGATGATATTGTTGAAGTGGCAGAGATGAGAGGAGGAGTAAGATGAAATTGTTCGATCGAGACACTCTGGTGTTTCTGTTAGTTCTGGAGGCCCCATACATTAGCAAACTCTTTGAAGTGAGTGACAATGACAAGATCAAGGCTTCAGCCTGATCAAAAACAACATTTCTTGGTGCTCTGTATCTTAAAACCTCTTCCTGTGCTTTAAGTGCTAGTCTTTGGTGGGTATTTTTTTTTCATTCTAAACCTTTTGATGACATGGGTTGTTGAGTAAGGACTCATTGTAATGGAGAAGTTTTACAATATTGTCTCAAGGCATACACAGGAAAAAGTTTGTATGCTAAATACATTTTATGAGAATCCTTTACATCTCAGCAGTCCTAGGATCCAAATGAAACCATTTTTATATTATTAACCGATATTATTAAAGACACAGGGCTGCTCTTGAATCATCAGTTTTATGTTACAGACATATTTTAAGCCTTATGAATGCCATAATACATCTGTGTTTAAAACCTTAGAACAGATGTAGAGCCGTTAGAGCAGGAATATCTGTTTCGGCTTAAGTTAAATGAGATTTACTTCCCTTTAGACCACAAAACCGAACCAGAACCAGTGTGTAGTGTCTTATTGAAACTAAGTTGATTTGACTAAAGACATCACTTTTTCTCAGCAAATGAATTGGCTGACATTTGGAGTCCATTAGAAACAAAGTAACACTGATGGGTACCGACCTTGAATCATTATGACACTAGTATTCTGTCCTCAAGACTCATGGCTTAAACACTGAACACTGATATGAAGATGTGGGGGATTTCACAGTTCTTCTGCAAAAGAAGTATGAGTCTAAAACAGTAATATTGTGAAATATTATTGCATTTTTTTATATATTTTAAAATATAATGTATTCCTTTGATGTAAAAGCTGATTTTCACCCTCCATTATTCCTTCAGTCTTCTTCAGTGTCACATGATCCATCAGAAATCATTCTAATTTGCTGATTTGGTGCTCAAGAAACATTTCTCATTATTATGTGGAATACTGATCTTCATTATAAATGTCTTTAGTCACATTTATGTCAATTCGTCCTTGTTGAATAAAAGTATTAATTTAAAAAAATCTTACTGACCCCAAACTTGAACAGTAGTGTAAATAATAAAAAATGTTTTTAAAGTTTTATTTATTTTCTTTTTAATAAAAACTTTAAAAAAGTTATTGCTAAAAAAAATAGTTACTAATGTGCTATGTTCTCTTGTGATAGAAGAGAATGTCCTTTGCACCCCCACGTCCCGAGACAGCTATGAGAGAGTGTCTCATTCCGGGCCGACATTACCCCCAGGATTCCCTGCTCCGCTGCTCTTCCCTGAGGGCCTGTCCTCCATAGAAACCCTCCTCACCAACATACAGGTATGTAAAGCTTTATAAAAATATGTATTTCAGTAGTTTGAAAAAAAGGAAAGATTCTCCCCGCTAAATGTAAATCTCAAATCTCAAGCCTATTTTCTCTTTTCCAGGGTCTGTTAAAGGTGGCTATTGATAATGCGCGGACGCAGGAGAAGCAGGTGCAGCTGGAGCGCACAGAGCTGAAGATGGAGCTGTACAGGGAGAGAGAACTACGTGAGACGCTGGAGAGGCAGCTCTGCGTCGAGCAGAAAAACAGAGGTGAATAGATGATCTGAGACAAGTCTGCAGACAATGCTCTGCTAAAGAAGTGGGTTTTTGTGCAGAATCCTGGTTAGGACAGGTCTTTGTCACCAAGGTGTCTATTCTGTTCATCTTCATCTGGAAAATGTCATTTTTAAAACCTTTGCTCATCTACAATACAGTGCTAAATGTCTAATTTCAGATGTTCAGATGCCAATTTAGGAATAGTTCACCAAAAATACTTATACATGGTTTATTTTGTCACACATACCTTGACAAAGGCTTTTTGCTGAAACGTTGGTAAATAAACTATTCGCAAGTTGAGTGTGCGGTCATATATTTTTTATATACATTTGAATTCATCTCTCCTGACTGGCACCTCAGACGGTAGTGCATTTGTTTCCTTTTTCTATTATTTTGTCACTTTGACAGTCATGGTCACTGTGAACTATTGTTACACTGCAAGAGCCATGTAAAATTATACTTCTATGTTCCAACAGCATACAAGTTTGGATTGATATGAGGGTGAACAATGATTCACTTTTGGGTGAACTGTCTCTTTAAGATTTAAAATATTAGTCTATGACATGTTGCAGATTTTTTTTGGTCACACATTAGTTGTCTTCAACTACTATTCATTTACATAAAAAAAAAAAAAAAATGTTAGGTACAATGTAATTGTTTTTATGTTGTATTGCAAAACATACGGGCACGGGTGGTTAGACACAGGTTTGGTGTTATGGTTAGGTTTAAGTGTGGGTTAAGAGTAAGTGAAGGGTCAACAGTGTAATTATAGATGTAATTACAGAAATTAAAAACATGTATGTACACAGTGCACTGTATCAAATGATTAATTTAAATGTTAGTACATAGTAGTTAAAGACGCTTAATATAAAGTGAGACATTTTTTATTTAAACTAAAAAAAAAACTTTTATTTTTCAGATCTATTTAAGAAAAAAATAAAAATACAATTATACATGCAATCACAAAGTTTGTGTAAAACTCATAAAAAATCATAAAAAAAGTTTCAAGGTTGACATATTTCCTGTAACTACGGAAGAGGATTAGGGCCAAGCAATAATAAAAAAATAAAACCATCTCGAGGTTAAAGTTATTAAATTTCGAGAAAAAAGTCTAAATAAAATGTTGAGAATAAACTCATTAAATTACGAGAAAAAACGTGTTAAATTTCGAGAAAAAAGTCGAGATAAAATGTTGAGAATAAACTCATTAAATTACGAGAAAAAACGTGTTAAATTTCGAGAAAAAAGTCGAGATAAAATGTTGAGAATAAAGTCATTAAATTACGAGAAAAAAGTCGTTAAATTACGAGAACAAATTAAATTACGAATTTGTTCTCATAATTTAACGACTTTTTTCTCGTAATTTAATGCCTTTATTCTCAACATTTTATCACGACTTTTTTCTCATAATTTAACGAATTTGTTCTCAACATTTTATCTCGACTTTTTTTCTTGAAATTTAACGAATTTTTTCTCGTAATTTAATGTTTATTCTCAACATTTTATTTGGACTTTTTTCTCGAAATTTAATGAGTTTTTTCTCGAAATTTAACAACTTTAATCTTGAGATGGTTTTATGTTTTTTTATTATTGCTTGGCCCTAATCCTTTTCTGTATGTAACAGATAATTTAACAGATTATCAGATTAATAAGTGATAGCCATTTTATGACAAAGCAAAGTTAGTACAGATTGTACCATGTCATGTAATGTGACTCTGCAAATGTAATATTTATCAGTTAATAATTCATGATATTTGAAGGAAAAATATTTTTAAAATTAAAAAAAAAAAAAAAAAAAAAAAATTGTGTGCATTCACATCTATTTAGGGTGTAAGGAAATATGTTACAACTTTTTACTTGTAACTCTCTTATAAATGTTTTCCAAACAATATGAAACATGAATACAGAGAGTGCATTTCTTTATAAAAAAAAAAGAAAAAAGAAAAATGGTACATGCTTTGTCCTTTTCTTTTATCATGGACACTCAGTCAGTGTTTGCTGGATGTTTGTGCAAAAGAGAACACAATGCATACAACATACAAGTGCTATCAGCAAGTTCTCATGTGCATCATGCGTGACTGATGATTGACAAGACATCTGCAAGATAAGCTGTTGTGAAGTTGTAGTGATTCTGTGCTTTCACAGTTGAAATCGTATGCGTTTTATAAGAAAAGCTCATCTTCAGTTACATGTAATGTTGTCTGCCCACATCACAAAAACAAGTAAAACAGGTTCTCAAATTTAACTGTCCTGCACTTGATCTTTCATATCACGTTTACTAACAAATAAATTTACTCTCAATTTAATCTCTTAATCTTCTGTTCTCCAGAATGTACACACAATCGTAGTCTAAATAAGTCAGAAACCTCAGAGGCAGCCATCATAAAATGGCGGAATCATTAAAAAAGGTGACAGGGCAACATGCACCATTAATGAATGTTGTTTAATTAGAGAGCCCCTCATCTCGTATTCTCCTGTCGCCCTCATTGTGCTCCAGCTAGTCATGTTACTGCAAATTCAGCACTTTCTTCAACCACACACACACTAACAAACACATATAGAGACACAGAGAATTACCCTTTGTAATTACAAGTACATATTATGATATTAGTGTGAATGATTTATTATCAGCGTAAACAGAATTGCTGTGTTAATATTCGCCACATCACATTTGATGAGGATAATGATTCTCCTGCATAATTCATCAAATCAACTGGCTCCTCCATTAGTGCGAGATGTCTTTATACTGCAGCCAGTTAACTTTGAGTCTGTTTCTGTTTATATCCAGTGGTCAGAGGAAAGATTAAGAAGAAGAAGAAGGTTGGTCCTTCTTGATCACTCAAAGAGGAAAGGCTCACAGCTATCGGACAGAAAGCGTTTTTTTCCCCTCCCGTTTTTTTTTTTTTTTTCTGCTGACTGTGCCGTCTGAATTAAGCTCTTACTGCAAACTGGAAAATTAACATGTTCCACTGGGCTCCAGCCTAGTTTCACATTAGATGTGCATTATATCAGACACAGTATTTAGTGAAAGGCTGAATAAGGGCATGTGGAACAGCTTTTCATGGTTTGCTATAATTACTGTTTGCTGTGATGTGGGATTTGATGTAATAATTTTTCTATTATCCAGTGGCATAAAGTTTTTCCAAAGTCATTTTTCAAGTTTAATGTCAAGTCAAGTGTAATATTTTACAGCAGGTATATAAGATATAGCAGATGTTTACTATGAAACACAATACCAAAAAATATTATGGTCAATATTTTTTAAAATGCTTTTTTAAAAATGAAATTATGATTTCATTCATCAAGAATGCATTCAACTGATCAAAAGTGACAGTAAAGAGTAATGTTACAAAAGATTTCTATTTCAAATAAATAATAGTGAAATGTGTCATCACAGGTATAAAATACATTTTAAAATGTATTAAAATAATAATAATAATAATAATAATAATAATAATAAAACAGTTCTGTCATGGCGACTCTCTGAGTGTTTGGCATGGTAATGGATATGACAATGGTGATATGTTTGGCTTTGGCGGAATAGATCTGCTATGCTGCTGCTGTTATTGCTGCTTCAGAGTAAGTAAGGAACTTGCTACTGCCAACATACACAACACGCTGCTGTAAGCAAGTAAGACATGCTGCTGCTGCACAGTAGCATACATGAATTACCCCCAGCAGATCTATACAGGTGGAGCTGGGGAAGGTGGAGGGTTTCTGAAAGCGTGCTGCAAATTGCTTAAGCAAATGCTGAACAAGTATTTGAAAGTTGAGCAGCAAGCTCATTGGCTACTGATACAGCAGGAATCAATCAGCTGTGCCCTATAGATAATCATGTGATCGCAAGCAGTTAAAGGAGACCTATTTTGCAAAATTCACTTTTACATGATGTTTGAACATAAACGTGTGTCGGCAGTGTGTGTAAACAACCACCCTATAATGGTAAAAATCCATGCATTCTTTTTTTTAAATTCCCATAAATCATAAGCAGTGTCTCAGAATAAGTAAAGTCACAATGCACAAGCCCTGCCCATGACTGTTGATGGACTCTGCCCTATTAGCATAGACCCCACCCAGAGTGAGCTGTACAAAGTCCGCCATGTTTATCTCCTCGCCAGAGCATTTAACAGCAGCATTCAAGGAAGAAATGTATTCTTATTAAAGCTATTAAAGTTATTCAGTCAAGAGCAGTGAGTGATTTTCTGTTTTTCTTTTGATGTTTGATTCATATTAACATCATGTACAGGTACTGCATATTACACTGTTTTCACTTCAATATACAGATCTAATATACATATGCGATTTCTTTAGTTGCCGTTTACGTTCACAGACATAACCGACTGTGTTTTTGTGAACTTTATGTGTTTTTATATAACATTTGTTTATTTGACAGTTTAAGTGCAATAAGACGGATATGTGCGCTCTGAGAACATCAGAAGTTTAGACTGATATGGCTTTAAAACGCATGGAGATAATAAACTTTCGTGATGATGAAGAACTGCAAAGTCACATGAGCATGACAGTGATAGAGACGATAATCAAAACCAAACAGATGTTTTGTTAGTTTTTAGCAGAGTATCCGAGGCACAAGTTGTACAGGCTCTGCCCTCTTCTGGAAAGCGTGTGGGGAGCAGCAGCTCGTTTGCATTTAAAAATGTATGCATGAAAACAGCATGTTTTTCCTTCCACTCAAAAATGGGCATTTACAACATGGTATAATAAATTATATGTGGGGTATTTTGAGCTGAAACTTCACAGATACATTCTGGGGATACCTGAGACTTATTGCATCTTGTAAAAAGGGACATAATAGCTCCCCTATAAGGATATCAGCCTGCGCCATCTAGAGTTTCATGACAGAACTTTGTGTTTATTTTAAATTCCAAGAATATTTCACAGTATTACTTTGTTTACTGCATTTCTGATTAAAAAAATACAGCCTTGGTGAGCATAATGCTTCTTTCAAAAACATTTAAAAAATTTTACAGATCCAAAACTTTTGAACAGTAGTGCATTCCTATCAAGAACACTATTATTTAATTTTTCCCTGTGCTTTTCTTAGCACTCATCCAGAAGCGGCTGAAGAAAGAGAAGAAGACCAAGAGAAAATTGCAGGAGGCTCTGGAGGTCGAGTCTAAGAGAAGAGACCAGGCTGAGCAGACGCTGCAGCGGACGGCCTCCAGTGAGAGATCACCTACTCAAAACGGTTAGAATGCACATCTGCTAAAATGCTAATGATTAAATCAATATTGTACAGAATTTTTTTCTTCATGTTGAAATGAAATCCTTATGGTGTCACTGCCACTTAAAAAGTCATGACCACACAACCAAGACTGAAAAGAATACACTGTAAAATCTAATTAGTTAGCCTTACTTAAAAAAAAAGCATGCAAACCAATAGCCTTAAAAAAACTAAGTGAAATAGCTATAGTATGTAGCATTGATGAATGCTTAGTGTAGTTCACATACACAAGAGTTAAATAACTAAAAAAGAATTGTAGAGAGTACTTGATCATTTACTTTAGATTTACTAGCTATTCAGAATTATTATTTTCAAAAACTAAATTTCAAGTGAAATATACTATGCTGACTTCCAGAGTGCATTGCGGCATGAATAAATTAAGCAATTGCTTTGTTTTACTATTATTTGGCTTTATTTCCCAATTGTATTTGTCTTGTGTGTAGTAACACAACAAAGACAGCAAATTATTTTGTAATGGTCAAAGTCTTATTAAAATTTATGTAATTGTTAGATCTGGATTATATCAACCCAATTAAAAGTTCGATGTTTCACTAGGTGTTTATGACAAGTGCAATACAATTTTAATAGATCACAATTCTACATGAAAAGAAGACTGTGATTTCTTGTTGCATCACTGCATCAACTGGAAGAGAAGGGAATTCTAGTAATATAAATGAAGTTCCAAGTGCCCAGACAAACATGGAACACTAATCACCATAATGGTGACTTCAAACTAAAGCATTTCTAGAAATCAATTCATGACATCGGTTTATGTGATATTCTCTCAACATTTTCAGTTGTATTGTTAACTCAACATTCAAGATGACTTTGGAGAATTAGTGAAGGCAACTAAGCAGAAAATAACAGCAGAAGTGGAGGAAATTAATGAAAAGTTAAAAATTGACCCACCTCAAAAACTCTTTTTTTGCTTGACAAAATGGTACTCAAACCAGTCAAATATTCTTGAGTAACAAAGGCATAGTATGCAAAAAGTACTAGATTTTTGCAATTAAGTTCAACAAACTGTTGCACATTAAGTAAATGTAACGGTAATCTGTTCCCTGTTTCGGTTTGCCTGAGTTCTATTTGCTAGTTACTGTCACTGATTATGTTGATAATTACTGATTACACACCTGTTTCAGTTTCCGTTGATTAGACTCCCTTGTGTATTTAAGCTTTACGTTTTTTGTTGTTGATTGCCATCTTTGTATTACGGTATTTGGTTGTTTATTATATTTCCTGTGTTTCTCTTATGTGTTCCATATTGGATTTATTAGACTGTTTGTTTCTTGGATTCTCCTGCATCGTGGGAATTGTACAACCACCCCTGACAGTGAAGTTAGCTAAAAAGTGTTAGTTAAAACACCTGTTGATGGTTGTTTTACAGGGTGAGATGTAACACAATTGTTTTAAGCACTTTACATTGGATAAATAGCATAAGGTATAGGCATTAAAGAAAATGGTGTTAAAATTATTCCAGATCTTCTCTGTCTGCCACATCATCATGTCAAGTACAAATGCTGCTATGACAGCAGTATTCTAAACTTTAAAATGTGTTTTACTTGTACTGATAACTGTTTTCATGTTAACAGACCCTCCTCAACATGAAATGGAGACAAACCATAACAGCATCAAAACAGACACTGACAGAACAATACAAGGTACAGATGTCTGAATGGACAATTAATCTGTCCATGTTTTGTTGTATTGTTCCTTTATGGATCTACAAACCCGATTCCAAAAAAGTTGGGACACTGTACAAATTGTGAATAAAAACAGAATGTAATGATGTGGAAGTTTCGATTTTCAATATTTTATTCAGCATACAACATAGATGACATATCAAATGTTTAAACTGAGAAAATATATCATTTTATGGGAAAAATAAGTTGATTTTAAATTTCATGACATCAACACATCTCAAAAAAGTTGGGACAAGGCCATGTTTACCACTGTGTGGCATCCCCTCTTCTTTTTATAACAGTCTGCAAATGTCTGGGGACTGAGGAGACAAGTTGCTCAAGTTTAGGAATAGGAATGTTCCATTCTTGTCTAATACAGGCTTCTAGTTGCTCAACTGTCTTAGGTCTTCTTTGTCGCATCTTCCTCTTTATGATGCACCAAATGTTTTCTATGGGTGAAAGATCTGGACTGCAGGCTGGCCATTTCAGTACCCGGATCCTTCTTCTACAAAGCCATGATGTTGTAATTGATGCAGTATGTGGTCTGGCATTGTCATGTTGGAAAATGCAAGGTCTTCCCTGAAAGAGACGGCGTCTGGATGGGAGCATATGTTGTTCTAGAACTTGGATATACCTTTCAGCATTGATGGTGCCTTTCCAGATGTGTAAGCTGCCCATGCCACATGCACTCATGCAACCCCATACCATCAGAGATGCAGGCTTCTGAACTGAGCGCTGATAACAACTTGGGTTGTCCTTGTCCTCTTTAGTCCGGATGACATGGCGTCCCAGTTTTCCAAAAAGAACTTCAAATTTTGATTCGTCTGACCACAGAACCGTTTTCCACTTTGCCACAGTCCATTTTAAATGAGCCTTGGCCCAGAGAAAATGCCTGCGCTTCTGGATCATGTTTAGATATGGCTTCTTTTTTGACCTATAGAGTTTTAGCCAGCAACGGCGAATGGCACGGTGGATTGTGTTCACTGATAATGTTTTCTGGAAGTATTCCTGAGCCCATGTTATGATTTCCATTACAGTAGCATTCCTGTATGTGATGCAGTGCCGTCTAAGGGCCCAAAGATCACGGGCATCCAGTATGGTTTTCCTGCCTTGACCCTTACGCACAGAGATTGTTCCAGATTCTCTGAATCTTTGGATGATATTATGCACTGTAGATGATGATAACTTCAAACTCTTTGCAATTTTTCTCTGAGAAACTCCTTTCTGATATTGCTCCACTATTTTTCGCCACAGCATTGGGTGAAATGGTGATCCTCTGCCCTTCTTGACTTCTGAGAGACACTGCCACTCTGAGAGGCTCTTTTTATACCCAATCATGTTGCCAATTGACCTAATAAGATGCAAATTGGTCCTCCAGCTGTTCCTTATATGTACATTTAACTTTTCCGGCCTCTTATTGCTACCTGTCCCAACTTTTTTTGGAATGTGTAGCTCTCATGAAATCCAAAATGAGTCAATATTTGGCATGACATTTCAAAATGTCTCACTTTCAACATTTGATATGTTATCTATATTCTATTGTGAATAAAATATAAGTTTATGAGATTTGTAAATTATTGCATTCCTTTTTTATTCACAATTTGTAGTGTCCCAACTTTTTTGGAATCAGGTTTGTATATTTAAATGTCTTTTTCTCTTGTAATGTTCAGTATGGATAGAAACCGAACACGTCTTCCATCTCTCCTTCTTATATACAGGTGCATCTCAATAAATTAGAATATCATGAAAAAGTTATTTTTGTTTTCTGTAATTTAATTCAAAAAGTAAAACTTAAATATATTCTAGATTTATTAGACAAAGTAAAATATTTCCAGATTTTTTTGTTTTCATTTTGATGATTACAGCTTGCTGCTCATCAAAATAAAAATAAAAAAATCAGTATCTTAAATTATTAGAATATTTAATTTCAAGTTCTATTAAATTACCATTCTCAGGGTATAAATACTGGGTTTAGGTCAGTAAACCCAACAGCAGTCATGGGGAAATCTGCTGACTTGACAGTTGTCCAGAAGACGATCATCAAGACCCTCTACAATGAGGGTAAGCCATAGAGGGTCATTGCTGAAAGAGCTGGCTGTTCACAGAGTGCTGTGCCAAAGCATATTCATGGAAAGTTGACTGGAAGGAAAAAGTGTGGTAGGAAAATGTGTACAAGTGAAAGGAATGACCACAGGCTTGAGAAGATTGTCAGGCGAAGCCGATTTAAGAACTTAGGAGAGCTTCAAAAGGAGTGGACTGAAGCTGGAGTCAGTGCATCAAGAGCCACCACACACAGATGTCTTCAGGAAATGGGCTACAACTGTCACATTCCATGAACCAAGCCACTTCTGAACCAAAGACAACATCAGAAGCGTCTTACCTGGGCTAAGGAGAAAAAGAACTGGACTGTTGCTCAGTGGTCCAAAGTCCACTTTTCAGATTAAATTAAATTTTGCATTTCATTTGGAAATCAAAGTCCCAGAGTCTGGAGGAAGAGGGGAGAGGCACAGAAACCATGTTGCTTGAAGTCCAGTGTGAAGTTTCCACAGTCAGTGATGATTTGGGCTGCCATGTCATCTGCTGGTGTTGGTCCACTGTGTTTTCTGAAGTCCACAGTCATCTACCATAAATTTTAGAGCACTTCATGCTTCCTTCTGCTGACAACCTTTATGGAGATGCTGATTTCATTTTCCAGCAGGATTTGGCACCTACCCACACTGCCAAAGGTACCAAAAGCTGGTTCAATGACCATGGTGTTACTGTGCTTGATTAGCCAGCAAACTCGCCTGATCTGAACCCCATTGAGAATCTATGCAGTATTGTCAAGAAGAAGATGAGAGACACGAGACCCAACAATGCAGATGACCTGAAGGCTGCTATCAAAGCAATCTGGGCTTCCATTACACCTGAGCAGTACCACAGGCTGATTGCCTCCATCCCATGCCACATTGATGCAGTAATTCATGCAAAAGGAGGCCCTACCAAGTTTGAGTGCATAGAAATGAACATACTTTTCAGAAGCCTGACATTTCTGTTTAAAATATCCTTTTTTTATTGATCTTATGAAGTACTCATATCAAATCATCACAATTAAAAGAACCAAAGACTTAAAGTATGTGTGCACTGAATTTATTTAATACATGAGTTTCACAATTTGAGTTGACTTACTGAAATAAATGAACTTTTCCACGACATTCTAATTTATTGAGATGCACCTATATATATATATATATATATATATATATATATATATATATATATATATATATATATATATATATATATATATATATAAAAATATATCACACAAGCCTTTGTTAGAATATTAAACATTTAAAACATTGAATGTAAAATGAAATTAAATGCCACTGACGCAAAAAGGAAAGAAAGACTAAAGACAGAAAGAGGAGCAGTAATTAATGGTCCCTTAATTGTCCTCATGAAAAATTTGCATGGGCATAATTTACATAATCTATGTGTTGTAATTAATCTTTCAAAGGGTTTGCTTTCTCTTTTCGTCTTGGTTGAGAGGAAAGGGAGGGAAGGGCTCTTTTTTGTTTTCTTTGACATTTATTCAAATACTGCATCTTCTCCTTTAACAATCCTTTCATCTCCCTCTCAGTCCGCACGTTAGAACATTATGGATTTGTCTGTTCATGATATGCTGCTTGTGACATCAGCCAAGCTTCATTCATACCATTGTTTTTGTCCACAGATGGAAGGCTCTTTCTGAAGTCCACAATGATGTACTGAAGAACGAAGACAAGGAGTAAATGCATTCATACTGTATAGAAGAGACTGTAGTCAATTGCCTGGTAAATAATGTCTGCAATTCTGCTGGAGGACTGATGGAAGACAATGAGGCAATTTTATAGGCTGTTGTCAGTGTGTTACAGCTCAAGGACTTGACAAGATTATTATGGCCATCGAAAGTCAGCATTCAGTAGAATGAAGCGTGAGCCAAGCTATCGTCATCAGATGGCCGAGAAGAAAATGGTATCACAATGCACACCTGGTTGGATAACCAGGGACTTTTCGCAACACTGAGACATTAAAAACATTTTATAAAGCATTTAAATCTGCCTGACTACACTGACAGATGAAATATTTAAATCAGACTTTGCCATTTAATGCCCTTCTATCATTTCACGTTTTAAGTCAATTTCAAAGCATCATTTCCTGAAGGGAGGTGTCTGAAGAAAGATTTCAATTTATTTAGTTATTTATCAAATATAGACACTGCATTTAAATGTGTATTGTGTATCTGTCTGTTATTTCAAAAAGAAAGTATAGCTGTCCAGATTTTTTTTTTTTTTTTGGTCATTGTTGTAAAAGGGATCATAGCAGAAATGTCTCAAAATTCATCAAATATGTACATAAAAGTGTAGACATGCTACTGTGCATTGTACGCTGTAGATTTAGAAAATCAATACAAACGTTTTTAATAAGATCTCTTGTATCTAAGTTATTTTTTGTTCAGTTGCCGTTTATTATCCTACCCGACATGGAGAGCATGCTGGCATGTCGTTACTTCTGTCCTGTCCATCTGGAATACAATAAAGATTTTTCCCACATGCTTTACAAGGGAGACGTTTCAAAAACTGACTGACTGATACTTGTTTTGTGTGACTTCTACAGCAACACAAAATCAAAGTAGTCAAATGCAAATAGATTGACGTCTACCCTACCGCTCTTGTTTTTGTTTACCACTGGTAAAGCATGCAACATTGTTGTTTTGTTTATTATTTATTTTAATTTTTATTTATTTTTTAAATCTATTTTACTCTTGATTTATTTTATTTTACTTCCAAGACATAAAGACACTCTTGTTCTAGTTGACATCTGGTAAAAATTCACAATGCCTCATTATCGTATTTTTTTTCTCTTTTTTTTTTTTTTTACTTTTTTATTTATTTTATTTTATTTTCAATACATAAAGACATTCTTGTTCACAACTGGTAAAAGTTTGCAATGTTTTTTTTTTTTTTTTTTTGTTATTTTAAACTTCCAAGACAAAGAGTCATAGAGATAGACACTTTCGCTTTTCTCAAGAGCACATGCACTAAATGTGTTGACGCAGCATTTAGCCAATCACTCAAGCTGTACTGTTTAGCGGTATGCGCTCTCTCTTTCTCTCTCTGAACATAATAAGAAGCCAGGAGAGATGAATAATTGACTGATTGTTGCATTATTCAGGCCCCTATTGTGGAAAAAGCCCAGTCTCTGGCACATTCCAGGTCTCTCTGGCGTATTGAATATGAGGTTAAAGTTTCAATCAACCTTGAAAGGGAGAGGCATTTTTCATCACCTAGCTCTTGTATCAAGTTGGTGCACTCAGACTTACTGGACAGTTCTGCCCAGACAATAATTTGTTTGCTATATGTGTGAAAATGGATTACACTAGACCAAAGTTGCCTTATCAACTCAATCTGAGAGGATTGGTACATTTATTATCTATTATACAAGTCCAATTGTACTTATTGTGGTGATCCTTAACTCTGATTGTGGCAAGCTGCATTTGCATACTTAAACTGCAGTCTATACAGTTAACACTGGGGGGTGGCAGATGTTTTCCCCTTTAGTGATCACTTTTATCTTCTTCTATAAATCTCACATTCATCTATGGGTCCGTTTTGAACCAAAATGACTCTAACAAGACTGTTGAATGGCTCGTCACAGGCTGTAAGACACCCAGCCACGACGGAGTAGTGCAAATGTATAATCTAATCAGAGAGTGGCTATTATACGTTAGTACAGAGGTGCAGGACAAGTTATCCAAATGAGTGTTAGAGCAGCATGAGAGTCAGGCCCTAGACGGGTAATGAAAGGGCAAGAGAGTAGCGTTCAGCTTTTCAAACCTTTCACTGTCATTACTAATTCATGTTGCTCCTTCTCGCTCCTAATGAGAGAGAGAGTCGGGGGAAAGGGAGAATGGTGCAGGGATAATGTGCCGTGAAATTGACTCATTCTCGAGAAGAGGAAAGGGAGAGGAGATCAACTTTTGATTTTAAACTGCCCTCTGAGGAAATGATGGAGAATTTAGTGATCCTGACAAAAGAGGGGACTGTTTATTTAGTTCAGCTTTTTCATGACATAGAAAAAAGGAATGAAGTTAACAGACATGCAGCAGCCCCAAAAAGCATGTGGACACTTACACATTTAACATTATCAAAATATCAAAGAAATACAGTACAAACATTTTAAAGAAAACACTTCTGAAAAATACTATAAACGATGCATTGTTCAAAATGAAGACACAATGTAGGACACTTTCTGGCTGTGAAATGTCAGTGTTAATGTGAAGAACTGCACCTGGTTACTCTGCTAGGACACCTGTGTGAACCTGATGGTAAATGACTTCATTCGTCCACTATAAATGACTTTGGGACCAGCTGGTGAAAGGTAATTAAGTAGCATTTTATAGTAAGATTTTAATAACATTATGAACTAATGAACAACAGCACATTTTAAAGGTAGGTTAGGCAATGTTTTTCATAAACACTTTTTGTTAAACTGTTTGAAACTAGGGATGTTAGCGATTAATCTATGATTAATTGTTGATAACAGTTTAATAAAACTTATCATTGGTCGATTAAGCAAGGTCACCATTAGAATGGTAGTTTTGAGGTGTGTGAAGCTCATGCGCAAAACTGTGTATTAATGTCTTCAAGTCATGCAATGGATTAAGGTAATGAAGGTAAGCTAGCTGTTTATTTTAAAACATAATTAACCAAGGGTCCAGAGGTGTAAAGAGTACGTAAAAACCATACTTGAGTAAAAGTATTGATACCTTGCATTGAAAGTGGTTCCACTACAAGTTACAAGTAACCAATTCCAATATGACTTGAGTAAAAGTCTTAGAGTATCTGATTTTAACAGTACTTAAGTATTTTACTCATGCTGAATGTAGGCTCAGAAATGCACTAGTTATTGAGACTGCCAGTGAAAATAAGAAACAATTGATTTGTAAGATGAGAAATCAAGTTTATTTTCTAAAATCAAAATAAAACTGAACACCTCAGTGTTACAATAAATCAAGGTCGACACAACAACCTTTTAAATATCTACAAACTCTCAAGTCTTAGTTAAAGGTACAATTTGTAAGATATTCGCAGTAAAATATCCAAAAACCACTAGGCTAGTGTTATATATTTTGTCCAGCTGATTACTAACAATATCTCTAATGTTTTCAACTACTTGTAAATCATGAGAAAATTCCCATTCTAAACAGTGACACGGGGCAGTGCAGTCGCCTGTCAATGACGTCAGTTACCCTTTGTTACCGCCTTTACTGACGTAGAAACCACATGACAACAGTGTCGTGGACAAATGCGGAAGTAGTGTCTAGCGTCCAGCAAACCACTAGCTTGCTTCAAGCAGTTCTTTATTTGCTTCTTGCACATTTTATGGTGGATTGTGTTACTTATTTATGGAACATAATTACTGTTTACCATCTGCCGCTGGTTCTGTCGACAAGGACAGCTCCCGTAAACGTAAGCGTATGGGCCAACCAAACGACCCAAGAAGAGTTTGGGACAAGAGGAGAGAAAGAGCGAGGATCAATATCGGTGTTGCATTTTCTAGATGGAGAGAGCTTCGCGACAAACTTCACCTAGAAAGAGATGCCGATCTCGCTTGTGTTTTACTCGACAGGTGAGTTGTTTTGATTCGTATCTTTACAGAAAACGTATGCCATTATAACGATCAACATTAGTAGTATTACACAACAATTAGTATTATGGGGCATACACGCCAAACGCGAGGACGCGTCTCTAGACCCACGTGAGGACGCGTCTGATCCACATTTATAAAACTTTACCTCATCCGTTAAATCCATGATTTATCTTTCATCTGATTGATGGCCGTCAGCGGTTGGGTAGAAGACAACAAATCCCATCATTCCATGCACCTTCTTAGCGTCATCAAACCACGCGATTGTTATTGTTTTGGTAGTGCGCCCTCTAGTGGCAGGTCCTAGAAATTGTACCTTTAAGTTCAACTGGCCATAAGTAAACCAATATCCTTCAAAACGGTCTTGTCAATGTAGTGGATAAATAAAACAATGTTAAGTAAAATTAAATAGTCAAAGTCTATGTGCTGGTTTGAGCCTCATCACCAGCTGCAGTCAATTCCCCATCAAATAAATCAAACATCTGCGATCAGCAACTACCTGCTAATGCACTCACTTTCACGTAAAAGTATCCTTGTTGACAAGTTTTGGGGGAGTAAAGTCAAAATGCACAAGATGTAGTACCTTCAGCGCCCTTAGATGGCGATATCGCTTCTTTATAGCAGAAACAAACTGCTGCAGAAGAAGTTAACTACCATGAAAAATTTAATTTGTAATTGCATTACTCATCACAAATGTAGTGGAGTAAAAAGTACATTTACTTGATCAAAAATGTAGTCAAGTAGAGAGTAAAAGTTGCCAATATCTTTGATACTCAGTACAACTACAAACTAGCCAAAAAAATACTTAAGTACAGTAACTAATTACATTTACTCAAGTACTTTACACCTCTGCAAGGGTCCAAAAAACCCTACAAACAAGTGACTTTACTGAACATAAGAACTACAAACTTGTGTAAACGCCACAACAAAAGTACAAGTAATAAGATCCTGGTTGATGAGTGATGAGCTTCTGGTAAATCAAGACCTGTCAATATGAGCGATCAAACCAATCCAAGCACACTCCAACCGTAAAACAGTGTTCAATTGTTATCTACACACCATACACACCCACCATACCCGAGATCCAGTTTCCATTGGTTGAACTTTCAAATGACGTTGGAAAACACTGCATCAGATCCCAGAAGTCCTATAGCTTTAGCCAAGCAGCATGTCATGTGATCTACGCATTTTCTTGTGTTGTGTTTAGACTCGTTCGAGACCACCTGCTCTAAATAAAGATGTGCGATCTACCATGTTTTACTAATGTTTTGCAAGTTACCAACCAAACGTGGCACAAAAGCATCATATGAATACTGTTTACACGTTCGTAAGCAGCATTTTTACACACAACGATCAATTATGGGAATTTTTGTAAATTGACATCCCTAGTTGAAACTCTCTTTTCATCCTGATAGCAATCAATAATAGAAGTGATTTTAATATTAAAAAATTTACATATATCTTCAGTGACTGTCTCAGGACCAAAAAATGTTCATCCAATCATTGCATTCGGTCCCACAGTATGGTTGACAGGCAGGTAGGACACCTGAGGTGCTGTTCACTTCCTCAGACTCGGATTTATGCATTTCTATGGCAACACAAACAGCACCAAAATGAATCTTCAGCAGTCAGGTGGTCAGAGCTCTGTAAGTTGTTTACATTCATTAGGCTATTATTGTCATTTTATGTGCTTTGAGACGAGGGAATTTAACACCATCTCCCGTGATGCTTTGCAGACTCTGTTTTGGCTGTTCTTGTGTTTTGAAGGAGGCGTGGCTTTAGAGAACGCTCTGAAAGAAGGGTAGTATCTCATGCTTTTAAAGCTAGCTTGCTATTGCTAACCTCTCTGATATTGCCTACCCTACCTTTAATTGACATTTGAAAAATAAAATGAAGGAATCAGTTATCAATTTAATTGTTAAAAAATAAAAAATGGAAATAAATCACTTTTTAAATGGACAAATAAAACTGTTTATTTAGTTTGTTTTAAATGTAGTTACACAATATACATATAAATGAACATGAACTAATGAATGCTTTAAATAATGCTTTTGTTTATTGTTAGCTAATGATACTTATGATGCATTGATAAATGTTAACAAATTGAATCTTACTGTAAATTTTTTTGTTGTTGTTGTTGTTTTTTTAAAAAAAGGACTCAGAAAGTCCTGATAAAAAAAAGTCTAGCATAATTTGTAGCAGATGACACTTGATTTAATATTTTGTTTCAGATGCAACACATTCTCACTCCCAACTCATCACATATGGATGCTTGGCCAGGACCCCTCGGCAAAACTTTTTAACGCGTGTAAATGTTTCTCTTTGTGAGATTTGGTTAGTGGTGGCTAAAAGGCATCTTTATGCACAACTGCCAGCCTGCATGAAGAGCTTCTTGAGACTCCAGAGACACCAGCAGCTTCAAATACCTGTTTGCTGCTCAACACTGGCTTTTTTATATCTGCCCTTTTAACAAAATTAATTTTTTTGACAGGAACTTTCCTTAACTGTGCTCTAAATCACTCACAAATCTTATGATAATTCGATAATCTCCATTCAGTTTCACACAATATTAGTTGTTTTCATGCCTTTTGCACAACATTGCAACATTTCATGCTTTTCATCTTCAGAAAGATCTTTCTTCCTCCCCATATTGCATGAGAACTGTGACTTGCTTAATAATGTGGAACAACCTCTAAGTAGGGTTTCCATAGACCTGGAAAATTATTTTGTTTGAGATTGATACCAGTTATCTAAAAAGACATGGATAAATAAACAAACAAACATTTTCTTAGAAAAACTAAAATCTGTCACTTGCATAATAATTTGGAATGCGGTGTATATATATATATTTTTGAGAAGTGGGTAGGAGTTGGGGTTGGGTGCTCCAAAATATCTATGAGATTTATGAATATTTATAAAACCATTTCTACTTTTACAAATGCACAGAATTAACTGCATATTGATCTGACACACAAGTCAAACAACTGAAAGCAATGGAGTTCCCTGCATGTTGAAAAATGACACTAAAGAGTTGCATTAAAAAGTGACACTGAGGAGTCCTGACCAAGTGTCAATACATGTTGAGAGTGTACATGTTGCAACACACAATAACATTGGCTAAAAATGTATTTCTAAATTCTTTTTTGAAGCAATATGATCTCGGGTAACTGCACATTTAGTTTTTATATACGCCTATACACATATATGAAAAAAAAAAAAACTATAAAAATATAAAAATAACAATATTATTAGAGAATGATACAAAACCTGGATATATAAGAAAGCCTATTTTTAAATGTGTGATTTCTAGACCTCTAGAAGTCATGTAAATAAATAAAACATTAAAACTCAATGGGCATTTTTATAATGAAGATTAAATTTTGTTGCTCTAAAATATTTTAAAAATTGTGAGTAAAAATCCCTATCTTTTGTCCAGAACACCTGAAAAGTCATGTAAATTCATAAGTTAAAAAGAGTGAGAATGTTGTTGTAGGAATGGGCCTTCGAATGTCATTGTGGGCAATCAAAACACATAGGTACCTGTACTTCTGACACTCAAAAGTGTGATGCATTTTAAAAGTGGTCAACATTAAAGTAGTCAGAGGCCCAGAGCCTTAAGCTTAGAGCCCTGTATTTACCTAAAACACAAAACAAGGTGCTGCCAAAGTCAAATTGATATTGAACAGTGCTTGAATGTGTTCCAGTTACTGCTGGCGCAATATGAAATAAATAAGGAAATGAGAAATGTTATTCATCCCAGTCCAGGCACCTCCTCAGCATTATTTGAGGGCTTCTGAAATCATTATCACAGCTTTGATGTTGTACGTGCTTGCTGAAATGTGTTAAACACGTGTTCATTCTTGTAAATATGACTTCATTTTTCACAAATGCTACTTTATTTCTTATATTTGTGACAATTTCTTGATATTTATCAGTCAAGTTACAAAGTTGTAAGTAATGAGAGGCTAAAGATCTTAGTAGCAGTAGTTTTGGTTACACAGAAGAAATAAAGTCATACAAGTTTGGAACGACATGAGGGTGAGTGAATTGAATTATCCCTATAAGTCACAATTGCACCTGCACAACAACTCACTGTAAGACATTTTTCACATTCTACCCTTTGTTGTAAGGATATCTGTATAATGAGAATATATTGTTTTGTTTGTTTGTTTATTTTGTCTGTTTTTTCCATTGCCTTGTCACAGATATGTGTGAGTGTGTGTGCGTGCTCTCACTCAAGCTGCTTGACAGGGGCACTGGGTGCTTGAGAGGACTTATGTCCCTTCGCTGGACTTCTGACAGCTGGATTGGCTTGTTTTCCCTCCCTCTCCCTGGGGGCTTCGCTGTCAGCTCTATACTCAGGCAGATTGTGAAGAGAGAGATTAATGGACAATGAGGATGCAGAAAGGGAGATACATCGAGAGAGGGAGAAGAGAAAAAAGGACGAGAGGAGGCCAACTGCCATCTGCTCATTTCCTTTTAATGGACAAAGCAAACAGCAGGAGACAGTGTTGCCGACAAATCTGGATTTTCTTTATTACAAGAACACACACTCTAATTTGTTGAGGTTGACAAAGACAGAAACATAGCTACTTTTTCTTCCATTGAGGTCTTTTACTCTCTTTTCTTCTGTTCTTTTTTCATGTAAACAAGGTGATTTGGTCATTATGTCTGGCTTTCAGACAAAATGTTAGTTTGTTTCTGTTTAGCTTCTATTTTTACAGGTTATACTGAGACTATTTGAAATTAAAAGTTGATTTAATTAAAAAAATAAATAAAATAAATGTAATGATGTACATCAGAAAAATAATGACTACACTGTTAGCCTGGATAAGTTGAATTTACTTAAAAAAAATTGAGGAAACTGGTTGCCCTAAAAAATTAAGTAATGTTAACTTAATAATTCGAGTTCATTTAACTTAAAATGTTTTGTAATATTAATTACTTTGTAGTTATTACACCTAGTATATTTAAGTTCAATGTACTAAGCAAGTTAACTTGCCACCAATCAAAATTCATCCATGCCTCCCATCATGCATTGCTGCATGAATAAATTATGAACTAAATTGTCTTAGTAATTTTCTTTATTCTCACTATTTAAATTTTGCTGTTTTTCTGTGACTTTTTAGTAGTTTGTTTTCTAATGTTCAGAGTTGATCTGTTTATCAGAATATGTTGCTTGTCACCGTTGTTGAGATTCATACGCTGATTCTTGATGTCTGTGTGTGGGGTTTTTTTTTTTGTGATGACAACTTTTTAAAAAAAAATAAAAATAATTGTATTGTAAAAGTTGATCTTCCGCTGTAGAATCACAGTGCTGCTGTAATCAATAATGTAAATCTAACTCAGAGATTGGGCTCTAAATGAGTTCAGTGATTCAGATCAAATAATGATTATGTGAAAACATAATCAGCACCACCTGATCATCTTTTAACTTTGCTTGTCTGGTTGGTTTTAATGCACATTCCACTCTTTGTGAATCTCCCCCACATTTTTGAATGGGTTTTGTTTCACAATCCTCTCCAGGGTGCGGTTATCCCTATTGCTTGTACACTTTTTTCTACCACATCTTTTCCTTCCCTTCGCCTCTCTATTAATGTGCTTGGACTCAGAGCTCTGTGAACAGCCAGCCTCTTTTGCAATGACCTTTTGTGTCTTGCCCTCCTTGTGCAAGGTGTCAATGGTTGTCTTTTGGACAACTGTCAAGTCAGCAGTCTTCCCCATGATTGCGTAGCCTACAGAACTAGACTGAGAGACCGTTTAAAGGCCTTTGCAGGTGTTTTGAGTTAATTAGCTGATTAGAGTGTGGCACCAGGTGTCTTCAATATTGAACCTTTTCACAATATTCTAATTTTCTGAGATACAGAATTTGGGATTTTCCTTAGTTGTCAGTTATAATCATTAAAATTAAAAAAAAAATAAACATTTCAAATATAGCAGACTGTGTGTAATGAATGAACATAATATACAAGTTTCACTTTTTGAAGTGAAATTTTTTCACTTTTGGAATTAGTGAAATAAATGAGTTCAGTGATTCAGATCAAATAATGATTATGTGAAAACATAATCAACACCACCTGATCATCTTTTAACTCTGCTTGTCTGGTTGGTTTTAATGCAGTTAAAACTGTCCAAACAAAATCTAATATTAAAAAGTCAAGGGTCAAGAGCTCAACTAAAACAAACCCTGACCTCGATGATGGTAACTTAAAAATTGTGATTTTCTCCTTTTGGTGAAAAACTATAAAAAGGTAAATGTTTGGAAGAAATGTCTGTAGAACAGCCAAAACAAATGTTCCAACTGCTCATAACAGCTCCTTGAATTCACACACACACCACGACAAAATGGCGTCATTACCTGCCGCAAACCAGTGTGTAGGAGGCGTGGTCAGGAGAAAGACTTCATAATTTAAGTGCATTTAACTTAAATTTTTTAACACATTCAAATACACCCACAAATTAGTAGAATATACTTATATTTTACAAGTAATGCAACCAAACTTAAATATTTTAAGTATATTGTAATTATATTTTTAAGTAAATATAAAATCCGGGCTAAGAGTGTATCTTTGTTCAGTTAATAAGTTTAACATTCAGTGAATTTGAATGTTATGAATGAATAAACATGACTGTGGCAAAAATCTGTGGTTTCTCGTCTTTATGACTAACACCAGTATTTCCTTTCAGTCATCTGTTGGCTCTATCACAAGCCTTACTTACTGTTTAAATATCATATTGAATACAGCTGCTAGAAAAGTCAAAATTGTTGTAGCATTAGCTAAATATAAGTGAGAAATTAGATTAGAGAGGTAGGAAAGAAGTGGTGAAGAACTGCCTGTTTAGCTTCCCATTAGCCCACATTTTAATAAAACTAAAATGAGACATGACAAGGTGTAGGCTGATGAATTCAAGGTTAATCTGGGATCCATTTTCCATCTCTTCCACTTGCATGCGAGTTTGACTGCTCTGAGATTACGATCAAAGAGCAGTTTTTACTTTTACTACAAAGTCCTTGCATGACAGACCCATGTGATTCAGGCTGGTCATAAAAAATAATTGGACTTATGTACTTTATTTTGAGGCATCTGTGATTGGTTTCCCATCATCTCATTATGGGTTAAATGTCCGGTCAAAATAATACAGTCCTGTAGTGCTTTCATTTGGATAGGACATGATTAAAATTATAATAAAGCAGTGACAGGAATTTATGTGTATGCTGTGGATGTAAAGGTTTTATTTGTTGCCTGTTAACCAGCTAACAGCTAACTTCTAAAAAATTTCCTAACATTCCCATTAAGTTATGAAAACATGATTTCTGATTGATCTCTGAATGTACAGTATGGACGTTCCATTTTATAATTTTGCAAACATATGGGATTGTTACTTTTGAATGTTCTCTAGTAGGCTAATGTTTAAAAAAAGTTAGATGAACGTCCAACTAAACTTTCCATGAGCAATGTATAAACAATGTTTTTTTTTTTTTTGTGCTAACATTTTGAAAACATTATAAAAGACAGATAACTCTGAACAAACATTCTGTTAAGGTTACTGGTTTGATAAATTTGAGAGAACCTTGCCAGAACGTTTGCCACAGTTCTGAGAACATTCCCAGTTAGATAGATATTTATTCCACTGTGGCACTTACATCTCATTTTAGGCTACTTTTAGCTCGAAAATATGTAGGTCTATACTCACTAAAACAGATTAGGTAACAAGTTATTTTAGTGTCGCTTTAAAGCTGGGTGCACACTGTGCGATTTATAATAGTAGCCTACTTTACGATTGTTGCTTGTCAGACTGTACGAACATGATCCTCATGTCACACTGTGGGATCTCAGCTGTCCTATACAGGTGCTGGTCATATAATTAGAATATCATCAAAAAGTTGATTTATTTCACTAAATCCATTTAAAAAGTGAAACTTGTATATTATATTCATTCATTACACACAGACTGATATATTTCAAATGTTTATTTCTTTTAATTTTGATGATTATAACTGACAACTAAGGAAAATCCCAAATTCAGTATCTTAGAAAATTAGAATATTACTTCAGACCAATACAAAGAAAGGATTTTTAGAAATCTTGGCCAACTGAACAGTATGAACATGAAAAGTATGAGCATGTACAGCACTCAATACTTAGTTGGGGCTCCGTTTGCCTGAATTACTGCAGCAATGCGGCGTGGCATGGAGTCGATCAGTCTGTGGCACTGCTCAGGTGTTATGACAGCCCAGGTTGCTCTGATAGTGGCCTTCAGCTCTTCTGCATTGTTGGGTCTGGCATATCGCATCTTCCTCTTCACAATAACCCATAGATTTTCTATGGGGTTAAGGTCAGGCGAGTTTGCTGGCCAATTAAGAACAGGGATACCATGGTCCTTAAACCAGGTACTGGTAGCTTTGGCACTGTGTGGAGGTGCCAAGTCCTGTTGGAAAATGAAATCTACATCTCCGTGAAGTTGGTCAGCAGCAGGAAGCATGAAGTGCTCTAAAATTTCCTGGTATACGGCTGCGTTGACCTTGGACCTCAGAAAACACAGTGGACCAACACCAGCAGACGACATGGCACCCCAAACCATCACTGACTGTGGAAACTTTACACTGGACCTCAAGCAACGTGGATTGTGTGCCTCTCCTCTCTTCCTCCAGACTCTGGGACCTTGATTTCCAAAGGAAATGCAAAATTTACTTTCATCAGAGAACATAACTTTGGACCACTCAGCAGCAGTCCAGTCCTTTTTGTCTTTAGCCCAGGCGAGACGCTTCTGATGCTGTCTATTGTTCAAGAGTGGCTTGACACAAGGAATGCGACAGCTGAAACCCATGTCTTGGATACGTCTGTGCGTAGTGGTTCTTGAAGCACTGACTCCAGCTGCAGTCCACTCTTTGTGAATCTCCCCCACATTTTTGAATGGGTTTTGTTTCACAATCCTCTCCAGGGTGCGGTTATCCCTATTGCTTGTACACTTTTTTCTACCACATCTTTTCCTTCCCTTCGCCTCTCTATTAATGTGCTTGGACACAGAGCTCTGTGAACAGCCAGCCTCTTTTGCAATGACCTTTTGTGTCTTGCCCTCCTTGTGCAAGGTGTCAGTGGTTGTCTTTTGGACAACTGTCAAGTCAGCAGTCTTCCCCATGATTGTGTAGCCTACAGAACTAGACTGAGAGACCGTTTAAAGGCCTTTGCAGGTGTTTTGAGTTAATTAGCTGATTAGAGTGTGGCACCAGGTGTCTTCAATATTGAACCTTTTCACAATATTCTAATTTTCTGAGATACAGAATTTGGGATTTTCCTTAGTTGTCAGTTATAATCATCAAAATTAAAAAAAATAAACATTTGAAATATAGCAGTCTGTGTGTAATGAACGAATATAATATACAAGTTTCACTTTTTGAAGTGAAACTTTTTCACTTTTTGGAATTAGTGAAATAAATCAACTTTTTGATGATATCATAAAATCATATAATCATATGACCAGCACCTGTATGTCAGACTGTACGACAGTCAAGACGCGTTAAAAAAGGACGCACGCTTGAAAACTTGTCCGGAGTTTTACATCATTAACCCATACACATTCGGTGACATTCGGTTACACGGACTGAAATGGTGGCTAACAAAGAAATCTCTAGCGTTAATTTTGATCACGGCTTATCTTGAAAGACAATTTGACGTTTGTCGTAGGAGAAGTCACATTGCAGGACTGTGAGCCAAATCTTCTGACACTGCCAGAATTTCGTCGGAGGTAAAATTTGATCGCAGCAGTCATTAATGTCGGTGAACATGTCAAACTAGCGATCAAAGACTACAGATTTTTGCCTAGGATTATAGGAATCGTCTCAGACGACCAAATCATGGCCAGAATTGCACAGTGTGCACCCGCCTTTACACAGTTTAAGCCCGGGATATACTGCACGATTTTTGGCTGTCCCAGACGAAAGATTTGTGAAACAATTGTGGCAATTTCTGGGATCGGTGGTCCTATGTCGTAGAGTGAGAGAGGTTTAAAGACGGACGTTTTCCCGGTCTTGCTACCAAAGATAGCCTACAATAGTTTTCTGACAGTGTTAGAAATTCAGCCTGATCAATGCACAGTGAAATCTGCTGCTACAACCTACGTCTACTGACCAGCCAATAAAAATGCGACATGAAATCAATGCAACATGGCGCTAAAACTTAAAACAGCTTACCTCAAGCTCTTTTCCCTTCTTCTTTCACCGCTTCCTTTTTATTTTCAGCACACATAAACACTACAACTGCCAGAGTGTGATTCAACATAGTGTTTTGTTTACCAGTAGCGCATGCTGATGACGTTTTATTCTTCTTTAGAAACTTACATCGTAGCCTACGAGTCAACAGGTGTCATCATCGTACAGTCTACATGCATGTCATACCCAAGTTTAGTAGATCCATGTCGCATAAAGTAATGATCTTATAGGATTGCTAAAATCGTGCAGTCTATCCAGGGCTTTATGCCCTGAACACACCAAGCCGATGGTCGGCCGTCGGGCAGTTTTTGTTCGTCGGCCGACTAAAGGCGGGCGCACACTGTGCGATTTTGGCCACGATTTGGTCGTCTGAGACAAATTTTGAGAATCCTAAAAGATGTATGTGGGTTGATGATGTAAAACTTTTCAAGCGTGCGTCCGTTTTTAACGCGTCTTGACTGTTGTACAGTCTGACATGTAGGACAGCTGAGATCCCACAGTTTGATATGAGGATCATGTTTGTATAGTCTGACAAGCAACAATCGTAAAGTACTATTATAAATCGCACAGTATGCACCCAGCTCATATTTTAAAGAATATTCCACACCATCGGCAGAAGTTGGTCCTCGTCGGCTTTTTTCCGGCTGAATCGACATGTTGCGTCCGAAAATTGGAAAATGCTGCCTTCGGAGGAGACATTTCAAGGTAGGAAGGCATCAAGGCACGTCCGAATCCAATGTTAGCTTCACTTCCTGTCTCATGATATACCTTCATCTGATCGATTTCGGAAGGCAGCATAGATGTATCCTTCACTGTCTTTGATATCCCACAATCCTGTGCATTCTGTGACTGTTGAACTAGAAAATTAAAGATGGCGTCCGAAAGTTGAATTTGATGGTTTTTGTGTAAATGTATGTTTTTGAGCAACATTTTCCACTTTTGATGTCATTTCTAGCGAGAAATTACTACTCTAGTAATTTAATATTTGTTTAGTTCTCACCAAAGCTTGCGCTATTTTTCAGTAGATCATTAAAATGTTACGCTGCCTCAGAAGTCCGTTTCATGAGGTTTCACAAAAGCTGCCTTACAAGTCATTGCCTGATAGGGCAGCAAGGCAACAAGTCAGCTTCCTTGGTTTTCGGATGCAGCCGTTGAATCGGCGTCGGAGCTCGTCGGCCTGTCGGCCATCTGATCATTCTTCTTGTCTGTTCAGCTTCCACTTGCTGGTATAGAAAGGCTGGTATAGAAAGGCTGGGACAGAAAGGCTGGTACAGAACGGACATACTACTTGGCCGTCGGGTGTTGAGCATCGGTTTGGTGTGTCAGGGCAACTTTGAACCCAAACGCTGCCAACATAAGCCAACCCCTCAGTCTGCTTTCATCACCACTAGTTTGTCGACATTGGGTTGTTGTGTTCCGGGCTTTACATGTAGGCGACTTACTATAATAACAAAAATTATGCATAATTACAAACATATTGTTAATTAATATTAGGCTACACAGACTTATTTGTATAATTACAATGTAACAAGGGCACCTTGACCCAGATGAGCCATTTCTCCCTTTCTTACACCTTTCAGACAACTCAAGTAGCCTACCCCAGAAACCTCCGTCAGTTGGCAATAGTTGGGACACAGAAGCTGATGTCTTCCTTTATCTCCATTAGGCATGACTACTGTGTCCTATTTCATGATTATCTTATGAAAACCAGTAACTCCCTATAAGCATCGTCACCGCCAGCCTGCGCAACACGTCTAAAACACCCAACAGATGGTCATTACACAAACAGGCTAATTTATCTCAAAGCCAGCAGTGGGGAACAAACAAAAGTATTTTACTTAATGTAGCAGCTTGACGTTGACTTGCAGCTGAGCTTTCAAACCGGCTCAAATGAAAGATGTCTTGTTTTCATTAATTCTCCAGCAGAGAAAGCTCTTGTTTGTGAAATTGAAGTCAGACGATATAGCACTGATCATTTATCAAAAGCCAAACGGCCCGTTTCATCATTGGAAACTAGTTAAAGCCATATTGGCTTTATTTTTTCGTGTGTATGATAGCAATATAAATTTATTCTTGTTTATATAAACACAACCAATTCAGCTATTTGTACACTCAAAAAAATGTAAGCTTGTTTTTGTAATTCCTTTAAAGGGATAGTTCACCCAAAATGAAAATTCTGTCATCATTTACTCAGCCTCAAGTTGTTCCAAACCTGCATGAATTTCTTTCTTCTGCTGAACACAAATGAAGATACTTTGAAGAATGTCAGAAACCAAACAGTTGATGGGCCCCATTGACTTCCATAGTATTTTTCCCCCATACTATGTAAGTCAATGGGGTCCATCAACTGTTTGTTTACCCATATTCTTCAAAATTTCTTCTACAAAACAATCTCCCATAGGCCTATAACTGGACAAAACAACGCAGATAGTTCAGTTGTATTGAAGGTCAAGTAAAAAAACAATCAATCCACACGCTACATGGATGAATTGCCCGAACAATGGTATGAGTGAAAACAAGTTTGTATTTTGATGAAATGTTCACATAGTGGTAGGCCTACTGTCAAATATTCAAGGAGACTCACCATGCAGGTTCTGAAAAACTCACAAAAGACACACAGGAAGGGCAAGAAGAACAGTGGATATGGCCCACTGTGGATGCTGTGTAATTCCTATATATATATATATATAAAATAGAAGTGTACATGATTGTAAAGTGACATCTTTAATGCAGTCGGAATAGGAAATAGCAAAAACAAAATATCAAATAGTCAGAATATCATAATATCAAAAACAAAGTGGACAGGGATAATGAATGTTAAATATTGTAAAAGTCTTTAGCATCAGTGATGTGGCTCTGTTGAAAGGTTTCTCCCTAAAAGTAAAAGGAAAGACATCAAGAACACAGTAAATCTGTTCCACTTTGGGTCATTTCATCAAGTCATTAAATTCCTTTTTTAAAAGGATTTGAGCGAGTTTGACAAGGGCCAAATTGTGATGGTAGACGACTAGGTCGGAGCATCTCCAAAACTGCAGCTCTTGTGGGGTGATTCCGGTCTGCAGTGGTCAGAATCTATCAAAAGTGGTCCAAGGAAGGAACAGCCGTGAACCAGCGACAGGGTCGTGAGTGGGGAGCAAAGGCTGGCCCGTGTGGTCCGATCCAACTGATGAGCTACTGTAGTTCAAATTGCTCAAGAAGTTAATGTTGGTTCTGATAGAAAGCTGTCAGAATACACAGTGCATCAGTTTGTTGCGTATGGGGCTGTATAACTGCAGACCAGTCTTGGTGCCCATGCTGACCCCTGTCCACCGCCAAAAGCACCAACAGTGGACACGAGCATCAGAACTGGCCAGCAGAGGCAGTGTGATGCTTTAGGCAATGTTCTGCTGGGAAACCTTGGGTCCTGCCAACCATGTGGATGTTACTTTGACACGTACCACCTACCTAAGCTTTGCAGACCATGTTCATGGTAACGGTATTCCCTGGTGGCTGTGGTGTCTTTCAGCAGGATAATGCGCTCTGCCACAAAGCAAAAAATGGCTCAGGAATGGTTTGAGGAGCACAACAACGAGTTTGAGGTGTTGACTTGGCCTCCAAATTCCCCAGATCTCAATCCAATCGAGCATCTGTGAGATGTGCTGAACAAACAAGTCCGATCCATGGAGGCCTTACCTCGCATCTTACAGGACTTAAAGGATCTGCTGCTAACATCTTGGTGCAGATACCACAGCACACCTTCAGGGGTCTAGTGGAGTCCATGCCTCGATGGGTCAAGGCTGTCTTGGCAGCAAAAGGGGGACCAACACAATATTAGGAAGGTGGTCATAATGTTATGTCTGATCTGTGCATCTGACTAGTCAATCAAACCAGCAGTTTGCGCTGCCATCGTGTGGTCATAAATCACAGTGCAGTAGAATACAATCTGTAGGAACACAATTTCCAAATGTTTCATATTGAAAATAAATAAAGATGACATGACACTACTGCTACTACTACTAAATAAATAAAAATGATTTTTGTAGTCTCATTATGATGCAACTAAATAACATTATTGGATCTGTAGTCTTTGGTACATTATTCCCATCTTTATCTGCTTCAAATTAAAGAAAGTTACATCATATCCATAACTGTGTACATTTTAGACAAGGAAATATTTTTAATTTTGCATTAATTTATAGTGGTAATTAAATTTACTTGTTCAAAATAAATTGTGCCATCCCCCATCACCAAAAAAGAAAAACAAAATAGATGTAAAGAAAAAAATGTAATTAAAAGAAAGAAGAAGAAAATAAATAGAATATAGCCTATAAATCATAAATGGCCGGCTAAATTTAAATTTACAACTAAAAAACTTAAGCTTATGAGGAGGATGTTTCTCTGTTTATTTTAGCATGTTAAATTGTGTTCTTGTCTTTACCTTATTACAATGGATATAAATGAGTAAAAAATATAATGTTTAAAATTAAAATGCTAGTGAGGGTTTACAAAGGTAATGGTAAACTGGATTTTCACTCCTAAAATCATAGTTATTGGATAAGCAACTGCTATTTATAACCATTGTAATCAAAGACAAAACAACGGATGATTAAAAACATGAATAATCACAAACAATTTCCATGTTTAGATCAGTTTCTGTAAGACAAACAAATTTGTTATGAAAAACAGTTGACCAAAACTATGGAAACCCATTTCTGCCACATAAAAAAAAAAAAAAAAAAATCATGCTTAGGTAAATCATATGACATAAAATGTCGAAATTTTCACATTGGCCTACTAAGTCAGAAAATAAAATTATGACATGAAAACCATATTTATAAGACAAAAAGGAATAATTATGACAAAGTCAAAATACCTGTGGTAAACTCACGGCCTCTAGTGGCCTTTTACTTTAAAAGAAAACGCTTATTTCGTAGGAGTGACGTGGAAGAAGTTTGTCTCCTGCGAGGCACCATCCTCGATACCCTTTCCCCTTTCCCTTTCTCATAGCGAAATTTCTCTTTAACTTTTAATGTTTTTACGTTGTAAATCGAGTGCCTTTGAGACGTAATCTTGCTAGTCTTCTTCGTTATATTCCGCGTGTAAGTGGCATGATGTTCACGTCCACCGGTTCTTGGGGATTGTGTAAGTACAGCTCAAAATCATCATGTCATGAAGATCAGATCAGATACTGCTGTCATTCATTCGTCATGACCTTCACCTGATAATTATCGCACTTCACATAACATCCTTGCTTTCAAATGATTTAGCTTTGGCTCATGATTTAAGACAGGAAGTGTTGCTGTCGTTTAAAAAGTTGGGGGCGTGAAACCAGGTCCTGCTCTTGGAAATGCGACATGACACAGAATCATCATGTGTTATATTCATGTGTTAGTCTTTACTATCAGAGCTAGACATTTGGAGACTGAATTATCTCTTCTCTGAAATCACCATAATCACCATCTTCTTGAAAAAAGCCAGCAAAGAGCTTCAGTTCATATTATTAATGATGTAATAATGAAAATTCATTTACCCTTCCTTTAGCTGCTCTAAGCCCTTATGACTTTATTTCTTTTGTGAAATCCAAAAGGAGAATTATTTCTTTCGATTTTAAATTTGGTTTACATTTTGTAAAAATACCATAATAACCATTGCTTCAGCCAGAATACCACGTTTCTTACACTGATTGTTAGCACAGTGAAACTTTTATCAACTTTGGTATTAGTGTATAATAGACTCGATGCAGTTGTCAAAAATGAATGAATAACACAAAGGTACATAAAAAAATTGAAAAGCTTGTTTTAAAGATATTCCCCCAGTTTCACAGACAAGGCTTAAGCTTAAAATGCATGTTTGAGCTGTTTTAACTGAAAACTGTCATTGTTTTGTCTCAAGATGCACACCAGTAATGTTTTTTTTCTATGGTAAGTTTATAAAAGCTACTTAAATACCCTAATTGAAATAAGGCTTAATCCTGGCTTAATCTAAGCCCTGTCTGTGAAACCGGCCCATTAATTTTTGTTTTTGAAGACTTCAACAATAACTAAAGAAAAAGTGACTTTAATGATATAAGTGGTGACATGTACCAGGGTTATTATAGTTAGATAACAAACTTATTTTTTCCCACGTAGCTCCCAAGGCAACATTTCACATTTTCATTTAGTTTACAATGATGTACTAAAATACCTAAAACAAACAAACAACAACAACAAAAACTAATAAAATGAAATCTGAAAACATAAAAATGAAAATTAATTCAAAATATCAATACAAACTTTAAGTAGGCAATAAGGTACTCAAGGCTGTGCTGTATCATGAATAAGTTAGGCACGATGCAAAGTGGAGTGCCTGCAACCCCCTCAGCTGTGACTTATTCACAATACAGGACTAGCCTCGAATACCTTATTGCTTTTATAAAACGGTTATCAATGCAACTTTAATGAAGTAAACTGTTACTAAAAGCCTTCCTTCCGCCTGAAGAAAATAGTCCCTGACCGTGAACAGCAACAGAAGTTACATTATTGCGCCATTAGATGGCGGCAAAGACTGTCTTTATGAGTGTAACAGTCAGTAGCGAAGACTTTTACATTGAAACGACTGAATTGTTGTGAACAGGGAACAAAACGCAACTGACATATGCTTTGACTAGCTCTGTCAGTCATGGGAAAACCCCTAACTGTTAAAAGGACAAGACATTACATCGGACATTTAAACAGATTTTTTATTATGAACATAGGACTGACCTGAAGGAAAATGCTAAATCTGAATGCAGGTAATAAACTCGCTCACTCAGTCTCTTTCTCACAATACTCTTCTACATAATACAGTAAGCTTCAATGAACAATATCAGTTGAGAACTACAGTTTACGTTAATAGGAGTAGTTGCTAAGGGTGTTGTGTAATGATACACAGAACCGTTGGGTGAAGTGGTCATAGCCGTGTTTTATTGTGAATAAAACACAGCTATTGATCAATCAGAATCAAGGACAGGAACTAACTGTTTTATAATAGTATTTCAATGACACTAAAATAACACTGACCAGTAAACCAGCATGTCTGACTGCACTTGGTGTACTCACATATTCACCAAAAGGACCTATAGGTCCCCCATTTGGAATATAAACTTTCATCCTTTGACATGACGAATAATTTAACAATACAACTTCTGTGCTGTCCTACAGATAAAGCACCCCTGTCCAAGAGCTTACTGCTGCTTCCTACAATCCTCGCTGTGCTGCTGACTGTGCTTCTGCCTCAGTACCAGGATATGTTCATATACAACCTCCAGGCTGTCAGGCAGGGCAAGCAGGTGAGATATAACACCAATCTACTTGAATTTACTTGAACAATTCAGTGCACTATATCATATATACACATTTAAAGTCAGCATAAAAACAGAAGGTGTGATAGTCTTTTCTTCATGTATTGTGATGTAAATGTTGGGTGGGACTTGGTTGTTGTTGTTTGCTATTGCTGTGATCTCGTGTGAGTGACAGTTTGTCCCGTCATTGTGCTGAAAACATGTCACCAGAGAAGAGACGAGAAGAGATGTTGTTGCAAGAGGAAGTTATTTTGATTAAAGAAAATGAGGGCACATGAATTAAAAAAAATACTGATGTGAAGCATATTTTGAAATATTTCTAAAATTGTGTGTTTTCCATGTCTCTCGTGTAGTTGTGGAGGCTGGTGAGTGGACGGCTTATCTGTCTGGATCTGAAAGACACTTTCTGCAGCAGTTTGCTTATCTACAATTTCCGCATATTTGAGAGGAGGTTTGGCAGCCACAAATTCGCTGTAAGTCTCAGGTGTGAATAATCCACTCGTTAAGTCTGGCGTCACTTGTCACCACTTCCTGATCCAAACGCTCTATTGGATACCAAAAGAAAACAACGAACGGTGCTAATATACATTCACAATGTGATGTAATATTACTGAAAATCTGTTATAAATCATTAAAATACTGGTGTCCGGTATGCAGTGAGCATGGAGACTGTAGTGTACACCGTAAGTTTTTAAAAGCATAGCTTAAAAGTGTAATACATCAGAACTTAAAAGTACAATATGTAACATTTTTGCAGTAAAATATCCCAAAACCACTAGGCCAGTGTTATATTTTATTCACTTGAGTACTTACAATATCCCAAATGTTTCCAACTATTTGTAAATCGTGAGAAAATCGTGATTTTAACCAAGGATACAGTACTTGTCCAGGATTCGCCTGTCAATGGCGTTATATCCGCGTTACCCTCAATTTCCGTGGAAGAACCAAAGACACTTTAATATATTACATGTTTTATTTGACAAGGGAACAACTGTTTGGGTACATTTATAGACAGAAAACTAATTATTGTTATATAGCTCAACACATTTAGTCTTATTGTTTAAATCTAATTTTCTTGATTTTCCGAGAGTACCATGCTTTCACCATGCCTCAAAGAAGAACACTATTTTGTCAAGTAGCTTTGTCAATAGTAATACAGAATTTTCTCCATCATACAATACGATTTAAAACTAATTGCATTCAACACAAGCCATCCAGCATTTATTAATATAATATTCTAAAATCGATCTAGCTTACTGCAGTGTGCAATAAGTGTCTCACAGCAGCCACCGAGCAAATGCAACGTTATGATATAATTTGGAAGAAATTATTTTTGGAAAGTGTAAAGTTGTTAACTTTAGCTTTAAAGGGTTAATTCACCCAAAAATTTAAATTATGTCATTTATTACTCACCCTCATGTCGTTCCACACCCGTAAGACCTTAGTTCGTCTTCAGAACACAAATTAAGATATTTTTGATGAAATCCGATGGCTCAGTGAGGCCTGCATTGACAGCAAGTTAATTTACACTTTCAGTGCCCAGAAAGCTACTAAAACATATTTAAAACAGTTCATGTGTGACTACAGTGGTTCAACCTTAATGTTATGAAGCGACGAGAATACTTTATTCAAAAACGACTTTATTCAACAATTTCCTCTCTTCTGGTATCAGTCTCCTACGCGCGTTCACGAGAGCACCATGACGCATGCATGTGGTGATGCAAGATACATGTGTCGTGAATTATAATACATCTTCTGAATTATCCAAACTTTCAAGCTGTGGCATGACAATATCACAATCGATGCAGAACACGCTCTCCTGTTCAGTAGGCATCACTTGGCACTGATGACATCTACACCACCAGCTCTCTGTCTTTCAGAAGGTTGTGGCTGTGGTTGTGTTGCAGACATCCCTTTTAGTTCATTCTCTGTACGTTCTGGTTCGAATAAGTAAGGTTGTGCAAAAAAATGCAATTCATCCTCTGTGTCGAAATCTGCAGACAGTTATGAACTATTTTATGTTGACCGTGCGTCGTCTTCTGTTTGTAAGCATATCCCTGGAAGAGGGGAAATTGTTGAATAAAGTTGTTATTTTGTTTTTTGGTGCCCAAAAAGTATTCTCGTCACTTCATAACATTAAGGTTTAACCACTGTAGTCACATGGACTGTTTTAAATATGTCTTTACTACCTTTCTGGGCATTGAAAGTATAAATTAAATTACTGTCAATGGAGGCCTCACTGAGCCATCGGATTTTATCAAAAAATATTTTCATTTGTATTACAAAGATGAACAAAGGTCTTACGGGTGAGGAACGACATGAGGGTGAGTAATTAATTAAGTCATTTTCATTTTTGAGTGAACTAACCCTTTAACCCTTAAATGCATGACTGTTTCGCCAATCATTCTTACATATTCGGGTCTTTATCGACCCGGATCTATATCTAACACAGAAGGATCTCTACCTGTCGTGATAATATAAAACTCCTCTGATATTAGAGTAACAATTACAGAAGAATAAAATAAATTATATTTTGTTACCTTTTGGAGCTTGAAAGGGTTTAGTTTGAGCAGATGTTTTATGCCATCATCACTGTCCTCATCAGAGCTCATTTCCCAGTAAATTCAGCAAATAATGGGCTAGTTTTATGTTTGAGGTCGCGAATATGAGCCCATTCGCGATCTCAAACGTATTCTCAAAACTATATAATTTTCAACATCTTCAGAATCAATATTTTGATCGCTAACAGATTCACCAGATCCATCCAGTGACAGTTACAGTCATATTTGCCATTTCATGTTTTGCTTATTCTTTCATTTTCTGTCTGAATTAATCATCACTTCATTGTTGTGTATCAGACATTGCCACCTTGTGGAATAAAGGTGAATTACACTTACTCAGGCTACGTCCACACGAAGCCGGAGCTTACCCTAAACCGATATTTTTTTTTCCTCGTCTCAAAAAATATCTGCATCCACACGAAACCACTGAAACGACTCAAAACGATGTAGTATACATGCCAGACCATGCCATGACACTTTATTTTGGTTCAGTAGCTTCTGCAGCATGAACGCAAGCATGTAGAGTCTGCTATTGCTGTTGTTGGTGCTGTTTTGTGGTGTTAGCGCGCCTGACTAGGGTCGACACGTGGGGTGATGACATCATCGTTTCAGAAAATATACGGATTGCCCCGTCCACACGACAACGCCAAGCCAGCATTTTCAAATTTTTCCACTCTGGGACCCGGTTTCAAAAAATACCGGTTTCACCTTTCGAAAACGCCGGATCCGTGTGGACGAAACGCCTATCCGATAAAAAATTTGTGCGGTTTCACCGAAACGCGTCTCCGTGTGGACGGGGCCTCAGTCATCTAAAATTCAATTATCGACGTACCCTGATACACACCTTGGGTCGTTAGCGACCCTATACAATTTTTACAAAAAATGAATTCCTAGGCATTCTTTTATAGTTTTAAGGTTTTTGTTCTTGTTATAATCTTTATAATGAATTGATTGAGGAATACCAAGAAGGTTGAAGTTTAACTTTAAAAAATGAACGAGGAGGAGGGTAGTGAATGACACTAAAGACCCGAGGTATGCATTTAAGGGTTAAGTCATTATTGTGTTACATGAGAAAATCATTCGAATAGACATTACAAAAAAAGTACTGTCTTAATGACTGTCTTAATGAGTGAGTCATTCAGTTCAAATGGCTGATTCATTCTAGAACAAATCAAATGACCAATTGAAATTTTTATGAATAGATCACTGAATTAATGGCTCACTCGATTTGTTAAAAACCAAGGATTCATATAGTAATGAAACATCTTTGTGTGTTGCTCAGAGACGCACAACAGTTCTGCTGTGGCTTTTTTTGAAACTATTTTCATTGGTGAAATTCAGAAAAAAAAACGATAATATTTTGTCTAAAATGTAACAATATTACCTTCTTGAATTGCTGTGTAAAATCAATGTCACATTTTCAATCATACAGATATTTGGGAAAAAACGGCACTCTGTGATATTCCTAAACTTTATTTAAATGAAATTAATATAAGACAAAAACCCATACAGGGCCATTTTTTGCCCCCGTTTCTTACATTTTAGTTACATTTTAAATGCATTCTAATAGGCTTCATCAACGCAATCAGTCATTGCTCTGCATCATGTTTGTAATTAAACTGCATGTGAGATGACGTACAGGTCTGGGCCTGTAAATTATTTAAAGTTATTTTTTTTACACAATTAATCACACTAAATTAATGTGTTTAATTGACAGCCCTAATTATAATTTCAGTATAATTTTGATATACACTCAAAAATACCAATATAGTGCTGAACACACCAGTTCGAGATAAAGTGTCAAATGGAAACTTGGAGCACATACATCTTATCTGGCAATCATTTGACTACGTTTTGGAAGCATTTAGAATGTACTGATACACTGATACACTGATACGCATTGGTGTTTTTTAAGATGGAGCCCTGTCTTAAAATAAAAGCTTTTTACCTTTCTAACTATGTGAGTGCCTGGAC
The DNA here is from genome assembly GCF_018812025.1 of Megalobrama amblycephala. Lineage (NCBI taxonomy): Eukaryota > Metazoa > Chordata > Actinopteri > Cypriniformes > Xenocyprididae > Megalobrama > Megalobrama amblycephala. Next base: position 32,747,897 of record NC_063050.1, on the reverse strand, counting down.
GTGGATTTTCTTGTTCTGTAACAGGGTCCACCTACCATTTTTGACATTTAGAATGTATGTTGTTCAAATACTATACTATGTTTTGTAATGAAACAAAAGACTTCACATGCATGTTACCAAACATTTCCTTTAATGTGCTCACCTATTCACATGATAATGACTTCACACTCTGTTTTTATTGTTAAAATGCCATTATGCTGTACACCTAAAACATTGTTATATTTTTGACCTTGATGTTTAGTCCTTCCTTTTTGGAGCCTGGATTCTGTCTGCTTTTGTGGACTTGCTGCTGTCAGAGGCTCTTCGTTTCATGTTTGAACTTCAGGTGGATGTTCTTCCAGCTGGACTGTGAGTAACATGACTTTCTATACCATGTTTAGCTCTTTACAAATTATTAGGCAGTTTCACCAGTATTGTTCTGTGCATTTACTGTGTGCTGCAAGCACAGAATGTATCACTGTTAATTTCTGCATATGAAAGTGCAGTTCTTGTGTTTCCTGTAGAACATCAACTTCCCATTTTGGCATTGTCATTTGAATTAACTTTCTTGTCTCATTGTGTTGTTGTGAAAGTATTCTTTACTTCATCAACAAATGAAATGCATGTTGAAATGAGTACAACAGTAACATCTTGTGAAAGTGAAGTACACTCTTACTTCAAGTTATTTCCTTTGTACTACTAGCTTTCAAACAATTCTTTATACGAGACTTGCATAGAGTGGTTTACTTTTCCTTGATAAGAAAGATTGATGTCCTGATAATCTCTTAATATCAGCACTAAGCTAAGATGATGTTATGCACTAGTCAATCAAAAAAATAAAATAAAAAAATTTTTAAAAGTCGTAAGAAATCTACAGAGTACATGTTTCAGCTGTCATCATCTCTCAGCTTTGGACATCTCGGTTGATTCATCCACACTCACTTTTTCACAATAAAAACAGCTTTTCCATATAGTTTAACTGCTGTATTTTTGGGTAAACCATTATCTGTTCTTCATTAAAGGGATAGTTCTCCCAAAAATGATCCTCATGTCATTTAAAACCTATATGACTTTCTGTCGTTTTTGGAACAGAATGTTAGCAAAAAAAACACACACTGGCGAGACTTTTCTCAAAATATCTTATTTTATGTTCCATGGAAGACAGAAAGTCATGTAGTTAGTAAAAACGGGTTAGTAAATATTGACAGAATTTTCATTTTTGGTCAACTATGCCTTTAATTAAATGCAATTAAATTATAAATGAAAAAGTCTTTTTGCTGTGATTATTTTCTCTCTCTCAGCTCGGATGCCAGTGCTTGCCTAGTGTTCACTTGTTTCATGAAGCGTGTGCTGTTTAAAATGTGGAGGCACACATTTGCACCCTGTCCACGTGCAGCCCAATTTTTGTGACCGTGCTTGATGATGCGCATGCAACGGCGCATGTGCGAGTGACTTGAGGGCGTGAAAACAAAGTCCACTGGAGAGTGCGTACACGCCAAATGCGTCTTTCTGCGCACACGGCCAAACGAGTATACTTTGAAAGGCTTGTACGCTCAACTGTGCACAAGACTGAGCAGAATGCGGAAAATGAGGTATACTCGGGTGTTCAGTCTTGTGGCTTTTAACCCTCAATTTTGGCCCCACATGTGAGTTTGTTTTGACTTTTCATCACCTAATGTCGGTAACAGTTTTACTGACCTTCTCTAATAGTGTTCATTTTTATTTGGTTGTTTTTTTTGCGGCGTGTGCTGAGCACATCACCTGTGCCTGAACTTTCAGGCGAGGTTCTTCCAACACTGGAGAAGTGGGTGCCAACCTCCAACTTCATCATCCTCATCAACTTCTGCTTATAGCCTTTACACGCAAAGAAGTAAACAAAGGGATCCAGGCATGAATTCAGGTTCATAAGACACACTGTAATATGCAGGGATATCTGGAAGGACTGTAGCTCCATGCAGTCCGGTTCATAGTGAAGTTTCCGGATCATGTATTGCAGGAGGTCAAGATGGTATGGGCTGAAACACACCACAAACACAAAAACCACCCCTGCGATCACTCCTCTTGCTTTTTTGGTCCTTCCAGAACGTTCCGTCAGCCGGTTTGACTTTGCTGCAAGATGTAGTTTATGGGTCAGTATGGAATAGCAAGCGATGATTATCACAACTGGGATGCCAAAGCCTAGAACTACTGCCACAATCAGCATGTACGGCAGCCCTTTTAAAAAAACACTCTCAAAATTGGGGTATTCCATACAGGTGATGCTGTTGTCATGCTCCGTTTTAGTCAAGTTAATGGACAGGAGAGGCAATGTCTGGGCCAACACCAGCAGCCATATGGCCAGGCACACAAACCGCGCATTTCTTGGCTTTCTCAATTTCACCAGCCTCAGAGGAAACACCAGCGCCAAAAAACGATCGACTGACAGACAGGTCATGAAGTAAACCCCTGCGTAGCAGTTCACATAGAAGAGCAGTGCTGTGGCTTTACACAGTCCTTCCCCCATGGGCCAGTGGAAACCAAGGCCGTAGTAAACGGCTCGTAAGGGAAGCGACAGGCAGAATAAGATATCGGACACAGCCAGGTTGGCAGAATAAAGAGTGGTTGAATTAAGTTTGGTGATTTTGGAGATCACCACATGAAGAGCCAGGGCATTTCCTAAAAGTCCCACTGGACATATGATGGAATAGATCAGAGGTATGAGAACTCGTGCCACTGGACGATGGTCGTACAAGTTGGTGCAGTTTTTGTCGAAATCTGGATTCATCATAGTTATACACAGGAGAGTTCACTGTAAAGACAGAAGCAACTATTATAATATATACACTGCCACTCAAAAGTTTGCACTGTAAAAAAAAAAAAAAAAAGGCAACAAACTTGAGCAGATTTGAGTTTTCTCAACTTGTTGTTTTCAGTTTATGCAACAAAAAGTTGAGAAAACTCAAAACCTCCTGCAAAAACAAGTTGAGAACTCAAAAATCTGCTGAAGTTTGTTGCCTTAAACTTTTTAAGTTTTCTCAACTTTTGATTTTTTTTTTTTTTTTTTTTTTTAACAGTGTGGGGTCTGCACAATTTTTTTTTTAAAGTAGTCTCTTATACTCCCCAAGGCTGCATTTATTTGATCAAAAATACAGTTTCAATTTTAATTTACAATTTTACAATAACTGTTTTAAATTTTAATATAATTTAAAATGTTATTTTATCCCTGTTCTGGCAAAGCAGCCATTACTCCAGTCTTCAGTGTCACATGATCCTTCATAAATTTATTCTAATTTGCTGATTTAGTAACATTTCTTATTATTATCAATGTTAAAAACACTTTTGTGTAAAGTAACCAATAACTGCAGACATGGTCACCATAAAAGTATGTAAAATATTTGCTGAAACATTTTTGTAAAGTTTGGGCTTGATTTTGCACATTAATTTTCCAAAACATATATACTTTTATCTCCTCTGCCCTTTCTATCTATAATTTAATGAAATTATTTACTCACCAGATAGCAAAGAGAAGATTTTCAGTCAGACATTGGTGCTATGTCTCTATATCAAATCTCATTTTAAAAAGTAGCAATATAAAATGTGGCAAAAGTGAGAGTTCAGCATCTCTTCCTGTGCCTTTCTAACTGTCTGTTACTCTGTTCCTCTCTTTCCTTTGACCTCTCTCTTTTTTTCTCGCGGTGTGGGGAGGCTGCTTACGTATATATGGGGAAGTGAAAATCTTGTGGTTTCACTCAGAAATCCAGACATTTTACATCAGCTATAACTGTTACTTTTAATCTGTATTGAATCCTCATTTAGAAACACATTTATTTTTGTAGATCACTACAAATTACATTTTAAAACTAAGTGAGCTAGTTATTGCACAAGTCCTATCATATTTTTTATTATCAAGGAAATGATACAAAGGTAGTAAAAATGACAGTAAGAAAATAAGTAATTATGTAAGTAAATATATTTCTTGTCTTAATTGATATACTAGTTTGCATCCTTAGTTATCCCATTTTCCTTTCTGCACCTTTTAAATGGTTGATGAAAACCATATTCTGAATTTTGTAATCACTGTTGCTTCATTGTACATTGTACTGAGAATTTGACGTTCATGTTGTTGGCTCATCTGCTTTCCGTCTTCTAGAAACTACTTTCCACAGAGCTTATCTAACACCTTTGGCGACTCTTATTCTTATACATAATGTGCTTATGTCTGTGAAACATGCATTTTACCTACGGCGCTACTCTGCTTTGTATGTGAAGTATTATAAAGGTACAGTCAAACCAAAATATGACAAAATCTCAGAGATAAACTGAAAAAATTCAGAAAAAAATAATCTTAATTATGTCAGCAATAACAGTGTATCAGCAGCAGCAGTGATAGAAGATCAACAATATGGCATTCGAATTCCGGACCAAGGCTCCATTTTCACAGCTGAGGCTCGAGCATTACTTCCGGTTCTGGCAAATATTGAGAAGGGTCAAGAACGGGACTTTTTAATTGCCTCTGACTCAAGATCATGTCTTCAAGCACTTGAATCCCTAAAGACTGATCACCCCATAATTGTTGAAATCTTAACTAAATTCGATCTTTTAAAGAAGGAAAACTTTAATATTATTTTTTGCTGGGTTCCAAGTCACATTGGACTTACTGGTAATGAGAGAGCGGACACGGCTGCCAGGGATGCGCTTGACCTGGAAATATCTGACTGTCAAATACAACCTTCTGATTTTAATCCAGTAATTAATTTATATATAACTAACAAGTGTCAGAAAGAATGAGATGAAAATAAAAATAATAAGCTGTATGAAATAAACCCTAGTATAAAAAGAAGTACCTTCCATAACTTCAAATCAAGACATGATCAAGTCGTCTTCAGTAGGTGTAGACCGGGGCACTCAAGACTTACCCATGGGTTTTTATTAATAGGCAAAGTCCCGCTTATTCTGTTGAAGCATATTCTGTTGAATTGTAATTTTTATGATGCTGCTAGAAAGTGTTTTTATTCAGAAACATGCTTGCATGGAATATTTCAAAATGTTTCACCTGAATGTATTTTAGATTTTCTATCCTATGTTAAAGGTGCTCTAAGTGATCCTGGGTGGAGTAACTTCCTGTTGACGTTCGAAGTGTTGTCAAACAAAACAGAGGCTAGCTAGACCCTCCCTTCTCCCCTCCGTGCTTCCTGAAACAGTCATGAATGCGCATTTAAAATCATTCTTGTCGGTTATTGGCTGGAGCATGTTTATTATGTTTCGTGGTCCAGGCTGCACCAGTTTGTTTTTATTGCCGTTTTCGGAGCTTGTGGCGACTACAGAGACCGCATTTTTTTACAGTGTTTTCAGGGGACAGGCAGCTAGCGGATAGTGAGGAGATGTTTGCTGTATGTGACAAAAAATGTTTTGGCCTAAAAACGCGTGACATCACTTAGAGCACCTTTTAAGTTGAAATATTTTATATAATAGTGTAAATTTTATGGATGATACTGACCTTTTTGTTTGCCATGTAAATAGCTATGATGCTAACATGGCTAAGTAAGCTAGTCATTGCACAAGTCCTATCATATTTTTTATTATCAAGGAAACAATACAAAGGTAGTAAAAATGACAGTAAGAAAATAAGTAATTATGTAAGTAAATATATTTCTTGTCTTAATTGATATACTAGTTTGTATCCTCAGTTATCCCATTTTCCTTTCTGCACCTTTTAAATGGTTGATGAAAACCATATTCTGAATTTTGTAATCACTGTTGCTTCATTGTACATTGTACTGAGAATTTGACGTTCATGTTGTTGGCTCATCTGCTTTCCGTCCTCTTGAAACTACTTTCCACAGAGCTTATCTAACACCTTTGGCGACTCTTATTCTTATACATAATGTGCTTATGTCTGTGAAACATGCATTTTACCTACGGCACTACTCTGCTTTGTATGTGAAGTATTATAAAGGTACAGTCAAACCAAAATATGACAAGATCTCAGAGTTAAACTGAACAAATTCAGAAAAAATTAATCTTAATTATGTCAGCAATAACAGTGTATCAGCAGCAGCAGTGATAGGAGATCAACAATATGGCATTCGAATTCCGGACCAAGGCTCCATTTTCACAGCTGAGGCTCGAGCATTACTTCCGGTTCTGGCAAATATTGAGAAGGGTCAAGAACGGGACTTTTTAATTGCCTCTGACTCAAGATCATGTCTTCAAGCACTTGAATCCCTAAAGACTGATCACCCCATAATTGTTGAAATCTTAACTAAATTCGATCTTTTAAAGAAGGAAAACTTTAATATTATTTTTTGCTGGGTTCCAAGTCACATTGGACTTACTGGTAATGAGAGAGCGGACACGGCTGCCAGGGATGCGCTTGACCTGGAAACATCTGACTGTCAAAAACAACCTTCTGATTTTAATCCAGCAATTAATTTATATATAACTAACAAGTGTCAGAAAGAATGGGATGAAAATAAAAATAATAAGCTGTATGAAATAAACCCTAGTATAAAAAGAAGTACCTTCCATAACTTCAAATCAAGACATGATCAAGTCGTCTTCAGTAGGTGTAGACCGGGGCACTCAAGACTTACCCATGGGTTTTTATTAATAGGCAAAGTCCCGCCTATTCTGTTGAAGCATATTCTGTTGAATTGTAATTTTTATGATGCTGCTAGAAAGTGTTTTTATTCAGAAACATGCTTGCATGGAATATTTCAAAATGTTTCACCTGAATGTATTTTAGATTTTCTATCCTATGTTAAAGGTGCTCTAAGTGATCCTGGGTGGAGTAACTTCCTGTTGACGTTCGAAGTGTTGTCAAACAAAACAGAGGCTAGCTAGACCCTCCCTTCTCCCCTCCGTGCTTCATGAACGCGCATTTAAAATCATTCTTGTCGGTTATTGGCTGGAGCATGTTTATTATGTTTCGTGGTCCAGGCTGCACCAGTTTGTTTTTATTGCCTTTTTCGGAGCTTGTGGCGACTACAGAGACCGCATTTTTTACAGTGTTTTCAGGGGACAGGCAGCTAGCGGATAGTGAGGAGATGTTTGCTGTATGTGACAAAAAATGTTTTGGCCTAAAAACGCGTGACATCACTTAGAGCACCTTTTAAGTTGAAATATTTTAAATAATAATGTACATTTTATGGATGATACTGACCTTTTTGTTTGCCATGTAAATAGCCATGATGCTAACATGGCTAAGTAAGCTAGTCATTGCACAAGTCCTATCATATTTTTTATTATCAAGGAAACAATACAAAGGTAGTAAAAATGACAGTAAGAAAATAAGTAATTATGTAAGTAAATATATTTCTTGTCTTAATTGATATACTAGTTTGTATCCTCAGTTATCCCATTTTCCTTTCTGCACCTTTTAAATGGTTGATGAAAACCATATTCTGAATTTTGTAATCACTGTTGCTTCATTGTACATTGTACTGAGAATTTGACGTTCATGTTGTTGGCTCATCTGCTTTCCGTCCTCTTGAAACTACTTTCCACAGAGCTTATCTAACACCTTTGTCGACTCTTATTCTTATACATAATGTGCTTATGTCTGTGAAACATGCATTTTAACTACGGCACTACTCTGCTTTCTCTTTTATTTGTGTATTATGTGAAGTATTATAAAGGTACAGTCAAACCAAAATATGACAAGATCAAGTTAAAATGAAAAAATTCAGGAAAAATTAATATTAATTATGTCAGCAATAACAGTGTATCAGCAGCAGCAGTGATAGGAGATCAACAATATGGCATTCGAATTCCGGACCAAGGCTCTATTTTCACAGCTGAGGCTCGAGCATTACTTCTGGTTCTGGAAAATATTGAGAAGGGTCAAGAACAGGACTTTTTAATTTTTTTCCGTCTTCAAGCACTTGAATCCCTAAAGACTGATCACCCCATAATTGTTGAAATCTTAACTAAATTTCCTAAAGAAGGAAAACTTTAATATTATTTTTTGCTGGGTTCCAAGTCACATTGGACTTACTGGTAATGAGAGAGCGGACACGGCTGCCAGGGATGCGCTTGACCTGCAAATATCTGACTGTCAAATACAACCTTCAGATTTTAATCCAGCAATTAATTTATATATAACTAACAAGTGTCAGAAAGAATGGGATGAAAATAAAAATAATAAGCTGTATGAAATAAACCCTAGTATAAAAAGAAGTACCTTCCATAACTTCAAATCAAGACATGATCAAGTCGTCTTCAGTAGGTGTAGACCGGGGCACTCAAGACTTACCCATGGGTTTTTATTAATAGGCAAAGTCCCGCCTATTCTGTTGAAGCATATTCTGTTGAATTGTAATTTTTATGATGCTGCTAGAAAATGTTTTTATTCAGAAACATGCTTGCATGGAATATTTCAAAATGTATCACCTGAATGTATTTTAGATTTTCTATCCTATATTAAGTTGAAATGTTTTATATAATAATAATGTAAATTTTATGGATGATATTGACCTTTGTGTTTGCCATGTAAATAGCCATGATGCTAACATGACGTAAAAACTTAATAAACAAACACACTTAATTATGTCAGATAAAACTTAAGCAAAACATGATCAGGTCAAAGTGTCTGAATAATTTTTGGTTCCATATTTTTATCAATTTTACTGGTAGTCTACTGTATGAGGAATTTTTGGGTATAATATGTCAGAGTTTACTTTTTGCTATTCTCATTTACAGAAATGAACTATAGTGTCCTGCACCCACTAGTAAAAATATACCAAAAACATCTGAATAATTTTTTCGTTTGACTGTAACATGATCGTGTTCACTGATGTATTGTAAATAACACTGTTTTTGTTTACATTGAAATTAATGATTAAGGTGGAAAGAAAATAAGTTATTAGTTTCTACTTAAAAAGGACACATTATGCTTTTTACTTTTTCAACTTCTTTTCGTGTGTAATGTTGCTGTTTGAGCATGAAAAAGGTCTGCAAAGTTGGAAAGCACAAAGTCACTCCAAAATATCAGTAAGCACTGTTTCTAAATTCCCTGAAAGTTGTAGTCTTGAGTTTTCTTCCAGGAACGTACACATCAAAATATTTCCCATTTAAATAATTCCTACCCAGAGGCATACACAAAAAAGGGGGAATGGTCAGGTTGAATTGCGTTAGTAGTTTGTTGAAACTTGTGGTTACATTTTCGAAACAACATGCTCAAAGTGGTTGACCAATCACAACACATTGGTTTAGCCAACCAATCAGAGCACATTGTGCTTTTGGGATGGAGGGGCTTCATGGAGACAGGAATGAAAACAGGCTATTACTGACAGACTGTGAAGAGAGGTGCTGCAACAGTGACAAATATGTGAAAAATAGTGTTTTTGAACTTTCAAGCATCAAAATCTATTCTAGTAGACCCCCTTTTTTTCAAAACCATATGAAGATTTTGTCTTATTGGTCATATGTCATATGTCTTTGATCATATGTCATTGACACATCATATGGATGTGTCACTATCAAGAAAGTTGAGGATTGACTTTAAGTGATTTTTTTTTTTCCCCCTCTGTTTCTAACTTTTTTTCTTCTCTTTCTCTCTCTTTCTCAGGCTGGGCCCAGTCTTTGCTCTCTTTGTGCCTTTCTACAACACCATCCCACGTGTTCAGGTCACTCAGCTGCTTGGCCACGTCTCAATCACAAACAAGTCTCTGACATACATTGTGGGTGCACAGGTGAGCTCAGACTGCAATTAACAAATCCTACACACATTTTTTGTAAGATTTTCCATTTTGCTACTTTATCACAAAAGCTACACTTAAAGAGTAAAAGCCACTGCTGCATGAGATCTCAAGATATTAAGTGGCATTTACTGGCACCTTTTTTTTCACAAGCAAGTGACGAGGGGTAAAACACCGTTTTGCAAAAGCAGAAACCACAAATAAGATAACAGGCTTAAGACTCATGAGAAATCATTTAGTACCTATTCATTGTGGTTTGTGCTCTGTTGGTGTTTCTGGGCTGTTTTGCGATATTAATGATAACAGATGAAGTTGCCCATTTACTCAGTCGAAAAACAGACAAGAGTTCATGGCTTTTGATCATTTTAAAGATTCATCATGGTTTTCAGTCCTGCATACACAAGTGTGGCTTTAACAAACCCACTTAAAACTAACAAACATATTTTGATCTTGTAATAATAGATAATTTGGCTTCATTAAGTTAATGCTTGAGTGTTTTGTTCCACTCTTGCATGGATGCAGTTAGGGCTGGTTGTATGTAAATTAGTGTTGCAGTTTTGAGAGGCTTTAAAAATATTTTGTATATGTGAAAGTGCTTTTCATAGTTCTGAATTTCTTCTGTTGTTCTGTTATTTTGTTATCAGCTCCTGACCTCAAGTGCCTACATGTGGATTGTTGCTTGTAGTGGACTTGTAAGTATAATGGCTCAAGTAGATTGCATCACATTACATTTCTGTGTTTGCTTGTTTTGATCTGAAATAGTAAGTTTGATTACATGTGCATAGTGAAATTCAGCACAAACCACAAACATAAAGTGAGATCCACCAATATGAGAAGTCGCTGTTACCATGGAAATTAAATTGCAGCAGCGATTTTTGGAGGGTATTGGAGATTTGCTAGGTAACATTAACTAGGTACCTACCTAAAAATACTATAGATGATTTACCATTAGAGCCTACAGTGATGGTGTTTTAATTTCATGTTGTTCTAAACTTGTATAACTTTCTTTCTTCTGTGGGAACACAAGATACTTTGAAGAATGTTTTTGTTTTTGCCAGTAGAATGAAAGTTAATGGAGTCCGAAACAACTTTAGACTCCATTGACTTTAATTGTGTAGATAAGAAAAAAGCACACATAATTCAACATTTCTTCTTTTGTGTTCCACTGAATAAAGAAATTCAAACTGGTTTGCATTGACATGAGGGAGAGTAAATGACAGCATTTTCATTTTTTAGTTAACAGTGACTGCCATGTCATCCCATAGAAATCTGCAAATAATGTAATGGATTAAGTCTCTGTTTTTGTGTCTTTTAAATATGTTTTCTTACCAGAAAACAACATCACTAACTTTAGGCGGGTACCTTGTTACCGTTACCTAGCTAGTCTATGCTACCCTCCAAAATTCACTATGGAGATTGCTAGAATGCTCATTCCCATGGTAAACAGCGATTCTTAGATTGGAGACTTAATGATTATGGGTCATGTTGCATTTCACTATACTATAGTACTATAGGAATTCACTGGGATTTGGCAGTTATAACATGTTTTTGTTCTTTGGTTGACTGGACGACCATATTTGCAGTGCCCCTATTTCAGATATTTCAGCCATGCCAGACCAACTCTCCATCTATTTGAATGGGTAAACTCACAATTAAATAAATCTCATAAAAAGTATTAAAAAGAAAAGCAGATATTTGAGGTTGGTCCAACTAATGCACATCCCAAGCGTGAGGCTTAGGTTTCTGTGGAAACCAGAGCTTCTAACACCAGTTGCAGTGATGTGATTGGCTGTTTTATTTTAAAGGCGGGACTTCTATTATTAGAGTGCTATAGCAATACAAGTGAACTGTCTTGGGTAATATTCAGTCTTTGACGCAATTTTCTGTGGCCTTTCTTATTGAAACTTGTCAGTTTTTTTTGTCAGGTGCCCTAGAATCAAAAATTGAATTTACCTCGGCATAGTTGAATAACAAGAGTTCAGTACATGCAAAAGACATACATTGAGTTTCAAACTCCATTGCTTCCTACTTCTTATGTAAATCTCATTTGTTTAAAAGACCTCCGAAAAATAGGCAAATCTCAACATAACACTGACTGTTACGTAACAGTCGGGGTCATTAATATGTACGCCCCCAATATTTGCATATGCCAGCTCATGTTCAAGGCATTACACAAGGGCAGCCAGTATTAACGTCTGGATGTGCACAGCAGAATCATCAGACTAGATAAGCAAGCAAGAACAATAGTGAAAAAGGGCAGATGGAGCAATAATAACTGACAGGATCCATGATTACATGATATTTTTAGTGATATTTGTAAATTGTCTTTCTAAATGTTTAGTTAGCATGTTGCTAATGTACTGTTAAATGTGTTTAAAGTTACCATCGTTTCTTACTGTATTCACAGAGACCAGAGCTGTTGCTATTTTCATTTTTAAATACTTGCAGTCTGTATAATGCACAAACACAACTTCATTCTTTATAAATCTCTCCAACAGTGTGTAATGTTAGCCCGTTAGCCACAGAGCACTATCAAACTCATTCAGAATCAAATGTAAACATCCAAATAAATACTATACTCACATGATCCGACGCATGCATGCAGTATGCATGACGAACATCTTGTAAAGATCCATTTGAGGGTTATATTAGCTGTGAGAACTTTGTAAATGCACTGTATTATAATCGGAGCTCGGGGGGCAGGGAGCGCACGATTTAAAGGGGCCGCAGCCTGAATCGGTGCATAGTTAATGATGCCCCAAAATAGGCAGTTAAAAAAATTAATAAAAAAAAAAATCTATGGGGTATTTTGAGCTGAAGCTCAGACACATTCAGGGGACACCTTAGACTTATATTACATCTTGTAAAAACTGGTTCTAGGGCACCTTTAATAAATATGGTGCGTCCTAATTTGTGTATTTGTGCAATATTCTATTAAATTTTGTAGAATAAATAGTGTGAGTGTTCACACTGGAGATGCCAAATAGAAAAACTACACTTTAAATACCTGGATAATGTAATTAACCAAAAAAAAACAAATGTGACCCTGGACCACAAATCCAGTCATAAGTCACACAGGTATATGTGCAGCAATAGCCAACAATACATGGGTCAAAAATTATCCATTTTTTTTAATTATTTTTTTATGCCAAACATCATTAGGATATTAAGTAAGGATCATGTTCCATGAAGATATTTTGTACATTTCCTACTGTAAAGTCTGGATATACATTGCTAAGGACTTTAAAGGTGATTTTCTCAATATTTAGATTTTTTTCACACTCTTAGATTCCAGATTTTCAAGTAGTTGTATCTTGGAAAGCTTATTTATTAAAAACAAAAATTGACCCTTATGAGGTTTTCTGGTCCAGGTTCACAAATGGAATGTGTGGAATGTCGGAAACTTCATGCCCTCAACTGTTGCGGCTTTAATTACGCAGCGGAGGGGGAGGGGTGATCAGGCCCCGAGCTGAATGACAAAATAACCTTATAAAATTCATACACTACATGGTTGAGTACATAGTGCATAGTGTATAGTGTGTCATTTGAGATGCAACTATAGTGTTTTGTTTTGGCTCCATTGCAATAAAAAAAAAAAAAAAAAAAAAAACATGGTTTGCTAATGCTAGTCATTGACAGGTGGTGTTGGGAAGGGACTTGCTAATTTTAGAGAGCATTGCAAAATGAGCTGCCATTGTGGAATTTTCATGGATGAGAAAAATATTTGTCAACATTTAGAAGTATATTAGTATATACAGAAGATATCTTCAAAGCTAGACATTAGCTCTATTGATTTGATGGTTTCATTATTCTGGCTCATTGTAGATTTGTCTTTAAAGGTTTGCATGTTATTGCCAAAAAATAACATGCAACATTTTTACTTCTGAAGTCCCACTGTTGTGCTCTATTTACAACATAAATCAACGGTGCAACAGCTTGAGGCTGTCTACACTGTTCCTAATCCTTTAGTCCTGTTGTCGGAAGTAGCGCAAACGCTTGGAGTATGTCATAAATACTGGCATCATTTTACTCTCTGGGACTTCATTACAACATCCTTGATTAAAATGGGTTCTATTGTCTGTTGCTGTATTGCGTTACTGTCATGTTTGTATGGTAAAGCGGTTACAATCACTCTGTTCCAGATCGCAGGCATGTTGTATTACAGTAATAAGTTGGCGGTCCAGAAGTACTTGCGTGTGCCAGAATGGGTGGCCAGATGTGGTTCTGTGCTCCTAGAGCCTGTCTTCTCAGATTCAGAGCCCACTGCAGAGGCTCCGCTGGGGATGGGTGCTACTTTGGACATCCAGAGACAGCAGAGGATGGATATGCTGGACCAGCAACTGCTCCTGTCTCAGCTGGCACACTTCAGGAGAAATGCACAGCAACAGCAGGCTCAGGTACTTCTACAGTACTTTTATTGCAGGGACAGTCCCTCTGGAAATTTCTAGGGGTTAAGTGACTTACGTATAGCATTTCAGCTATCAGTACAGAGCTTTAACCACAAAGCTATTCCACTACCCCCTCACATGACACAGAAGAACTTGCCTTAAAAACTAGGAGTTAGCTGAAGGTCAGGCTATTCCTTTTTCTTTTTCACTTTTACAAGAGATAAGGGTATCTTATATCTCACTTAAGGTCATGGTTTAGAACATCTTTTTTTTACATAGATAAATATCAGAAATAATTACTAAGTGGAAAAATAAAAGAAATATGATTTCTTGATTTTGTATTTTTAGCATTTTAATGAAGTTAGAGTAATTGAGAATAAGATTTTTGTTTAAAATAAAATGTCAACTAAACAAATTAACGTAATTAAGAGGTGATGGAGGTGAGCATACATTTCCAGAAATGTTTTCCTTATCAGAGGTGTAGAAACCAAAACTCTAATGAGTTGAACTAGCTTTATTTACATATTTCCGTCACTCAGATCAGACAAGATATTAGGCAATTTTTTTTTCTTTTGCTTTTTTCCATCTATTTTCTCAAAATGTTTTTGAACAAGAGGAAGTTAATGGTTTCCTGTGAACTAACAGATACCCACATGTTTTCAACACAGATGTCTGATACAAGCAGATCATTTTGTCCATAATGAAAATGAAATTGAAAATGAGAAAGCTGTTTTTTTTTTTGTTTGTTTTGTTTTGTTCTGAAAATCAGCACAGAACATTCTTATTTCCCAATATTAGGACTATGTTTTTCTCATGTGACTGAGTTCTACTGTATATGTAGCTATGAATTTAGGACTAGAGTCTGCTTGCGCTGTAGCTGGTAAATATATAAATGTTGTTGGGATCATGCTGACAGGTTGTACAGTCTTTCTTTTATGGACGTTTTTGAATGTGGAGAGATAAAAAATGACTACCTTTGTTACTGAACTCAACTCAACAACTATAACAACTATACTGTCTTTAAAGTCAGCATAAAACAGAAATTATAGGCCAGTCTTTTCTGGCCTATAATGGCTAGGTTTAGGTATCGAGAACTGGTTCCATTTTCAGGGTTTCCGCGGGGTCTTAAAAAGTCTTAAAAAGTCTAAAATTCTGAACTTTAAATTTAAGGCCTTAAAAAGTCTTAAAAACGGCCAGATTTTCATCCGAGGTCTTAAATTTCATTTAGTCAGGTCTTAAATTTTTTTACCCATTTCCAGAAACGCTACCTGCTGAAAGTTATTACAAAGTAGCAAAAAAGTAGCGAGTCGTAGTTCTTTCTGGTGTATATTGGTGTTGGTATACGCGGTGATACAACTACAAATCCCGTGATAAATGCAATACCTGCCCGCGAAATACGTCTGCGTCTCCTCAGAGTTTGTTAAAGTTCGGCTACGTGTGGAAAATGGGAAAGTGTACTTTCAACGAGACATGGCTAGATCACAGCGATTTCTGCTGTTGGTTACAAGCGGTACCCAGCTCCAGGTACGAGGCTCACTGCAAACTTTGCAAAAACAAAAAAAAAATCAGTTAGAGAGTCTGGGTGTGAAGCGGTGTAAAGGCGCTGGAGTCACACGCCAGAGCGGAGAAACACAAGCTAGCCACAAAATCCCTTCAGCGGACTCGGCCAATTAGCCTCACCACTGCCGTCGTCCTCCTCAATGCCTGGTTCCTCCGGTCTCCAGCGCAATATCATCACAGCTCCGTCGAACAACCTTCGGGGTACTTTTGGAGCGACTGACACATCAAAAGCCGAGGTGATTTGTATACTACACACGGTGACTAAACAAACACTAACGTTACTCATTTAATAGCAACAGTGAGATTAGCGATCTCTTCCAAGTGATGTTCCCTGATTCAGTAATCGCGAAGCCGTTCTCTTGCGGGCCCAACAAGATCGCTTATGGCGAGATTTGGATTGGGGGAGTTTATAAAGAGGGAATTGATTCGTACTCTTACCGGGCCGTATGTCGTAACGTTCAATGAAAGCCAAAATCAGACCACCAGGACCATTGTTCTGGAACAATGGAATTGTTAAGTCGAGGTACCTGGGCTCACAGTTCATGGGACAGTGCGGGACACACACACACACACACACACACACACACATACATATATCAGATAATCCATGTTAGATAGATACTCTAATTATCCCGAGGTAAGTATCTATCTATGTAAAATGGATTATCTGGTGTGAGTGTGTGTGTGTGTGTGTGTGTGTGTGTGTGTGTGTGTGTGTGTGTGCGCTACATTGGTTGTTACATGGGTTGGAGTAGCCTGTTCAATCTTTATTAGGCTATTAATATGCTGTTTTGTAATGTAAATAAATATGAGATGAAATCTATTCTATTTGAGGGCAAGTTTGTTTTAGCCTATTTTCATTTTGGGCCTAAGGTTTTGGGCATTTGGCACATTGATGTGTGTGGAAGGTTACTAATGTGATTGCTTTATCTGTAAATTAAATTAATGCTTTTTCAATGACTGAATTCATTGAAATAAAATGATTTTTTCAGAATTTCTTTGATTTGAATATTTTTTGGTAATGCGTCGTGTAGGTCTTAAATTTCAATCTTTATGGTCTTAAAATGTCTTAAAAAGGTCTTAAATTTGACTTACTGAAACCTGCATAAACCCTGATTTTAAAACCGGTTCCAAATTTCCAAGAACCGGGTATTTAATAAGACACTCAAATTATGCTTGTTGTGCGTCTATATTTAACAAACTTGAGTGCACAATAGATGTGACGTGAATGGCCCTTAAGCGCGTACAGAAAGCCGCCCTTACATATAATGTGTGAATACTGAATTCAGTGCTCATTTGCGTGTTCTTGCCTTAAAAGGACACATATATGCAAAATTGTCAAAATATCCTTGTAAACACAGTAGGTTTTGTCTTAACACTCTGGAGTCAGCAGTCACACCGGCAATACCACCTTGCTTTTTTTTTTTTTTTTATCAGTATGAAAGAGACTCAAAATACTCAAGTCAATTTTGGGATAGTTCACCAAAAGAAGACCAAAAGAAAAAGAAAATCATTCACTGATCTTAACTGAATACATTTTGTAACTTTAAAAAGGATTAATCTGTATTTTGTTTATAGAAAAAAACTATGCAGTGTTATTTTTCATTTTATTACAATTGATTTCAATTTCTGTACCTGAACTTTCAGTTGTTTATTTATACTTTTGCTAATTTGTTTAATTGTTCTTATTTTATTACTGACTGTTTACTTGTCTTTAATGTTTGAAATTTATGTTTAGTTAGTCTAGTAGTTAGTCTTATTTTTGCTGTGGTGTATTTGTTAAAACCATAGGCAAAAAGTTCCTTGCGTAAGTGTTCTTTATGCTGTTAGTTTTTGTTCATGGTGTTCAGCTGCAACAGAATGTTTTGCAAAAAGACACAAAAAAAAAAAATGTTTATCATTTTTAATAAATGTTTGACTTTTTTTACCTTATTGGAATTGAAACTTGGACTCGTTAATAATTGGAATCGATAACCAGAATCGAAATTGCTAAAATCCAAATGATACACTGCCATAATTATTTGTATATCCGATAGGCTTGCTGCAGTAGATTACCATGGAACTGCCCCCACTGTCTTTTGGTTTTCTGAATGGTTTTTAGAAATGAAAGCCTTGTGCTAGATGCTACAATTATAAACTAAAAGCATAAGCTCCATACAGCACAAACTGCAGAGTCGCAAAATTGAATAAAAGAAAATGATGTACATGGATAAATAATTTATAATAAACACAGCAATATTCCATAAAAATAGGAAATGTTCAGTTTGATTTCATGGAGACTTTAAATTGATGTTTAATTCCTGTCATTAATGGGTGTCCATAGCAGACAGGTCTCCTGAATTGGAACAGATTCTTCCCTACTTTACGGCACAGAGGACAGAACCGGCACCAAGAGGGTCCTCAGTCACAACAGCCCCCCTATACACACCCGCCAGATAACACAGCTGTGGTCGAGGAACAGGTGAGATCTATGACAATGTCAAATACTGATTTCTTTTGATTTTTATCACACCTTATTAATTACACCTTCAATCAGGAAGATTTGTTTAACCACAGGGGTTGCCAGATTCAACAATTTTTGGCAGATACCAACTTTTTACTTATACTATACTAACTTTTTATTGATACTGTGCTTTTATCACTAGGTTGCAAGATTAATGGAGATGGGTTTCTCAAGGATGGATGCCCAAGAAGCTCTCAGAGCTTCTAATAATGACATTAACATTGCAACAAACTTTTTGCTGCAGCACTAAAACAAAATAAATTGAAGATGACTAAGACGACAAGGAAAATGAGTTGAAAAGTACTTAAGAACACAACACTGGTGTCATAACTACACCCGTTGGAAGAAGTTAAGGGCAGTCGACTTTGGTACACAACTCACAGGAGCTGATGATGTCACTTTGTTTCTGGCTGCTTATTGACTGGCAGGAGTTGACTTGCAATTGCAGCCTGATCCACAGGACAGAGCCAACATGTTGGACCATCTTACATTGTGTCTCAGGGCTTGTGTCATTTGGCGTTGTCCTTTAACCTATATCTACTAAATATTAAGAATCCTGTAATATATTGATATATTATCGAACCACGTGCTGTTTTGCTATAAATAAACTTAAGTCTTAAAGGTATAGTTCACCCAAAAATGTACTTGCCCTGATATTCCAAAGCTGGAATGACATGAGGGTGAGTAAATAATGACAGAATTATATTTTTTGGGTGAACCATTAATTTTTTTTAGGTCGAGTCATAAAGGGCTAGTTGTACGGCAGTGTATTTAAAGGACACCTGGACTTATTGGCTTCTTGAAGAGACCTCTGCCACCGACAAGCCAGAATCAGTCCAGAATTGACTAATCAAAGTTTGGAAAACTACCACAAAATGTGTGAAAGCATGAGATGTAATATTCTCTAAAAGCTTCTGAATAGTTTTTTTTTTAAATTATTATTATTATTTTTTATTTAAACAGAAACACAAATTGCGTCATTGTTATTGTGACTTGGTGTCTGAAAAGAAAAGTCTGGTGTCTTTTTGAAAAAGAAACAAATGGAACTTTCATGCCATAGTAGTCCAGTTTTTAAAAAAAATTCTGTTAATATGATACTTTTCTGTGCAATGATAATTGATAATATCTCTCTCTCTCTCTGTGTGTTAATCTGAGAGTGAGACAAAGCTTCTTTTTTTTTAACAGCATGATTTTCTTGGTGGTATAAAAAGAGAAGGTAAAATATGGTTTAATATGACTCATTGAAGGGAGTGTTGATACCCATCATTGGCATTAAAATCATGTCTTTAAAGAACGTAAACTTTTAAACTATTAATTTATAAGATTATGATGTTTTATGCTAATAAGACTGTTCATGTGAATGTTCTCTTGTTTTATTATGCTAAACAGTGTTTTTTGTCTAATCAAATGGTGTTCAAACTTTAAAAAGAAATGAGAAAAAAAAAAAAAAAAGAAAACGGAAAAAAAACATACTTTAGCTACACTTGAGATAATTTAATGTTTTTACTCTGCCAGAAAAACACCGGTCCACCCAAAAACAAATCACTCCTGCCACTCTTAATGTTCTGTGTTGAACACTCATTGTGGTCAAATAAGATTGTTTACTTTTGAAAAGTTAACACTTTAAGATGGTCTTTAAATAATAATAATATTAATGATGGTGATGAAGATGGTTGCTTTTATTTCTTTCTATGGGGGGGATGCATTTCACCAGCTTTACAGATCGAGGTGAAGTTTGGAATTTAGCTTTTTTTTAAAAAAAAGACTAAGCTCATTCTGTAAACCACCAGACTTTTCAGTCAGTCAATCCAATAGTTGTGGGTGTGTGGCAACAGATTCAACCGATTTTAGAGAATAGAATACTATGTACAATGCCCTCTGAACACAAATCTGTACTTATTAAAAGCTACCTCTTATAAATCTGCTGTGCTAAACACTGATCACTTACATCCATGTCACAAATTTTTATGTTTAAACAATATGCTCCTGGTTTCACAGTCTAGTCCCAAACTAAAATGCGTGTTTGAGCTGTTTTAACTGAAAGTAACTTCATATCTTAAAATATGTCAGTGACATTGTTTTGTCTTAAGATGCACACCACCAGTAATGTTTTTTTTTTTTCTAGTGAACATTTATAAAAGCTATTTAAATGCCCTAATTTAACTAAAGCCTAATCCTTGCTGTGAAACTGGGCCATGATGTTGTAGCTACTCTTAAATAATGAATAAATATGTCCAACAGTAAAAGAAAATAAACAATCATCATGCTGTGATGTAACACTAAATACATTTTATTTGTGTACAATGCAGGTAAAATTGGCCACTCTGAACCATAAAGACTTGTCAAACCATAGATGGCAGTGTTTCACTTATAAAATGTACAGCACTGAGCCAGAGGCAGAATGAGACCTACTGCTAGCAGAAAAATGATTGGACTTCCCACTGTTTGATCAAAAGAGCCAAATATAAAGAAATAGCATTTCATTTTTTTTGTTTTATTCAAGGACAGGCATGCACATTAACTGCATAGTTATTTTGAAGAGAATATAATGAAGTTAAATCAGAAGTGTCCTGGTGGCACTGTAACAGACAGATTACAAAAAGCCAATCCAAATGCGACAGGAAAAACTCTCAGAGATGTTTAATCTGACATATCTCAAGACTAAAGAAAACATTTAAATTAAACATTTATTTTCATACAGTATTTTCATATTCTTTTCAACTAAAGCTGTATTGTGACCTTAAGTTTAGTATTGTACATTGGGCAAATTCTTCTATGCAGATTTAAACATAGTTGTTTTCTTAGTCTCGTGCAGGAGTCATAACAAACAGTAAAGCTTTTGATTGTGGGTCTGTCAGTCCTTAAGGACATTCTTGGATTCAGTGGTCAATTTCAAAGGTTAATGTTTTGGCTGAAATGTGGTTTAGTCAATGTCATGGTTCAGTAAATGTCAAGGGATTTGTGAAATGACACCGTGAAGTAGCCAGGAATGGTTCGAGAATGAAGTCTAGAAAAGCAGCTTAAAGGACGGGGTCAAATTTATTGTAATTTACTGTATAATATCTGAGTAATTTGTACTGTATAATATCTGAATCTTATGAATCTGTTGCTTTTAAAATTGTTGCATTTCATCCCCATACATTTGTAGTGGTGCTGTTCAGCAGTTATATTTGCATTTATTGTAATAGTATGTTATCCATTTACTGCCAGAACCTTTCAGATGTCACATATCCCCACTGACCTCCAATCTCTGGGTGGTGATGTCGCTTAACCACCAGGACTCTTGTTAAGAGGCAACATCAGCATGGTTGTCAAATACCAGGCTTGTGGAGTTCCATTACTGAAGTTAAGGAGCCATCTGGTCACCCTTGCATTTGGATACAAACCACACAGTTCAATGGCTGTAGTGAATTATCTCAAAGGGGGAATATTAATAATTATAACTCATTATGATTATTAATTATGATTAATTATGAATATGTAAATCCGTTAATCAGATTAACTGGATGTAGCTACATTAAGATTAATATTACAATCAATTAACCTGTTCGTCCAGTGAACACTCAGTGTTGATTGTTTATTAATTCTAAGAAATGTTAATTTCCAGGTTATGGAAAAATAACATTCTTATTGTACCGTACTACTCAGAGCATGTAGTCAGGATCTAAATCAATTAAGAGGCAATATATTAGCAGACGGAGTCAGAACCAAACATGTATTGTGCACAATCTTTATTAACTAACTCACAAACACATACAACGAAGGTCACACACATACGTAGGTAAGAATGAGCAATGATAGAGTTGAACCGGAAGTGGAACTATTGATATAGCTATAGTAAAAAGTTGTAGGCAATCTGGAAAGGAATCATCAGTTTCCTCAGCAATAAAACACCTTTGCTGACAAAGGTAAGTTTTACAAATCAATACTAAATCGCTGTTTAGTGTTCAAATGTATGATACTTGCAAGATGCCTTCAGGCTGAGGAGCGTTGGATCTGCAGGTTGAGGTTAAATCTTGATGTTTTCGTCTGAAGTTGTTGCCAGTCTTTTCTATGTTGGATGATGAGCACAAGGCTGGGTTGTAGGCCAAGGCCGGCAGCAAGGAGGGGTCTGTTCAGTCATCCAAGAAGCAAGGAAAGAGAAGGAGTGGCATTGTTCTCTAGCTTTTAACCTCTGGTCAAAGTCCAACCTCTTAGGGATGACTGGGCCAATGAAGATGTTGTATTTCCGGGCGACAACACACCTCCTGTCAGGGCTTTTACGACCGAGCAAGATTAACTAGCTGAGTTTCTGAAGAAGAACTATTAAAGATTCTTGTACTACTGATGTGTTGCACAGGTATGGACATACCGCATACACAAGCATTTAAATCTTCTCGATACGAACCCATAGACACTAACATGACATAATTGAAGTTACCTTAAATGTATCATAAAACATGTGAATACAATGAGTGTAATATAGTACACGGTAATAATGAATACCATTTCCTGGGGATGTGCATGTTCATTTATAGAACAGTCTGTCTATACATGCAAAAGAGTCTGTGTTATGTGGGGATAATGCAGGAAAGGTGCATGTTTTCGTGAGTCTCTTCTCTGCTCTCAATGTGGCAACCACAGACTTTAGTCTAATAAAACTTGTAACTAAGAACTTCTCGGGGGATGGGGGACAGGCCACAGAGTACTTTAAACTATTATTGGTTAACTATAACAAATAATTGTGTCTGATTTGTCTCAGTCATTACATGGCATAGTTTCTCACCAGTTGAGAAAATGACATTAACCAGTAATTTGTATATACCAGCATTTTGGGGTTCACAATTCCCAGATAGCAAGAACTTCTGGGCGAAATGTGACAGATAGCTGGTACATCTATAGATATGGCACAGCTAAGCATGTGTATTTCAAAATATAAACCAAATGTTAACCATAAGTTAACATATTCCATGGTGTGCCATAGCCAAGCCACGTATGATCCTCAGTTTCATGCTGTCATCTGAGCAATATACTGTACCCTAATACAAATAGTGATCCAAAAGTAAATTCCATCCAATTCGAAAGTAATGGAAAAACATATATGGTGAAAAGTTGTCCCACATGTGCATTTCCATTCCATATCTAGGCCAGATGTATCAGCTATCTGCCACATTTGGCCTAAAAGTTCTTGCTCTTTGTGTACTGTATTGTCCATCAATCTCTGGAAGGTTGAAGGTCATACTTGCAGACTGATTGGGAGTCCATTGTCCACGAGGAGCAGAGGAGGCTGTGTTTACCTTGGCTTCTGGAGATCAGTGTTTAAAGTTTAAACCATCCCAAAGCCAGTGTACTTCTCAAATATCCTGCGTCCTATTATGGTTTCATATCTAGGCTGCCAGGTCAAAAAGCTCCATCGAAGGCCATCTCAATTTGAAGGATCCTTGGAAGCAGCTACGGCTTATCTTTAAGTGCAGGTGGGGTAGTACCCCACCAGAATTCATCCAAAACATAGACCTTGATATAAACTGAATCTAACTCATCAATCAGATTTCAGACTGCCCGCTTATTTTCACGTTACCTAATGTAAACCTTGCTCCAGACCAAGACAATTGCTGTGTCCCAGTTCACATACTATTCATCATAAATGGTACTGAAGTTAAGAGTTAGTGTGTCCCACATCGTAGTATGTTGAAATGAGTAGGCTATTCCAAAAATACCTGGATGGTCTACTTTTTCCGGTTAGAATCCAAAGTGCAGATCCATGCACACTCTAATGGCTAATATTGGCCACGTATATCCCAAAACCCATTGCAAGTTGGACGAGGGTTCGATTAGGGGCAAATTCGAATCAGAAGTGAGCATCCCTATGCCCTACTCACTCCGAAGGGCAGAACTCCAGCCGATTCTTAAGATTTTATTGGTCATGTCAATCACAATACTGATTGCCTATACCAAACACTGATCCCTAAACCTACCCGTCTCCACCCCATGGATCTTGTGTACTGCAATGAGGAGCTACTGTTGAAGTGGGGACTTTGAAGGGAGCAGGGCTCTTGTGTGTAATAATGAAGCCTTTTGGAATGCATTTGGCGAAGGGAGCCATTAAAAACCACATAATTTCCTCATTAGCTTCAAATGGAATGTTATCATGACAAAGCTAGGCAGCGACAACAGGAATATCTTATTGCTGTTAACATGGTATATACAAATAAATTTACATTTATAATGAAGTTTTTACAATATGCTTTATGTGTGTGTTCTCGATCTGGTTTTAAAGATGAAGCATTAAACACATTTCTTACCAATGAAACTTTTTTAAACTTCATATAAATGCATGATGAAAATGTGTGTAATATATCACAACCAAACAAAACAACTTGTATTATTCTGTTTATTCATTAAATCCAACTCTCCTGCCACGTCTGAGAATAGACATGACATTCTTTTCCTCACCGGAATTCCTCTACAACTTGTAATATTCTAAAACAATATTCTGAGGCAATAAATACTACATTAAAGCAATTCAAAGATAGCATTCTATGCATGTGTCATGTGCTGTTAATCAACATTAGAGCGCCACCCTCAGGCTGAATAATGCAAGGACACTAGACCTCCGCCAAAGAGTCTGCATGTGTTCAGCAATTGGAAGCTTACAAATTTTTTAAAATAAACTAACCAAGACCCATAATCTGCCCTATCTACATTTACGGTCAGGAGTCACTACCACATCTCAATTCTCTCTCTCACCGCAAGGCAGTAGCCCCTCACTGCAGAACACTCGAGATCCAGGGGGCGGAGTCGGGTACTTTAAGGGATATGTAAAGTGGGAGGAGTTGGATCCAGATCCAGGAGGTGGAGATCGGTAGGTTTAGGCATATGTACAGTGGGAGGAGTTAGATCTAGATCTAACCCCACCCCCTGGATCTTGTGTTCTGCAGTGAGGACCATCTCACCAAGAACTGGCTAAACGTGATGACGTAGCGACACAGCGTAGTGTGTCACTGAATCTGTAAAGAGATGCCATAGCACCGTGTCGCCAGATTCTGTTGTCTGAAGAAGACGCACAGGTGTGGCAAAAGCGTGGCAGCCCGACAAAAAGGTAACCCTTCTAAAGGTATGTGGCTAGCTGAGATGGTGACCACATAGACCTTTAGTATAGACGGGGTCAACCCCGTTGACAAACGTTCTTGTAGGAACTCCAGAACTGAACCAACAGGACAGTTGACTGGGTTCAAGTGGCACTGCTAGCACCATGATGCTAAAAGTTGCCATTTTAGAGCATGAAGCTTTCTGGTGGAAAGGGCTCTAGAACTTAAAATCATCTCAACCTCAGTTGAGAGACCGGAGTCTATGAACTGGGACCCTTCAGGGGCCAGACCCAAAGTTTCCAGATCTCCGGCTTGCGATGTTAGATCATCCCTTGCACTTGAGACAGAAGATCTTGTCAAACTGAAATCTCCCATGGAATGCTATCCAGGAAAGATATCAGCTCCAAAAACCATACTCGGGCAGGCCAGAATGGAGCCACTTAGGAGAAGTTGGACTCGGTCCTGGCGCACCCTCGCTAGAACCCTAGCCTCAGACTGGATTTGCGTCACAATTCATTTTAGGGTAAACATCTTGAGCCTGTATGTCCGAAGAGTACAGTTCAGGCCCTTTTCAACCCCCATCCTTTCTGGGAACAATGAAGTGCCAACTGAGTTCCTGAGTCCCACTCTGGGAGGGGTACACTCTATATGGCCCTTTCGCCAAGAGAAACTGTAGTTCTTGGTTGAAGAAACCTTTTTCTGACTCCTGACATACCACGTATGGTATTGAATGGAGGTGGACAGAAGGGAAACTAAATCCTGTAAAATTTCCTTACAGTATTCAGTACCCACTGAGAGACATTTGGCAGTAGCTGCCATGCTGCCATAAAGCCTAACAGAAAAATCATTTTTTCGATAGCATTGGCCTGCTCGGCACTCTGAATCACAGAACTGGCAGGGACTGAACAGACTGGCCGAATGGGAATATTGTTCTTGATTGAAGATGGGCGAATAGCCCTTTGGGTGCCTCCACCCCCAAATCACGGTTAGTGGCAGGGTAAGTGGTAACACCACTCGAGGGCCCCAAGGGAGGTCAGGCACAAAATGTTGTGATGCCAGGGCCCAGGACAGTCAGGACTTTTTCTAGATCTAAAGCGAAAGATGCGATGCGTCCCCATGGCATCAAGCCATGGCGCGGCATTGAGTTCCACTCAAAAAGGAACTTGACTTTAGTTTCTCTTGTATATAAATTGCAAAATCATCTTAATTTAAGCAAAAATGTATACTAAAAAATGTGAAAATTTTAGTTTTATTTGTATAGAAAATTAATTTGTTAGAGAGTGAGCATTAATTTATTTTTTAGTTCCTCATCCTAGTACTACGAAATACATTTTACAATGTATGGAGTTTATATTGTTTGATAATGCAAATTTCTAAATATAAATGTGGTTTTGAGTGTTTCTCTTTTAGTATGTGTTTTTTACTACTGTCACATAAAGTATGATCATGTCTTTTATTTACAGGCTTAACTCTCCTACCCACTGCCAGAGTCTATATGTATAGGTTTCATACATGTTTATTTTTATCTCCTTATACTGTAGTTTAATTTTTACAGAAACTTGAGGAGTCCTTATTGGAGAACATTCTGTCATTAAAGCAAAAGAGAGAAATTGACTTAATTTTACTTCATTTACTTAAATTTACTTAACATTATTTACTTAATGAATCTTATATGGATCATTTGTAATGATCTTTTTATTTTGAATTTTTCTTTTGAAAAAAAAAGATTTTTTTGGAAAAAAAAACAACAAAAAAAAACAAAACAAAAAAAAAACACCACTAGGGGGCAATAGGTATTGAGGGTACAATTTATGCATTTTTTCTTCAAACTTTACGTTTATTGGATGATTCTGCAATCTTTTAAACTCACACATTACAATAACTTTGTCAGGCATTACTATAGATATAATGATGAAAAATTAATTTAGGCTAATGTCATACAACTTTTGTACTCTCAGGAGAAGATTATGGCTCTGCTAGGTTTTATGATGCATCTCTATGTTCCTCCCACAGTGAAACTGTGTGCAATGTTACATTAATTTATTTTCAATACATATCAATGTTTTAGTAATTCCAAACTTTTGAATGTAGTGTACATTAGGGTTGTTGATGTTGATTTCTTAATGCTATATATTACAATGATTTCTTTTTCTTTCTTTCTTTCTTTCTTTCTTTCTTTCTTTCTTTCTTTCTTTCTTTCTTTCTTTCTTTCTTTCTTTCTTTCTTTCTTTCTTTCTTTCTTTCCAGCAGATTATTGAAAATAAATTACATGACAACAGAGTAACCATTTTGTGTGTGTTCCATCATTTGTTGTTAATATCTTGACTTGAAATAAAGAGACATGGTGTAATGTGATTTGAGTTTATTCCTGAGGTGTAGCTGCTGTCAACTAATGACTTTTGTAGCCACATTTCTTCAATCCTTCAGGCAGATTTGATATTGGGGTATTATTGTTATTTTCCAAAGGTCACACTTCATTTCAACATTTACTTAGACAATTTAAAGACCCTTTTTATTTTTATATTTTTCAGAAATTTTGTTACAGAAACTGAATTAAATGTATAGGCCCTACGTGTCCCAGTGCTTTTGTTAATTTCTCTGACCATAAATGGTTTTAGCAGCCACTGAAACACTAGCCTATAAAAATGAATTTACAGTAAATTACTTCTAGGCTTAAAGTACAGTTTATTACATTTACATTATAGATGTATACTGTTGTGTCATAATGAACAGGAACAGAAAATGGTTTACGAGCATAATTTACAGTGTTTAATTAATACATTAATCACTTGTATATTTACAGGCAAATGATTAACCCATTGCTCCAGTTTTGTAGTTGCATTTTTGTAGGCTATAATTTGCTTAATTTTATATCACTGTTTTCATCGATAATATTAATCGTACAGTACTGAAAAATGCAAGACTGCAAGTTGTGATCAGTCTTATGAACAGATAATAAGAACTTACACCATTATAAAAAAAATGAAATCACAAAAATGGTGACTTAAAACGGAACAACTATTTATATTATTTTTTAAATCCACCACAACATATTGCAGTAATCTGTGGTGTAACCAAAAATGTACCAAATCAGTTTCAAATAAGAAATCTAAATAGCCTTTAGTCTTGCAATTGTAAGACGTGGCTATTAAATCTTGAGCAATTCTGACAATATTTACAGTGCAGGCAGGGCTAATCAAACAAAAGCACTTCTGGTTTATTCCACTGCACCTAGCTAAGATTTCAGTTTCATCTATAGTAAAAGAGGGGAGGGACTATGAAGTAAACCATGGTCAAGAAGGACAATAGTTCTGATTGGACAGAGTCCATGTACCATCGGGAAGACAGCCACTCCTCTCACTACCGCGAAACGACGCGAAAATCTTATTAACCACGTGAATATATAAGCGAACAAGTTCCCTCCACGCTTTTAAGTTACCCGCATCCATGAGGAATAGGTTTTTTTTTTTTATGATGGGATGCAATTTGGATATTTCCGCCGGGTGGTGCATTTCGCGGATTTCCCGCAGAAATAATTTTCTGTAATATCTTGGCGAATTTATTTGAAAGACTTCACTGGACGAAACGGTATGTTTATGCATTTGCCAAGTTGGTGTAACATCTGAGTGTGTTTCTACGAGGTGGATTGTGATTAGGGTCAATGGGGTTGAAGAAAAGAGATGATAATATAGTTCAGGGTGAGGGGTGTGTGATTGCATGGATCCTTTCAGTCAAGCTCGCTTATAAATGAGAATACATTCAGTTTAATTTCGCATATCAACAGGCTGCCGATAGTAAGTCACCAAAGTCCTTAAATAAGTAACCAACGTTTAAGTTCTAGTTTAATGTAAAGACGTCCAGATGAGCCAGTTATAAGCGGGAGGGAACAGTTTTTGTTTAGGTTGGCACCCTTGTTTATTTTGCGCCTGCTTTCCCAAAATATAGCTACAGTTTAGTAT
This sequence comes from Megalobrama amblycephala, assembly GCF_018812025.1. NCBI lineage: Eukaryota > Metazoa > Chordata > Actinopteri > Cypriniformes > Xenocyprididae > Megalobrama > Megalobrama amblycephala. The sequence goes on along the minus strand of NC_063050.1, from coordinate 32,718,764 downwards.
CGGAGATGGTCATTTTTATAAGCTTTATTTTTTAAATTTGGTAAGCAGAACATGTTCTTATATTTTTTTATTATTTGAGCTAGACGTGTGTGGAATATTATAAACCACGCTGACATTTCGACGTTGGAAAATATATAGCCCATGTATGCCTTTTCACGACTGTTAAGTTGTCTGTTCCCATGTTTTCTCAGGGAATAGCACAGGAAGGCGTTCGAGATTTCCCAAAACCTAAGGTAATTTTTCTTCTGTCACATTTGACTGGGTAATTGCCTGATTGTCGGTCCCACTGTGTTTTTAGAGTTGTTTGGTCGTGTGGGCCTAGTCGCACTTGTTTATATCCAAAGTTGTTATTATGTAACTGGAAATGTTGTTTTCGGTCGCTGTGTTGCTCAGTCGATCAAACATTGTGAAAATACACTTTTTTTTAACTTAGGGAAAAATAATAGTCAGCATTTACGAATTAGTATAATAATAACGTAGTCATTACATCTACAGGCAAAAGCTATGTGTTAAAATAACCCAGGGCATGACAAAGGTTGTTAAAATGCCACAAAGTCAAACTTCCTGTTTAGGTCGAGTGCTTTTGTCCATTGTGTCAACACACTCACACACACACACACACACTCAGACACACACACACACTCGTACTCACACACAGGCCTACACACCATTGGCTGCGAGGGAATTAGGTCTGAACATAATGTTTGAGTTCGTATAGCATAGCTTACATTTAGTTACTTAATTTCTCTGTTTAATTTGTATTTACATATTTGTTTTGTAACTTTCGTCTTGTTGGATTCACAGCAGATATAGAGGAGAATATCTGCTGGCTTTAATTGTTGCATCACAATAATAGTTTTTTAAAAGTGTATTAGTATTATTAATCATTCATATTATAGTCTGTATCAGTGTATTATGTTTGTTTATAAAGGCACTGCCTTGTTTGTCTATAGGCTGTTGTTATATCAAAAGGTGTGGAAAAAAACAGCTATATAGACTTGAGATGCTTTGCGTAGGCCTGTCTGTTTCTCTACAATACTTTATTCAGTACAAGACTCCGTCTTTTAAAAATCACAGTGAATTTTAAAATATTTGGTGCAAAAGAAATGTATCTTACCGTTAATGTAAATCATACGTTCGAACACATGCAGACATGCTTGAATAGCAGAGAGAGGTCACTTAGCTAGAGCACAACCACGTGACCAGCTTTACATTCCTCCTATGCTGCCACCCTGCTGTAGTTTTTAGCATATGTGTTTGCAGATGCCTTTTTTACACTTTTTTTTAAAAAGAAAAAGTAGTAGGGAAAACCCGTTCTGTAACTACATATTCATGATTGGTGGGGACCAAACGGCAAATTTAAAAATCTTAAAAGACATATTAATTAATGACTATGATCAACAAAATTTTGTGAAGGAAAATTCTGCTTTTTTTTTTTTTTTAAGTCAGTCTAAAGTGCAAAACCCTAATAAACTGGCTGATCAAAATGTTTTTGTAAGTACTTATGTGTACAGTAACTTGCCAAGTTTTCATTCTAGATTAAAGCATTCCATGAGTATGAGAAGGAATTATTAGTTTTTATTAGACATTTTCATATGAATAGTTTTATTTTTTTTATTTTTGCTAATGCTGGGCCACCAAGAACAACATCATGAAAGTATTAGATTGTATTAATAGAAATTCCCTGTTATCTTTACACAAAGAGAGAAAACCACCCTCTGAGGTGGGATATGGGAAAAATAACATAAATAGAGTCCACTGTAATGGTAGCAAAGCACATACTGTACACTTATACCTTGTTGAGCAATTTGTATAGGTTGCATTGTTGTACATGGTGTGGCCCCCTTGTAGTTGCAGTGATGTGGCTGATTTTAAATAAATTTTAAATTTGTTTGTTACTGTCGCTATATATTGTACACATTATAGAAACTTATTATTTTACCTTTTAATATACACAGAATACATATTGGCATCTTTCATTGTGGTGTGTGGCAAGGGACTGTGATTTTTCCAAAAATTGTATGTAACTCAATCTTTTGAGAATAAAATCTTAAACATCGTATGAATCAAAACTCAAAAAACATTTATATTTGTCAATATTCGTTTAATTACTGAGGGGCCACTCAATTTTTCTAGTGATAATATTTAAATGATTATTATTTTATTATGATAATTCTTCCATTACAAAACATACATAAATAAAATAAACTCCATCAATATTCTGTTTTAAATTTTCAGTTTCTCAAATGTTCAAATTAATATTTTTACAATGTAAGTTCATGAAGAAAATAACTGATCTAAAATAATGATTTAGATATTCTAAACTGAGCTAAAAGGAAAACACATCAGGTTTCAGATAGCAAACATGATCAGTATTATCATGCTTGTCCACTGTAAATTTCATATAATAAATCTTTGTCATTTATACAACCTGAACTCAGCATTACAAAACCAGTACTTGTGTTTTAGGTTCTATCAAATGTTGATTTATAAGTTTATATTTTGTTGTTTAAATTGTTGGTAACACTTTACAATAAGGACTCACTTGTTAAAATTAGTTAATGCTTTAGTTAACATGAACTAACCATGAGCAATATATTTTTACAGTATCTAATAACCTTCGTTCATGTTGTAGAAATGTAGAAATTAAAATTATCTAAGCTTAATATTGTTTATCGTTAGTTCATGTTAACTGAAGTTACCAAATGAAACAATTTGGTGTTATTCATCTGAATGTTCAAATGCAGCACAAATACATTTGAAAAGGTGGCAATTGCTGCACTAAAGGGTGTTTGTGTGTTTAATTGTGGTGTCTTAAAACAAACTAGATTCAAAATGACTCAAGACTGATTTGTAGATTTATCATATGTTTAGAAATAGTAAACCCATGATAAAACATTTTAACAACAGCTTTCAGAGTCAGTGTCAGCAACATTAGGCAGAATCAGTAAATGTTTAATTGAATTTAATAAATAAAACTATTTGATAAATAAAACAAAAATTAAGGGAACAGAACATTAAAATGTGCAGTTGTAGATTAGAATTTAAATTCCATATAAAGTACAATGATTATTACAGGTTGATAATAAAGAAATATGTATAGGGTAGTCTTTGTATTGTTGTGAAGCTGTTTACGATTGTCATGAAAAAAAAAATTATTATAGATCTCAAAATTTCCAGGTTCTTTAAATAATCTAATTCAAAAGATGTGTTTATGTGTACATCAAATTGTCATTATTTTTCAATATTAAATTGAAATTTTGAATAATTTTGTTTGTAATTTGGACCGAGTTGAAAAAACTACAAACTCTTTCTATACTTTTTGAAGAATTATTTCTAGAAGAATTAAAGCCCTTGCTTTGTTTGAATTAAGTGTTTCTGAGTAGAGGGGGATTTTTCGGCATGTGTTTGTGCTCAAGTGCATTTTCGGCATTACTTTTCTTCATTGAAACTGCACAGAGAGATACGGTAGAGAGACAGCGCTACTACAGTCAGTGGAAGTGGGCCAAGCCACCCGACTTGTGTGTGTGTGTGTGTAACTAGAGCCAAGCAGATCAGATGCCACACTGTGAACAGGACTTCGGTTCTGTCACCCTGTGTCATCTGATGCAGGAATCCTGTCACAGAACACATGTTGAATGTAGGTATCATGATTAGAACAGCAGATGAGTGTGTAAGAACCGTACTGAGCAAGAAAATGTTATTTTATATTGGTAACATCAAATAACTGTTAAAATATGTGGGATGGCCAGTAAATTGTTTGAGTTTTTGTATTATGGTCATGGCAACAGTTTATTTAATTTATTTTTTTAAGTTACACATTTTTGTCACTTATGCTTGTATGCGGTATGTCGATTTAATTGTGGTTTTAAAGTCAACATGAAATCAAAAATGATCCTTTCTATTTTCTTAATTCATGTTCCTTGTCTTATTGTGACCGATTCAAGGTTTCGGTTACACGTGTTTCATGTACTAACTGTAGTAATAAAAGTAAATCATGTATAATTATTTACATGCAACTAATCCTAAATCAAACACTACTCCTAAACCTAATCCTATAGTAAGTACAAGTTTGTTAATATTACTCAGTACTTAAAAGTATAATTACAGAAGGACACTTAAAATAGTGTAGTTCTTTCTTTCTTTCTTTCTAATCGTTTTCTTGCTAATCTTGTTAATAACATGTAATAACTTTTCTTGTTCTTCCTCTGCTACAACTCAATTTTCAGAGTAATTGTGATATTCATTTGAACACTCAGTCCTGATATTGATTCTTAAAATCCCTAGATCGATCTTTTACTCTGACTGCTTTGAGTGGCTGTGTGGGAAACGTATTCGTGCAGCGCTTCCCATCTACGTGTGTTCTGCTGAACCGACTCACTCAACTGCATAATTTGGACCCTTTTGGTAAATTTTTAAATGAATATTTTTTGTAATGTACAAATTTAGAAGATTTCCTGTGTTTCCCACACTGCTTTTATGCAGCGGCACTCCATTGCTGACAAATCTAGAATTTTCTCTTTTTGTGAATCAGAAACATACAGCACAACCAGTAAAGCCTGATGAAAGACCCTTGAAATGATTTACCAGTTCATATCAGTCTGAAACACTGCCCTGGATAATTTACAGCATTAGCAGAGAGGGCATTTGTTGCATATGTAAAAGCAAAATGTACGGTATAACTGACATATAAATCTGAATCAAATCTAAAAATCTGTATTGATACAGCGCCCTGCTGCTGATTTCACTTGGGCTGCGTGGGCTATCGACCCTTTTCACAGACTGTGATGACGCATTTTAACGATCATCATTATCGTAAATCCTGCAACATTTTTTATATTTTCATTTTTTAAAAAAAATGTATCTACATTTATAACACTTCCTTGTATTATATTACCTTTGAATCAAATTACAAAAAACTAGTTAACACTGCTGTAAGGGTGTTTCTATTACAGCGGCTATGGGAGTGACGGTAAAAATGACATTTTTCTCTCTTCTGACTGCTGTTATCAATTGCTCAATTTTGTTCCTCTTTTTAAAAGTCTTGAAAACACTATTGTGGAGTCTCTCATTCACTGCTATAAAAGCTAACCCAACTATGACTATGACTTTGACTTCCGTTTCTGAGAAACCCGGAAAAGTGAAAAGGCTCTATTGGATCAGTGCCATACAGTAGACGTATGGCACTGATCCAATAGAGCCTTTTCAGTTTGTGTACCATGAGAGGGCGCTAATTAATGCCGCTTTTATTTTTTTTACATATTATTTAAATTGCTTATTAATCTATCTGCGTACAATCATGACATATTAAGAAAGCAAGAGAGAATGAGAATAAATTAGTGTGTTGTAAAGTCAAATGTGTGTATATGCGTGCATGGGTGGGGAATATGGGTGAAAAGAAATCTGACTGGCTATTTTAGTTTCATTTAATTGGCGCTTTTTCCACACATAAAAATGACATTACAGATAGTTGATGTTTAAAAACAGGCTCTGAGTAAACGCTCTTAAAAACAGCTAAATTCGATTGAAACATTTGCAAAAAGGTCTAAAACTATTGAGTAGGGCTGGAGAAATTAAATCTTAAATCTTTGAAGCTTTTCTCTAAATGATTCAGGAAAAGTTTCAAAGTTGTCGAAAACAGTGAGGCATTCACGTGACTGGAAGGAAAGTGAGGCTTCGTTTTTTTTTAATCATGTTTCTCTGAAAACAATACGCACATTTTGGGACAAAGCCGCTAAAAAAACAAAACAAAACAAAATAAGTCACGAAGCATCTATCTACACAAACACATCAGAGTGCTCAGTTACTGGCATCAGACTTTTTAAGTGTGTATACAGGAAAGAGATAGTCGCTTTGTACAGTATTAGAACAGTACAGTATTAGATAATCAGGTTCCCACAAAGACAATAGAACGCAACAAGTATGGTATCAACTCAATAACTGATTTAATTGCTTTTTGCGGACAGCGGGGGGGGAAAAAGGGGGCGGGGGGATTCTAGTTCTGTGCGTACTCTGAGATAAAATCCTGCAGGCGCCCCTGTATTGGATAATGTCAACTAATAGCAGTTTAGGCACTGTTGTAGCAAACTCACATTCAGTCTGGCTCGTTCTGGTATGTTATGCCCAGTTTTCACGATTCTTTCAATTCCAGATATTCTGTCTTAACCCTGTAATGCCTGACATATGAAATAACAATCATAAAAATCTATTTTAGGTTTATTGAACCTTTAGTCAAACTAAAGAAAGTTTATTTTTGAGTATCATTTGATTTTTGGCTCATATAAGAATATGAATACAGAGCAATGTTAAATAATGTTAAACATTATTTAACATTATTTATTTGGCCAAAAATTAAGATGAAATTCTGCTAGATCTTTATAACAGAGAAGCAGACTGCTTACATAAAATGCATATAAATATCAGTTGTCATTCTCCCAATAAAATGGCTTGGTATAATGATATTTAAATCCTTAGTTTCAACATCAAAGCACTTTCGTTTTTTGAGTTTTTTCTGTTGAGCTCTTTCCTTGAGCTCTATCATATTTGATACTTACATTTTAGCATTTTTTCTAAAACATTATATATGGATAATCAGGTAAACCGAAGTTGCTTCATTCCAGTAAGTGTTCATCTTGAAATATTACTAACGATGTAAAATGTATTCTTACGTTTACTTTATAAAAGTCAGTAGCAAAGGGAGATGTGAAGAAGGAGTGGAGAAACAAAAACTGTCTTTAATAAATCCAAAACAGAAAACTCAGAAGATCACGGGAGAATAACTTAACACAACCACATTAACATTGACGATACCAAACAAAGAAACTGAATGAACAGAGTGTTTAAAAACACTGAGATTATTAGATAATTAACTTAACCAGAAACATGTGCATAACTCAGTCAAAAACCATGGAGACAAACTAGCAAAGGGAACACAGGCAAACAGGAACAGAACACAGTGAAAACGAAACCAAAATTAAACACATTATAAAGGGGGGGATGCTTTTATAATTATACTAAAAGACCTTTCACTTACTATAAGATGTTAGAAATGCATGTAATAGATTGTGCACAACAGGTTTTTCAGCAAAGTGTTGTTAGGGTTAAGTTTTTCTTGTTGAATATCCTGTTTAATTTGAAAATTTGCCATAACGTGAAAGTTAAATGGCAGTTGAACGCGATTGTTGTTCTTGTATTGCCAGTATTTGTGATATACCTGGACTCGGAGGACAGTATCTGAGCTTTGTTACACCAGTAGAGGGAGGTATTTAGAGATTCAGAGATTACATGAATAACCCATCTCCATTCATCCTTTCACTGTCTCTTATTTCCATTGCACGCATCCATTAACGGCACATGTGACTGTTTTTAGACATTCTGCATGGTGTTGATAGTCCATCAGGTGTTCACAGTCTCTGTTTCTGTATCCATGTCTCTTTTGCTTTAAACACGCACACACACTCGCATACTCGCATACATTGACTTGATCTCATTCAATGCCTTTGCCCCATACCTAGGCTGAGGCAGTGCTGATGACTTGCGGGATGGTGCAGGAGTTGCTATGGTAACCCCATAGCTGGAGAGTGTGGAGGTATAGGCAGATCGGTTGGGCTTTTGTTATGGATGGAGTGTGTGAGTGGAGTCTAGAGCAACACAATAGCCCACTGAGACCAGCTCACAGGAGAGGGAATTTACTGGGAAAATTGTGATCTATAAGTACTGTGAGAAAGGTTGGGAAGCAGAAATAAAGACGTGCTATGAAAGTGAAGAGAGGAACACTCCCTGTTTGCTTATGGGTGTCGGCTGATCAACAGGTTAGGTAGCATGTTTAAAGCACACATAGAAGAGTTGATTAATAAGCTTTATACAAAAGAAATAACCTGATCCAGCAAAATGAGTCACAGTGACCCAAATTTCAAAATTGAGTATCAATGGAAAGATGACACAATAAGCTTTAAAATGATATCCTAGTCAAAGTCATACCTTGAATGGTTTTAAAGATATACCCATTTGAATTATGGTCTTTTTCCAATTGAAAACTTGAGAAAATCGCTTTTAAAGTTTTTTGCCTGTTTTTTTGTTGATATCTTTCAAAATCCATTGCATTTAAAGGGATAAACTATTTATTTTACAGCTTAATTTGACCAAAGACATATATATATACAGGGAGTGCAGAATTATTAGGCAAGTTGATTTTCTGATCATATTTTTTTCCAAAGCACATTTTACCAATTCCAATCCACATCAATCTTAATAACTACTATTAATATTGTTTTTAATCATTTATAAGTGATATATAATTGTTCATGAAGGCTGGAAATGAAAAATGCCTTATATTCAGGTGTGCAGAATTATTAGGCAAGTTTTCTTTTACAGGCAAAATGAGCCAAAAAAGAGATTTAACTCAGACTGAAAAGTCAAAAATTATTAAATACTCATGAGAAGGACGCAATACTAATGCAATACTAGAAATTGCAAAGTTAAAGCATGACCAAGGGACAGCAAAATGCTCATTGGGTCAGCGGGGTCAGACAAAAACAGGTGGAAAAGAAAAGACACATGTTAACTGCAAAATAATTAAGAATTATGTGTGAAACCATCAGGAACCCTTTAGTCTCCAGCGCCACCATTTTCCAGAGCTGCAACCTACCTGGAGTCTCCAGAAGTGCAAGGTCTCAGGATCTCAGAGACTTAGGTTAGCTAAAGAATCCTAAAAAATGACCCGCACTTGATAAGAATCACAAGCTGAAGTGTTATAAAATACATGAAGACTGGGTTTTTATAGGCCTTATAAACAGACAGCTTGAGAATGACTCCTGAAGGACCAGCACCACATCCTCTTGTACCACTGTTTGAAGAATTTATCCAGAATCTGGCAGTAAGGTGTTTGAGTTCACTTTTAGTCCATCTCTTATCCTGAAATGTCTGTCTTGCAGAGATGGACTAAAAATGATCTTCCAAAACTTACTGCCAGATTCTGGAAGATAAATTCTTCAAACAGTGGTACAAGAGGATGTGGTGCTGGTCCTTCAGGAGTCACTCTCAAGCTGTCTGTTTATAAGGCCTATAAAAACCCAGTCTTCATGTATTTTATAACACTTCAGCTTGTGATTCTTATCAAGTGCGGGTCATTTTTTAGGATTCTTTAGCTAACCTAAGTCTCTGAGATCCTGAGACCTTGCACTTCTGGAGACTCCAGGTAGGTTGCAGCTCTGGAAAATGGTGGCGCTGGAGACTAAAGGGTTCCTGATGGTTTCACACATAATTCTTAATTATTTTGCAGTTAACATGTGTCTTTTCTTTTCCACCTGTTTTTGTCTGACCCCGCTGACCCAATGAGCATTTTGCTGTCCCTTGGTCATGCTTTAACTTTGCAATTTCTAGTATTGCATTAGTATTGCGTCCTTCTCATGAGTATTTAATAATTTTTGACTTTTCAGTCTGAGTTAAATCTCTTTTTTGGCTCATTTTGCCTGTAAAAGAAAACTTGCCTAATAATTCTGCACACCTGAATATAAGGCATTTTTCATTTCCAGCCTTCATGAACAATTATATATCACTTATAAATGATTAAAAACAATATTAATAGTAGTTATTAAGATTGATGTGGATTGGAATTGGTAAAATGTGCTTGGAAAAAAAAATATGATCAGAAAATCAACTTGCCTAATAATTCTGCACTCCCTGTATATATATATATATATATATATATATATATATATAAATGCTATTAAACCAGGCTGAAGCTCAAATTATTTTAAAGTATTTATTTGAATTAATTAATTAATTCATGGCCAAAGGAGTTTCTTTAAAAGGCTCGCGGGAAATGATGACGCTCGTGACGACACATTGATGTCCTAAGACATGAAACGATCAGTTTGTGCAAGAAAAAACAAACAGTATTTATATCATTTTTTAACTCTAAAACACCACAATCTCCAACTATATTCAGCACTCGGTTAGTGAGGTCTGATCGCGCTCTGACATCGGCAGTGATGTCTAGCACTCATTGAAGTATAAGCGCGAGGCATCACTGCCGTTGTCAGAGCGCGATCAGACCTTACTAACCAAGTGCTTAACGCAGTTGGACATTGTGGTGTTTTAGAGGTAAAAAATGATATAAATACTGTTCGGTTTCTTGCACAAACCGATTGTTTCGTGTCTTAGGACATCAATGTGTCGCCACGAGCCACAGGGTTTAATTTGGATTTGTCTATGCAAGTTTTTTCAACTCTTATTGATCGAGTTCCCATTCACTCCCATTATTTGACTGACAGACGGCAGCGGTTGCAGTTAAAAATCATCATTTGTGTTCTGCTGAAGAAACAAAGTCACCTACATCTTGGACGCCCTGGGGGTAAGCAGATAAACATCAAATTTTCAGTTTTGGGTGAACTATCCCTTTAAGTGAGGTAAAGCCCGGGGCAATTTTATGCACCTCCACCGGGTGTGTTCTTAAACAGTAACGTTAGAGAAAGACAGTCTTTTCAGCCTGCCACTATAAATCGCTATTTTTCTGTACTTAACAGGCGAATTTTGCCAAGATATTTTCAGAGATGATAGACAAGATGTTATAGAATAACAATTTAATGAAAACCCAAATTTGACAAAAAAAAAAAGACATTTGACCTATTTTTTACTTTACTGAAAACGTTCCATCGCGACATCCGGGTTTTCCCAGATTGCATCACATATATATAAACATTATATTATATATATATATATATATATATATATATATATATATATAAACATTTATTAAGAACTTGTTAATTTATTTTATACTTTAATATAAAATCTTCTTATGGATTTAAAGGGTTAGTTCACCCAAAAATGAAAATTCTGTCATTAATTACTCACGTTCCACACCCATAAGACTGTCGTTCCACACCCATAAGACCTTCGTTCATCTTCAGAACACAAATTAAGATATTTTTGATGAAATACAATGGCTCAGTGAGGCCTCTATAGACAGCAATGCCACCGAACTTCTCAAGATCCAGAAAGGATGATAAAGCTTTGAAGCTTCATGAAGCAGTGAAAAAACATTAAAAATGTAATAACTTATTAATATTTTAACAAAAATAGTGAGATGTTTTATTTTTTCAGAAATTCTGTTGTCTTTTTTCTGCATTCTGTTTTAATGATTGAATTGATTTAATTGTATTTGATTTAATACAAATGCATTATCAGAAACGATGATAAACAAAAGGAATGTATAAAACTAAAGTATTCTAAAGAAATAACTAAAGAAGATGAACGAAGGTCTTACAGATGTGGAACGACATGAGGGTGAGTAATTAATGACAGAATTTTCATTTTTGGGTGAACTAACCCTTTAAGCTTCACAAAACTTCCATTTCCACTTCCATTTGCTGTTCTTATGACATTAAAACACTAAATAATAAATCAGAAATGTCAAACATTAAAATATATTATCAAAATAATATGATTACACACACACACACACACACACACACACACACACATACATACACACACACACTAGGTCAGCTCTTTAGATGCTGAGCTACAGGATATGGATTCACACACACACACACACACACACACATTTGATCAGAGGATGAGGATCAGGTTGTGATGGAGATAATGCTTCTTCAGCCTCTTGTGAATCACGTGATAGTCAGTGATCTGATGGCCAGGTTAGATCTATATTCGATACTGATATTATTAAAACACATGAGTGGACTGTTAATTAGTCTCTAATTGCATCCATTGTGCATACTGACACACAATTAGGTAAATCATCACAGATTTTGTCTGCATAAAACACATATAATGTGTGTGTGCATTTGACAGTGTACGGATGGTGTATGTGCTGGATTGCCTCTTTTAACCCCTTCAGGAGGATTGAAGTGAGCTGAGTATAGGTATTGTGCATATGATTGGGGGTGGTGGTGTAACCACACTTAATAGAGGCCTCGTCTTTGTCTAATAATCCCAGTGGCTCAGATTAAAGGATGACGTGTCTGGTAGAGCGCTACATGGCTCAGACTCTGGCCACGTTGTGTCCTGCTGAGGGATTCCACCATGCATGAATTGCTTGAGTTTGTTTGGATTGACAAAGCAAGAGTTTGGAACACAGAGCGTTGACATCACAAATTGTGGAACTCTTGCTTTTTTCACATTCAAGGAGGAATCTTGGTGTCTGGTTCGGTAGCAATGAATGAGTGGCTGCTCTGGACTGAATCTGTGATTCCTGTAGTGATGAAGATCTAGAACTCAGTGCCGCCTCTTCTGTGGTTCAGAGGCAGTGCTAACTGACTTACAAAAGACAATGAGAGTTGTTGGGTACACACTTCTCTCATATGACAACATTTTCTAAAACGTTTTCGTCCTGTCAGTCTTCATGATCACTGGACCATCAGCGCCAAATTGGATAAAGGTATTATGTATACTACTAGTCAAAGTTTGCAATCATTAAAACGTCTTTTTTGCTCATAAAGGCAGCAGTTTTTGATATACTGTACTTGATATATATTAAAATAACTGTTTGTGTTTTGTATTCTAATATATTTTTAAATGTCACATGATTGTTCAGAAATCCTTCTCATATGCTGATTTGGTGCTCAAGAAACATTTCTTATTATTATCAATGTTGAAAAGAGTTTTTCTGCTTAATATTTTTGTGAAAACCATGAAATTTAGGGGGTAAGTAAGGTTTAAAATTTATTCAACAAGGATTTTTATTCATCATAGAATCCTGAATAAGTTCCAATTCTCACTATAAACTAGTTGCTTGTTAGCATGTATATTTATTAGTACTAGGATATTGGCTGTTTATTAAGCACATATTAATGCCTTATTCTGTATGACCATATTGTACATCCCTTAATCCTACCCAATACCTAAATTTAACCTCTACCTTAATAACTATTAATAAGCAGTAATTAGAAGTTTATTAAGGCAAAATCCGTAGTTAATAGTTTGTTATTAGTGAGAACTGGACCCTAAACTAAAGTGTGACCAAAATATTCCTTGAGCACCAAATAAGAATTTTTGAATTTTTGAAGGATCATGTGACACTGAAGACTGAAAATTCAGCTTTGCCATCACAGATATAAATTACTTTTTTCTTTTTTAAAAAATATTAAAACAGAAAACAGTTCTTTGTAAAAAAAATGTAATAATATTCCACACAGTGTTACTGTATTTTGATCAAATATTTGCAGAGCTTAAGAGACTTCTTTTGGAAAACATAAAAAAATTCTAATGATTCCAAACTTTTGACCGGTAAGAGTGACAATAGTTGTTCTCTTTTTTCACACTGAGTCTAGTGTGTTTTAGAGTTTCTGTCTTCACTGTCTTGTTTTTAATGAGAGGATGCAGGACAGGAGACTCATACATATGCAAATCAGGCATGTTGCATATATTTATGCAGAAAGTATGCCTCTCACATGTTGAAATATGGACGTGAGTTCTCAAACCTCATTTGCATCGCATACATCTTGAGTGTGTTCCAAGTGGGATATAATTGGCAGTGCATCCTTAGGAGAAGAGGCATATGACATTAAAAGTTGTAGCTGAAATTCTAGTGCCCACAAAGTGGGTCTCTGCCCAGTAGCCTGCTACAAAAATGATGTAGAAGGATTTGTTATCTTTGATTTTGTCTTTATCTGCAGAATTATATACCTGTTAGTCCTGACATTTTTATTGGCAGAGTACTGATTTAAAAATCTTTTTTTTTTTTTTTTCTGGCATGCAGGAGGTAGCGGGCAGTGATTAGAGCCTCCGCTATTACTCCTTCCTTCACTTTTGTTTTCTGTGTATCTCTGTGCAGGTCTCACAGGATTTGTTGATGCATTGATGTTTTAGTTTTCCTCTCTGTTACCTGGTCTTATTGATATCTGTCAAATTTCTCCTAAAAACTGCAGAACCCTTCATGCATTATTAACATTGTTTACACAAGTTAAGACTGTGAATCTATACAGACTTTTATATCCACTACCCATATACAGCTACACAGAAATGCATATGATTAATTCACACCAAGGAGACATTTACATTTATGCACTTTGCAGATACTTTTATCCAAAGCAACTTCTGCATTCAAGGTGTACATTTTATCCAGTTCATAACTGTATATTCAAACTAATGAACTTTGCATTGTTATGTGCTATTGTTTGTTCAGAAAATCTTTTATAGATTCTAATTTTTATAGATTATAAGTTTTAAAGGAAACAAGTGATTAAATCAGTGAGTCACCAGACCTTGATTATATTCAGAATGTTGGTGTTAAGAAAATGGCATTTCCTTGGAATTAAGTGTGCTAATATTGGCAAAATGGTATAAAATGTGCATTATTTTTCAATAATTCAGCAGCCCAGAGTCAATTATTACGCTTATACTACTGTTACCACACCTCAAAACATTGTTCAGATTATGTATTTCAAGACATTTGTCAGGTTTTTGTCCTTAAAATCCTCTTGTGTGTCGGATTAATTTCCTACGCATCTAATCCCAAGCCTCTGTTGCTAATTCCAAAACGTCATTTTAGAGCTAGTAACAGAGGCTTCAGTTAGCAGAATAATGCAGTTATTAATGCAGTAAAGAAAGAGCGAAAGAGAGAGAGAGAAAGAGATTAAGCGTATGTGAACTACTTGAGTCTGTGCGTCTCTCGACAGTGTTCGGCAACAGCGCCTCTACTAATAGTGAAACTCAATAGTGAGAAAATAGTGAAACTCAATAGTGAGAAAATTGTGAGAAATGTCATGTAGCTTTTAAGTTGTTAAACTATGTACTCGTAAAATGGTCAGAGCAGTGCTGACAACACATTTCTGTGTGAGTGTGTTTGTACTGTAGGCTGTGTAATGTACTCAATGCATTTGAGCGGGAGAGCAGGAGAAAGAGAGTATGTGCTTTCCGTACATAATAAATGTAATTTTGTGGCAAAAACATGGAAATTATTTGTCATTTTTATCCTGTTGTTTACTATTTTTTTTGCTTGGTTAGTATCATTGTGAGTTTTCGTTCTTTTGCTGTTGTAGGCTTTAAGCACTAATAACTGAAGTCATTTGGCGAAGTGATATGGAACTGTAATGTGGTCAAGACCTGCCTGGAACTTCTTTAGCTGTGCGTTTCCCTGAAAATAATTGCACACCTTAAAACTAGATATGCACCAATCGACTGGCCAGGAATTGGAATCTGACAATTTCCTGTATGATTGGCCCGGATCAGCGACCAGCCGGTCTTTTTCACGTCTTTCCGATTCCGAGCCGATCCGTTTTGTTACCAGTGGGCAGTGGCACAGACAATAACGTCAGCTGCATGTTCTTGCGCTCTTCTCTCCAGTGGCGATGTGACACACTTCTGCCTTCTTTCTCTCACTTGTCTCATTCACTCCGGTTAAATAGTGCTTGTATTGCGCATTATTTTACTCATTCATGCAGGTTTCGCGCTCATACCAAAAGTGCACGCACCACTGATCTATATTGGTGGAGCGCACAAGTCGCTTCTCAGTCTCAAACAGCTTCTGAGTCACAAGTACCAAAATGAGTGGATTACTGCACTTAAACGGTCAAATACACACAAAATTATGCCAAAATACCCATCTTGGTGAGTATTCAGTTAAACACATTCAGTTTTGAAACGTTAAATAGTTGAGAAAGAGAACGAATGTTGTGTAACAGTATATTGGGTCCGTGCATAAACTCTTAAAGTGACAGCAGTCTAATATTCCTGCTGCTGTGTCATGTTAATCAAAGAACAAAAGACAAAGAAAATCCCTTTCTGCTCTTGACTGAATAAGATTTATAACTTTAATTGTAAGCATTAATCTGTATTTTTGCAATGAAGACTATCCAGTGTTATTTTACATTTGATTTCTTTAATTTGTGTAGTATTTCTTACCTGAATAAAAACCTACTTAACCTGAAAAAGTTTCATAGCTCTCTTTATTCTATTGTATTTATTTGTGCTGTTGTTTAAAATTAATTTATTTGTTCTTATTTTATTACTGACATTTTACTTGTGTTTTTTTTTTTTTTTTTTTTTTTTATGAAAATAAAACCTTGCATTGAAGAAAAGTAGATTTTTGTTTATGCTGTCAATTATAGTTCTTAGAAAGAAAATCGGAATCGGCAAAAATCTGTATTGGCAGATCACACTAACGGAAAAATCGGTATCGGTCAAGAAAATTGCAATCGGTGCATCTCTACTTAGAACGTTCATCAATCAGATTTGAGCATTCAACAGCCCCGGAGTATAAAAAAAAAAAAAAAAAAAATGTTTGGTTTGAACGTGCAGCCTCAAGCACTTAAAGTCTAGCACTTAAAGGTGATTTTCTGAAAGTTCATAGGGACATGTCCCCATTATCCCTATATCTATACCTGTGGACGGTTCACACACTGTAAGTAACAAACATCATATTTAGTTGTTGGATTATATATGTTAAACCTATATATGTTAGTGTTTGTTTGGGAAGTATGATAATGAAGTATGATAAAGTTGTGTTTCGCAACATTGTAAATCCAACATTAATCCCTTAGAACATTCAGAATGTTGATGTTTGTTGGGACAGTGTGAACCAGGCTTTAGATAAAAAGAATAGTTCATTTGGAACAATCAATTCATCAATTGTTTCAAACCTGAATGACTTTCTTGGAAACTGTATGTTCCATAGAAGAAAGAAAGTAAGAGTTTAGAAATTGTTTAGTCTACAATATAATAAAGCTGCATGATTAATCATTAAAAAATAGAATGCAATCTCAATTCCTAAATGACTGGCCATGTCTATTAAACTTTTGACAAAATCACACTGGAACATTCCAATCTGCGTTTGCACTGCTGCTGACTTAAGCAGTTAGGCTATCAAAACAGCTTCACAAACAGTCTTTTCAACCACACAGTATCAATATTTCTGTGTTACAAATATTAAAATTATAACGGAAGTACTGTAATCAAAGTTTATACACTGATGTCTACAGAAACGATCAAAATAGAGCAAATCACCTTTTGAAAGTAGCTTGCCGCTTCAAATAACGATTGCATGGATTACATAGTTACACAAGTGACTGTTAAAAAATGTGTTTGTCGTTGAATCATTCATTCAAGAGATTCGTTCAGAAATGCTGATTTATCCAGCAATGAAACAAGTGAGGTATTTATGAGTGAATCATTGAATCATTTATTCAAACTAATTTTTGAAAATAATTCATTCAAATTAACTAAACATTTTAAATCGACTGCAGCAATTAACATTTTGTCAGAACCTCTAGTAAATTACTGTTATGTTATTTTGTTTAGTATCTTGAGAGAACTGTGTTCTCTATTTGAACCAAAAAAATCGTGAAGCTCTACAGCATAATATAATCTAAGAATTTCTATCTAGAAATGAATTGCAACAACTGCTATTTGTAACACCTGCCTCAGCTAGCCGGAAATCCCGCTGTGAAATAGCTAATGCATTGCGGGTACTCACTTTGTCAAGAATGCTAATTAATGCTGTTTACTCTTAAACACTAATTTCTGTTGTAGAGGACATCAGAATGCTAATACACAGAGCACAACTCATAAATAATTGACTGAGCTATGCAGAATGCTAATGGATTAGCCACTGGGGGCAGAGGGATGCTGCTGTTAAAATAGCGCATGTTGAATGTTAATGTGGCAAGCGATGTTCAGGTATACCTCTGGAATGTGAAGAGAGGCAGTGGTTCTATTTCTGGCTCTTTCGTTTCAATAAAGAAACAGCACCAGGGGTTTTAGAATTAAAACCATGTCGACAGTAAATGATGGTTTAAAGGCAATAATGCCAACACACCAATCTGCTTGACACATGCAGGCACTGGTGAAATCTTAAGTGGATCCAGGCATAATTAAGTCATAATACTGTAGTTCTGTTGGAAAAACCTAGTGAGCAGCATCTCTCCCTACTGACTTCTAGGAAAGCATCCTAACCATCATGGAACTTCATAAGTGAGTTTTCTGGAATTCTCTACATAGGCAGAAGCCCCAAACATTAGAATTAAATTTGAAGTTAGCATGTTGCTAAACTAATGGTGCTACATTGTAATTAGCATCAAAATACAGAGCACGCACATCTTTTGGGTCAAATAATAGATATTTTACACTGACTTTTCAGTAGGGCTGGGATGATGCATCGATTCTCGATTGATACAATGAATCTGGATCAATCCCTGATGTTTTCTCTCTCGAATCGATTCTGAGCTTAGTTTTAACAGCAGATGGCGCTCTAGGCTAGTTTTTAACTGCACACTCTCAAAGAAGACTGCTGGACAGTGCTTGTGCGTTCGGCTGAGTCATGTAAGTGGTTAAATATACTTGCACCTCAGCTCAGCTTTAACCTTTTCGAACCTTTTCAACCCTCGTTTCAACCTTTTTGAACTTTATGAATGATTATTTTAGGTTGTGTGTGTAAAGGAACTGGAAGCAGGCAGTGTACGTTTGTTTCTAAAGCACGTATAGTAGTGCCATTTGCTGTTTAAAAACTAAGAATCAATTCGAGAGAGAATCGCGATACACTGGAAAATATCAGAATCGCTCCAGATTCTTTGTATCAAGAATCGAGTTTCGATGTATTGTCCCAGCCCTACTTTTCAGTATAAAATGAAATCTAAGGTTATTTAATAAAGACATTTCTCTCGCTTTGTTTGAAATGTTGAATATCTTTTTTCACCCAGCTCAGTGCAGTGCATTTTGAGACAGGGTTCGACATGATGTTAGAACGCAAGCGTTTCACTAGATGTGTGCGAACTTTAAAATGTATTTAGGAGCATGAGTGCGAATAAAACTTAAATATCTTAAATGGTACAACAGACGTCTTATCATTTTAAGAGGTTTTCAATTTGGTTATGGAAAAACAGTGATGCAAAAAACAGTGAGAGCATGATAAAACAAGCGAAGGAGACACGCTGATTGAAAATGCACATTCACTCTCTGACAGCAGATGGCGCTGATTGAACAGCAGAAATGTAAATGGTGAAACAGAGCTAAACGAATCAAAGTATATTCTCTTGTTATTTTTACGTCTAATTGTATTGACACTCAGTTGAATTATGTTTCTGTTTCACAAAGTATTTGAATTGTTTATACAAGGAAAATTGAGTTGGCATTACTTAAAGGAACACTCCACTTTTTTTTTGAAAATAGGCTCATTTTCCAACTCCCCTAGAGTTAAACAGTTGAGTTGTACCGTTTTCGAATCCATTCAGCCGAAAGAAGAAAATCGCAACTTTTCATTTTCCGTCAATCTTAGTACTCAATGTAACTACAGAAGAGTCAAGTTTTAAATAGGAAAAATATTGAAACTCATTTTTGAGTGAGATGCTATTGGTCTAATCAGATTCAATGAACTATGCTAAGCTATGCTAAAAGTGGTACCGCCAGACCCGAAGATCGGCTGAATGGATTCGAAAACGGTAAAACTCCAAAAGTTGGAAAATGAGCCTATTTTCAAAAAAGTGGAGTGTTCCTTTAAGGGTGCATGTTGAAGACAGGTAAAGTGTATTTGGTCAAACACAAATTAGATTCAAAATACATAGAAGTCTAACAAATAGTTGCCATTCTTTTGAGTAAAACCAAGGTGATAGTTGTATTCTTATTAATGTTAACAAAGAATATTAACTAATGGGACCTTATTGTAAAGTTTTACCTGTTGTTCTTTATAGTTCTTTTGCTCTTTAATCTGTTTGAAGCATTTGTTTGCTTTATACAGTTTTCGTGCATTGTTTTATTGTATATTTAAATGTTCAATAAAAAATATTTTTTTTTATTGTAAGAAAAAAAGTTATTAAACCTGTTTGGATGACAACTCTTTATTCTAACCTAATTTAATATGTGATACCATATAGGCTACCATGAAAAAAGCTTCAGCAATTATCGTTAAATGACAATTTGATACCGTCACATGCCTATATATGTAGTTTAAAGTACGACTATAAATAATTACATAATTATTAATAACAGTTTGAAACAAAAATATTTAAAAACCTTGTGTACTTTTTGTATTCTCCTTATAATGTCTCTTTATATCCCCTTATTAAGCTAAAACACTTTTGAAAAATTTGCATTGTGCCCCTAAAGTTTTTAATACGCTCCTTAATTTTTTTCAACCTCCTTGGGAAAAAAAGTAAGCATTAAGCCCTGCCCTGGGATCTCCTTTTCTGCAAAGGATACATGCAGTGATGCCTTAAAAATGGGCAAAAACAAGTTATCTTTGGAGGCAGCGATATTCAGTTGGCCACCATTTGGAACGCCCTTTGAGTTGGGACTATGTTGCCTTAAAGTCACAATGAAACTGAAGTAGCGACAGATCTTCTACTGTATCGTGACACCCGAGTATAACAGATTAATGAAAAAGAAAATGGGACTTGGTTCTGTCTGTTGGTTGTTGATTGGATTTTGAGATGTGGGTGTTATGATATATTGCTTAAAAATAAGTTAAATAAGTTAAAAATAAATAAATAAACCAGCCAATTTGGATACTAAATTTGAATGTGCCTTTAATGTAGAACTTCAGAAATAAAAATAGAAACAAAAAATCAGAAATAAACCAGAATATCAAAATCAAAATAAATTCAGTCATTGGATGGTTTTCAGTTTTACGAGAGTAAATTATTGTAGTCTCAAGTTAAAGGCTGAGATCAAAAACAGTGAATCTAATCACTAAAAAAAAAACTATATTCTTATATTATATGTGAAGCATTGACTTCATTCCAGCCACAAAACTGAAAACTGCACAATATAGCTTTGGGTGAAGTCAGTACATTCCAACGTTTGTCCCAAATTGTTGGTAATGTAACTTAATGGAAAACTATGTGAATGGCTCAGCAGGATTTTGAACAGCCTCTGAAGTTGTAGGAGGGCGCTGCCAACAGAAAGCAGAGTAGAGCTGTCAGTGTGCTTATACTCTCTCGAATAATGTATCCGAACTTTAAAGACATGACACTTCTCGTCCAGTGTGCAACTTGTTTAACTAATGTCGGAGGATATAATTTATGAATCATAACCCACCAGTTTGGCTAGTGAGTTGATATGTGTTACCCGCCTTGGTTGATTTTGTCCCACATTTGGCAGGTTTTAGAAAATAGATAGGGTTAATTTTCATTTCATGTCAGCTTTAAAATGTTGTTTCTATAGGCTGCTCAGTAGGTTTTTAGAACCGAATATGTACAGTATTAATCATGTAACATTGGAAGGACTAACACAATATTTCTGCTGTCTAAAGCAAATCTTCCCAAGACAGTGGTTAGTTCAAAGTGACATTTAAGTTCAGGCATGACTAGTATAGATACATCTAATGAGCCAAGGTGAAGGTTCACATGAATCACTCATTGTATTAAGGGGTCAGTAGTGCATTAGCTTTTATCCCAATGGCAGTAGCTTTAACTGAGATATAGGACAGCTCTGACTGAGATATAGGCAATAGGACAGAATTGACCCTGTCCACTTCAGTGTGTGCCACACTTGCTAGAGCCGATCGTGAGCCAGTCGAGACCTTCAGATGTAATTCTGCTAGTCTAGATGGCTAGATATTGTAGATCTGATTAAGGTGAGGCATCATTTGCTGAGGAGGCGAAATTCTTTTTCAATGCACCAAAGCACAAAGGAGATTATGCCTAGTGCTTGGCCTTTCAATAGAAAAGCTTAATTCACTTGGTATACAGTAGTAGTCCAATATTGAGAAATATATTTCATTCATTCTCCAAATAGCTAATATTAATTTGCTAGAGCTCATAATACCATAGTTTCCATATCTTTTGTCCCAGTGGAACATGCACTTGTTCCCTTTCTTGGCTCTGACTCTTTGCACACTGGACGCTTATGTGCTTAAGTGATTAAGAGACGAAGTGGGAAATCGGGTTAATTCAGCTTAGAAGTGTCTTTAAACGTGTGGGAGCCACTGCCGCTTCAGGGTCCCCGGGGCCTCAAGCATATCCTACATCTACCTGCAGGAGTTCAACAGGTTCTAGACTTATTGTTTTACTTGTTTTGAAAAAATTATTCTAGTTTTTTTTTTTTTTTTTTTTTTTTTTTGAGATACAAGAGTTCAGGGCTGTTAAAACATCAACCTCCTGATCATTTAGGGCCTGAGGTCCAGATCACTAAAACTAAAGCGCTCAAATGTACTGTCTCTGTGTGTTTCCTGAAGCCTTTGTCTTGTTGCCTTTGGATTAGCTAGCCTTGAAGATCTCACGTCATAAGTGACGTGTCATGTACAAGCTTTTCCATGTTCTGTTCCAGAAAAGTTTCAATACAGTTTTAAATACAATATCACGGCCCTGATGTGCCTTGACAATGGTTGTACAACTGGTTAGGTTTACATGTGACTTGTTACAATAGATCAAGTTTTCCTGGCTTCTCACAAACACATGGGTGGAGAGCCATTCTGGCACCTGTCTGGTCATGAAACCACTATTATGACAAACGATGATCGGTGACAGCAAAACAACGTGGCTGGTGGAGCAACTGTCATGGCACATTGGTGTATTGGTGATAGTTACATTGTTACATTCTTTGAGTGTGTCACCTCTTACTTTTGCTGTAAAGAGGTGTGTCGCTGGTGCATATTTAAAATGGTGGAATTGGACAGGAGTCTCAGCATGTCTGCAGAACTGGAAGAGCAGGGTTTTGTGTTAAGGTGATCTCTGGCAGCGCTTGTATGTTCAGTTAACACAGTTAATGTTTGCATCCGTCTCAGCAAAAGTGTGGACAAAGTAAGGTAAATGACTTCATATTTTAATATTTCAAAGAGTTAACAGTCAAACTTAAATTAAATGTTTACAAGTGAATATTAATAAACAAAGAAAATGGTCAACCTTGTCAGGTAAGTGATCAGCGAAGGGAACAATTTTGGACAGAAATGTATTACTAATTTTAAAATATTAATTACAACAACTACTACAACAAATATTTTATAATATTATTGACAACAACATTGTGAATGGAAAGTGGATTTTAAACATTTGTTAATTTTTTATAATATTATTATTAGTCATGTCATTCTAACCCTGTGCAATATTTACACACCCTTAAAGAAATCACACGATTTACTGTATGATTGCAAATTCGGTGTCAGTAAATGACTTACTATAACTTATTCTGACAAAAACAAACAGTTAAGTCATTGATCACAATTATTCACATCACACTTACATTAGTAGTCAAAAATTCATGCTTGTGTCAGTCCTATGCAGTTTTGTATTGTGTATGTTATGTTTTGAAAATGATGAATTATGGCTTAATGGAGGAACCATAAAAATTTAAACCTAAAACAAAAATGTCATCAAGTAACCTAAAAAAATGTGCCATTCAAAGTGTTGGATCTGTAAGATTTTTGAGAAAGTTTCTGATGTTCACCAAAGCTTCATTAATTTGACCAAAAATAGTGTAAAATAACTGTTTATTTTAATATAATTTAATAATTTAAAATCTCATTTATTCTTATGATAGCAAAGCTGAATTTTCAGCAGTCATTACTCCAGTCTTCAGTGTCACATGATACTTTAGAATTCACTCTAATATGCTGATTTGTTGTATTATTATCAATGTTGAAAACACCTTCATATTTTTGGTGAACATGATATATATATTTTTTTATTAGTTATTTGATGAATATACATTTCAAAAGAACAGTATAGAAGAAATAGACCACCCTTTATAGTATGAAGTGTGATGTGACCCAAACAAGTTGAGTCGAAGGTGATGTCAGAATAGTAACTGACACTCATCTGACTGTTAGTTGAGGTGATGATGTAGCCCTAGTGATCTTCTTATAGCCGGTGATGTCATTTGGCCTGCAAGTGCTGTTATGTCACCCCGTTGCAATCACTGGTGATTGATAGTGAGTCTTGTTGTTTATTCTTGTGACCCTGCTTCAACTGATCGGCACACCCACCCCTACTTTGAACAAGTCCGTGTGAATGTTTAACTTGGCTCATCCCTTTTGATTAAAGTGAATCTCACTTAATGTCCAGGCTTTTAACAAAGCTTTCAGTTATTGTTCTTGTTTTAGGAGTGGTAATTCAGACTGCAGAAGTGCAGCTGGTTGTAGTCCTGCTCACGTGTTGCTTGTTGTTGGCTTTGCGTCTTTTTAGAGTGTCCATCTGTTGGAAATGTAGTAAATGCACTGCGTCAAGCATTAAGATGGCTTGTCAAATTAAAAGTACTCCAACTTTTAAAAACACATCTTGCACTCTGTTGCACCCTGTGTCACCTTGAATTACTCATTCTGTGCTTCTTATCATGGAATATGGGTTTTATAATATTATGCAAAAGAAAATGCTTAGAAAAACAGAAAGCACACAGAAAATAAAGCATACATTACCTACAATGTCAACATTTATTAATATTTTGTTGGTTGTCCCTTGTTTTTGAGCATCCATTCTCCTGGGTATTGACTCACTAAACTTTGCGCATGTGTTAGTGTTGGGCGATCTCCGTTTTCTTCAGCCTGTGAGATCGCCAATACACGATATTATCTTGCGCGCGTGGGTGGGGAAAGAGAGACTCTATGCATATGTCATAGTCACAACTATTCAGTGTTTTCAACCATGAAATGTTTATTTTATGTTTCAGACATTTAAATATACATAATGTATATTCAGGGGCACTGCTAAGGGGGCCCCAGAAATCGGTTTTATTAGTAGTAACAGTACTAGTAGTAATGTAAAGGCCCACGCACTTTTGGGGCCCCCAGAGATCAGTTTTATTAGTAATAACAGTACTAGTAGTAATGTAATAGAAATTATAAATGTATAATCTACCAAAGAGTTACAAATAAAACAAAATTATGGCTTATTTCTGCATTTCCGGCTAAATTATCCCCCCCCCCCATAATCACTGCATGGTTCTGTCCCGTCCTACATAGCGTCACTGAGTGAGATCACATGGTAAACTGTCATATTAGAGATGTCTTTGAGTTCGACGAAGAACACCATGTCTACACCAGACGCAATTGGAGCGACGTGTCAAAAGACAATAGAGCCCATTATGATCAGTGATATTGTCTACACTGGATGCGGCACAATGCGACGTGAGAACGGTCGTGTAAGGTGTAGACACGGTGTAAGTGAAAACAGAGGGCAGAGAGAGAAAACGAGCCAACAATTACTCACCCAGTTCTTTGAAAACAAAGGTATTGGCGGAGTCTCCTTTGCTGTAATGTTAGCACTAGTTGCATAGCCAACCACTTACCTGATAGTCAATTCAATATTCAATAGGTTACATTTTTCACCACTGAAAATGAAAAGAATGTAATTTTGGTCCATTTGGCATTTAAGTCACTGGCAGGTTAACCCCCCCCCCCCCCCCCCCCTCCCCCCCTCCCCCCACACACCATTTTCTAAATTTTGTTGTGTCTCATTGATTGTTAAAAGACACTGTTGCAGTGTATTGCATATTGCACTCTGTTTCACTTGAGCACTGTGCACAATAAATACACCTTACACAGTTTCCTTGTCTCTCTGCCTTCTTAACACTCTTGTACACGCACACACAAACTTTCAAAAGTGTTACTTCTTAAACTTACCCCTGGTCAAACAAACAGTAAATAAAACATCTAAAAGGACGTAACATTTATGGGGGCTCATCCGGGATAATAAATAATTCAATCTTTCCCAGATATTAATTTTGTGTGTGTGAATATATGGTGGTTTGTGCCGTAAGAGAAGAGTAACGCTTGTGTACAGTAATACACAAAATTGCTAGCAGCGCCCCTGTGTATATTTTATATACAGACATTTAAACATTTAAACACACACACACACATATGAAACATAAATATATGAAAATTACACAGAAATGCAGTCTTCTTACAAAAAGTTGTAGTTGAACAAACAACTTTGAAGAACAAAGAAACGCATGAAGAACAACAGATCTATTGCAAACTTTGCAGTCTGGAGCTAGCAGCATGAAAAATAAAACTTATTTGAATTGTGAATTGGTGTGTGTGTGTGTGAAGCTAATCTTTTGCCAGGCTGCTGGTGGACTTGGTTGTGATGTTCTGTATATGAAGTCGTCATTTGTGGATAAAAATGAAGTCCTGAAGTCATGAAGAAGCGGTCACACCCCATCCAGCATTGTGGACAACACTTTCACATAGCTGATGTTGCATTTGTAGCATTACGATTGTGAATAAATGGACATCAGCTGAGAGATGCTGAGAATGTTTGCTCCGGGACTTATGCCTGACTGAACACTTGGCTTCAAACAATAGTAACTGTGTTCCTAGCAGCTGATAAAAGTGAATGTGTGTGTGTTGGACCATTCGCCAGGTCTTGCCAGCTGGTGTTTAACCCCATCTTCAACTTCTCTCATATGGCTAACACACACTTTCAAACAACCCTTTAAGCCATAAATCTCCCGTCCTGTATCATCAAATGTTCCCATTAGCTAATTTAGATTTCTAAAGTTGTTCCACATCAGTGAACGTGAGGATTTTATCCCTCTGGGATAATGTAGATAATAGGTTAACGGATCTGTTTGGATTTAAATGGCAGTACTAGTCACAATGGATCAATCAAACAGTCATCAGAGTTTAGATGTCAGTCACATAAGGTGGTTTTGACGGTCTGCCGTCTCTTGTTTTATCTATCTTAATATGCATGTGTGTGCTGAAAGAAGTGTTTTGGGGTTTGGATGATTTCTGGTCTCCAGGGACCTTATTTTGGAGCTTTGATTTTAGGGAGGTCTGCCCCCAGCGGGTGGGTATGTGTGTGTTGTGAGTTGTCTGATTTACTATTTCCTGTCATAGGGCGACAAACCGGCGCTCAATAATTGTACGAGCATTTGTAGTAAGCAGGGTTGTGCACCATTCATACTTGATGCTATGCTAATTCAATTCCAGTTCATTTCTTGGATTTATTTTGAGGTAGCTTAAAGGATGTAGAATTGTAATTTGAATTTGAGAAAATACTATTTAAATGGAATGACGTAATGGGAATGACGGAATGAGTGTGTATCTAATTTCATTTTTTTCCCTGCATAAATTATACATGTACAAGTTATTACACAGCTTATAGTATGCTACCTAAGAAACGCATTTAATTTATATATACTTTACAGTACATAAGTTTGGAGTAAGTCTTTTTTTGAAAGAAATTAATACTTTTATTCAGCAAGGAAGCACTAAATTGATCAAAAGTGAAAGTAAAGTCATTCATAACATGACAAAAGATTTCTATTTCAAATAAATGCTGTTCTTTTTCATTGAGCAAACTTTCATCAAAGAATCCTGAAAAATACTAACAGCTCTTTTGTTTAATTTGGGAAACACTGCCATTTAAATGCCACAATCATTTCCCAAATACCTACACCAAGTGATCATGTGTGAAAAATTCTTATACATAATTTGTTCACTTTTTATATATATATATATATATATATATATATATATACAGTACAGTCCAAAAGTTTGGAACCACTAAGATTTTTAATGTTTTTAAAAGAAGTTTCGTCTGCTCACCAAGGCTACATTTATTTAATAAAAAATACAGTAAAAAACAGTAATATTGTGAAATATTATTAAAATGTAAAATAACTGTGTACTATTTAAATATATTTGACAAAGTAATTTATTCCTGTGATGCAAAGCTGAATTTTCAGCATCGTTACTCCAGTCTTCAGTGTGACATGATCCTTCAGAAATCATTCTAATACGCTGATTTGCTGCTCAATAAACATTTATGATTATTTTCAATGTTGAAAACAGTTGTGTACTTTTTTTTCAGGATTCCTTGATGAATAGAAAGGTCAAAAGAACAGCATTTATCTGAAATACAAAGCTTCTGTAACATTATACACTAGCGTTCAAAAGTTTGGGGTCAGTAAGAATTTTTATTTTTTTATTTTTTGAAAAGAAATTAAAGAAATTAATACTTTTATTCAGCAAGGATGTATTAAATCAATCAAAAGTGGCAGTAAAGACATTTATAATGTTACAAAAGATTAGATTTCAGATAAACACTGTTCTTTTGAACTTTCTATTCATCAAATATTCCTGAAAAAAAAATATTGTACACAAATATTTTGTACATTTGTACACATTAAATGTTTCTTGAGCAGCAGATCAGCATATAAGAATGATTTCTGAAGGATCATGTGACACTGAAGACTGGAGTAATGATGCTGAAAATTCAGCTTTGCATCACAGGAATAAATTACTTTGTGAAATATATTCAAATAGAAAACAGTTATTTTAAATTGTAATAATATTTCACAATATTACTGTTTTTACTGTATTTTTAATTAAATAAATGTAGCCTTGGTGAGCAGATGAAACTTCTTTTAAAAACATTAAAAATCTTAGTGGTTCCAAACTTTTGGACTGTACTGTGTATATATATATGTACACACACAGACTGTGCATACATGCCAGGTCAAAAAGTTTCTAAAGCGCTTTATACAATATAGATTGTTTCACAGCAGCTTCATAATAGTAACAAATTTGCATTTTTTTTTCAACTGCTTACACACGAAATCCTTACTTGTCACACAATTTCTGAAACCTGACACTCAAACACCAGAACCACACACCAAATCTGCAAAACTATAGACTATTTCTCGACCTTCAACTCAGTTTTCAATTCATAAAACACTTTTTGCAAAACACAACACACAATTGTCATGTAACACACAAAAATCTAACAGGAAGTGTCTTGATTTCCTTTTTCAAACACAACCATTGTTTCTGTCCAACTACACATGGTTGATGTATTTTCTCTCGCACTGTGTAATACTGTATTCACAACCACAAATGCTTACAGTACAAACATAAATAGTTTAGTTTCAATCTTGCTTCCGTGTTTACCTTGAATTTTTCAACATTTCTCTGCCAATTACTTTCAGTCTTGTTCAGAAATGTACATAGGAGCTCATGAAAGAAGAGCTTTAGGTTTTGAATAACTGTGTGTATATATGAGATATCCAAAACTAGAATATCATGGCAAAGGTGTTTGCAGCGTAAGGCAAATGTTTGCTTTTGAGGTGTGTTTGTGATATTTTGAGTGCAGTGCTTCATTTTGCAAGACATATGAGGCATTTTGCATTTTGTGTGTGCAATTCTTAGATTTGTGTGTAAAGTTTTGAAAAAAAAAAGAGGCAAAGTTTTAAAAATGTGTGTAAGCAGTTGAAAAAAAACTGTAATTCTGCTGTAAAGCAGTGCTAACAAGCCAATAGTATCATTATACAGCTCAAGTCAGTTCAATATTGATTCAGTTCAGTTCATACCTGTGTAAAATTCAGCAGTTCATATACAGTGTATTTGCATATACATGTGTAAGTGCTATGACAAACTCCTGTACACTCCACTGCACTCTGAACAAGCAAAAGTCACAAGATAGTTGTGTTTTACATTTTTTCACATCTGTGTGTTTGGCGTGTATGTGACTAATCATTTCATGTTTGTGTGTAGAGTTACTTACTACACAAAAATGTCATTTTTAGAATAGTTAAAATAGTTTTGAATGAAGTGTTTTCTTCTGAAAGATATGTGTGACGTTTTGCATGTTGTGTGCGTGTTTTGTGGTTTTGTGTGTAGAGTTTTGAGAAATGGAGCCATAGTTTCAAAAGCTGTTTTTAAAAAATGTAAAAGTGTGATAGATTTTTTTTTTTTAATGAAAGAGTGCATTACTTATCTTTGTGATTTTAAAATAATTGAAGGAAACAAACTATATATGGTTATTTATGAAATATTTCGAACAATTGAATTCAAAGCACACATTGAAATGAAAACCTCTTATAAAAAAAGTCACATTTCAGTTTTAATGTAAAAAAGCAATTTTCCTAAAAAAGTAGAAAATAAAAAACTTGCATTTTTGCGAACAAAATTTTAAATATTGTAGCTTTATAGATGTGAATCTTACGGAAGCCCTAAACGGCCATGGATTATTATTTTTTTCTATCTTGTTTTCTCGTGATCACGAGATAACAAAAGTTGTTTTGTCGTGATCACAACTTAATCTCTTCTCTAAATTACACAAATGTGCCAACAGATGGCAGTATATTACCAAATATAACTAGTGATGCGCTGTAAATATCCACTTTACTGTATTAGTTCATATTGGCTCAGATTGTACGAGTTTCGGACAAAGATAGTTTTCGTGATCGCTTTATTTTGTGCAGTATTTTGTGCCTTAAACGATTAACTTAACTGTTAAATGACTGATTATAATTATTTTGCTTAAAAGTGTATCTGTTATCGTTCTGACTAGTTGCATGACTCACCACAGTTTCACGACCGGAATAGTTCGGTGTGATACTAAACTTATTGCTCATTAAAACTAATTTTGATGTCACTGTATAGTATTCATTTTGAACCTTATTGTGTATCTTTAAGACGCTATTTTAATCATTGCAGTTTCAGTGTTCGTTTACCTAAATATGTCACTTAATGTATATTGATAAGAAATGTGATTTATAGCCTATGTCATTTAATTCAGTGATAGTGACCTATTGTATTTTCTACATTTCTTTGTAGGAAACAACACACATACACATACACATACACATAAACATGCTTCTCAAACAGCAAACAGCAAGATTGTTTTAGCCTATATCAACTGAATTAAAGTTTTTTTTTGTTTTGTTTTTTGGAAATCTGGAGTATTGCACCTCTTTTTAATGGAAGATAGGAGGAAGACAGTTTAACGCACATGATATCACAGCCTATCTTACATGACGAATAAAAATAACAAACACATTATGTAATATATATATATATATATATATATATATATATATATATATATATATATATAATATATATATATATATATATATATATAAATGAGTATGGAAAATAAAGTTGGTTTAATCTAAAAGGTTTTACAATTATAGAATAATCTGGCATCTTTCTGAAGGCACTCTGCCTGCGCTTGAGATGCTCTGTTGAATATTATGTTAATTACACAAACAATATGTTAAGCGTACATTTATTGAACAGTGATTGATTAGCCTATATGTATTTATTTATTGTAAACTTTATTATTAAGTGAAGTAAACATTTAGCTGAAATATCAACAAGATATATGTTTTATCCATCGATCAGATGCGTGTCAAAGTTGTGTTCGTTACTATAGCAACAGTAGAATCCGGGTACAGTGTTTCAGGATCAATCATTGCAAAAAGAACTTTTAATTATTTAAAAAAAAATAATCATTTAAAAATTTGATTATGAAAAAACAACTTCTGTTATCTCGAGATCACGAGAAAATTAAGTCGTGATCATGAGAAAACAACTTTTGTTATCTCGAGATCACGAGAAAAATAAGTTGTGATCACGAGAAAACAAGATAGAAAAAAAATAATAATCCATGGCCGTTTAGGGCTTCCATAGAATCTGATTCATGATCACTGTTGCATGTGATCTTCCTCTCAGTGATCTTGTCCTGTCACTCTATGTGCACAAGTATTTACTCTAGGTTCTTACTAAGAAACACTAGCATGTTTACCTTTTCAGGTCTCAGACAGGATCTGAGGCATGTAACAGTGTTTTCTCCTAAACTGAATCCTGCTCTGGAGGGGAGATAGTGGCTGGTATTCAGAGATATTTGTGTAAGTTGGGATAGTGTCTAGAATTTTTGTTTTTATAAATATTATGTGAAAACAATGTGATGGACATGGAGCTCTATCTATGTTAATTAGTAATGTCTAATCAAGCAATGTATTCTACATATCAGGGAATAAGTAAGCATAATTAGTCAAAATTATTGATGCAACTATACATTTTGTTGCAAAACTTGTGTTGCGATAATGACATTCTTCTGCTGTGTTGATGTCGTTTCAATGCAAATTCCAAGGCAGCCTGCAGGGTGTGGCCAATTCAATGAATTTACGTCAGTTCTTAAATTCCGAATTTTGCCCAACCCTAGTAGTGAGATGGCTATCACAGCAACAGGTTATGCGAAATGTGAGAAATCTAGGCTACATATTTATGTTTTTTTTTTTTTTTTTTTTTTTTTTTTTTTTAGAATAATGATGGTAAAGTTTGGTATTCATCCTTACTAGAATACTCTTAATCCATTCAGTACACTTATAGACAGTGGCATAACTTTGTTTTTAAAAAAATGGCTGGGACAAGAGTGTGTGTGTGGGGTGGGGGTGGAGATTGCTGGTTATACCAGCTTTGTTGACAGGCTTTTAGTGTGTGCGCACTTCGGGTGTACGTGCTCAGAAAAGCTCATGTGAGAACAGTGTGAGAATAAACGTTTAACTGGCCAGGCTTTAAAATGCATGTGAACTGGAATGCATTACTAAACGTGATGTGAATGTATGCCGTGTTGTACAGTATGTTGGGATGGTGCCGCCAGAACTGAAACTGATAGAATGCTACATGCAACGATGCTACAATCTTTCTTCAAAGGCAGACTGTGGAGACATTTCGATCAATCGAAATCTAAAATCGTGATATCGCACACCCCTAGCCAGTGTAACTAATTATTTATGTTGTTTGGGGTCTGTGTAAAGTATGTCATGTTCTAGTGATTTGATCTCTCTTTCTCTCTTGCTCTCCCATTTATCTGCAGGGCTCTTGAGAAGTTGACAGGCCACTGTTTTGACAATCACTCCTTCAGTGTGTCGTACATACTGGACGAGGAGGCAGGAAGGGACGGGGGTGGAAGACCCCAGGTCCCGCGAGGGGCATCTAAAATGGGGACAGGAAGTCGGGAGCAGGAGTTTGGTCAGCCAGGGGCCATGGGAGGCCCCCAGGGGCCCAGGCAGCGTCAACAAGAACTGCCTCTGAGAATCCTAGTACCCACACAGTTTGTGGGAGCCATCATTGGAAAAGAGGGACTCACCATAAAGAATATCACAAAGCAGACACAATCCAAGTAAGAAATCTTGATATTTTTTCAATCAGTACTTGTCTAATTAGTAATTTGTTAAATTAAATTGATGTTATAATTTAAAGATGTAATAGCTATTATAGTTTCACTAATACGGATAGTTTAACTAATACGGATACACCGCTATGACATTTCTGAGCCGATAATCAACACCTTGCTATGGCTGAAATAAAAAATTGGTTTTACTTTTTGCATTTTAATCCTTTTACAGTTTTTTTCTAACTGCTTACACACATTTTCAAAACTTTGTCTCTTTTTTTCAAAACTTTACACACAAATCCAAGAATTGCACACACAAAATGCAAAATGCCTCACATCTCTTGCAAAATGAAACACTGCATTCAAAATATCACAAACACATCTCAAAAGCAAACATTTGTCTTATTTGTCTTTGCAAACACATTTACCATAATATTCTATTTTTGGATATATCATATACACACAGTTATTCAAAACTTAAAGCTCTTCTTTCATAAGCTGCTATGTACATTTCTGTACAAGATTAAAAGTAATTGGCAGAGAGATGTTGAAAAATTCATGGTAAGCATGAAAGCAAGATTGAAACTTTTTTTTTTTTACTGCAAGCATTTGTTGTTGTGAATACAGTATTGCACAGTACAAAAGAAAATAAATACATCAACCATGTGTAGCTGGACCCAAAAAAAAAAAAAAACTAGCAACCAAAAAAACTAGCATAATTTGGAAAAAGGTGAATATTCCAAAGGAATGGTGCGTATGTGTGCGTATGTGTGTCCCTACTTTACCTGTGTGTCCACAGGTAAAGTAATACCAATGCATTTTGACTTTGTGGGGACACTTTTACAGTTTTTTACAGACGCTAGGACACATTTCTCAATACTTAGGTCACTTTTGCAAAACTCTTCACACAGTGAGCACAACAGAAGTCTATGTGGACTAAACTGAGGATCAATTATCATTGCTTTGGTACAAAATGCATTCAATGACTACATCTCTCAAATTTCATGAATTCTTTTCTCACTCAGACACAACAACTGCCAAAACTCTTTGTACGTACAGGCCAATTTGCACATGCTTACATACTGTTTTCAAAACTGTTAAACTTATGTTCAAAACAATAACATAATACAAAACTGAATAAGACAGTAATTTGCTACATTCCTACAGTAATATTTTAATGAAATATATTTTAAATCTTAAAATTAAATGCTATAAAAACAATTGAATTGTATCTGTATCAGTGGATGGTGTGTATACAAATTCTTGTATTTTGGAATTACTCAGTGCAAAAAAATAAAAATAAATAAACGACATAAAATCTCGACGAATTCTGCATCATGTCTGATTTATTCCAGTAACATATATTGCAGTGAATTATAAACAGAAATGTGTCCTTGTTTTACACAAAACATTGTATAATGCTACATGTTGTTAGTGTTTTTTAGGTCACTGTTTTGTGGGTGACAAAGTGTGTTTGTCGGCTGTCAAACTTTGCTAGTGTTCTGGAAGAATGAGTTGATTTGAGACCTGAATAAAGTGTTTTGGTAGTTGTAGTGCATTTTGAATGTGAAATTAACTGCTTTGCCAAGCTGAAAGTTGGTTAGGAGAACTGTGTGAAGAGTTTTGCAAAAGTGACCTAAGTATTGAGAAATGTGTCCTAGCGTCTGTAAAAAACTGTAAAGTCCCCATGAGGAAACAAGCTTATACATAATTCATACAGAATTATGTTTTCTGAATATCTAAAATAGCAGAATGTTTTCTGTCATGGGTAGGTCTAGTGGTAAGGTTAGTAGGGGGATAGAATATACAGTTTGTACAGTATAAAAACCATTATGCCAATGGAATGTTCCCATAAAACATGGAAACCCAATCATATGGAAGCAGGGTCAGTGTCTCCACATGCCTCCTCCATTGACATAGGGACAACGATCATGCATTTTTCAGCACCATGTGGAGAAAAAAAAAAATCCTCAATAGGGTTTAGAAATTATGAATATGGAAGCAAGTAGACAACAGTTGTTCAAAACCTATAACTTGACCTTTGGCCTATTTATAGGCCTATTTTAAAGCTATGATTGGTTGGTGTTAAGTAAAGCAATAAGTGTTTGTGCATGTGAGGAGTTAGTGTGAGGCACTGATGAATTAGTGTAGCATTTTGATTGGTTGTGTTTGAAAAAAGGAAATCAAGATACTTCCTGTTAGATTTTTGTGTGTTACATAGAGAATCGTGTGTTGTGTTTTGCAAAAAGTGTTTTATGAAATTTAAAAATGAGTCAAATGCCAAGAATTAGTGTGTGGTTTTGCAGATTTGGTGTGTGGTTCTGCTGTTTGTGTGTCAGGTTTCAAAAATCGTGTGACATGAAAAGATTTTGTGTGTAAGCAGTTGGAAAAAACTGTAACTGCAGCTAGTTACAGTTTTTCTCTTAAACACATTTCTTGAAACTATGCCTCATATTCTCAAAACAGTTAACACAAAACCATAACATCTCACCCAATTCCTCAAACATCCTATTTTCAGGTCAAAATGAAGCTCTACTCTCAAAACCATTCACTCTTGCTGAAAAACCAAACTTTGCCCTCAGACATCACACACAAGCCCTCAAAAACACACACACTACAACATAGTCTTACACACTGGTGAGATAAATTCAAAACAATACTACAAAAACCAAAACCAAAAACCAGTAATAAGTTGTGTTACTTGTGGTTCTCCCCCTCAAGGAACTTTTCACACGATGAACACATGTGTATACATTTGCACATTTTTTATTCCTTAATGTAATGTACAGTACAATACATCAAACAACAACAACAACAAAAAAATATTCTGCCCCAGCATCACATCTTTGGTCTGGGACAGGCCAGAGAATCTCGTCAACATCACAGGCTGTACTGGTCCTATCCAGGCATTGGGGGTAAAATCCTCTTGCATGCCTGATCCACCCCTGACACGCATAAACTGAAATGTCTAGTCAGGCTTCTTTCATTCCATCGTCTCTGTGTCCTACAAAAATAGAAGTAGTGATAACTGTAACTGTGACATCCTTTATACAAAATGGAAGCAGACAGAAACTCTATCTGTATGTAAGGCAATTTGATGCATGTGTTGTAACAGAGTACAGCACTCAGAAGTTACAGTAGAGTACACTGAGGTACACCAAACTGTTTTCCTCCCTGAAGGTTCTTATGATCAAGGCGATGGTGAAGCCAAACTTAAGTTTGGCTGAACTCATTTCCCAGCCTCCCTCATAGTCATACCATGGACAAGGACATCAACTACATTAACTAGTGGCACAGATTTCATCTGAGACTCCTTGTCTCCTTGCCCCTCATCCTCATCCTCATCCTCCTCTCTGGTGTACTCGGTCTCTCTGGATCCATTGTTCCAAAACTGAATGAACTGACTCAGGCTCTTTTATCTCTCTATTGAAGGTTCTGATTGTTGTGTGATAAATTTTGACTCTTAGTGTTTCCACGTGGTTAACTGTGTGCTAATTGAGCTCAAGCTGTGCTGACTTGAGTGAACAATATTGAATGCTAGTGCTTTCTAAATGACAACATGGTGTAGGCAATGAGAAATGAAGAGATTTGTGTCTAGAGTTTTGCAGTGTCAGTTCAACAAATCTGATTCATGTGTCAAAACAGGAGAATAGTGTTTATAGTTTAGGGAAATGGGTGTGCTTTATAGTGTTTAAGCAATCGAGAAAAACTGTAATTAATAATCACTCACATTATACATTTAAAAGCTTAGAATTTGGATATTGTAATAGTGGCTGGCCAATATATCATTAAGGCAGATATATGGCATTTTTAATTATCAAAGGTTAAAGACTATCTTTGTTTGATAGTTCTGTTTAATAATTAAAAGGCAGGTGCTTAATTTAGACTAAGCCTTTAAATATCTAAAGAACATTTACAGGAATGCCACAAACCTCACAACTTCTCTTCTAAGTGACATGACATGAAGGCCAAGTATGGTAACCCTTACTAGGAATTTGTCCTCTGCATGTAACCTATCCAAGTTAGTGCACACACATTAGGAGCAATGAGTAGTGAACACACACACACACACACACACACACACACACACACACACACACTGCAAACCATGGACACACACCTGGATCACTGGGAAGCCATTTTTGCCGCGGCGCAAACTGTATAACTCTGTATAAAGGCACTAGGGATGCACTGATACCACTTTTTCCAGAACGAGGCCAATACTGATACTTTTATTTTTAACACTCACCGATACTGATATCGATACCTGCATTTTCACTGCATTTGTAATTTTTAAATATATTAGGTAGAGAAACCTAAAGAATATAAATCACATTGGTAACACTTTACAATAAGGCTCTTTAGTTAAACATTAGTTAATGTATTACAGTTTTTCCCATTGCTTGAACACTATAGACCCATGCTTAGACTAAAGTAACACAACTTGAAGCTTTTGTACCCATACCTTAAACAAAAGCGCAGCTTTGCACTCTTGTTGCAATTCTGCAACACACTTACTCCTTAATGCAACACACTTGGTCCTGCATACTACACACTACTTCATACATAAGACACTTTGTTCAAAAATGAAATCTCAGGGTACCATTGGGAAAACACATCTATTCAAAATATAACACACATTGTTTAATTGAAAAGACGTTGACACACACCTCAAAACATTTACTTACAAAACTGAACACCAATCAGCCAGCTACAAAAAGGCCTCAGTTAAGCCATTTTGAGAACTTTGCAAGCATGGAGAGCAAGAGGTGGAGGCAGAGGAAAAGGAAGAGGAAGACAAAGAGAGAGGAGTAGGACATGGTCAAAGAGGCTATGCACGGAACAATATTTCAGATGATATTAGAGCAACGGTGGTGGATCATGTGGCCAGACCCAAACAGACGGCAGGATCTATAATCCCACCCATGCACAATTGGCCTGTTTTTCTGTTTTTACAGTAGTGTATTTTGTTTTATTTTTGTATTATTTTTGCGTTACTGCATTTACTGTACTGTAAAGTATAGTACTGTGATGTGCAGTATTGAGTTGATGTCATTTGTAAACTTTCAGTACTTTCATTATTGGTTGTTGTGAAAACCTTTGTGGGAAAAAAAAAGAAAAAAAGTGTTGCATTGAGCTTCACAGAATGCTAACTGATGAACTGAATAAAAACAGTGAAAATTAAAGACTGCAGTGTTTTATATAAAGTAGACTAGTGTGTTGCTGCTGATCTGAAAGTGTATTCATATGATGCAAGTGTGTGTCATTTTGTCATCAGTGTTACATTTTGACAAAGGAATGTTAGGTTTTGATAGCAGAGTTTAGGTTTTGATAGTAGAGTTTCAATTTGACACAGATGTGAATGGTATATTTCCCAGTGTTGTGTCATGTTTACTTGTGTGTAAAGTTTTGGCACAATGAGCGAAGTTTTGCAAAATGAGTTCAAGCAACGGGCAAAAACTGTAAAGGGATAGTTCACCCAAAAATGAAAATTTGATGTTTATCTGCTTACCCCCAGGGCATCCAAGATGAAGGTGACTTTGTTTCTTCAGTAGAACACAAATGATGAATTTTAACTGCAACCGTTGCCGTCTGTCAGTCAAATAATGCGTGTGAATGGGAACACAAACAAAAAGAGTCGAAAACACTTCCATAGACATCCAAATTAAACCCTGCAGCTCGTGACGACACATTGATGTCCTAAGACAAGAAATGTGGATTTATATATTTATTTATTTATTTATTTATTTATTTACGTATTTATTTATTTATTGTTTTTGCAGGTTTCGTCCTCCATAAACATGAACTAACCATGAGCAATACATTTGTTACTGTATTTGCTGATCTTCGTTAACGTTAGTTAATGAAAATATATTTGTTCATTGTTTGTTCATGTTAGTTCACAGTGCATTATCTAATGTTAACAAGATTTTAATAATGTATTAGTAAATGTTGAAATTAATATTAACAAAGATTAATAAATGCTGTTTAAGTGCAGTTCATTATTAGTTCATGTTAACTAATGTCGTTAACTAATGTTAACTAATGAACCTTATTAAAGTGTTACCATCACACCATAACTTCTCGCAAAGATGAGCACTTTTACATAATTTTGTGTGAATTTGTCAGTTCTGTGGGTGCGCACTTCTGATGTTTGCGCACAGTAAACTCCTGGTCCCGTAAACGTCTTGTAATAATGTAGGGAACACCACTTGTTATACATAAATCACGTAAAAGTTTTTACGTACTTACACAATTTAGTTTTAAACCAAATGACGCATGTGTGCTGAGTGAGCGATCAGCAATCAAGAGGATGCAACAGAAGTGCACACGCTCTATTTTTACTATCAGTTAACATTAGTATTATGTGCCTCATTTTACCTTCTTTGCTATTGAAATATCCAACCGAAGTACAAACTTTACAGCAATGTCTGTAAAAACAGAATGTGCTCGAGGTAATTAGGGCTGTGTATTGCCAAGAATCTGGCGATATGATATGTATCACGATACAGGGTACAATATATTGTGATATATTGCGATACTGTAAGAAAGGCGATATATTGTGATATTTCTTGTTTTTGTTTTAAAAACTGTCTTAAAGAACACATATGCATAAAACCTGACAAATAACTTTATTTAATCAATACAGTATCATTTGCATTTATATCACTAATCACTATTTGGTGAAATTTAAGGGAAAATAGTAAAGTGACTGATCGCACATTGTATTTATGCACAGACACATTTCAGTACATTCACGTTGTTTTCACACACATTCAGGATAATGTTTGGAATTGTCCTGTGTATGTGGCTGTGTACTTTAGTATATATGCAGGTCAAGGCAGTTGGTTTAGGTTTTTTGGCATCTCAATGTGGTCCTCTTCAGTATCGAAACTTGACTTGTCTAAAACAGGCTCTTTGCTGTTGCACATACTATACACTGTGAATTCTGAAACGTTTTTTGGCTGTGATTGTTTTATGGGTGCTTTAGTGTAGCCTACATAAATGTATGAATAAAAATCATATCATTTGGTTATTTGGTGTCCTTTTTTGGAAAGACAT
Organism: Megalobrama amblycephala; assembly: GCF_018812025.1. NCBI lineage: Eukaryota > Metazoa > Chordata > Actinopteri > Cypriniformes > Xenocyprididae > Megalobrama > Megalobrama amblycephala. The sequence goes on along the minus strand of NC_063050.1, from coordinate 32,678,901 downwards.
CTAAATTTACCTTGAAAAAAGCTGAAAAATACAGTTTTGTGAAAATCACACTTCAATCTGATGGTTTACTTTGCTGGATATAGGAAATGATGGCAAAATGGATTTGTTAAACAAGATAAATGTGTATGCTTAATTTCACGCTAAGTGTGTGATTAATAGCGATTAAGGGTGCGTGATTAATCGTGATTAAAAAAAATAATAATCTATTGACAGCCCTAACATAAATAAATAAATGTTGATACAGTGTTTTTGAGAATCGATACAGTATCGGCAAACATAATATTGCGATATTCATGTGTATCGATATTTTCTTATACCCCTAGAGATAATTAAAATTACACTGACATGATAGTTTGATTATAAAGTACAGCCGTATTTGACTCTTTCGGCATTATCCTGAACATAAAAATTAATTTAATGTGTCACAGAACTGAAGAGAGTCTGTCAGGAGCTTGTGTTAAAGGGTTAGTTCACCCAAAAAAGAAAATTATGTCATTAATGACTCACCCTCATGTCGTTCCAAACCTGTAAGACCTCCGTTCATCTTCGGAACACAGTTTAAGATATTTTAGATTAAGTCCGAGAGCTTTCTGTCCCTTTTGTTTTTGAAGCATCTAAAATACATTTTGGTCCAAAAATAACAAAAACTACAACTTTATTCAGCATTGTCTTCTCTTCCGGGTCTGTTGTATATCCGCTTTCACTCCGGACAGTGATGCTGATGACGTGTTATCTATCTGTAGCCCGAGCTTCGTTTACAATCTGAGGGAGACGCAAGCTGTAAACGAAGCTGGATAATAAGCTGGATGCCAACCGCCGTAAAATAGGAAAGAAGAAGAAGAAGAAGCAGCGTCACTGTGGAGTGAAAGCGGATATACAACAGACCCAGAAGAGAAGACTGAATGCTGAATAAAGTCATAGTTTTTGTTATTTTTGGACCAAAATGTATTTTAGATGCTTCAAAAACTTCTAACTAACCCACTGATGTCACATGGACTACTTTGATGATGTTTTTATTACCTTTCTGGACATTATACCGTACATACATTTTCAATGGAGGGACTGAAAGCTCTCGGACTAAATCTAAAATATCTTAAACTGTGTTCCGAAGATGAACGGAGGTCTTACGGGTTTGGAACGACATGAGGGTGAGTCATTAATGACATAATTTTCATTTTTGGGTGAACTAACCCTTTAACTGTCACATCCTTTTGATTTTTCCCGACAAAAACGTCCTGAGTCATTCGCATAAAAATCAGTCTAGTCAGGGAAGGTCTTGTTTTTTAAAGTTTCATTACAAGCTGTTCATACATTGGCAATAGAAAAGTGATTAATAAATGAACTATACTTACATATAGCCCCTTTAGAAATAAGTTAATTTCTCTAGTAATTGGCAAATAATACATTGGCTTTCCATATGCTGCGCATCTCTAATCATGAATAGTGCACCGTCATTCTGAGATTATAAACTGTTCTCTTTATCCATTTTGCTCAAACCATCTTCATTAGCATGTGACAATGTAGTTCAAAAGTGATAAAGCTCATCCTTTGTTTTCTGTTTCAGGGTAGATATCCATCGTAAAGAGAATGCTGGGGCGACTGAGAAGGCCATCACTATCCACTCATCTAAAGAGGGCTGTTCACAAGCCTGCAGGATGATCCTGGAGCTCATGGAGAAAGAGGCTAATGACACCAAGATGTCAGTATTTCATCTGACTGTAGGGCATATTTAAGTTTTATATGCTTCATTCACTTTGGGATTGTTTCGTTTAAGACAAATAATTTAAAACCATGTTTATATTTAAATGTGAGCAAAATGTCCTCATGTTGTTTTAAAGGGTTAGTTCACCCAAAGATGAAAATAATGTCATTTATTACTTACCCTCAAATCCGATGGCTCAGTGAGGCCTCTATAGACAGCAATGCCACCGAACTTCTCAAGATCCAGAAAGGTACTAAAAACATATTTAAAACAGTTCATGTGAGTTCAGTGGTTCAATCTTAAAATTATAAAGCGACAAGAAAACTACCTTTCTGGATCTTGAGAAGTTCAATGGCATTGCTGTCTATAGAGGCCTCACTGAGCCATCAGATTTAATCAAAAATATCTTAATTTGTGTTCTGAAGATGAATGAAGGCCTTACAGGTATAGAACGACATGAGGGTGAGTAATAAATGACATTGTTTTCATTTTTGGGTGAACTAACCCTTTAAATTTAAGTACAAAAACTGCACCAGTTCAAAATATAAATAAATAAAACAATATTGTGTACTTTCTCTCTGTGTCAGTGTTGAGGAGGTTCCTCTGAAGATCTTGGCCCACAATAGCCTTGTTGGGAGACTCATAGGAAAGGAGGGCAGGAACCTGAAGAAGATAGAGCAAGATACAGGGACCAAGATCACCATCTCTGCGTAAGTGTGCTGTACATCAATTAAAACGGCTAACAACGTCTTTTATTGGGGTGTGATGATTCACTCATTTTCTCCATGCATCAATTACAGATCCTGCCAAACACATATGCATTGATCTTGAATCATGGATTTTTGAATCTTAATTCATTTGTTTTTATTCAGTAACTGATTTAAAATTCTAAAATGAAAGAATTAGATTAAATAGCGCTTCAATATGTATACATTAAATTAGTTACATGTGCAGATTATTGGAGCTCTCTCTTACAATAGTGCAATAGTCTTGAGTCAAACTGCTCATCCAAAACTGCTCTTAGAATATAGCTGATTTTTTTTTTTTTTGTCTCTTCTTTATTTGCATATAAGACCTTAGGGAAACTGCATGTATCAGATAATATTATTTGAATTAGTTTACAATCTCAGGGTTCCCACTGTCATGGAAAACCTGGAAATACTAGGGAATTTTAAAAGTATTATTTTCAGACAAAGAAAAGTCATGGAAATAAATAAAATCTTTATTATATATAAGGCTCTGAACCAGTTTAATGGGTACATAACACTCACAGTTTCTGCCAATCTCATGTTAATCTTGGGTCCCTATAGAGTAGTATTGCATCCTTCATATATCTGAATAGTCTTTAGTTTTATCAGATTTATAAAAGACAGATAAGCTGTACCGAGTCTTTCTGAAAACAGCTGAGCTCCCGGAGGCGTGCCGTGGGCAAAGCTAAAGAGTGACGAGCACGCTCAGCTTTTTTGTAGCGATCGTCTGCAACCTATCGATGGTCAGCTAAACAAATGTATTTAAACCGTAGAACCGCTAGTACGCTACAATTCAGGAAAAAAAAAACATTTTAAACCACCACATTGTCAAAGTTAGTATTATGGCACTTTCATGTGTAATTGTATTAACATTTTCCCCAAAATTCCCGCTTCTTGTACATCTTCTCACTGTATCACGGCAGCGGAGTGGCTCATTCACAATAGCAGCTTGAAGAGGTCCGCTGAAGAGGTGCTTTTTATGGCAAGGAACTTCTGTTTCGGGCTTGTTCAGACAGTGCAAAGTCAATGGTCTAAAGAAGGAAGATTCAATGTAATTGCCATTCGGTGCCACTTTATAAAAGCAGAGAGCAAACTGCTATTTTGCACTTCAATGCCATAGTCCAAGCCCCCCCCCTCCAACAACACACACCCAACACACACACACACACACACACTTTGAGAGCCACTGATTTAATTTATCTGGAATATTAAGGTTGCATAGCCTGTACATTACTTTTAAAGCATTTTTAAATTGTGCCTTATATAAATTTCTATAAATACCAATTTATTTTATTATTAAAATAAAGTTAAACATTAGTTACTCATTAGGGTAATCATTTAAATAATTATCTGAATGCACTTAGAATTACAAATAATACATTGAATCAATAATCTAAATCGAATCTCATTGTGAATTGAATTGAATTGTTCTGAATTAGCAAAAATTCTTGATTCGGTTACAAAACGTATAAATCTAGAATCAAATCGATTTGCTGTCTACCCAAAGATTTACACCCCTAGTCTCATAGTAGCCTAGTGAGCTCAACCTAAGAGATTGAGGTTTAATTATATATGTATTGAATGTTCGTTTCAAGTGACAGTGCTTATTTCCTTCATTCTCTGCAGATTACAAGACCTGACTATATATAACCAGGAACGTACCATCACGGTGAGGGGAGGGGTGGAGGAGTGCTGTAATGCAGAAGTGGAGATCATGAAGAAACTTAGAGAAGCCCATGACAATGATGTGGCTTCACTTAATGTGAGTAAATCATAACTTTAGAGGTTAAAGTTTATTGGTTGGTGGATGTGTTGGGTATGTGTATCTGTTTTTTAGAGATATGAAGTTGCTTTGAAACAACATGGATTGTGAAAAGTTTTATATAATGATTTAATGACTTGATACTTTAAAAATATAGTTTTATATCTAGTTTGTTATTACTGCTATCTCATTTTGTTATCTTTTCCTAAACACACTAATCCTGTAAACAGATACTTGTTTATCAGTAAATCATGGAAAAAGATATTTACCTACTGTACATCAAATCCAGATGGGACTTTTAACAAGAATTTAATTATTATTATTATTATTAAAGCTCATGTCTGAAATATCACTTATTTAGGCCAGGAAGATTTTTCATCAGCAGCCACAGTTTAAGTTTTTTTTTTTTTTTTCTCAATATATTTAGTCAACATTTGCATCATCATTAATTAATTTAATCTATTGACAACCCTATTCAAATATAAAGAATTATGCATGTGAATTAACATGTGCTCCAAACTGTACAGTTTGCTACTTAGCATATTTTGATTAATTCTAATCTGATCTGACCTGAACTGACAGCTGTGCAGTTATGTGCAAGTTTGTGCTCTATTAAAGTCTGTTGAGTCGCTGTCAAATGTAAAAACCCATGTACTGTATTTCATTTAAAAATGTGTAATTATAAAAAACTACCTTTTATTTCCATCTTGCCCTGGGAATGAATGTAGTCAAACAACTTCCCAAAGAGTTCAAATATTCTTAAAAAGGTTAAAATAACATGAAACAGGATTTCGTTTTAGTGACACAGATGTACCGACATGCACAAATAGAATGTGACGTATGATTTTGGAGAATTCTATTAATTCAAATTTTACAAGTAACACTCAAAACTCGAGCAACAAGAGTTACAGGTTACAGGGCTTTTACTTACCAAATACATTAATTTATGGACATGAAATATTGATTTGTGTTAAATTATTAATAATCATTATTAATAATTGAATGATTGATTGTCTCTTGTAGAGTTGACTCATCTTGACTGACTCAACATTTTTTACAATAATAGTAAATATATTGCTCTGCGAATTTGAATCTCCTATTTCATATGGACTAGTTAGCTAACATATTTAGGTACGATGTGTTATTCTTTCCTGTTTTAGTTTTTTTTGTGTGTGTGTGTGTTTGAGTGTCTTTTTCTGATATATGTTTTCTTGATTTAAATGAACTGATAAACACCAAGCATATCTTAATTGTTCTTACACAGTGTTTGGGTTTAGCAGTGCCGGAGTCAGGCTTTAATCCTTTTTCTTTAATCTTAGTAAAGCAGAACTTGTTTTGTGATTATCAGGCAGAGTGTGGATAGACATTAACTCCTTTAATTTGCTGATCAGTAACTGCATGCATCACATAAACCTTTGAAATTGAGTAAGATTGATTAATATCACTCGCTACATAAAGACTCACCTATTCTCTTAAGATTCACAACTCTCTCCATATTGGTTTCAGCAGCAGACTAACATGATGTCAGGTCTAAACATGAGTGCGCTGGGGATCTTCTCCTCTGGCTTGTCTGTTCTCCCCCCAACCTCTGGTCTGCGTGGATCTCTGTCCACCCCAGCCAACTACAGCCCCCTGCTGGTGAGTATCAGGATGTGCTATATCAGGACACTTGACTGTGAATAACTTGATAAAAGAGTGTGTGATGTGTAAAGGGTGAATTGTCTTTCATCTAAGTGTGTATTCTCTCTTAAATAGCTTTGAAATTTTGGGTTACATTCATCTGACCACATTCTGTGTGTATGTTTGCCACCACAGGGACCCTCTTCAGTAATGGGGGGTCTGTATGGGGTTCCCTCCTCTGGAGCATTGTCTCTTCAGCAAGCAGTGAGTACTTGTTATTATATGTATATCTTTTTTTCTATTACTCTTTTTATTACTAGATTACTATTTTTTGACAAAGTTTTGTGTCATTGTGTCAGAATGTCTTTTAAATTCCGTTTAAGTTCCTAAATTTGACTTTGAAGTAACAAATTGATGCAGAACCATAATGATGAAATGGAAATACATTCTTATAATTATTGTGTAAAAGTGTAATTTTTAAAACATTTTTTATTTTTCTGCATGAATTATGCATAAACATGTTAAAGTAGGGCTTATTTCCAAAAACATTCGATGATATTAATAATCAAAGTTTGAAATGCCACTTGAATTTATAGATAAGTAATTACCTTTAAAGTGAAAAAGTTTGTAATTAAAAATTAACTTTCATTATTAACACTTTACAGTAAGGTTAAATTTGGTTACGGTTAAAGCATTAGGACAAAAAACACTGCTTTTTGTCCACTTTCATAAATACTTTCTGATAAAGGCAACTCCAACAAAAAAATATGTTCTTGTCTATTTTTTTGTTGAGCTGATTTAATGAAACTCTTTGTGAATGCTGAATTTCTTTGAACTGCTATTCAGTGAATTCCTCTTCCTTCATTCAATTTTAATTCAAACTCTTTAAAGGGAGGCAGTTTTTAAATAACTTTGTTAAATACAACTGAAAATTATGCAAAGATTATTTCCCACTTTTTAGACTGATGAAATGTAATCCTTCACTAAAATCTGATTTTTGAAAGACATGTAATTAATATTTTTTTTTTGAATTTTTATGTATTTATTATAATGCATTTTAAAAAAGATCTAATGTCTTAGACCCAGCCACCGGTTCTTAGGGTTTGTGGGACGTTGTTCTATTATTGTTTATCCACCTAAATAATTCTATTATTTAGTTATCCTTTAGTTATACTTTTTCTTTGCTCAGAGATGCTATGATATTGTCCACAATCTCAGCACAACAGCAATTGGGAATTTATAATGGAACTGAATTGACCTGAACAATGCTATTACTAGAACATCATCCTGTGTAGATCTGTTTTTGGTTAAAATAGAAGTTGTTTAACTGAAATTATTGTATCCTGTTTTAACAATTTTGTGATGCCAATGCTGTTTACTACTGTGAAACTGCTTTGAAGCAATTTGTATTGTAAAAATTGCTATATAAATAAACTTGACTTGACTACTAGGCGTAAAGGCTGGCTGTGTGTGTGTTTCAGACTGCTGAACAGGAAGTGGTCTATCTCTTCATCCCCACTCCAGCAGTAGGAGCTCTCATTGGAAAGAAAGGGCAGCACATTAAAGAGCTGGCACACTTCGCTGGAGCCTCAATAAAAGTAAGACACTTTGAGCCACATACTGATCCCACTACAGTTCACTCTCTCTCTCTCATTGTGAACATTAACCAGCTTTGCATAAGACTTGAATGAAAGAATGGAGTGGAGCAGATTGTGTTGAAAGACTTGTTATTCAGGTCTAAGAAAACATTCAAAATTGGTCCAAAATCCAAATGATATTTAGTGTGTTTAAATTGGATTAAAACTAAATCTTTTCTCAGTCCGTAAGCTTAAGAAAAATGGGCATGCTCAGTGTTGATAAAAAAAAAAAAAAAAAAAAAATTAGGGAATATTGGTGGCAACTAAGTACTTGGACTGAAAAATTTGAGAACTGCTTTAGACCATAATCTTTGCTTTGAAATCAAGGTTAAATTTATCTGTCAAGTATTTGGTGCTAATTCAGCTACTGGAACAGGGCTACCAAATAGGAATAGAAAAAGAATAATGAAAAATGACAGGAAAATAATTAATATTTATCATACAGAGAGGACACAGGTAAATTGTCACCAGATTTGAAAAACAAGAACGCAAAGCAATTATTCAACACATTCTTTAATGGCTGAATCTACATTGCTTCAAAGACTAGCTATATATGTTGTCTTAATGGGCTTCTGATAATCACCTTACAAACTCTTAAACAGTTAAAGTTATTTCTTTGTATTTTTATCAAGGTAGCACTGACATTTGTAGCCGTTTAAGTTGTCCTTTATACTCAAATACCTAAATCAAGACAGCTTGGGAAAAGAAAGTGCTGTTTTGTGTCACTGCAGATTGCTGCACCAGACAGTCCTGATGAGCCTGAGCGGATGGTCATCATCACTGGACCACCAGAGGCTCAGTTCAAGGTAAAAGCCATAATTCAGTCATTTATGCTCCTGTTCTTCAGGATACAGGTTCCATTAGGCAGGACCCAGCTCAGGGTGTTTTACATCAATCTCTTTATTCATCCCTCATTTCTCCTTTACTCATCTGTGTATGTGTGTGTGTGACTGTAGGCACAGGGGAGGATATATGGGAAATTGAAAGAGGAGAATTTTTTCACAGCTAAGGAAGAGGTGAAGTTGGAGGCACATATAAAAGTACCTTCAACCGCTGCCGGACGAGTCATTGGGAAAGGTGGAAAAACGGTATGTGTGCTTTGTTTGTGTTTATGCATGCTTTCAACATCTGTCTTGGGTGATACAATCACAAGTCAAGTGAGACAGATTGCTGTTTACACCTGGTAGTAACACATCTGTCACCACTTGTGTTCAGATTTCGAGGGACTACATACATCACTGAATATGTTACTTCTTGTTGATAAAAGTAAAAATAAACAGCACACCTTGCTTTCAAATGTATTTCCAAATTTTAATCTTGCCACAAACGGATAAAAAAATGTCACGTATGCTCATTGTCATTTTAGTCCGGTTCTTTCCTTAAAGGATTAGTTTCAAATGAAAATTAGCCCAAGTTTTACTCACCCTCAAGCCATCCTAGGTGTATATGACTTTCTTCTTTCTGATGAACACAGTCGGAGATATATTAATAAATATCTTGACGTATCAGAGCTTTATAATGGCAGTGAGCGATACCAATGAGTATGAAGCTGAAGAAACTGCAATCATCCACATCCATCCATCATAAATGTGTACTCCACACGGCTCTGGGGGTTTAATAAAGGCCTTCTGAAGCGAAACGATGCTTTTGTGTAAAAAAAAAAAAAAAAATCCATATTTAACAAGTTATGAAGTAAAATATCTCGCTTCAGCCAGATCGCCTTCCGTATGCAAGTTAAGAAAAAAACCGAACTGGTGTCACGTCAGTTAAGCTTTATCTGTAAGTTGAATAGGGAAGGCATAGGACGTAGTGTAAGCTTTTTGAACTGGGAACTGTGAGTCGTTGTGCTTTCTTCCTAAGTTGAATACGGAAGGCAGTCTGGCGGAAGCTTGATACTTTATACTTATACTTTATGACTTGTTAAATATTTTTTTTCTTTACACAAATGCATCGCTTCAATTCAGAAGGCTTTTATTAACCCCCTGGAGCCATGTGGAGTATGTTTTTTTTATTATTATTCTTTTTATTAAACATTTCAATTATTACAAACAAAAACATATTAAAACAAAAACACAGCACAGGAAATAATTAACATATCTATGAACATGTGGACAATTTACATACAGCATTTCATCATATGATTGTATCTAAATTTTATCCAGTTTTGTTTATGACCGTTTAATCTTTAGACACTTTAAAATATTCTCCCATTTTTTGAACAGGTGTGCTTTACCATTGAGACAATACCTCAATCTTTCTAGAGTTACAACTTCAGATATCATAGATTTCCACATCTGAGTAGAGGGGGCATCACTACCAACCCATTTGACCATTATAGCCTTTCGAGCAAACATTAGGAGAAACTGAACAGTCTCTTTGTGAGCTCTCAAAGGGTCAGGTATAAGCCCCAGTAGGCACATGAGCGGGCTGAGTGGAGCTGTCTGTCCTATCACCAAACTGACTTCACTGCATACTGCCTGCCAGAATACCTCAATGTTCTTGCACTCCCAAAGACAGTGAAATCTGGTGCCCTTAGCTAAATTACATTTAGGACAATTCGGAGAAACACCTGGGGTATACTTACTATATATATAAGGTGATATATAAACATTATGTAGAATATTGAACTGCATTTCTTTGTATCTATTACAGATTGATATTCTAGAAGGTAGTCTTACTATTTCCTCCCACGACTCAGAGTCAATTGACATTTTAAGCAGCATATTCCAAGTTGTTCGTAAATGTTTCAGTTTGTCTACCGTTATCGTCTGTAACTCAGAATAGAATCTAGACACAAAACGTCCTCGTTTCCGGCATTCAAGTAGAGTTTTTTCAAGCAAGTAACAGTTCGTTGGTAGCCATGTGGAGTATGTTTATGATGGATGGATGTGGATAGAAGCACTTTCTTCAGCTTCATACTCGTTGGTATCACTTACTGCCATTATAAAGCTCGGATGCGTCAGGATATTTATTAAAGGTCCCGTTCTTCGTGATCCCATGTTTCAAACTTTAGTTAGTGTGTAATGTTGTTGTTAGAGTATAAATAAAATCTGTAAAATTTTAAAGCTCAAAGTTCAATGCCAAGCGAGATATCTTATTTAACAGAAGTCGCCTACATCGAACGGCCAGTTTGGACTACATCCCTCTACTTCCTTCTTTAATGACGTCACTAAAACAGTTTTTTGACTAACCTCCGCCCACAGGAATACACAAGAGTTGCGTTTGTAGAGTGTGTTTGTCGCCATGTCGTCGAAACGCTGTTATTTTCATCCCGCAGTCCAATCACCGGGTCTGATTCCGGCTCAAATTGATAGGGTAAAATTAAAGACATGTTTACAATAACACTGAGCGCGTGCATCTCCACGTTATGGTAAGAGGCGTGACCTTTCCGGGCAAGATGCACTAAACTGCTGTCGAATCACAACACAGGAACCGCTGGCACAATCAGAACTCGTTACGTATTTCTGAAGGAGGGACTTCATAGAACAAGGAAGTCATCAGCCCGTTTTTATGACAGTGGAAACAGCGGTATACAGATAAGTAAATTATGTGAAAAATACTGTGGTTTTTTACACACGAAACATGAACACATGTTATATTGCACACTATAAACACAATCAAAGCTTCAAAAAACCACGAAAAACAGGACCTTTAATATATCTCTGATTATGTTCATCAGAAAGAAGAAAGTCATATACACCTAGGATGGCTTGAGTGTGAGTAAAGCTTTGGCTAATTTTCATTTGAAAGTGAACTAATCCTTTAAGTAATTAGTAAACCTCAGTAATTGGTTGTTGGATAACATCATTGCCCATCTTTATTTAAACCTAGTAAATATTTAGCACTGTTCATTTGTGATTTCAGTGTTAATATCAGGTCTAAATGGGGTCTATGTGTCTAACCTCTGACCTCTTACCACCCACAGGTCAATGAGCTACAGAATCTCACCAGTGCTGAGGTCATTGTACCACGGGACCAGACACCAGATGAGAATGACGAAGTGTTTGTTAAGATAATTGGACATTTCTTTGCCAGTCAGGTATGTTTTTGAGATTACTCCAGGCCCAAAAGTGAAAAATATGTCATTGTTTACTCACCCTCATGTCGTTCCAAACCCATTTGACTTTTATATGCTTATTTGGTCACACTATAGTTTAGGGTCCAATTCTCACAATTAACTAACTATTAACTATGACTTTTGCCTCAATAAACTCCTAATTACTGCTTATTAATATTTAGTAAGGTATGGTTAAGTTTAGGTATTGGGTAGGATTAAGGGATGTAGAATATGGTAATGCAGAATAAGGCATTAATATGTGTAATATTACTAATAAACAGCCAAAAATCCTAGTAATATGCAAGCTAATAAACAACTAGTTAATAGTGACAATTGGACCCTAAACTAAAGTTTTACCTCATATGGTGTATACAGGCAGACCGATAAAGACAGATGAATCAGGCTCCAAAATCTCAAAAGTTTAATTATAACTCAAAAAGACAGGCAGAGAGATAGTTGCAAACACATCTAACACAACAGTGACGAAGAGTGCAGGCAAGGGCGCAGCCTGAATAATACACTGAAATGAGCTAATTAATCAAACACAGCTGAAACAAACAAACTCAAAATGACCTTGACTATAGAAACAAAGGAGTGGTGGGAAATTGAACAAAGGAACACAGGAGCTGATTAAACACAAGCAATAAACAAACTGAAAATGTGACAAATTTTCATATATCTTTCATATTTCATAATTTTTTACATCCATAAATGACCACACAGCCCAGATTTTAAGCTTCAAAAAGTTCACAGACATCACAAGTAATTTATACGAATCAAGCTGTTTAATACAAGTCTTCTAAAAGAGACATTTTTGCTCTTATTCACGTATAAACATTGATCAACGCACATACATAGAGCACATCAAATATGGTATACACAGAAGTTCAAAAATGATTGCTTGATGCGCGAAAACCAATATGGTTTGATCTTCTGCATCAAGCAAACACAGTTGAGCTTCATTTTACCATATGTGACCCTGGACCACAAAACCAGTCATAAGTCGCACGGGTATATTTGTAGCAATAGCCAACAACACATTGTATAGGTCAAAAATGATTGATTTTTCTTTTATGTCAAAAATAATTGGGATATTAAGTAAAGATCATGTTCCATGAAGATATATTGTTAATTTCCTCTCGTAAATACGTCAAAAATGTATTTTTGTGAGTAGATATGCATTTCTAAGGACTTCATTTGGACAACTTTAAAGACGATTTTCTCAATATTTTGATGTTTTTGCACCCCCAGATTCCAGATTTTCAAATAGTTGTATCTCAGCCAAATATTGTCCTATCCTAACAACCCATACATCAATGAAAAGCTTATTTAAGCTTTCAGATGATGTATAAATCTCAATTAAAAAAAAAAAAAAAAGACCCTTATGACTGGTTTTGGGGTTCCAGGGTCACATATTTTATGTGCTTTATGTATGTGCAATGATCAATGTAAGATTAAGTCTATAAAGTGTGGTGGAAATTAACTTTCTTTACAACAAATGTTGGTTGTAGAGCTTCATCTAGCACCGGAGAACAACTATTGGCTGGTTCTAGATAATTGCAAAGCATCGTCAGCATGACATAATTATTATTCTTGAGATATGCAATAAAGTAAGATTCATAAATTCATTGTTACCAAAGTACTGGTACTTGGTACTTTTGACTTTCCTCTTTTAGACAATTGATTTTATAGGTTGCTAGGTAGAGACATGGTTGCTATATATATATATATATATATATATATAATTTGTGTCTTTTTCATTCAGGTTCTTAAAATATTAGCTGATGTAAATGATGTATTTGCATGTGCACTCCAGTCACCTCTGGCTACGGTGTGTTTGTTTGCAGACGGCGCAGCGCAAGATCAGAGAGATCGTACAACAGGTCAGACAGCAAGAGCGGAAACACCAGCAAATGGTGCCAACATCCTCACAACCATCAAAATGATCAGCAGATGTCAGCAAGCAGCAGCTAATGAATGTAGCTCATGCGAGGACAAATCGAAATCAACGAAAGAAAGAAAGAGCGAATTAACGAGATAGACAAAGGGAGCGAGACAGAGCGGGAAACAGAGAGAGACAAAAGTTGATGAAGAGTACCAGCAGTTAAAAACAACCAAAGAACTTAAAGCACAAAAACATTTGGCCGTGCAGATATGAATGAACCTGAAAGATGATCGAGAGTGTTGTCAGGTCAGAGAGATCTTTTTATGAGATGGACCTGATATTTCATTGTGCTCTTTTTATTACTGATTAAGCTGATGTGAGACTATATAGTGGATTTGTGCACTGTGATGGAGAGTACTGGATGAGTGAAGGCACACTGCAGGTAGATTTCTTAGAGACTTGCAGGTTTAGTTGTTCATTAGGTCTACTAATTTATTAAAAGATATAAGAAAATTGCGTAGCAATATGTTAATACGATTCTAAAAAAATTCTATAGGTTTATTCTACAGAATTTCAGACTATTTAATGAGAGTAATCAGATTTGTTTGTCGACTTTTTCTAGTAACTAATTAGTTAAGCACCATAACTAAAAGGATTAAGTGATGTTATAAAGTAACGTACATGATGTAAGTAGAGAGCTAACATGTGCGCCAGCATTTCACTTCCAGTTCCTCTTTTTTCTACTGCTGAGTCTGAGCATTCTCCTCTGCTTGCTGCCCTGTTCTCTTTTCCTTTTTTTTTATACCTATATTTCTTTTTCTTAAATGCTTCCCTTTTCCCATCTTATTCCTCACACAAAATGAGAGCTGTCTGTGTGCCAACTGTGCATAAAACCTAAAAAAAAATTTAAAAAATAACCGTACAGTCCGAAAATAGAAGAAAATCTAGATTATCTTACTTTGGGAATCTAATGTTGACATCCTGTTCTCCCCACTTAAGATATTACACATACCCTTACTATTAGAAATGAAAATTAGCCCAAGCTTTACTCACACTCAAGCCATCCTAGGTGTATATGACTTTCTTCTCTCTGATGAACATAATCGCAGAAATATTAATAAATATCCTGACGCATCCGAGCTTTATAATGGCAGTGATAGGGATCAATGAGTAAGAGCTGAAGAAAGTGCTTCCATCCACATCCATCCATCATAAATGTGTACTCCACGTGGCTCCGGGGGGTTAATAAAGGCCTTCTGAAGCGAAGCGATGTGTTTGTGTAAAAAAAATATCCATATTTAACAAGTTATGAAGTAAAATATCTCGCTTCCGCACGAGCCGCCTTCCGTATTCAGCGTACGCAGAAAGTGTAAAACTCTTGCAGTTCACAAAGCTTACGCTACGTCCTACGCCTTCCCTATTCAACTTACGGAAAAAGTGTAACGCCAGTTTACACTTTCTTCGTAACTTCAATACGGAAGGCGGTCTGGCGGAAGCTGCATATTTTACTTCATAACTTGTTTAAATATGGATATTTTTTCCACAAACGCATTGCTTCGCTTCAGAAGGCCTTTATTAACCCCCCGGAGCTGTGTGGAGCACATATTTATGATGGATGGATGTGGATGGAAGCACTTTCTTCAGCTCATACTCATTAATCCTTACCACTGACATTATAAAGCTCAGATGCATCAGGATGTTTATTAATATTTCTGCGATTGTGTTCATCAGAAAGTCATATACACCTAGGATGGCTTGAGGGTGAGTAAAGCTTGGGCTAATTTTCTTTTGAAAGTGAACTAATCCTTTAACATATGGTAGCATTCATAAGTTTGGGGTCAGTTAGATTTCTTTATTTTTTAAAAAAGGAAATTAACACTTTTTTTCAGCAAGGATGCATTTTTGTGGAAACCTAAAAAATCACAGTTTCCACAAAAATAAGTAGTAAAACTGTTTTCAACATTGATAATGTTGAAGCACCTAATTGGCAGAATGAAGGATCATGTGACACTGAAGACTGGAGTAAAGGCAGCTGAAAGTTCAGCTTTGCCCTCACAGGAATTAATTATTTTTAAATGTAAATTAAAATAGAATCAAATATTAAATATAAAAAAAAATTGTAACAGTATTTCATAATTTTACTGTTTTTGCTGTATTTTTGATCAAATAAATGCAGCCTTATTGAGCATAAGCGACTTCTTTCAAAAACATTAAAAAACCTTACCGACTCCAAATTCTTGAACACAAAAGCAGAATTTCATTTCCTGTAACAGGAGCCCGTGGGTCTTCCTAACACTCATGAATGTATATGATGCGAATTCCTTTTGGAAACATGTACTTTCTGTGTAGCAGACGTGATTCTCTATTCCTCCTCTGATTTCATGTGCTGAGATGAGTGCACAGTATCTTCTGCAAGTGCGTGTTTGCATTAGGGAGTGTGTGCACAGACAGAGAAGACAAAAATATATAAGTCAGTAAATGTGTGTGTTTGACAAAAGACGCGCACAAAGCCAAGGCAAAAGCGATGTGTTGTTTTTTTATTATTTGTAAAGACATTTCCCCATTTTTTTTTGTAATATATAAAGGTGATTTGACTGGTAAAGGATATAAATGACATCATTCAGTCTTTTAATGTTGCACATTGGAAAGGCTAATGGAATAAACTATGTATATAGGTGACATGCACAAAGTACAGTTCAAAAGTATTTGTTTTGGCATTTCTTGATTGATCAAATGCAAACAGCCAGCGTTTCAGTACTGTACTGTCTAAACACAATCATAGACCGTAACGTTGATATTAAGCAACTGATACAACCATGATTGAGACATAAAAATGGTATATTGAAAGTCCACACAGCTTTGTGTGAACCATTACAATATAACGTTCTACCTCAAGAACAGGGTACCTCAGTCTGACCTTTTCTCCCTTTTGCATATTTTGTATACCTTATAAAGCTCTCCAACTTGGAGCATTTTTTTATTTTTCTAAATAAAAGAACAAGAAGAAAAAAAGAATTAGCGCAAGGCACCAACATTACCTGCTTGTTCTGGCGAAAGAGGTTTCAGACCCCTGCATCAGAAACTGATCGTTGCTTTATGGACCGTTTGAACTCTTGAGGTTAATACAACTCTTGGGCAACATTTGTGTTGACAGTACTTTGTTTCTTGCAGTTTATGTTTGTAATGAAATAATCGTCTTGACAGATACACGTATATGATGTCTAAGAATACAGCTTAATCCAACCATACGTAGTGTTCTTCATCCTGTATAGGCACTTTTAGAAGGAAGACATGATGTTACTTCTGTTACAAATGGCTCTGTGATTTTTATTATCTGTGTTTTTTGGACAACGGATGTCATATCTAACACGTCGGTTTTGAATTTTATTCTAACACCATATTTGTGTGAGGTTTAGTATAGGGATAATCTACAGTTTACTGCTGAATGTTAGTGTAATGATATTAGACACGATTGAATTTGATCCCCTCAATTTGGGTTTCTGTTGTAAAATTTTGCTGTGTCAAACCGGAGGGATGTCCAGCTGTCTCAAGACCATCTCTTCTCATGTCATTTACAAAGACATGAAACATAATCTTTGCCGTATTACTTCTGCAGCTGTCTTTCTTTTCATGTTCAAAATGTCTTTATAGACCACTTGTACCGTAAATACTTTTGGGTGTTGGATAAGGCTATCCCTTTAATGCTGATCTGAGATCAACTCTTATAATGACATCATGTAATGTAGATGATGTAAATAATAAAGAAACTAATTTCGGATCTGAGCAAAAGGGGGGCATATTCCATTGGTATACTCTGGGCTCTAGCCAAGCTTGGGTGAGTTGGGGACAATAAGACTATGAGCGAACACTCATGAATACACTTTTATGTTTCCCGGAAGGGTCTCACCACCCTCCTCATGGATTTAAGCAATAAAGAGTCTTTAAAACAATGCTTTTCTTCATCTGTATATCAAGATTATTTGTGACATTGATAGCTCAAAAAATGTTAAAGCAAAACACAGATGTCTGTTGGAATATATGACTACACAATATTATAGAATATCACAGTATTCTTGTCCTGCAGTTATATCAGTTACTAACAAGTATGCTAACAAGCATGTTTTTGTTGTTTTTTATAGGCCCACATGGAATATGCATGTGTAGAATTCTGTAGAAATATTTAGAAAATTTAAAAAGTCTGTTAAAAAGGTTACAATAAAATATTAAGTTGTTTCATATGAATGACTTTTATTGAATTTGAACTTAATAGTTGTGAAAACAGCAATACTTAGTTGTAACAGAAGTTATACCTTTCAAGCTAGCAACAGCTTTTATTGAAAAAATAAAAACTTCACAACTTCAGTAGTAGTACACATTAAGACATTGATTTATTTTTCCAGCTAAAGTTGACTCAAAACAGGACGGAGCACTGCAAAAGATTCTGTAATGCAGTGATTAAACAACTAGCACCTGTAGATGCAATTTGTGAAATTGCATATTGCAATGGAAACTTTTTTTTTTTTTTTCAAAGAATATATATATTATCCTACATAGAAACAACCGAATGTAAAGGTTCTGTGATGTGCTGATAATTAATACATTACTGACCTGGGGCCTCATTTATAAAATGTTGCGCAGAAACCGTCCTAAATTTGATCTTATGATCATTTCAGTAACGAGTAATCAAAACGAATGACTTTTTCCCCTGTTACAACGCCCTTACCGTTACTGACAAAAAAAAATGTCGCTTTACTATAATTGAGCTCACTGAAGCGGTTTTGAGGCTCTTTCTCAGCTATAGGACCTGCAAAGTTTTTCTCTGGTGTGTGTGTTGGGGCGGGACACATGCTAATTGATGATGATTGGTGTGTGACTAGAGATGATAGACCTAAAAAGCGTTTTGTTGTAAAGAAATAGTATACAGGTTAGTCATACACAAATATAATTTTAAACTTATAGCCTAATAATGTACGATGCTCTGTGTGTCTGTGTCAGAGCATGAGCATTTTTTTTTAGTCGACTAGTAGTTGTTCATTCAAGCCATTAGTTGACTAATCACATTTATATTAATTTAATTTCTTAAGCACTGGAGAGAATAAACCAAAATAATGAGCGTTATAGGCTATATAGCACTCAAGCGTAGCTTGCCGTAAAGAACCTGCAAAAGTAGCCTAATGATTATGAATGTGACAAAAACAGCAAGGAGACATTTTAATTTTTTATTAATAAGTAAAGTTTTCTGAATCAGTGTCGGTGCGCAAAGATGAAGTTGATATTGCTGACTCTCATCAACTCTGCATGACGTGCCTAGAGAGAGAGAATGCACATTTCAATCGGATTACATAATCAGAGTAGGCCTAGGCTTGCCTATTTCTTTTCGTTTTGAATTATTTCGTTTAAAAAGTAGATATTTTAAGCTTTCTATAGATATATTTCTCATGTCTGTGAGGCAAGCAGCCGCTGAGTTTCGGTTAATTTAGCCTATAAGACGCGCTCCAGTTCACGTGCAAGTGATCGCGCCGGCACCTCCATGTCGTGATTATATTGTCTGCTATATTTGCTTCTTATTTATTAAATCCTGGCAATTGGTAATTAGTTACTTTTATAATGTTGTAACTCAGTTAAGTTACTATTGTGAGAAGTAACTAGTAACTATAACTAATTACTTTTTTAAAGTAACGTGCCCAACACTGCTCTTTCAGATGTGAAATAAATCGCAAATGATCTTGAACTTGCGCACAGCTGAATGGTTTCCATTCTCTGCGTTGGAAACAACACCTAATTAATGTCATTTACATATAAAAGATCACCACTCATCGTTCAAATCCTTAGCGAGCAGCAAGAATAGCTTAGATTTCCAAAAACCTGTAGTAATCTTTCCATGTCAAAGACCGTTTTTATAAATATGAGCGTTGCCGTGGATTTAAGCGTACACACTCTAAGATCAAATCTGTGCATATGCACGCTTTATAAATGAGGCCCATTGTCTGCTATTAAACTTAATGATCCATACAAATGTGTACATTTTAAACTGTACCTGGAGTTGAATGCATGAGATGTGTTTACACTGTAAATTCAAATACATGGCATTAATACTAACACTGTCCAAAACAGGCCATTATTAGTGTGCGTTTTTGTAGCTAGAGATGCATACAGAGATAGATAAGATGAGATAGATGCATACACAAATAGATGTCAGTTAATAAAAAAGTCAGCGGTGTGTACAATCCCTGAATGTACTGTGCAACAGCAAAAGATTTAGCTCATCATGTAAATAATCAGTGCATAAGGCTATATTTGTTAAGGCATGACAGTAAGTTGCGAATAAAAGAATGAGGATGGAGAAGGAGAATATGGGGATGTCGAGGATTGGAGAGGTGACATTCAAGAACCAGTTAGGTGCTTATAGGATGCTTGAGGTTAATGTATGGTAAAGATTGTAAAATAATACTAATAATAAATAAAAAAAAAGCTTTTTAAAAGCCTTAAAAGACACTTAGCCTTAAAAGACTATAAAGGACTCTAGTTATATACAGTATAAATAAAACTGGAACATTACTTTTATGTCTAATACTTAAGAAATTAGATATTATTTTTTTGGTGTGTGCAAAAGTTAAACATAAAATTCACATATAAATAAATTTAGGGGGGGAGTAACTAGTCTTTAGTTTTCTTTTGTTAAATGTGTAAACAAACTTATGAAACACATGAAACGTACAGATCTCCAGAAATAAATTAAGTCACACACAAACACTAAACAACACCCGACAATGTAACTAAATCTTTTGCTTCAATAAAAAACTTAAAGCTGTAAAATTCCTATAAAATGAGGCAATGTCCAGTGGTCTGTATGTAACAAGTCAGCAATCTGAGTGTGTACTCTTTTAAGACATTAATAGTCTCTTCTCTTTGTTAAACATCTGATAACTAATATTTAGTATTTCAGTTCCACTTTCCATTGGGACAACTGTGACTCCAGACCGATGATCCGTCCCATAAGACCGCAGTCTCCTATTGTGTCTGTCTTTGGATCATCTAGTCTTGCGATCATTCAGGACCTTTTGGTGTCCGTTGGGTTCCAGGCCATCAAGTTTGAGATGGGCCTGACTGTAGCGGCGGATGAGAGCTCCAGGAAGTAGAGCCACACATGCGATCAGCAGGAGCTGCAGCAAGGTGCCCCACGAAAAGATATCATCCAAAGAGTGGATCTCAGACAAGATGGCTCCCGTATGGACACAGATGAAGTTATAAGGGATTAGACCTGGGAAGAAATTAAGTATTTTAAGATCATAAGATCATAATCAGAGTCTGTTATACATTTGTTAGTTAATTATACATGAAATTATAACAATGTAAGCTCACCAATGAGGATGGAGAAGAAGAATATGGGGATGGGGATGTTGAGGATTGGAGAGGTGATATTCAAGAACCAGTTAGGTGTCATGGGAAAGAATCGCAGAAAGAGCAAGAAGAAGAACAAACTACTCTTGTTCTCTTCCACCTAATAGAGAGAAATAGAGATTCATCATGTGCTCATGTATTATGTTTCAACTATAAAGTTCTATAGAGAGCTGATGAAGACATGACTATGATCGTCTAGTAGGAAAGATACAAAAAAAAAAAAAAACTTCATTGCCAACCAATCCATAATCCATATAAAACTTCTTGGTAACACTTTAGTTTAGGTTCAATCCTCCCAATTAACTAGTTATTATAACATATTACTAGGATATTGGCTTTTTATTAGTAAGTACTAATATTTTATAATACTAATATTTATAAGTATAAAGTAGATATTAATGCCTTATTCTACATCCCTTAATCCTACCCAATACCTAAACTTAACAACTACCCTACTAACTATTAATAAACAGTAATTAGGAGTTTATTGAGGCAAAAGTCATAGTTAATAGTTAGTTATTAGTGAGAAATGGACCCTAAACTATAGTGTGACCAACTTCTTAAACAAGTACACTGTATTTATGACAGATATTTTTATCCAGAGCGACATATATTATATACTTTACAAAAAAGGTATACTTCACGCTCCTTTTATTAAGTAAACATAAGTTCAAGTATATTTTCCAAGTAGCTCAATACCGAGTATAATAAAATCAATGTACTAGTAGTATACTTGCATAGTATGTATAGTATAGCAATGTATAGTAGTATACTTGCAAGTGTACTATTTCAATACTTTTTGAGAAGTAAATTGGCCATTTTTAATTTGTAAAAGTATATTTTTAAAAGTACTTTAAACAGAAGTACACCTAGTTTATAAGTTTTCTTTTGTATTCTAACTATACTGTTAACTATACTTCACTATGATGCTGTTAGTTTACTAGTTATATACTTATTGCCCAGTTTGTACTGTAGTTTATAAAAGTATACTTTAAAGTATACTCACTCACTAGATTAATAGTTTTTTATACTGCAAGTATACTTGAAAGTTTTTGAGTGAACCTAACATCATATAACATCAATAAAATCAGTCAAATCAGTCAAAATGAGCAAACAAGTAAAAACTACACCATACTTAGAACGGTAAATTGAACTTTTCTTGAATATATTTCGATAAAAAGATTAAGAACAAGTTTAGGTCAAATATGCTTAGACTTTATGTATACTTATCAGTATAAGCCAAGCTTACGTAAGTATAATATTGTTAAGTATACCTCTGACAAGTACATAAAAAGTACACTGAAAGTATGCTCAAACAGCAAACATTTTCAGCTCATGCATTCACTGGGAAGTTGGAATCAAACCCATAACTTTGGCATTGATATTTGCTAGCACTGTTTGCTACCATTTGAGCCATAGTACATGCAAGTATAAACAAACAAAATGCAAAGTCATACATACACTCGATGACTATTTTTAGAACATTAATTAATGGAAAATCCCTCTATCGTGTGCTAAACAGCCAGAGGTGACCCACCATTCTCTGCAGCATTGCCACCTTCTCTGGGAAGATCCTGATGATGTGTCGTTTGCCAAATGTACGGGACAGCAGGTAACAGTTGGTGGAACCCACAGTAGTCAAAGTGCAGGCAATGAGGAGTCCATGCCATGGCCCGAACAATGCTCCCGACAGCATGTTCTAGACATGACAAGAAAGATTGACAGTAATAAAAAAAAGAAGTTGTTTCTTTACAGTATACTGCACTTAACTGTACTGAAATTTAGCATACTGTTAGCATTACATCCAAGTGATTTAGATAACTGATAATAAATTTTTTAGTTCAGGTCTACTAATAGTGTCACAAAGTAGACCTCTGTTACCAACCAAAAAGGACGATCCTGGAATGGCAAAGGACTGCTTGTAGAGGTAGGCACTGCAGAAGAGAATGAACACATAGCCAGTGTGTTCTGTCTTATAGAACTTCAGCAGTTCGGCTAGTTCCCTCAACTCCTCTAGATCAGATGGGAACTTCAACCTGGAGAAAATATAAGACACTGTGGGATCTGTAAAACAATGACACTGAACTTGTACTTAACACCTTTTTTCTCATATTTCTAACAGATTGGATAAGGGCCGTCCATTTCCTATCAACCCCATTGTTAAACCAGCACTAAGGAGACAGTAGGATGAAAAGGATTATAACCAATGGTCTGAGTGATACTGTGGGATTTAGGTATATGATACGGAGAGCCTAAAAGTAAATGGTGATGAAAATAATATGAAGTGAAGAAAAATAATGTGAATGTTTTTGCCACTTTTTTGCATTTCCCCCAAGATAAATTGCGTTCGCCAGCAAAGAACACAAACATTTTGCAAGTGAACGGAAAGTTTATCAGGGGAACGCAAAACGTTTAAATGGTTAGTTCACCCAAAAATGAAAATTCTGTCATTTATTACTTACCCTCATGCCGTTTCACACCCGTAAGACCTTCGTTAATCTTCGGAACACAAATTAAGATATTTTTGTTGAAATCCGATGGCTCAGTGAGGCCTGCATAGGGAGCAATGACAATTCCTCTCTCAAGATCCATAAAGGTAATAAAAACATATTTAAATCAGTTCATGTGAGTACAGTGGTTCAATATTAATATTATAAAGTGACGAGAATATTTTTGGTGCGCCAAAAAAAAAAACAAAATAATGACTTATATAGTGATGGCTGATTTCAAAACACTGCTTCAGGAAGCATCGGAGCATTATGAATCAGTGTGTCGAATCAGCTGTTCGGAGTCACGTGATTTCAGTTGTTTGGTGGTTTGACACGCGATCCAAATCATGATCCGACACACTGATTCATTAGTGCTTCCTGAAGCAGTGTTTTGAAATCGGCCATCACTAAATAAGTCATTATTTTGTTTTTTGGCACATATTCTTGTCGCTTTATAATATTAATATTAAACCACTGTACTCACATGAACTGATTTAAATATGTTTTTAGTACATTAATGGATCTTGAGAGAGGAAATGTCATTGCTGGCTATGGAGGCCTCACTGAGTCATCGGATTTCAACAAAAATATCTTAATTTGTGTTACGAAGATTAACGAAGTCTTACGGATCTGGAACGGCATGAGGATGAGTAATAAATGACAGAATTTTCATTTTTGGGTGAACTACTAACCCTTTAATATTTTTTTTTCCTTTCACCATGTCCCTTTAGGGGCTCTGCAATTGATTTTATTCAGAGCAGCGCCATAACAGCTGCATGACATGCCATTGTTTTTTCAATGCCATTGCTGTAAAAAGCTGTAAACGCTCCTAAATTATAATTTTCCACAGCTCATGTTGTCTGGAGTTTTTTTGTCTACTGAAATTTCTTGGAAAGATATTTTTGCAGTATTTCATCAGCAGACCAATCCAAAAACACAATAACAGTACAACCCACTGAAGAGATGTATGTCTATCCCTCACAGTCTCACTGTCATTCCTGTTAAAAATCAAAGATGGCACTGCTGTGAATTAGGTTTATACAACCTGAGGTAATGATCTGAAAATACTCACTGTCGCCCTCTTGTGTCTATTTTTTAAGTGGGTATATTGAAAAAAAAAATGGTATAGGAAAAAAACCTGAGGCATCTTCTTTTAGGTTCCATAGAAGAAAAAAAGAAATACTGGTTGGGGACAACATGAGTATGAGAAAATGATCCACTACCATTATGTACAACTTAAAACTACATGATTAGGCTATCAATAATGACTATTTTAATGCCAAATAAAGTACTATATATAAATACATTATGGAACTTCTATTAAAAAACTGTATATTAGAAAACAGGCTTGAATTCACCAAAGGGTTCTTGGCCTGAAAAAGGTTGAAGACTCCAGATCTAGACACTAGCCTGTCAGCAAGATTAGACAGAAAGAATGAAATATGATACACCAACTGGACGGAAATAGCCTCTCAGCTGTGGAAATGATGCTTGTGTGTGTGTACAGGTTTGGCTGTACTTGAAGACCAACTTGTTTTAAAAGTCTTCAAACACACCTAACATGATCATCAATAAATATGTGGATAAGTTCTCATGAGGTGGTCACTGGCCTCTTACCAGCAGATGAATCACATCTTGTGCAGTCGTGAGTAATCTAAGCTCCTTACTGCCGTCCAGGGGGTAATTTGGGCACGCAATGAGGCAGTATTCCCCATCCATGTGCCAAACAGAGGTTTTAATTTCACATGCGTACCCAGTGTGACGAATATAAACATGTGATATGCTCCATGCTGAGCGCACACTGAGAGCGTTCTCATTAGAACAACAATATAAGAGCCTTCAGTGTAAGAGCCAGACCAGACAATAAATAAAACAGCTTCAATAACACTGCAAAAATGTTAGTAATTTTGACTTGTCT
This sequence comes from Megalobrama amblycephala, assembly GCF_018812025.1. Classification (NCBI taxonomy): domain Eukaryota; kingdom Metazoa; phylum Chordata; class Actinopteri; order Cypriniformes; family Xenocyprididae; genus Megalobrama; species Megalobrama amblycephala. The sequence goes on along the minus strand of NC_063050.1, from coordinate 32,653,681 downwards.
TTTCTTAAATAAAGATACATTTATTTAAGAAAAATGACTTAAAGGGGACCTATTATGACCCTTTTTACAAGATGTAATATAAGTCTCAGGTGTCCCCAGAATGTGTCTGTGAAGTTGCAGCTCAAAATACCCCACAGATCATGAAAAACCTAAAAAAAAAAATAAAAAAAAAATAAATAAATTGAGTTTATACTTCTACTTATGTGTTTTTTCTTACCCCACTGGCATAAACTATATATAAAAAATAAAATGTAGATCTTTTTTTAAAAAGTGATATTGCTTCTCAAGTAAATATGTTGATAACTTTTTAGATAATTATACTGGAAAACTAGACAAAAGCACTAAGGCTTTTTTTTTTTTTTTTTTTTTTTTTTTTTTTTTTTTTTTGCAGTGAAGTAAAACTCTACCTTTAAAAGCCCTGGCATATTCCACATTAAAATTAAAAACAGCTGATTTTTATAACTATACTAATGCACAAAATTTCCCTTCTCTGATAACCATGGAAATTCCCACCTAAAGACTCAAACAGCTATTTACACCACTGGAGAGTACACAGGGTACAGCTGTCTCTGCCATCACTGCTGAACAACATGTTAAAAACTTCATCTCAATCTCATCAGCGGATATTCTCCCAGGGTACAGAAGAGTGAGCTAATCAAGAAATGAACCAAGACATGTGTGTCACAAGACACTATGAAAAGGTCAGATCTTGGAATGTGATGATGGTGGATATACAGCAGATCCATTACTCAATATCAAACTCCAGTGTCTTTCCTTTCCACTACTTTTGTCATTCTAAATATCTGGGGGTGCGCATCAAGAGGTTAATGCACTTTATTTTAGCTTGTCATTCATGCCAAACATACATTTCGCATATGAACCCACCAGATATCTCTTTCTTTCCCTCCTCCTCAGTATTGCACATCTCAGCAAATTCAGGGGATTTCAAGACACTCCAGAAGGCAGTTGTCTGATCTTATAACTGTCACCTCATGCCCTCTGGCAGGCCCCAATCCTGAGACAAGACTTCTAATGTTGAGTTGCATTCAAATAGTTTAATACATTAAAATAATTTATTAATAATATATTATTTAAATAATTTCTAATATGATAGGTTCCAGCATCCCTGATAGCCTAGGACTAGTGGATTGGAAAATGGATGTATGGATAATTTCTAAAAGGTATATTAGTATGTCAGTACGTTTTTTATTATTATTATTATTAATACTTTTATTCAGCAAGATATTGAATTGAAGTGACATTAAACAGTTTTATGTTGTTAGAAAAAAAGTATATATATTAGTGTTAATCAATCACACATTTTTCTGTAATTAATTGTACCTAACATTAAAATGTTAAGTTCACAGCTAGCTGTGTATAAAACGATTTTAATGCACAACGTGGAGGCAAAGAACACAACAACTGAATTATAACATTTATTTGAATTAATTAGCCTATCAAGAGAGAGAGAGAGAGAGAGATGTGTGTGTATGTGTGTAAATTACCTGTCTGTTGAGCGTCTCTCTAACAAAGAAGCTGTGAGTTGAATTACTTAAAAAACAGCACCGTTACCATCTCATTGCTGAGTAATATAGCGATTCGGTAGCAGCAAAGTTAATTTATTAATAAAAGTAGGCTAATGGAGCAGCATTTACAAGAAGTTTCTGTGCTCTTGAATGTTTATGTGTGTGTGCAGTGTGATCTCCATGCGAGTCAGTGATTGTGTGTGTGTGTGTGTGTGTGTGTGTGTGTGTGTGTGTGTGCTATAGAACTATAGGCTAAACTGACCTGCAACTACCAGTGCATTAAACAGTTTTATTGCACACCTTCAAGCCATTCAGAATCAAGTATTCAAACAGACCATGGTATAATTATATTGTATAATTTCACATTGAAATGCAGAAACAGCATAAAGAAGCGTTGTTTTTTTAATATTTGCTTAAAAGTGATCCTGGGTGGATGTAACTTCCTGTTGACGTTCGAAGTGTTGTCAATCAAAACAGAGGCTAGCTAGACCCTCCCTCCTCCTCCTCCTCCCCCTCCCCTCCATGCTTCCTGAAACATGAACGCGCATTTAAAATCATTCTTGTCGGTTATTGGCTGGAGCATGTTTATTATGATCTGTGGTTCCAGACTGCACCAGTTTGTTTGTATTGCCGTTTTCGCAGCTTGTGGTGACTACAGAGGCCGTGTTTTTTTACAGTGTGTTCAGGGGACAGGCAGCTAGCGGATAGTGAGGAGATGTTTGCTGTATGTGACAAAAAATGTTTTTGGCCTAAAAACGCGTGACATCGCTTAGAGCACCTTTAATGGTATCATTAAGTACTATGAATGAAGTCCAGTATCACCAATACCAATACACCTACTGATGTAAATGGATTTTTCTCAATTTCTTGGGGAAATTAGTAATTATAGACATTCAACATTACAGTATGATTGAGAGACATCATTTTTAACATTTAATAGGTTTTTTAAAAATATAACAACTTAAAATAAACGAACTTCACATAAACCTATTATAACGTCACATTTAGCTGTGCCTTTAATCAACATTTTTTCTACAGACCCAGTTGGGCCGGCATGCTCTGCTAAAATATATACATTAATCCTTATTAAAGCTACAAAAGTTATTCACTCAAGAGCTGTGAGTTATTTTATCTCTGTCTTTTGTTGTTTAATTAACATTAATGACAGACAGCAGCCAAGATATCATCATATCACAAGATATTCATCATCAGAACACAAATAAAGATCTTTTTACTGAAGTGTGAGAGCTTTCTGTCCCTCCATTGACAGCCTACGCAACTACCACTATCAATGCCCAGAAAGCTAGTAAAGACATCATTAAAGTAACCATGTGACTCTGTGGTCTCAGACTCAGTGGTTTAACCTCAATTTTATGAAGCGATGTGAGTGCTTTGTTTGAGCAAATCATAATTTACCACTTTATTTACACAATATTAATCTCCAATGTGTGTTAATGAGAGCACTATGACACATGCGTGTTGTGTTGACGCGAGAGCAGACGTTGTCACTCTATGTGGCCAGGCACGTGCCTATAATGCCTATTCATAAATCAGGCCCTGGATGTAATGCTAGCCAAAGGATGGAAAAAACGGATGGTGCATTTATTGCGTTAAATATTTTAACAAGTTAAAATGAAAAAAGAAAATGAATCGCAATATATGCAATCATTGCATATGACAATATGTGAGACCAAACTGCATGATAAGAACTGACCAAGGATCAGGGTCTTTAGGTCCCTATGGAACATGAGAGGACAGATAAGACTCTAGAGAAGAAAGTGAATTTTGATGTGGGTTGCATCTGAACTACAGTTCATGAAGTGCCAATTATCTGTGCACCTCCCACACCGGGCTCAGAGCTGCTCACACAGTATAAAGTAACGCTAATGAGGAGAGAGCACAGGGCAAACTGGAACTAAGCGTTCTGGAATATTTGCCTGAGAATAACTGTCAAAGCTTCTCTCTTTTTACAGAACAAGTCCATCCCTCTCTCATTCACTCTAATTTTATCTCTTATTCTTCTTCAGTCTCTCTGTGAACTGAGATGAGAGTGTAGCTATGAATACACCAATACTTAGTCAAACAGACATGCGGGAAAATAAGAAAGAATGTGAAATGAATAAAGATAGAGAAAACTAATAAAAAAGAAAGAGGGAGAGAGGTACTTCACAGGTGAAAGGGAGCATCACAAACTGCATGTACTGTAGGGGAAAGATGCTTTCCTTAAGAACACTGTGAACTCCCTGCTACATTACATCACACATTATCCAGTATATTATTAGTGGAAATATATTATTGGTGGAAATAACTGAAAACATTTTACAATTTAGTTAGCACAAAATCATGAAAAGGGCTATATTGCTACAAATGCTGGGGTAAAATACCCCTCTACCTGGGGCAAGACCCCCCAGGACAAATGTATCACATTATCTGTTTTAAAATACAAGTACACATGTAATTAAAATACATCAAATATTATGTAACATGATGTAATGTAAATGTATGCTTTTTGACAATATATTTGAATATTTAAATAAATGACAAAGAAATAGTTAAGAAAAATTAAAGTTGCTGAATCACATTTATAAAAGTTGTGTCTCAATTGTCATTCTGGTATAGTTCTCTGCCCCTTAATTCGCTCTGTGTTGCTGTTACAATATTGTCTAATCACAGATTCGTTAAATTCTCTATTCGCAAAGTGAGCGATCGAGTCCGATTCATGAAAGAATCGTTTAGACCGGTCTTGTGATTCACAAAAACAATTCATTCAGCGATTTATTCATTGGCCTATAATTAGGCTAAGCATCACCACGTTTCGGCGTAAAATTTACTCATGTGAGTTTAGACTAGATACCAACAATTATTTAGTATTTTGTCTTTTGTTATTATCAGCAGGTGTAACACTAATTAAAAATAAAGATGTTTAACCTACCTACCTGAAGGACTAGAGAATTTAATAGAATTCATTCAGCTAAAAACAACAGTAGAAGTGGGAACTGCTCTCAAAATAAGGCTACCAGAGGTAAGAGTCTACCTGAGTACTTCCTCCTCCGACTCATCGGCTGTGTGTTCAGGTTCAGCGTCGTGAACGCGGACGGCACGAGGACCCGGCGGCAGGAACGCAGACAGCAGATACAAGTAAAAAGTTGCTGTGGCCACCAAGGCGATTAAACCCCAGATTGAGCGCATAGTCCCGGGCTATATCTGTCTATAAACGACTTTGCTGCACTTGCTGCTACACCTGTTAAATAGCAGGACCGGGCAGTGGGCAGTTTATACATGTTACGTCTCCAGCCCATGGAAGTACGTGGACCTACTGTATTGCAACAATGTGAGTGAGTGAAGCCCCTCATGAGGGTGGACCTTTTTGTCACATGAGACCCCCAAAAATACGAGACCGTGGTGTGGTGACTCTGGGAACAGTATGTGTAACTTTGGAAAACAGGAACTTGATATGGTTAGAACTCAATTTAAACTACATTTTCTAACAAATATTAGCCTGCTATAGGCTATTATTAGAGGCTATCAGTGTTGTCAGTGCGTCATTTCATTTTCCCGCGGTTGCAGTTAATATCCACATGTTATAGGCTACGGCATTGCCTTATAGAAGACAGTAAGTAGCCTACACAGTCATATTTTTTGTTGTTGTTGTTGTTGTTGTTTGTTTGTTTGTTTCAAGACAAATGCTATGTAGAACGTATAGTATAAGTATAAAGTGGACCGAGCCCTGTAACTAGGAAACATAATTGGGTTTATACTGATGGCAATCTATTCAAGGGGTGGTTTGTGAGTGGTTTGAACAAATTTTGATTGTGTGGAACCTATTTTACTAAAATATTGTGAAAGATATAATTGAGAAAAGGGATCTTATGACCATTACAAGGTCTTTCTGTCTTAAAACATATGATGATGAGGTTTTTTTTTTTTTTTCGTTTTTTTTTTTTTTTTTTAATTTTTTTTAAAAGTTTTATATTACTTGAGGCAACAACCTGACCTCTTTTAAAGGTGCCCTAGAATCAAAATTTGAATTTACCTCGGCATAGTTAAAGTTCAGTACATGGAAAAGACATAGCCTACATTGAGTTTCAAACCCCATTGTTTCCTCCTTCTTATGTAAATCTCATTTGTTTAAAAAGACTTCCGAAAAACACGCGGATCTCAACATAACACTGACTGTTACGTAACAGTCAGGATCATTAATATGTATGACCCCAATATTTGCATATATGCCAGCCCATGTTCAAGACATTAGACAAGGAAAGGCAGTATTAACGTCTGGATCTGTGCACAGACAAGGTAAGCAAGCAAGAACAACAGCGAAAAATGGCAGATGGAGCAATAATAACTGACATGATCCATGATATCATGATATTTTTAGTGATATTTGTAAATTGTCTTTCTAAATGTTTCGTTAGCATGTTGCTAATGTACTGTTAAATGTGTTAAAGTTACCATCATTTCTTACTGAATTCACGGAGACAAGAGTTGTCGCTATTTTCATTTTTAAACACTTGCAGACTGTATAATGCATAAACACAACTTCATTCTTTATAAATCTCTCCAACAGTGTAGCATTAGCCGTTAGCCACGGAGAACAGCCTCAAACTCATACAGAATCAAACGTAAACATCAAAATAAATACTTTACTCACATAATTCGAAGCATGCATACAGCATGCATGACGAACATCTTGTAAAGATCCATTTGAGGGTTATTTTAGCTGTGTGAACTTTGTAAATGCACTGTAATATAGTCGAGAGCTCGTGTGGCAGGGAGCAGGTGAATTAAAGGGGTGGCGCGCTGCCAAAATCAGTGTATAGTTAATGATGCCCCAAAACAGGCAGTTAAAAAAAAAAATAAATAAAAAAATCTATGGGGTATTTTGAGCTGAAACTTCACAGACACATTCAGGAGACTTATATTACATCTTGTGAAAAAGCATTCTTGGGCACCTTTAATATAAGACTGCAAAAGTTCTGCTGTTTCGGTACCACGTGATGGCAGAGTTGACTTCATGATCAAAATCCCAAACAGTGGTCAACACAGGATAGGTTTTGAATACATTTGAAATTATTAACTTTTTATTTAGGCCTACTGTTGTTTCATAGACAAGTAACTTACCCAAGTGAAGTTAATAAACTTAATTTCGGGAGGAGTACGCCCATCTAATCTTCCAATTAATACCAAGGTATAAAACTAGCATCTTCCTGTTGTTAGTTCTTTTGGCATCCCTCCTCCTCCCCTTCTCCTCCTTTTTTACTGATTTTGCCTGTTATAGGGGGGCAATCGGAGCTCGAGTATGATATTCTTTCCGATCCCCTCTATAGCGCAAGCCAAATCTGTTTACCACTTACGCTAAGATTTTATGGGCACACAAACTCGTGAAACTGCTGTTTTAAAATAAAGATATGAAATAAGATGTATGAAGTTTTGTTTCTGCAGGCTTTAAATGAAACTCCGTGTAGTTTCAACTATATTTATCAAATATATTAAAGACTAAAATGCATGTTTGAGCTGTTTTAACTGAAAGCAATTTGTACTGACATATCTTAAAATATGTCAGTGTAATTGTCTCAAGATGCACACCAGTAATGTTTTTTTTTTTCTAGGGTACATTTATAAAAGCCACTTAAATATCCTAATTGAACTAAGGCCTAATCCTGGCTTAATCTAAGCCCTGTCTGTGAAACCAGGTCCAAAACAAAATATTATAAAGGCTATATTATCAAAGGCTATATCAGTGTTGTGCGTCATTTTATTTTCCCGCGGTGATTTATTACATGGCATACAGCTCCAAAAATGTAAAATTGTAATCGATGTTAATAAGTTAATTCTGCATGGAATGAGTAGGTCATTGCTTCATAAAAGACAGTAAGTACACAGTCTTATATATATTTAGCTTCAAGTCAAATGTTATGTGTGGGATGGTGTTGTTTAAAGCTTAGTGGGCTGAAAGAAAAGAGCCTCTGAAAAAGTGAGCAGTAACTGTTATACTGTATTACAATAAATTACAGAAAATATAACATTTATAGTCAGCAAGTAGCCTACACTTATTTGCGCACTAAAGGAGGTATAATATGATCTATCAAAGTCAGAAAAAACAGCAACAATGGTACTTGTTAAAAGTGAAATACTACTATCTGACCGTGGAAAGGGAATAATTTTCTCTATATAAAATATATGATATTAAGAATAATTATTGTAAATAAGTAAAAAGAAATTGAAAATAAATGTTTGAGTATAATGTGTAAGTATATTCAGAACTTCAGATAACTGGACATGTTCCAAGTGCACAGATCTAAATTCTGTGAGCAACAACTAGCAAATAAAGCTTCTTTCTGTAACCTTGGGAGAGTCTAGAGAGTCAGATAAAAAGTTTCCAATTAAAAATTTTATGTAATCTTATTATGGTATTTTGAGGAAGACCAAGAGGTGGATGAAGATAAACTGGACATGTACGTGTACTGTATGGTAAAAAGAAGTAGGAGGCCTTATGATAATCAATTAATTTGTTTATCATTATCCAATCAATTCTGAAAGTAAATAATCTATGATGAATGAATATGCATAACAAGAAGAGTGTATAACTGTCTATCTGACCAATAAACCAATATCTGACCAATAACTGTCTATCTGACCATACCCTGTCTGTGTCTCATTCTTCCTATGTGGGCATGAAGAGGATCTGAAGCATGGGCAAAGTTTGTGGGAAAAGATTAACTAATAAATTCATTTTTCTTACAAAAACTGTAAAGTGATATGCAAAATATAAATTGTTCTAATTAAAAAGAAGACTATAAAATAAAAAAATAAAAGTATAAGACTAAATAAAAGTATAAGACTATAAAAAGTGGAATGACCACTGTAAATAAGAACCATAATTGGGTTTACTCAATTTCCGCAATATTGTTGGCAAAGAACAAAAAAAAAGAGAAAAAGAAGGATGGTTTGAACAAATGTTGACTCTATGAAACCAGTTTTACATATTTTTTTTCTATTTTGCTACCACTTGATGGCAGAGTTGACTTCATAATCAAAAGCCCATACAGTAGACGCTAGGTTTTAGAAAGATTTTACATTATTAACTTTTTAACTATTTGCTTCATAGAGAAATGACTTATCCAAACAGCTGTTCTAAAATAAAGGTATGAAATAAATTGTACGAAGTGTTGTTTCTGCAGGCTTTTGTTTTTTATCTGATTCCACTAAGAAACATTGTAAGATATGCTGTGATTTCATCATGTAGAACATGTTACTTATGAACATTATTTTGGAATACAGTTGCTTTGGTGTAATTTTCACAAGCAGTTGGTAAATTTTCAAAACTCTTAGTACTAATATCACAACAGATCAATGAATGGTCAATGGTTAATCAATGAATCATTTGGTACATCTATAGATTTCTATAGATATTGATTATATAGTTTCTATAGAACTTATTTGGTATGGATGATATGGATAACCAAATGTAATGAATTCTTTTTACATTATAAGCAATTATCTTAGATAATAACCATAATTTTCAAAGTGTTTCAAAGTGTTTATTCACTTTGGTACTATTTTCACAAGTAAGGTGTACATTTTCAAAACTATTAGTACTAATATCACAACAGATCATCAAAAGTGCACTTTTTTTCAAACATTTCAGCATATTTTCAATTGTTTTAGTACAATACACAAAATCACATCCTTTTCGCAACAGAAAAATAAGTGTTTCATCTATATAAATGTTTCATTCACAGTAACTGCCTTTCATAAAACTATTACTATCAAATTTTTCATTTGCATCTCTTTTCATTGAGTTCAATACGTTTGTCTATTATTTAATCCAACTGAGCTTAATGGTTAATCAATAAATCATATAGATTTGTATAGATTTGATTCTATAGGCATAGTTTCTATAGAAATTATTTGCAATTTCCGATATGGATAATCAAATGATTAATGTAATTAATTATAAGCAATTTATGTTAGATGATGACTACAATTTTCAAAGTGTGTGTGTGTGGTCCTGGTAAACACTGTGTTGTGAACCAAATGTCCCAACAAGGATGGTAATACTAGTAATTTTAGATCTTGTTTGGACATTTTTTTGTCCATCTTATGAAAACAGCTTATAAATCATTGAAATGATATTTTTATAAAATGGAAAAATGCAAAATGTTTTATGTGATGGGTCGGTTCAGGGGTAGGGTTAGTGTAGGGGATAGAATATACAGTTTGTACAGTATAAAAATCAATTAGATTCAGTCATATGGTACAGTGATATCATTTACTGTATTGGCAGCAAACTTTGTTCTACACAAAACTTCATGACTGTCATACTTCACACATTTTGTTAACACACTGAATAGATACTATTAACAACAATATGGAATTTATGTCAATTATGTAATTTAGGTAATGTAAGTGTATTTTCTGAGGTGGCATCTGTAACCTGTGTAAATATTTCAGCAACAAGGGTGATTTGAAACATGTATCTTGCATTGTTTGCTATTGAATGAACTGATTGTTAAAAGTACTAAATTGAAAGTGGAACATACTGTTGTGTTTCAGTGATTAAACCAAATGTTCTCATTTCATATCACATTGGTCTTGTTTTTTGAAACAGTGATTATGTAGAATGAAAATATGTACAACTAGAATGAAAGAATGACCAGCTGTGTTACAAGTGTGATCAGTTTGGATTTTTGTACTAAGAGTTTTGAAAATATACACATTACTTGTGAAAATAGTACCAAAGCAAATTAAAAAAAAACTGTAATATTCCTGTCAGTCAGATTTGGGTTTGGATAAGCTGTGGTTATGGTTTGAATAACTCATTGAGTAAACCAATAATTTCCTCTAAATTTAGGAGTAATTCATGTTTAGAGTTAATTTTGGGGGTAAGGAATGTTAGAAATGTGTTAGCGAAAGTCCTTAGCAAAATCACTGTCACCAGTAAGTCAAGTTAGTCTGTTTTTCCCTCATAGAGACAGAAAGAAAAAGAGAGGAAGAGACTTTTAAATGTTTAATTAATGTTCCCCTTGAGGAAGTTGTTTCATCATCAAAGATTAAAATAACCTTCCCAGCATATTGCAGAGGCAGATTCATTGATAAAATTTTGCTGTGTAGACTGAAGTCCTCCACATGCCTGACTGGGAAATATAGATTGATAATAGGCACAGTTGTTGCCACATTTTCACGATTGGTTGAGGATCAACTGATTTGTATTCTGTGGAACATCTCTAATCAGTTGAACCCATTCATTGATGGGTAGTTTGAATGCACGTGGTGGACACACACTGCAGGCTGTGTGTGATACAGAGTGGATTTATTGATTTTTCTTTGTGGTCACTATCAAGTTTGACATTGATATTAATCAGTGATATTAAAACTATACAAAATATACAGAAACTATACATAAAAAGTGATTGTGTGCTTGATATTTAAATTCCAAACTTTAAGACTTATTCATAAGAAGGAATTATTACACAACTTTTCCATGAAAAAGAGTAATGATGTTATACTGTAGCTTGTCCCTTATCAGTGTATGTGACTGAGTCCAAGTGAGTGTGATGTAAGGTTTCTGAAAGCATATCCAAACCCCTGAGGGAGTTTGTAGGTGCCCTTAACACAAATAAAAGATAGAGAGAGGAAGATGAAAGGGAATTTGATGTAGTTAAGGTGGACTCTCAGCTCATTTTGACTGTCCCCTTTACTGGGCACAGTTAACTTCAAGAGGATGTACTGTAAGGCTGCCAGACAGACACACTGAGGGAATGTTAGTGAGAGACAGGGGGAAAAAAGAAAGAGAAATGTGTGACATGAAAAGAAGTTACTAATAATCATTTAAAAATGAAACAGAAGAATCACTTAAGTATATGATCGAGAACCATTTAAAGGTGCCCTAGAACCCTTTTTCACAAGATGTAATATAAGTCTAAGGTATTCCCTGAATGTGTCTGTGAAGTTTCAGCTCAAAATACCCCATAGATTTTTTATTATTCAATTTTTTAACTGCCTATTGTGGGGCATAATTAAAAAATTTGTGTCCCCTTTAAATGCTCGAGCTCCCTGCCCCCAAGCTCGCAACTCTATAATACATTGCATAAACAAAGTTCACACAGCTAATATAACCCTCAAAATTGATCTTTTCAAAGTGTTCGTCATACAGCATATCAGATCATGTAAGTATAGTATTTATTTGGATGTTTACATTTGAGTCTGAATGAGTTTGATAGTGCTCCGTGGCTAAAGCTAACATTACACACTGTTGGAGAGATTTATAAAGAATGAAGATGTGTTTATGAATTACACACTTAATAATGAAAATAACGACATGGCTCTGGTCTCTATGAATATAGTAATAAACGATGGTAAATTTAACCACATTTAACAGTACATTAGCAACATGCTAACTAAACATGCAAATATTGAGGGCATACATATTAATGATCCCGACTGTTGTGTCACAGTTGTGTTATGTTGAGATTCGCCTGTTCTTCAGAGGTCTTTTGCACAAATCAAATGTACATAAGAAGGAGGAAACAATGGTGTTTGAGACTCACTGTATGTAATTTCTATGTACAGAACTCTAATTATTTAACTATGCCGATGTAAATTCAATTTTCAATTCTAGGGCACCTTTAACATACATCGATCAGGCATAACATTATGACAACTGACAGGTGAAGTGAATAACACTGATTATCTCTTCATCACAGCACCTGTTAGTGAGTGGGATATATTAGACAGCAAGTGAACATTTTGTCCTCAAAGTTGATGTGGGATAGCAGGGAGCAGGAAAAATGGGCAAGCGTAAGGATTTGAGCGAGTTTGACAAGGGCCAAATTGCGATGGCTGGACGACTGGGTCAGAGCATCTCCAAAACTGCGGCTCTTGTGGGGTGTTCCCGGTCTGCAGTGATCAGTATCTATCAAAAGTGGTCCAAGAAAGGACCAGTGTTGAACCGGCGACAGGGTCATGAGTGGCCAAGGCTCACTGATGCATGTGGGGAGCGAAGGCTACCCCGTGTGGTCCGATCCAACAGGGTGCCCATGCTGACCCCTGTCCACCGCCGAAATCACCAACAGTGGACATGAGCATCAGAACTGGACCACACAGTAATGGATGAAGGTGGCCTGGTCTGATGAATCACATTTTCTTTTACATCACATGGATGGCCAGGTGCATGTGCGTCACTTACCTGGGCAACACATGGCACCAGGATGCACAATGGGAAGAAGGCAAGCCAGTGGGGCAGTGTGATGTTTTGGGCAATGTTTTGCTGGGAAACCTTGGGTCCTCATGTTACTTGGACACGTACCAATTACCTAATCAATGTTGCAGACCGTGTACACCCTTTCATGGAAACGGTATTCCCTGCTTTCAGCAGGATAATGCGCTCTGCCACAAAGCAAAAATAGTTCAGGAATGGTTTGAGGAGCACAACAACGAGTTTGAAGTGTTGACTTGGCCTCCAAATTCCCCAGATCTCAATCCAATCGAGCATCTGTGGGATGTGCTGAACAAACAAGTCCGATCCATGGAGGTCCCACCACGCAACTTACAGGACTTAAAGGATCTGCTTCTAACATCTTGGTGCAGATACCACAGCACACCTTCAGGGGTCTAGTGGAGTCTATGCCTCGACGGGTCAGGGGTGTTTTGGAAGCAAGAGGGGAACCAACACAATATTAGGAAGGTGGTCATAATGTTATGCCTGATCTGTGTATACCGCATTAAATTTAGCAGCTAAAAATTTGTTCTTCATGAAAAATAGTGGGACACAAAAATAGAAATTTTTGATTGTTCTATATTTGATCACTTTAAAAAGAATAGAAGTACAATACCCATTTCCTAAAAGTTTTTCGAACATTTCACATGTAATTTTCCATGTTTTGTGAAGTCATATAATACCTTTGTGTGTGGAAAAGATCCAAATTTAAGTCATTATTCACTGATAACCTTCCCCTCCAGTGGGCTGTTCAGATGATTTGAACTCAAGAAACAGATGAGTCATTTAAATCAGTTAGACCAGTTTTGTGAACTGAACCATCTGATTCATTGAAAACTTATGAATGAATGCAGCAAGGACAAATTATCCGTGCAAATTAAAGGGACAGTTTGACAAAAAATGAAAAATTCTGTCATCACTTACTCGCCCTCATGTCATTGCTATTAGGCTTTCATTCATTTTTGGAACACAAATAAAGATATTTTTAAAATCCTCTCATAATTTTTTGTCAGTCCATTTATACACAATATTTTCAAGCTTCAGAAAATACATAAAGACACTGTAAGCGTAATCCATATGAATCAAGAGTTTTAATCCAAACTTTGATGAACAGATTTAATTTAGACTTTTATTCACGAATAAACACTGATCAACGGATATACATAGAGCTCATCAAATATGGTAAACAGAAGCTCCGACGTCCTTGCTTGACACATTAGAAAAATCCTCATTGCTTCTTGCACATCAAGCATGCACGTTTGAGCTTTTATTTACCATATTTTATGCACTCTATGTATGTGCTTTCCGAATGTTAGTCTTCTGTGTTTAGTAAAATATGACAGAATTTACATTTTGGGGTGTACTATCTCTTTAAATGTTTGTCTGTTCCTGCTCCTTATACACAAAGCTTTTGTATGGCTTCAAAAAAACACTTGTATGATACGTTTTGAAACTTGAAAGCCTAAGCCTCCCTTTCATTGTGATCGCATCGAAAGAGTGACCACTACAATTGTTCCTTTGCAGAGAAGAAAGTCATACATGTTTAGAAAGACTTGAGGCCGAGCAAATAATGACAAAATGTTAAAATTCCACTTTAAATTTGTTCACAGTAACTAGATATTACCCCACCACAGAAAATGTTTTACATAAAAATCTTTAGAATGATGTATTTCAACTAGAGTTTTAAATCCACAAATAAATACTGCTAGCATGTTCACACAGACTCACATGCTGTCCAAATGATTTATGCTCACCATTGTAATGACTGAAATATCTGGCTCATGCTTTGGATTCCCTACCGAATGAGATGCATCTACACCCAAGAGATCCACCATCCACCAATCTACTGGGGATCGACTGTAAAATCAGAAAAAAAAAAAATAAAAAAAAAAAAATAAAAAAAAAAAAAATATATATATATATATATATATAAACTATTAATAATAAATCAAGTAAAATCTTAACTTATGTTTAAAAAAAGATGAAAAACATACATTACTCATGGTAAAAGGCTCATGAGAGAGAGAGCAGCCATTGCAAGCATGTAAAATCATTTGCAGGATCATGTTAAATGGGGTTTTCCCCCAGCTGGGATGCTGCACTGTTGAAATGGAAGTGTGTAACCCAGTTTTGGTGATGGATATAACTCCAAGCTGAGGGTCCAATTCCTACCCAGATCTCATTACACCCGGAAAGCAAGACAACCTTACACACACTAAACAGCTTCAGAGATGCTCCATCCTGCCAGTAACAATCTCAGTGCCTCGGGCAGTGTCTGTTTGGTGGATGATAGCAAATGTGATATTTAAGTTGTTCAATAAAGCTCAATGTGTGTGTGTGTGTGTGTGAGAAGGATTTCTCAGATGTGTGTGTGTGTGTGCATGTTTTTGTGACATTTCAGGACACAAATTTGTATAATGAAATGGGTAAGACATAGGTATTACAAGGAGAGGGTGACTTATGAGGACATTACCCCATGTCCCCATTTTTCAAAAGGCTTATAAATCATATAGAATGAGTTTTTTTGAGAAAGTAAAAATGTGCACGGTTTTCTGTGATGAGTAGGTTTAGGTGTATGGTTGGTGTAGGGCGAAAATACGGTTTGTACAGTATAAAAACCATTACGCCTATGGAATGTCCCCGATCCATAGGCTCGTGTGTGTGTGCGCATGTGAGCAGAGGAAGGGTGCTTTCAACCTAGATAGAGTTATTGCTGCAGGCTTTGGTTTATATTGAAAACGTCCCCCATAGTTCACGTGACAGACTCAAAGCGCATCCAAGGGGGGAATGTTCAATCAGACACAACATCTATGCCACAAATCCTGGTCTAATTTTACTCTCCGTTTCTGTGTTTTGCTTCATCTTCTACACGTCAGAGGGCAAGTTTATCTCATGATTTAATGTCACTATGAACCCTGAGACAGAGCTCTACACATCTAGGCTGCCTCTGTATGACATATTTCTATTATTTGTATGCAGGGTGCCTGAAATCATAGGGCATGACATGCAAAATAAAGATGAAGCTTTGTTGTTGTTTCATCGTTAAATGAACTTTTATAAGTGATGTCCTTGCTGAGATACAGAAGCATCAGCTGCATGAAGATGAGGTACAACTGAAAACCTTGGAGAAAAGCAACATAGCTCATGAGACTTAGTTCTTCTCAGTTGTTTAATTTCTTAAAGGATTAGTCCACTTTTAAATAAAATTTTCCTGATAATTTACTCACCCCCATGTCATCCAAGATGTTCATGTTTTCGAAAAGAAATTAAGGTTTTTGATGAAAACATTCCAGGATTATTATAGTGGACTTCAATGGCTTCCAGACGGTTGAAGGTCAAAATGACATTTTCAGTGCAGCTTCAAAGGGCTTTAAACGATAGCAGACGAGGAATAAGGGTCTTATCTAAAGAAACGATCTGTCATTTTTGAAAAAAATACAACTGTATATGCTTTATAAACACAAATGATCGTCTTGCACATGCCGCCACATTCGTTCCATAAGTTGAATAGGGAATGTGTAGGACATACGGCGTAAGAAAAAAAAAAACATAATAAAAATGTAGGTGTAACGGGGTTGAGTGTGACGGGGTTGTGATTTTTTGCCCTAATTGGCAAAAGATCAAATCTAGTGAATAAATGGAGAGCACATGGCATGCATGATATTAAGAAATCATGAATAATGTTGAAATAACAAAGATTTTTTTTACAAGTAATAGTTTTCTATCTTTAATTGATGTAACGGGGTTGAGTCGTTAAGCTTGACAAACACAATTTCACAACATAATTTAGTTATAATTATTAAAGAAGGTGGTAACGCGCCTGTGTCTGCTCACAATGTTGTTCAGAAGACTTCTATGATGTCACTTCCTATTAATGGTGTCACATAAGTATCGGTTCATTATTTCTATAGGGGGAGAATGGTTTGTGTAACGGGGTTGAGGGGTTACTGAGGTACGGAACTAAATAATGTGACTTTAATGAATAATCATGAATTTACTTTAAAAAAAAAAAACATTACCAGCAAAAAAGCACAGATGGATATTTATGGGAATGGCAAAATGTATGGACTTTTTTCTTATTTTATTATTCATATCCCAAGTACACTTTCATAGAAGGCCTTGAGGGACATGACAAAATAGGTAGTGCCAACTGAAAAAAACAAAATAATTTCTAATATAATGATAAAATGTATCATGTTTTTAAACATTATTAAAGGAGACATTTCAATTAATACAAAAATCGTTTGAAAATATACTTAGGTGACCCAATAGATAAAATACACTGAAAAAGGTCAGAGGGACTCAAATCGTACCCGTTTCGTGTAATGACTCCTTTACCAATTAGGAGGTTCTCTTTCATTCCAGTAGTCACTTGTCTTGGATTTTCTACTGACACCTAATGGCATGGATGCATGATTTATTTTTACTAACCAATGACTTTTTATATATATATGTATATAATATTCATTTTCCGCCATGTTTTTTTTTTTTCTGTCACACTCCCATCATAGTGGACATTCTTGGTTTGTGTTATCACGAGACTGATTCACTGAGACGGGAATGAAATCTTTGTATGACATGGCTGGTCATGTGATGTCATGAGGATGCTGCCTGCTCCATAAATAATTTTTTTTGTGGGTGAATATCAGTTAGTGAACAGAAAATCATCATTTGGTCTCCCTTTAATCTCAGTGCTTTCTGAGAAACAATAGAGATATTAAACAAACCTTATATATGATTTTTTTTTTCTTTCTTGTCAGAATGTAAACACACAAACCCACACAAATAAAAAGTATACTCAAGAGAAAAAATATCTTCTAAATATATTAATTAATTAGAAAACCACAACAGACTAATAATAAGAATAAAAAAAGAGTTTTTGGGATCACCCTGATTTACATTTATAATACATTTACCATAAATCCGCTAATATTGCACATCACAAACAAAAAACTAAATCAACATGAAATCCTATTCTGTACATCAAAAATAGCTAAACATATAAACATCAAAAACTTATAATATGCTGTCATGAGTGATTATCTTGGATCATATACTGTACAATAATAAGCAATATGCACAGACCATATTAAAGTCAAAATACATGCATGCAAAAAAATACTCTTGGAAAGAAACTCAAACTACCAAAATATGCTATATTGTTTAAGAATATTATCGTAATCCATGATGATTTTAGTTCATTTATAGCAACCATTGATCATTGGTATTTATGTTGGAATTTTGTGTCTGCCTGTGAGTATACAGCCTACAATTCTGTACAAAAAGTATAGTGTTTGTGGACAAAAGCTAGAATGCCGTGTGTATACGCATACCTCTGTTCTTTGTCAGACCATATTACTTTTCTGAAGTCAGCACAATGCCACAACACCACAAAGCAGTTCTTTTCAGTCAGAGTAAGCCAGAGCAATAGAGAGTGAGAGAAAGCAGAAGAGGTTTATGACAGGATCTATTTAGTTTCATATGCGTGCAGATTGTCTCTGGCAGAAGCATATGCAGCAGCGCTGAGCAGAGATGGCACGCTGCCCTTCTCACTACCTCAACACAGAAGAGCAACCGAAGCTGCAACAGAAGCCACACGCCCACTCTCACAAGATTTGTCCTCAGCTGAGAACTGCATTAAAACCTTGACTTTAATTAAAATAGCATGTCAACAAAATGGTGAAACGTTGTCTGCTTATTCTACTTTATACTGACATCCGTAAATTACAAGTACGTAAATGCAGCTTATGATTATGAGGAAAAATGACAATTCTGACAGAAGACAAACAGAAACTGAATTTATCTGAATGTTATATTTATGGAATCAACAATCATGAACATGATGTTTACGACATGTACATGTTGAACACAGAACATGCACACACAGAACAGGTTGTTTAGCAATGTTGTATTGAAACAAAACCAATGTCTATAGTAATATCCCAACTTGTTTAAGTTTTATAAAATGATAAACCTGACCTTTCAGCCTTTTTTATGAAAAGAGATGAGTAAAAATCATAAATGATCATGTATTTTATAGATAATTGGTTTGAATAAAAACAGGCTGAATGAAAATGTGAATTCATTCTCTGACAGTAGGTGGCACTTATAGAAATACAGCTGTTGTTGTTAACCCTGCACTGAAAAAAATAAATAAATTGCCGCCTAAACTTACTGCTTTTATTCAAGGACAAAAATAGTATTTAACATCACTGAATCAACATCACCTCTATACATTTTAATAAATACATACCAAAAAATACATTTTTATTGGTTAAATCAGGTGGAAATAGCTCTTTAACCCATAAACGCTTACCTTGGATCTTTAGTGACCCGGGACATCATTCACTACCCTCCTTCTTATTCATTTTTTTAAAGTTAGTCATCAGTCTTTTTAGTATTATTCTATTTATTCCTCAATCAATTAATTATAAACAATATAACAAGAAAAAAAATAATAAAATGATAAAAGAATGCCTGTTTTCCCACTCATCTTTTGTATAAATTGTATAGGGTCGCTAACAAACCGAGGTGTTTAATAGTGTAGGTATATTTTTTTCTGCACAAACGATGTTTGAATCTTTGATGACTGAATAAGTGCAATTCACCTTTATTCCACAAGGTGGAAATGTATATTACACAAAGATAAAGTGATGTTTCACTCATAGTTATGGCAGGCAGAAAACAAAAGAATATACGGGTCATTGACGAATAAGGTATTTAAATGTGCCCAAGAATGCTTTTTCACAAGATGTAATATAAGTCTAAGGTGTCCCCTGAATGTGTCTGTGAAGTTTCAGCTCAAAATACCCCATAGATTTTTTTAAATTAATTTTTTTAACTGCCTATTTTGGGGCATCATTAACTATGCACTGATTTTTTCAGCGCGCCGCCCCTTTAATTCGCGTGCTCCCTGTCACACGAGCTCTCGATTATATTACAGCACATTTACAAAGTTCACACAGCTAATATAACCCTCAAAATGGATCTTTACAAGATGTTCGTCATGCATGCTGTATGCATGCTTCGAATTATGTGAGTAAAGTATTTATTTTGATGTTTATATTTGATTCTCTATGAGTTTGAGGCTATGCTCCGTAGCTAACGGCTAATGCTACTCTGTTGGAGAGATTTATAAAGAATGAAGTTGTGTTTATGAATTATACAGACTGCAAGTGTTTAAAAATGAAAATAGCGACGGCTCTTGTCTCCGTGAATACAGTAAGAAACGATGGTAACTTTAACCTAATTTAACAGTACATTAGCAACATGCTAACGAAACATTTAGAAAGACAATTCACAAATATCACTAAAAATATCATGATATCATGGATCATGTCAGTTATTATTGCTCCATCTGCCATTTTAGCTGTTGTTCTTGCTTGCTTACCTAGTCTGATGATTCAGCTGTGCAGATCCAGACATTACTGGCTGCCCTTGTCTAATGCCTTTCATAATGTTGGGAACATGGGCTGGCATATGCAAATATTGGGGCGTACACCCCGACTGTTACGTAACAGTCGGTGTTATGTTGAGATCCGCGTGTTTTCCGGAAGTCTTTTAAACAAATGAGATTTACATAAGAAAGAGAAAGCAATGGAGTTTGAAACTCAATGTATGTCTTTTCCATGTACTGAACTCTTGTTATTCAACTATGCCAAGGTAAATTCAAATTTTGAATCTAGGGCACCTTTAAAAGTGTAAAAAAAAAATTAGTTATAATTAATTTTGAAGTTTTATTCAGTGTTATCAATGAGATTATGTGGTTTTTATAATCACTTAACACTGCCTTTGTCATTTTTTACAAGATGTTTTATGAAATTTTTCGGTCCTTTTGCTAACAAAAGGACAATCAAACCTTTTATATTTAGTACAAGTTTTTAAAATAATACAACATTTTCCATGTTTTAAAGCAGTTGTACCAAATGACCTGATGTTTCGAGACATGCGTACGAGCAAGTGAAAACATGAATTTTTCAAATAGTTAAAGGGTTAGTTCACTCTAAAATGAAAATTCTGTAATTTATTACTTACCCTCATGCCGTTCCACACCCGTAAGACCTTCGTTAATCTTCGGAACACAAATTAAGATATTTTAGTTGAAATCCGATGGCTCCATGAGGCCTGCATAGGGAGCAATGACATTTCCTCTCTCAAGACCCATAGAGGTACTAAAAACATATTTAAATCAGTTCATGTGAGCACAGTGGTTCAATATTAATATTATAAAGCGACGAGAATATTTTTGGTGCGCCACAAAAAATAAATAATGACTTATATAGCGATGGCCGATTTCAAAACACTGCTTCAGGAAGCTTCGGAGCATAAGAGCAAATTAAACACCACTACATTAGGCATTATTCAAGATTCAAGAATTATCTGAAGAATAAGATTCAAGAATTATCTAAAGAAAATCTCATCAAAAGTTTTCTAGAGACAGTAATTTCCCTTCAGAGATACATTAATATGTTTACTACATCAGAAAAGCCATACATGAAGCTGGTTTTGAAGCAAATGTTGATGAAAGTCAGTGCGGCCCAAACCAACATCTACTTTAATTGCATGGACAAATTACATTTTGACATTGTTTTTCTAAAATATGTTCCACAGAAGAAGGTTCAGAATGAGAGAATGAGTGAATGATGACACAATTCATTACTGGGTGAACACGACCTATTAAAATAACAACCTGAATAGAATTTTTGGACCATAAATGTAAGAATAAAACGGTCTATTGTTCTCTCCAGTTTCCTGTCACTGTCTGACATTTTGTTTGACATTTTTCTCTCAAATGCTGAAACAGAATACAACATGTTAAAGTCTTTGTGACAGTACAAAGCGCATGAATATTTAATTAGACAAGCTGTTCATTTCATGATTGGTTGTTGCTAAATAACTGCTTCACACTGTATCTTTAGCACCATAATGCAGGCCCCGCAAAAAGGTTAAAAGCCATGGTAAAATTAAAAGTGTGAAAGTTTGCTTTTCCAGCAGTTAACAGCAGGGTTTAAAAAAAGATGATGACCCAGGGTTAAGCGAAGTGTGAAAAGCTCGAACGATTATATGTTCATTTTTATATAGACCTCAGCCAGCTTCACTACCCTCCTGCTCTGCGAAAATCCAAACAGTGTAGTCTCACGGGGCACTTTGTCTGTGAGGAAATGACATGAGTTAAGGAAAGTATCCTATCTTTAACCCGCTAGCCGAATATGTCTTTGACAAAGCAAAGCACCAAAGCAATAACACAGAGACCGCCTGCAGCCTGGGACTTTTTCAGAGAGTGATGAAAAGGTGATTGTCCTTTGGGCAAATGTTTGAGGGACTTTCCGGCTTAACCCATATCTGTGAGGATGATAGATTGTGCTAACAGGATTTTCCATAATCATACATATTACAGTGCAGGGAGAATGTAAATTTTTTAGTACAATCACAGCTTCAAGGGCGCATGGGCGGTGGTGTACATTCATACTCTAGAGATTTGTGTTAAATAAAGCATACAGTCTACAGAAGCCTAGCCTAGCTTTGTCTCCAAAAAATCTAATACTGGCCATTTTCTAATATCTGTTAGTGTTTCATTTTGTGGTTTTTGCTCACAAACACTGTTGGTGGCCATTTATCCTGAAATAATTCCTACCTATTGCCAGATCCCTCAGGACTCTTCACACTCCCAGAGAGAGAAAGCGAGAGAGAGAGAGAGAGAGAGAGAGAGAGTGTATGCACATCCTGCACCTCAGCCACTAACTACAGGCCCCATCTCTGGGAAAGTGAAAGTCTAATCAATCCTTTTTCTAGGATCAGCAGACACTGGCTTCATTGATTGGATAGTTATTGTGACACATGTGGTGGCAGCAGACGTTTGGCTTCATGACTCCACGCTCCAGTGAAACATGGCTCATTTATGGGAGCCTACCATTCTGCGTGGCCTGCCTGCAGCCTCTGAAAAAGTGGTTATGGATGTTGGCAATTTAATGGTAGCTTGTGTGTGTATGAGTGTCTGTGTGCATGTGTGTTTCCCCTTCTACTCTACAGAGAGTCAGCGACAGCAATATGGGTCTGAGGAGGCAATAAAATTTAAACGAGGTTGTAGTGGTGTGACATTAGCAATCTTTACTAACATTGTGGAGGTTTTGCTTGCTGACAGGACAATAAAACCAAATAAATACTGTTAACGCCAATGAAACCTTTGAATGATGAATAACTTCCTTGTTGCCCTGGAGACAGTGCATAATTGACATTTTAGTTGAGGTGAAATAGAATGAAATGTAATTAAAGCGGAAGAGGTCAACAGCAAGATCGTAAACAATGCATATGAGCAAGCGTAAAACTATGCATTTATCCTGCTCCTTAAGGCCAAGCATTTGTGAAGCAGTTATCCAGACTGATAGATATATATATCCTGCCATTTGCTTGCAGGATTTCACTACACATTATGTGATCCTAGCACCCTTCCATTTGAATAAGATGCATGCTTGTGGTACACATACACTCTAAAAAATGCTGGGTTAAAAACAACCCAAGTTGGGTTGAAAATGGACAAACCCAGCGATTGGGTTGTTTTAACCCAGCGGTTGGGTTAAATGTTTGCCCAACCTGCTGGGTAGTTTTATTTAAACCAACTATTGTTTAAAAATTGCTATATGGCTAGCTTAAAATGAACCCAAAATAGTTGGGAAATTAAAAACCAGATGCAATTAGAGGCAAACATTTAACCCTACCGCTGGGTTAAAACAACCCAATTGCTGGGTTTGTCCATTTTCAACCCAACTTGGGTTGTTTTTAACCCAGCATTTTTTAGAGTGTAGCATTTTAAATTTCAGCAAAAATGTTTAGTCACATAATTTGAACACACTATATATAGGCTATACACACTGTTTGCACATCTACACTCATGGCTCCACAGCTGCAATATATATATATATATATATATATATATATATATATATATATATATTTTTTTTTTTTTTTTTTTTTTTTTTCGAGGGGGAGCACCCCACCCCCACCAATGCCAAAAACTGTATAGGGGGCCCAGAAAACCTAGCAAAGTTATTGATTTTAATGATTCAGTTAGAAGCTAATTGTAAGGCAAATGTGTTTTCATGTTTTTGTTTAGCACAAGATATAAAGTCACAGTTCTTAGAAATAAGATCGCAATTTTGAGAATTAAGTCACAATGAGATATTTTTAATTAGCTTTTTATTTATATATTTTTAATCTAGGGCAAGAGAAAAGAATGGCTATTTTTTCTAACAGCTGTTTCAAGTCAACTGGATCCAGTTTACCCTCTTCATGTGTGCATATGATCAAATTAATGCTTGTCATTTTTTATTTTCAGGACATAACTGATATGTACAAAATACATTTGAGAAATATGGTACTGAAAAATTCTGAATCTTGGGAGAAAAATATTGACTAGTAAAGTAAAATGTACCTGTAGGTGTTTGAGCTGAACACACACACATGCACACACGCACGCACATACGCACACGCACACACACACACACACACACACACACACACACACACACACACACACACATGTTGGCATATGTGGTTTACTGTACAAACTGTATAGTCTATCCCCCTATACTAACCCTAACCCTAAATCTACCCATCACAGAAAACTTTCTGCATTTTTTTAATTAAAAAAACAAAACAAAACACCATTTAGTACGTTTTTTAAACCATTTGGTTTACATGGACATATGAAGTGTCCTCATAAACCATGTTTACATTGTAATACCCCTAAGTATGTCATTATACACATTTGTGTCCTCATAAACCACATATGCCAGAACACACACAACAACAACAACAACAACAACAAAATCGTCAACAACAACAGAACATAATAATAAAAAAGTTATCATAAATCAAGTAGAATTATATTGTGCCAAAGGCATAAGCTTAAAAAAACCCTGTGAAATCAATTGCTCTTTTGATGACATTTGTACCTTTCATGTCATGAGGAAATTCTCAATTCATACCATTTTTTTATCTTTCATCCTTCAATAAAAGATTGCCTGCAAGCAACTTCAGTGCAGGATCCACCAATGCTATAATGTGGCCTTGACCATATTGTTACACACCAATGAGAGATTTAAAAAGACAGACATTTTCTCCTGAGGTGGTCGGTCACTGTGCTGCCAACAGTGGCTTTGAAGGAGGAAAATGATGGGTGAGTCACTCAGGAAAACTGCTGACAATAGAGTAGCTTTGAAAACTGAACACTTTGAGGATGGATGCCCTCTATGACTGTTGTTAGGTTCTCTTTGAAAGCTGAACATTTTCATCTCCACAGCCAAAGTCTGAAAACCTTCTAAAATTTTCTCTAGATCTAGATTTTGAAAAAAAAAAAAAAAAATGTTGGCTTATTTTAATAATAAGAAAAAGAAGGCTTTCAGTATCTGCCTTTACCTAAATTGACTTTATCTGACAGTTCAGTTCAGCTCCGGGTTTGAATACATAGGCCTACATTCCATTGTACAGTCCATACAAATAGCAGTAGGCCTACAACAAAAAGGAGCAGGTTGCCTGAATGCACAGTATTCATAAAACAGTAGCCTATATATAGATGAAGTACTATATCAGGGGTATCCAACTCAGTCCTGGAGGGCCACTGTCTTGCAGAGTTTAGCTCGATCCAACTTTAGCAAAAAAACATGCCTAGAAGGTTCTAGCAGAGATTGTATATTATAGGAGATGAGAGGGTCTGTATCTCTTACCAATAGAGAAAGCGTAACGGCTAACTTAATCATGTTCGGCACCTCTCATACCATGTAATGGCCTCTGCTTTCCTTTCCTGCATACCGCCAGTACCACCCATGCGTACCGCCACAGCTGGAGTGTTAGCATTAGCCGTTATGCTTTTTTGGCTAAAGGTTGCAGGCTTGCCTTCCAGGAGCTTTGGCTCTAGTATGCTTAAGACCTTAATTATCTGGTTCAGGTGTGTTTAATTGGGGTTGGAGCTGAACTCTGCCAGACAGTAGCCCGCAGGAGCAGGATTGGACACCCCTGTACTATATCATAGTATAGTAATAGGTATCGTATAATTCAGACTAGACCACAGGCCTACTTCATTCATTTATTCAACTTTTATTTCCAGACTCAAGGTCCATTAGAAAAGAAACATAGGCTACAATATACAAACCATTTTTAAAAAAAGACAATTTTACCAATATTTTCTCATAGATGACTGGTATCGGATCACACTTTGCCTAGGATTCGACAACAGCGCAATAATAGATGGTCAAAAAACTCTTTTTACTTTAAGGAACTTATCACCAATACTAATATTTCAAGTGCCTCAAAAGTCAAAACTTTTCGTTTTGATTATAAACTATTGGCTGCTTAAGTTCTCGCAGGAAATTATGGGTTCCATTTTTTAAGTTCTTCTGAAAACTCAAGGGTCTGAGGAACTCTAAAATTTAGAGTCTAAATGGTAGCTTGACGACTGTTTTATAGATAATCGTGATTATTTCACATACAGTCAAGACGAGGAAATGCGCGCATGAATTCATAACATACACAGAGAGAGAGAGAGAGAGAGAGAGAGAGAGAGAGAGAGAGAGAGAGAGAGAGAGAGAGAGAGAGAGAAAGAGAGAGATGTAGTAAGAGGCGGGGATCAACGGCGCAGGAGCGAAACGGAAAATCCGTCTTCGACAATAAGCATCAGTCTCCGTGCCGATCTGAAGCTGTTTATACGGACACGTCGATCTTATATGCAACATTATTTTTAAAAAAAAGGGGAATCGAGCGGAAACAAGATGTTTTTGGATAAGAGTTAGAAGTGGAACTTGGGTAGCCGAAGTCTTGGGCGTATCTCCACTTTTGTTCATTTATTTTCGAACTGAAAACAGGCGACGCTGAGCGCATCTGATCTTCTCCGAGCGCACGGTGCTGATGAGGGTTTTGTCGGTGTGATTCGTGCGCGATGGCCGCTTCGGGCGGACAGAAGAGTGAGAAGTTAGATGAAGCTCAGGCTCTAGCCAGGAGTTGCGCAGGGCGACCGGACTTTCTGCCCTGCGATGGACTATCCATCTGCGCCACACACAGCCACGGGAAGTGTTTCAAGCTGCACTGGTGCTGTCATCTGGGTTGGTGCCACTGTAAGTACACGCATCCAGCATCGTTGAGACGTGGATAGATAGGTACTATCAGTTGCTCAGAAAAAACAGTAGGCTTATCCACTGGATGATCCGATCGAAATGCCTCAAGACTTAAAACTATCACCCACAAAGAGGAGTTTAATAGGTCAGCGCTCAGTTTGGCAAGTAGGCTATAAAAGAGGTTATGTTGAAAAATGTTTTAGTGTAAATGACAAATCGCAAGCTTTCTAAACATAATATCTCCCCGTTCACAGCACCTCTGGTTTGCAATAAAACAAAGCTTTCCTGCACAGTCTCAGGGAAATTCTTTTGTTCCCATTTCCCTTCAGAGTTCACGAACGCTGACGTCAGATAAGAGTTTCTTTAGTTCATTTTTAAGGGTTAGGCCTACGACTGAAGGTCTTCCAGCTGTTATAACTATATTCTGTCAAATGTTCTAAATAGGCTATGCACTATAAAAATAAAGGTTCTTCATATGGCATTGATGGTTCCGTGAAGAACCTTTAACATCCGTTGAACCTTCCACAAGGTTCTTTACAGTGGAATTATTAAAATGTTTTTCACACTAAGAAAAACGAAAATTCTCCTTGGGGAACTTAAAATAGTTCTTCTATGGCGTCACTGAGTGAAAAATCCCTTTTGGAACCTTTATTATTAAGAATGTAGGCTATTGTAATTATTTGTCTTTCAGCTGTAGTTAGATGCATATAAATTATAAGACAAGCATTTGTAGCTAGTCAAAACTGTTGCGACTGGAACATTTGGTTTTAAAAATGTAGCCTTCGTTAAAATGTAAATTTACTGTAGGCCTGCTGTGAAATAATCAAAATAATCAGTAATCAACAATAATAAAAAGCATATATCTAGGTATTTCGCTAATCATACATAAAAAAGTCATTAATCTGGTAGGAACTATGTATTTTGTATTTCGGTCAAGACCGTAATGCTTATCGCATATCTCAGAGGGATGGAGAATCTTGCGTTTGTGTCACTTATGAAATATTAAACAAGTCGATAAATGATGCATAGACATCTTAGATATGACGTACAGTACCACCACTGGTTGTGAATGTGTATCTAGTTTCTGCTCTTCTAAGCAATATTTTAAAAATCGATTAAATCACTTTTACCTTTAGATAATAGAAGTAGCCTAAACGGAAATACATCGGGTCTTTATGATTTTCATGACAAAAATAAATAAATAAATAAATAAGAAAAAAAAGAGAAATATAAAAAAAAAATACCAAAATCACTGTGATTTTGCCAAGTAAGACATGTTCCTGGATCAACATATTCTGTTGATCCTGGAACAACATTCCTATCCAAAAATTTAGTCCTAACCTTTTCCCAACCCCTAAACCTAACCCTACCCATAACTTATCCCTAAAATCAGAGGGAAATGATAGTTGAATAACACTGTTGTGGAAGCACCTAACCCAGGTTGTAAGCCTAAACTTGACATAAATGGTAAACTTGTCCCTCAAATTTGATTGGTTGAATGGAATGTTGTTCCAGAATCAACAAAGATGTTGATCCAGGAACATGTTGTACTTGGTGAAATCACGTTTACCCCTACACAGCACCGCCTGCCATATTAGTAATCGACAACTTTATTTATTGTTAGACATCAATTTCTGGAGATTAACCATGATCAGATGCACATTATACTACCATTTGAGGGAGCTGTTTCTTTCTTTCTTTCTTTCTTTCTTTCTTTCTTTCTTTCTTTCTTTCTTTCTTTCTTTCTTTCTTTCTTTCTCTATTTTTTATACCGAGGTCTTCACATACAGTAGGCCTACTCACATACAATTTCATTGTCCAGCTCTGAACTGCTTAATGTGGAATACAGTATAAGGCATTATACATTTTCAGTAACTTGACTTACAGCTAATTCAAAGAGACACCTGGATCTTTCTCAAAATACGATGACAAACCTGTTCCTTGAGATTTCAGCCATGAAAAAGAAATCAAGAATTCAAATTCAAGAAATCAATATCATTATATAACCCTACTATCATTATATAACCTAACATTGTTTTAAATAGTATGCAATGGTTTGATTCTAATGTTTTGCACATTTGTTTAAAAGAAAAAAACAATAATTTGCAAGGTGCCCGAAAATCCCTTTGTCGCCTTCATCTGGAATAATTGACATTTCAATGACATTTACAGATATTAAATAAATTTATTGCTCATTTTTTCCAGCAGTGCAAGGTCTAGCAAGTTATATTGTTTAATGTATGTATGACATTTTGTGTAATTTGTTTTATTTACAAAATATTTAATGGTATAATATATTGATTTAATTTCAGTCAGACATTCTTAAAGCAATATTTTATTAAAATTTGTCACTGGTTATAGAGATGTTACAACACTTGCTTAATTCATGAAATAAAGCCATAATAATGAGACCAAAACTCAAAGCAAAACTTCACCAGACGGTCAAGATTTTTGAGAAAGATCCACTACAGTATCTAAAGAAGACTCATAGGGACTTTACAACTGAAGTGAAACTTGCTAAGATTGTACTCTGGCATGACTATAATGAATGTGCATTATAGAGGAAGGCAATAGAGTAGTACAGCTGAGCACCGGGATGTCTTTATAAGGCAGTGATAGGATCAGGCCATTTCTGGTGTCAGGGGTGTCTGATAAAAATGGCAGTCATTGTGAGGCAAACAAATGTCATGTGACTGTGAAGGAGGGTGCAGATTCTTTAGATTCCTTCAACCTCTCTGTGAAATAATTATCTCCAAATGTGTGTGTGTGTGTGTGTGTGTATGTCTGTCTGTAAGAGAGAGGGAGAGAAAGAAAGAGGAAAAATCAGTGTGAGCTTTTTTAACACTTAGTGAAAATTCGTATTCTTCTGGGCAATTGAGGTTGCTAAGTTTTTGTGGGTTCCGATGTGCAGTTGCATCAGAACAGTGTTTCTGCCAACAGACTGTCTGATTCTTAAGTCTCGCTTCCTGTTTAAGATTGACACAACATCATTCTGACTAATTATGAAAGAGAGGTTCTGTGAAGCCAGTGTCCACAGTCAAGCAAAACCATTCTTGGCTAAACTGCGTGTTTGAGTCAAACCTCACATCTTGACTTCACTAACTCCTTCCTAGTTTTAAAACCGAGGGAGGAGAACTGTCAAAAATCGTATGTACCTGACTTAGTTTTTTCGATTAGCTACGTAAACGCTTTAGGTATCTGTGTCTTGGAGCTCTGAAATAAATACATTCAACAGTTTTGCTTCTTTTCTGACTGACAAGTTGAAAAGGAAATTAATCAGGATATGACAGGAAGTTCACATAGCTCTGTCATAGGTCAAGCGCTAGACTGGCCTTGTTGCTAAGTTGGCCTTTTTTATCTCAGCTTTAAAAGGTCAGCACAATTTATTCCAAGCTTTAAGGTCTCAGCTTTGGTTTTGCTTTTTTAAAGTTCAACCTTTCTCTTTCAGAAAAAAAATGATAGTGGTCAAGTCTTTGAGCTTTTAGCCTCACTTAATATAAAATGACAAAGTACAACATCAGTCTCACCCACCATTCAAAACTAAATTGAGAATGCCAGTTAAATTGCGATTAAATTCCTGAATTTGAATTGATGCACCAACAGGAGAAATGCAGTTTAAAGGGTTAGTTGACCCAAAAATTAAAATTGTGTCATTAATTACTCACCCTCATGTCGTTCCAAACCTGTAAGACTTTCGTTCATCTTCAGAACACAAATTAAGATATTTTTGATGAAATCTGAGAGCTTTCTGTCCCTCCATAGGCAGCCTTCACAACTGACACTTTGACTCTTTAAAAATTTCATAAAGAGATCAGAAAACTTTGCCTGGAAAATCCAGCCTCACCACTGTACCAGCGGATGAGTCTGGTCGGCCATTGAATCAATTCGATTTCTAGGGCGGAGCAAATCCGAGCAAACAGGAAGCGGAGTAAACCATTCAGAGAAGGGCGTATATGACGTTAGCAAAGCGACAAGAGAGTCAACAGTGAAAGGTAAATAATTAATGTGTTTTTGGTCATTTAAAACTGAATTCACGGCTGAATAGAACAAACTCTCGGGTCTCCCGTGCGCAATCTTTGTTGATATTGAAGGGACTTTCGCCCGAACTAGAGTGACGCTGTTTGCGTCACTGAAATAAACGAATCTGATTGCACGGTACAGTTTGGAGTTGACTTGAGGCGCGACAGAGAGTAGTAGTAGTAGAAGATATATCATTCTGGACTTGCCAGGCAACAGAAAACTACTCCATATGAATTGAGTGGTTTAGTCCAAATTTTCTGAAGAGACTCGATCGTTTCATATCATGAACAGATTGAATTTAGGCTTTTATTCACATATAAACATTCATTCATCAACTCACATATCAGTTGTGGTAAACAGAAGCTCAAGCATGTTTGCTTGGTGTGCGAGAACCAATGAGGTTCATTCTCGTGTTACGCAGCACATTTGAGCTTCCGCAAGAGGTTTGTTCTCGCGCATCAAGCAGGTTCAGTTAAGCTTTTGTTTATGTTCGCTGATGAATGTTTATATGTGAGTAAAAGCCTAAATTAAACCTTTTCATCGTATAAAGCGATCGAGCCTCTTCAGAAAATTTGGACTAAACCTCTCAATTCATATGGATTAGTTTTACAATCTCTTTATGAATCTGTGGAGGGACAGAAAGCTCTTAGTTTTCATCAAAAAAATCTTCATTTGTGTTCCGAAGATGAACGAAAGTCTTACGGGTTTGGAACGACATGAGGGTGAGTAATTAATGACAGAATTTTCATTTTTGGGTCAACTAACCCTTTAAATGTAAGGAAATAGAATTAAGAGGGATTCAAATGTAAAGAGATAAATATGCTGAAAAAAAGAAGAATGTGTAATTTTGTGCTGCCATTCCAATTCAACATCCTGTAGGGTGTGGCCATTACAGGAATGATTGCATTAGTGGCAAAGCTAAGTCCCAGACACACCCACACAGCATAACTGTAAAGTTCAGTTGTCACAGTAATTAAGCCATTATCTGTTCTCATTAGAGGGAGGATGTTTATGTTTGCAACACTATGAGCATTATGTAAACATGCTAAATAATAATTTGATACTTCGTGCAGTGCAGCGCAGGCTCTCAGGCGGAACCAGTGCTGTTTAAAATGGAACGACAAGGATCCTCCCGGGAGCTTGACTGACATTTGTCCTACTTGTGAGCTGAATTGCATGAGTTGTGTCTTCGTTCATGACCCAACAAAGTTAATACCAGTATTATACAGAAACTCTGTCAGGTGCTCAGCTAAAAAACACTGATTAGGTCAGTTTAATGATAATTAGAAGACACAGTGAGACATCAGGAGAAAGGTATTAATTCTTTGCATGATGAGGGATAGTGTGCAATCAGCTGGCCATTATCCCAAAATAAACCGCAGGCATCAGGTCTTAAGAGGGTATATTTCGTGATAATGGCCGTCTGAATATTTCATTTTTGCTACTTGCAAACTGAATAATGAATGAATAAATAAATAAATAAACAAACAAATACATGGACATGAACTACTGATTTAAGTTTAAAAAAAAATTTATGAGAAAAGAAAAAGACCACAGGAAAGACTATAGGAGACATGAAAATGCAGTCCTACAGTATAGAAGATACCAGGAACAAATTTCTTATACAGATTTTATACATTTTACATTTCATTGTACAAAAATATATTTGATTTCAGAATACAGATATTGACCCATCAGAATTCTGTAGTCACGTACTGTAATACATTCTGTATATTTAAACAGATATTCTGTGTATTAGCAAAATTCAGGAGAAATATATTTAATGCTGTAGAGACCTTAAAAAAAATCAGCTATGCAAAAACTGATCCCAAGATACTGTACAATACCACTGTCTGTTAGTCTCACATGGTGACAAGAAGTCATTGTACAGTATAAAGCCCAGAGGCAGTTAGAAATGTATTTTTACACACTTGCAGGAGTGAATAACTGAATACAGATTGGCTTTGTCCTTTGAGATAAATCTTTTAGAGGAGTTCTCTGCAAACCCTGGGGAATTCTGATGTTTTCTGCTCTCGTATTCCCCTTTTTCTGTCTTTTATTTGTCTTTGCTATTTGGGTGCATCATGTAAACACAGCAGGCGTTGTTATTGTTTACCTCCCTAAAGGTTTAGCAGAAAGATATGCCGTTCGGGGACTTCAAAACATATAGGATGCTTTTATAAGTTCACTGAATCAGCTGTGTGTGGTTAGATTTTTAGTGGAATTTTATTTCTGTTTGTTAAAATTGTTGTTTTGCAGCCACCAGATGTCTCTGAGATTTAATATGAATGACATCCCTCCAAAGTGCAAAAAACATAATGATATGCTTCAGTCCAGAGGCCCTAGTATGTTGGTGTTCTGGGCGTTGCAGTGCTTTTCTGCAGTTGTCAAGCTCTGATGAAAAAGAAGGTGAGAGTGCTAAGTTTCTCTCAGTGGGCTGTAGGGCAGGCCATAGCACATCAGTACTGTGAGTTAGCCTTGTTTAATGACAGTAATAATATGTCATCTTTCTCTGGATGGATGGATGAGTTTAGGTGTCATGCACTGGGGTCCTCCCAGCCAACTATTGAGAGCATTGCTGTTAGTTGAAATAATGCTGAAATGAAGTATAACATAAATATTAATTGAAAAACCAAACATATAAAAATGAAAGCTAATATTAATAAAACTACTGTATAATAAAAGTAAAATAGAAAAGCACTTGAATGGATAAAGTGTAAGGCCTTTCAATAGGGGCTACAGAACCTTCAGCACATACAGTACATACCCCTTTTCCACCCACACAGTTACAGTCTTCCCACAGTTACAATTCCCAGCCTTTGTCTGTTCTCGAACCGTTCCGCGCATTTCCACTACAGAAAATGGGGTTCCAGGCCAGAAAGATCAGTTCAGTTCCGGCCCTCAAAACTTGTTGGTCGCGAACGGAGCTGGGGATTTGGGGGCAGAGAAATACTGGTGCCATCTCGTTGAACAATGTAATAACGTTGCACTACATTGCTCTTTACATCTAAATAAAACTCGAGGGAGACTGTGCGCGAGGGAGACCCAGTGTGCGAGTGAATAAACGGTTTCAGTTCATCTCCGAAAAGGACAGATGAGAGTAGAATCACTCCTGTACTGTGAACATCAAAACAGAAGTACTGAAATTTTAAAAATGTGAGGCTTTGAGCTGGTTCGTAAACACCTCTAATTGGCCTTTGTGTTCACACACTCATCAGATATAGAGGGTATGCATTGACGTCACTTTCCCGCCGGAACAGCTGAACTGAGTGGCAAAAGAGCCTGCTGTATGACTGGATTTAAAAAGGGAAACTGTGAAAACACGAGTAAAACAAATGATTGATAGTGTTCCTTACAACTTTTCAAAGAACCCTAATCCATGGATATTGACATGCAGCCAGAAATCGTGTTTCTTGACATTTATATGTGCCTGATTTCGACGCCGGGGAAACACATAAAGCAAATCTGCCTGTGAACGCGTTATATAAATATAATATAGGTAGCCTAGGTCTAAATCCAAGTGATCACTTATAGCAATGTTATATTTATCGTCACATCGTCCAGCCCTAAAACTTGTATAGTTTTTGTCAGTGTTTAACCCTCAAATGCATGACTGTTTCGCCAATCATTCTTACATATTCGGGTATTTATCGACCCGGATCTATATCTAACACTGAAGGATCTCTACCTGTCGCGATAATATACAACTCCTCTGATATAAGAGTAACAATTACAGAAGAATAAAATAAAGCATATTTTGTTACCTTTTGGAGCTTGAAAGGGCTCCGTTTGAGCAGATGTTTTATGCCATCATCACTGTCCTTGTCAGAGCTCATTTCCCAGTAAATTCAGCAAATAATAGGCTAGTTTTATGTTTGAGGTCACGAATATGAGCCCATTCGCGATCTCAAACGTATTCTCAAAACTATATAATTTTCAACATCTTCAGAATCAATATTTCGATCACTAACAGCTTCACCAGATCAATCAAATAACAGTTACAGTCATATTTCATTGCGTTCAGTACTTGCTCTGCAGTAAATCGCTAAATCATTTCATGTTTTTCTTATTATTTCGTTTTCTGTCTAAATGAGTCATCACCTCAGCATTGTGTATCCGACATTGCCACCTTGTGGAATAAAGGTGAATTGCACTTATTCCGTCATCTAAGATTCAATTATTGTTGTGCAGAAAAAATATACGTACACTCATACACACCTCGGGTCGTTAGCGACCCTATACAATTTTTACAAAAAATGAATACAAAAATAGGCATTCTTTTATAATTTTATGATTTTTTTCTTGTTATATTCTTTATAATGAATTGATTGAGGAATACCAAGAAGGTTGATGTCTAACTTTAAAAAATGGATGAGGAGGAGGG
Organism: Megalobrama amblycephala; assembly: GCF_018812025.1. Taxonomy (NCBI): domain Eukaryota; kingdom Metazoa; phylum Chordata; class Actinopteri; order Cypriniformes; family Xenocyprididae; genus Megalobrama; species Megalobrama amblycephala. The sequence continues at coordinate 32,618,428 of NC_063050.1, read as the reverse complement.
TAGTGAATGAAGTCCTGATATAAAAAGACCCGAGGTATGCATTTAAGGGTTAAAAACACCCAATTATGCAGAATATAAGATGGTAAATGTTTAATTGATGAGTTGATATAACAATACAATATATAGGATAGTATTTTACCCCAAAATTCAACATTTTGACACAAAATAACTGCTAATCCACGTTTCTCTGCCTGGAGTTCAGTTGTTTCTGTGAATTGCAGCAATCCATTTTCTTCTCTTTTCTGTAGCTTGCAGCAGCCTGTATACCTCAGATTTTTGTCAAATCGATTTGTACAGTCAAAGCTCTTTCCCGTTTTGAATGTGTTTTGTGTGTCTTTCGCAGCATTCATGCTGAAAACCAATGCTGCCACTCAGTGGGCGTAACCGCAGTCATAACGGCCGGTGGTGACGTCACGTGCATACCCTCTATATCTGTGATTGGGTACAATGATCAACGCATGGAGCGTTTGAAAGCACACAGAAGTGTTTGGATTTGAAAGCAGGAGCATTTGAAAGCAGGCATCTATCAGCGGACTGGTCCGCTGATAGACGCCTGCTTTCAAACGCTCCCGTCCCGCGTGTATCTGTATAAGTGCTTGGTGAAGAGCATCATTGATGTCTATTTACAACATGTTTTTGAAGCGTTGATCATTGTAGCCAATCACAGACATGTCTGATGAGCGCGTGAACACAATTTCCAATCAACAGCGCTCAAAGCATCACATTTTGAAAATTTCAGTACAATTTCAGTATCGCGGTTGGTACTTTTGACAATGTTTGACTGGTTATAGGCAGGTAAACAACACATAGTAGAGTTACGCCACTGTTTGCTCCTCAAGTCTGTGGAAACACGCGTCCGGTTCACGACAGTCTCCAGTCCGCCTGGCCGAGAACAGGCTCTGGCTCCAGAACATGAACCATTCTGGTGGAAAAGGGGTAACAGTGTAAGCTGATTACTAGGGGCCTCAGGCCCCTTAGCACATTGTACTCTAGCCAGTTCCCAAGGCCCTCAGCACTTAACAGTGAAAGTTATTACTAGAGTTCCTAGGGTCATCAGCCTATATATAGTGTAAGATCATCACTAGGGGCCCCAGGCCCCTCAGCACATACGGTGTAAGCTGTAAGTTAACCACTAGGACCCCTTTAAAGTATTTCACAATAATTTTTGGATAGACTCAATGTAACATCTTATAAGCACGGCATGAGATGATGCTGTTCTTGAAGCCAGCCTGGACTGGCTAGTAAACCTATCAAACACACAGACAGAGAGGGAGAGTTCTACCTGAGTTGAGCTGAGGCCTAAGCGTGAACATGGCCTTGCCTGTCTAATCCTGATGAATGATTCACACTAAGGGATTTTCAAGGCCTTCATCATCAGTCTTCATTCAGCCCACCTTCGCACTTCTATGAGACCAGTCCAATGTGTAATTACAGACGATCAGGACAGAGAGATATGTAGGAGTGTAGGACTCATCTCCTCTCATCTGTGACTTCACTTTTCTAATTAGGGTTCTCTCTCAACCTTTTATCAAAATGTGTATTTCACACAGTCTGAAAAGGCAGCTACACTCACCAGGTTGTTCGTGACAGTCTGTGCTATATTTTTTGTAAATGCGCCTCCAGACTTTTGTCTTTGTGATAGCAGCTACTCACCATTTAAATGAAGTATACACTGCAGAGAGAGAGAGAGAGAGAGAGAGAGAGAGTAGAGCTATTACAGTGAAAAGAGTTTTAAGTGTGTACATCCAGACAGAACATTATTTTATCACTGTTATGGCTTTCCAATATGTTTTTTTTCTTTTTCTGGGGAACACAAAAATAGGATATTTTAAGAATCATTGCACAACTTTTTTTCGTACAATGGCAGTTCATGGGGACCATGTCTGTTCACAGCAGAATTTACTCACCCTTATTCCAAATCTGTATACATTTCCTTTCTCTGTGGAACAAAAAGTAAGGTATTTTGATTGTTGGGGTCCTAGTAGAGGTCCTACTTTTTGTTTGTGTGAAAAGTAATACTTTAGCACTATACACTGAATCTTTAAAACCTGTTGAGAAAGACCACCATAATTGGTCATCGACCTTACCTTTGTTCTGTTTTTAACTAGCTTAACTACCTTAACCAGAAAGACTTCCTTAATGAAACATCAAAATCATTATGTTGTTTGATCAGCTTCACCAACTAAGTTTTGCCGGTGATTAACCAACAATATCAGCACAAAATAAGAATAAAAGCACATATAAGCACATATAAGAATACAGTAATTACAATAAAAACATACTCTAAAATATTGTAGACACTAGAGTCAAGTTAAGTCAAGTCACCTTTATTTATATAGCGCTTTTTACAATGCAAATTGTGTCAAAGCAACTTTACAGTGATAACTGGTATATAATTTTGGCTGCACAGCAGCTCTTAAAGAATAGTGTCAATGCAGGCAGATCAAAGCACTGTTGAATATCAAATGTCAAGTTAAATGTCAAGTGTCCCCAACTAAGTGCAAACAGGTGGCAAATAGGTGTTAAAATGAAGAAATCAGGCTTAGTCGGGGGGCCAGTTCTCCTCTGGTGAACAGTTGTTACGATACAGGTTGCTATCGTAAGTCCAGACACTAGACAGACAAAAGTTCACGTTATTGGTTTGCAATTAATAGGTAGTTCACCTAATGCATGAACAATGTTTAGAAGTTGCTGATTTGCATTATATAATTTTATTTCAAAAGTAACTGCGACTCGACTGAATCAGATTGAAGTTTATAGTCTGAAGTTTTCATTTCTGATAGCTCAGACTGCATGTGTGTAAAACAGGATATGGCAAGTCCTGGTCACATCCGCCCATAAACCCTGATTGTACATCAGGCTTTGTTTTCACAATATTTGTATGGCCAAAAGAAATCGAAGCCAAAAAGACGAACGGTCATTAGTTCTTATCTGTAGACATGCACATTTTGTGGTACACAGTCAGCAGAAGTTTTTAAAGTCGACTTTTACTGATTCTTCACTGATAAAACTCAATGCAATACTTGCTGGATCACTCAAATCCCACTTATTTATACATACCAAGTATAAAATCTCCAAAAGTGTTGTATCCAGTTTCATTAGCTTTCATCATTTCATCAAGTATAAATGAAACATGAGGATGGATACTGGTAACCGCAGCTCTGAATCTTTCTATGGAAGTGTAAATGGTTCAATTAGGTACAGTGCTCCCCTCCTAGCACTTAGCACAGGCTGCTAACCCATCCGTGGACTTACGGTCAATGATTTGTAATGGTGTAATGATTTTTAACATACTGTAATATATAGTTGCATCAGGCTTTAGTAATACATTGTTATCTGTCATGTGCAGAATGACCCAAATACTGAGCTGATTTAGCAGGATAGTTATGACTAGTAATGAGTAGCGTCAAACGATTTGCTTGTCTAACAAGCAATTTGCGTTGCCAACAGATTGCCAAAAAAGGTTAAAAACTAAATTAACAAAAAAAAAAAAAAATCTCAATAAAGTTTTACATATTTCCATATTCATTAGCAAACTTTAATCAGCTGCAAAATTGTGCTGTGTTCAATAAACATGTCTTTCCTGTTAACCCTTTAACACGTACGATCACACCAGTGTGATCAGTCTTGGCTGGTCTAGCATTACACACAACCGATGTCGATCTGACATCTCATCATAGAAATTACCTACCTAAAAAAAATTGATTAGACAAAATACAGTATAGACACTCACTTTTTATAATACACAGGTTTTTCCTTTCAAGGGCAGTAGGAATGTTTTTGCTCCCTTTGTACCTAAGAAAGTCTTTCTTTATTAGAAGCTTAATTTGAAAAGACAGTCGTGATGGTTACAATTACAGTGGCTGAAGGATACTTGTTCTCAACAGGATGTTGATGTGATTATTACGAGAGACAGAGTTTTTGTACAGGCCTCAAGGCATCTATCATTGCACATTTCACACTTGACTGCAAAAACTGTTATTTCAGATCCATAGTGATGTGGAGGCAATTGTTATGTAGATACATTCATCCTTCTTCAAATTCTGTAGCTTGGCAGTTGAAAAAGTGAAAGAAGTACAATCACAAAAAAATGGCAATGACTGTACTGAATGGTGGGATTAGAGGTATTGGCTCTTTTGACTGGTTAACTGGGACAAGCCTTTTTTACTTTCCATTTTAGTTATTTATTTATTTTTTATTTGTTTTGAAATATCAGTGAGGTAGGCCTGCTCTGTCTTATTTTCTCCCTCCGAAGCAGATTAGCATTCATCCCACCACAGCCAACATGACAAATCTGGGCATATAGACAGCTTATTTAAGTGGATCCCCTGTGTCAAATGCTTTGAATGAAATTGATGTCATGATCTGTTCATATGATTCCGATTCATTCAAGTTCCCTGTACATTTTTTTATTGTCCTATTAAACTTTAGACACAATTTTTTTTTTTGAAACAATTTATTTGTGGTATATTTGCCTTTATTGTATAGGACAGTAGAGACTTGACAGGAAGCAATGTGGGAAAGAGAGAGCAGAATTGGAAAGTACCTCGAGCCAGGACTCAGACTCAGGTTGCCCGAAGCACAAACACGCCATGTGTCAGTACACTGCCCACAAGGCTACTGGCTTCAACAACACACTCTTTATTATATACTGAATATACTATACAACCCCTCTCAGTCCTTGTCCTCATAATTTGCAAAATAAGACCTGCATTTAGGCTGACTTCATTTAAAGCAGACCTAGCACTGAGAGACTGAAAGAAGAAGCATTGCAGAGGAATGGCAAACATAATGAAAAATTCAGTGTTTATCTAATCTTCAGATTCCCATTGCCTTCCAATCACATTACAAGTTGGGTGTGAAGACAGACAGACAGAAAGACATAAAGAAATGTGTTTTTCAGAAAAGTAGTTTGTTTGGCAAAGCAGAATATTTTACATTAATCTGCAACTGATGTCTGTAATAAGAACTCATTCTATGTCAGCCAATGATGTTGGAAATTTTAGGTGTTTTCAGTTTCAAAGTGAAATGTCCAGTGAGTGGCGCTAAAAGCGTGTTTAGTTTTTTTCGGAACAGATGAACTTGTATATTGCATTGATTTATTACGTTGGTGTTTGTACGTATCACCGCAGTTCTGAAATTGAAATGAGTGGCGCTAAAAGCTTAATGCTCCATCACGTTTAATATCGTACACCTACACTAAACCCTAAACCTACCCGATAGTGTTAGCAAAAGCAAATGTGACATAAAAACGTAATCGTAACCATGGCATTTTAGCTCGTTTTTGAACTCTTGTCTTTGAGCTCTTTTATCGTGACTAGTCTTTCACAGGATTCGTACCCAAGCTCTTTGCTTAGCAAGTACAATTCTGTACCAGCCCAGACAGCAACATAGCATGGCCCAGATCCGGCCCACATCTGGTTCATGTGAATTACACGCGGACCAGATGTGAGTCGGATCTGGGCCGACACTATGTTGCTGTCAGGGAGCTGAGCTACCGAGCAAGCTTGTTACGTCAGTAAAACTGAACACATGGAGCTGGGTATGCAAACTCCAAAATATATTCGTTTACAAATCATGCACTATGGTAAAAAGTGTTTTGAGGTCATAACATTATTGTGCAAGGAGCCACATGAAAACAAGTCTTTATTCATCCATAATCTGGCCCTGTAATGATAATTGTGTGTGAAAACGATTAAAAGTGCTTGCTGTTTTACTGCCTCTAGTGTTCATTTCTGTTAGAAACTGCAGTGATATGTACATATTGGTATGTACTTTGCGTTTTGCAAAAATGTTGACAAAGGTACGTTTTTCCGTTTAAAATGAATGGTAAATCTAGAAGGTGCAAAAATAGCGGGACAGAGCAGATAAAAGCTTGTTATGCTACAGAAATGCTGTTTCAAACCAGATATCTGAGATACCACACATCTTTGTTTCACCTCTAAATAAGAGCAGAGATTTGGATTAGATGGAAATGATTCTTACTCCAGCCTTACAGCCAGCTGGGCCTCAGAATGTTCCAGAGTAAAGAATCCATTCCATCTCTGTAGGGAGTTCCTTTGAAATCCTAGCCATCACACTCAAACTCCATTCACTGTATTGGGGAAATGCAGTGGAACTGCTTTTTAAAGGAGAAAAAAAAATTATAACAGAGACTGTTAAGACTGACCGCACATAAAAGCTCCAAAAACTATGGAGTTAAATGAGAAAAAAAAAAATCTGTGTTATATATACTTGCTCTTGTCACTCATGATTAAATGCTTCAAGTTCTTCTTTTTCAGATAATCTGTGATTTGTGGGTCAATGAAATAATGCTCATATTTGTTTTACAGATCTATTAAATTATCAAAATGCAATTCATTCATGCAATGACTTGAATATCTTCTGTGATTAGCTTAGGTTATGATTTCTGATTTTTATATTTTTAGGGGTCGTATTTACAAAAATGTCAAGCTGATACATTTCTTTTGGCATAACCTTGCATTCCCTTATACATGTCTGTTCTATGATCTCTAAAGTTGAGAATATGCCACATTCTATCTATGCTGCACAAGAATCAATTCTGTCCTGTGAAAGAGTAACACTTTCAGATTAGTAACCTGTGTTATACAGTACGAGTATCTAGCAGCTTATAACACCATCTATCACAGCTATCACTATCACAGCAGGCAAATCAGTATGAGCTCAAGAATATAACAACTCTCCAGTGGGATTTGAATTTAAGTTTTCAGCAAGAAAATACGTATTCTTGCCCAACCTCACTTTTCTCAAACCCACCTTTCGTCATCTATTTTTTAGTGAGTTCTCTCACATCCAGTCAAGGATATCAGTGTCTTTTTAGGGCATGTGTTGTATTCAATACATATGAATATATATTTTGAATGTTATTCATTGCTTTCGAAAGGCAAAATGTTCAATCTCCTCTTTTTCTCGTTGCAGGTAAATACGTCTACCAACCCATGACCAGTGTATGCCAGCTTCCCAGCACACCAGTTCCAGTTGCCCCCTCAGGTCACAGCCACACCATGAACCTGTCCATCTCCCTGGCTGAGCGCTTTCTCAGGACGGCTCCCAAGTTCCGGGCTCCACCCTGCCCAGAGTCTCCCAAGTTCTGCGTCATCTCTGACCTCTTTGTGGATGATTACATGGTCAAACGTATCAACGGTAAGATGTGTTATGTGCAAAGGCCGCCTCCACCTACACCAAATCCCACACACCAACCCCAAACGCCGGCATCTCAACCTGCACCCCAACGTACCAACAAGCACAGAGGGCAAGCTGGCCCAACTGTTAAACACGACCAACCAAACGAGAAGATCTCAGGCCCTAAAATGGACCACTGCTCCTCTCCCTCCAGCTCAGAAGACTCTGGAATTAATGCGTTGGGTCTGCACTACATGGAATCATGCGATGAGGACTCCTGCGTGGATGATGATGACGAGGAAGAAGAGGATGACGACCTGAGTACCGATGGGGACTCCAGTCCCGGTAGCCTCTGGGACCAGGATGAGTGCACTTTACTGTCACCGTCCAAATCAATGGTTGAGATCATTGAGAAGATTGAGACTACAGTTTGACGTGCCTGTCAGTTAATGCCACAGTTGAAATTCTTTAGTCATGGAAACACTTCCCTACACTATCCTATCTGCAGGTGCATGAGTTCAATGAGCCAGTGAAAGCACACACTCCCTGTTATGGCAATGCCATCCGAGGTTGTCCCAGAAAACCCCTCGAGAGATGAGTCATGGAGACTTCTCTCCTGTACTTACTACAACTCTCATTTTCCCTATAGTCTGTTACGCATGGTGAGGCTAATGTAGGTTACACTCAAGTAAGTGCACCGACAAACATATCGTGAGGACTCTGACCAAATGGGACTCAATACATGATAGAATATTTCATGGATGAACAGATGTATCAAAGTCGAACTCAAAAGTATGAGGCTACCCAGGGTATGTCTCTCCCTAGAGAGCTCAGCCACACTCTGTCCAATGCATAGAAGCGGAAGAGGGGATGGCTGATGCAATATGGAGAGATCTAGACTAAGACAGTTGGTGTGTGGAGAGTGCTACAAAGATAGGAGGAGAAAGAGTGAGGCAGAGAAAGAGAGGCTTTCAATGTCCTGATAGCAGGATCAGTTAGAACAGTGGCTAAATCATGCATGAGCTCAGAGAACAGTAATGAAACTTTGTGATGAAAGGCGATTGAAGCTCCGTGCTTGAGGGAATGCCCTTTCGCTCAAATTCTCTCACACACAGTAATTCCCTACAGGCTCAGCCAAGGGTACATGAGGGTTTCTTGTCTGGAACCAGACTATGTGGGAAGGACCAATCCTCCCATCCTCATACTTCTCAAGGTTTGTGGCTTCTTTGGGTATGGAATACAACTTTTTGACAATCAGTTATAGAAAAAGTAGATTCAAGATAAATTGAGAAAAAGAAAAGAAGTTTTTTCTCCCAGGAACCTCATTGTGATGGGCATTTGTTCCATTTTGTCAAGCGTCTGCACCACTTTGAAGTATGTGGTGTTACATTGACAAAGCCAAAGGTCTACTTAGGGGCTGTTCACACAAGGGACAGGGTCTTGCGTCCATCTGATAGACAGATGTTATTTGTCCTTACAGAACATCTCGCTGTTTTTTTGTTTTGTTTTTTTTTCTGCAGAAGAAATAAGTCATATTTGGCATTAAGGTCAGTAAATGATGACAGAATTTTTGGATGAACTATTCCTTCAATATGCCACATCAAGTTATGACTGTTTTAAAACAGAACAAATCTGAGGATTTAGGCAGGATATGTTTTGAGGGTTTATATTAAGAACAATGTAGAAAAAAAAATAATGTAACATTTACATTTGTGCATTTTGGAGATACTGTTTCCAAAGCTTGCATTGCATTTAAGGTATAATCTTTTTTGAGTGCATTCCAAGGGAATCAAACCCATGGCCTTGGTGTTGCTAGTGCCAGGCCTGGTCAGGAATGCTATAAACCAGTCTTCAGGTCAGTTCGGTTGCCCCTGTCTAGCTGAATTTAACGCAAGAACACACTCTGTGTGAAGCGCCCCTTAGTGTCACTGAAATCACATCTTTGAGACCTTCACTGGCTGCAACAGTTTCAGTTTTTCTTTAGGGTCTAAGAACATTTTCTTCATTCAGACTTGACATAGCATCTCCAGGTCTCATTTAATTCTTGTATTTAAGTTCATCTTCATTGTATTGAGACCAACAAATAAAACCCAAGCACAGTTATAGACTGGCCCAAAATGTAGAAGAAAAAAAGTATGTCAGGACCTGTGTGTCAAGAAGTGCTTCTTTACCCTGGTTTATTAAGCACATGAAACCATTCCAATGTGTTTGTTTTCTTTGAGGACTTGCCTTTGGTGTCAGCCATGTTGTAGACCCAATCCTGTTCCCAGAAATATACCTACACCTGCAAAGCTCAGCTCCTACCCTGATCAAACACAATTGAACCAGCTAATTAAGATCTTCAGGAGCACTTGATAATATAATATCCCCTGTTGTAGACAAAGACTACATCCGAAATTGCACACTTTCATACTATATAGTAGGTGAAAAAAGAAGTATGTCTGAATTCACAGTACTCATAAAAGAGTAAGCAAAAAGTACCCGGATGGCCTACTTCTGTAGGTGAGACTTGGTGAGATTCTGTAGTGTGCATACGATGGACACGGGAGGCCACGGGAGAGGATTTGTGAATGGCAGTGAAGTGATGCAACTGATGCTGGTAGGTCAAGTGATAATGACAATGTAGTAGGTCTGGATTACATTCATACTATTAGAACATACTTTTTTAGTGGTTGTGATGTAATTACTTATTCAAAATAAGTACCTCCTCAATGTGATTTCAGATGAAGCCTAAGTGTCTGATCCCACTGCTGTCACTGCTGAGGTGGAATACAGTCCTACATGAAATTTAAATAACTGCACAGAGAATTCACACATCAATGTCTTGCTCCATTATTGTTAAAGGGATTGCAACTGTGTAAACCAAAAAAGTTATGACAGTATATTTGCTAATTATGGGGCTACGCACTGAGACTGCCAAGGATGTACTTGCTGGATGAAAACCAATTGAAACTTTATTTCAAGTTATGGCTCAAAATGTGACACTAGCTTACAGTTTGCCAAACCTATGTAATATATAAGCACATATGTAACTTCACTGCCTGAACAAAATGATCAATTTTGGAGCTATGCTGAAAATCTGATGGAAACCGATCATCACTGAAGGACCACAATCCATAGATGGTGCAGGTGTGATTCTCTCCTTGTTACAGAAAGAATGAATATGACTATCCCTGTTTCTGCAGTTTCATATCAGGGACTGATACTGTAGCTACAAATATATACTGTAGATACACAAATGTTTAGCAAATATACCCATTTTCTCCTTTTTTTCTTCAATTATTGTTAACTCACCACTTATTTTTTCTTATAAAGAAATATTGAAAATAAGAAATGTTTCTGTCTTTCTTTCTGAAAATATGCTGATGTTAGTGGATCTCAGAAACTACCAGATCTTTAAGCATGCTTCCAAACTTCTAGCACAAGTGTTAATGTATTTTTACAGAAAAGTTTTTGTGTGATTCTCGAGCTGTTAAAGGCTAACTGCATTGGCCTTTTAATCCTAGATAATCCTAGAGAATTTCAAGTTCAATTTGCCACCTTCATTATCAGAAAAGAGGACATTTGGGAATCTTAGAGGAACACTTAGCAGAGAAACCTGCTTGAAGCCATTGAAGCAGAGAGACTTGGAAAACAGATGGGTATACTAAAAGGGAATGGCTCCATGGAATACAAGCCTGAAAAAATTAAGTAACAAACCACAAATCTTTCCCTGTTGCTGTGCACACTTTCATCTCTGTGAAATAACATCTGCAGAACTAGGTAGTGTAACTCTCATGAACAATACCACAAATGGTCTTTGTGACTGCTAATAGGTAAGAAAAGTCATTGATCATGAGGTAGAAAGTGTGATTTCTAGAACCGGAAAAGCCATGGTTTATAAAAGTCAGTTCTGCTCCGTGTTTTTTATATAAAAAAATTGTGGAATAACTGTGGAAAGTTCATCAATTATCAAATTAGTTCAATTCAGCTATAAAGCAGCTCTGCAGAAAACAGTGATGTCATCATCCAGCTCAATTCAAGTCTCATCAAATAGAGTCAGTACAGTCAAAACAATTATACTGCTGAATATTAAGTGTCCCCAAGTGTCCATAGACGGACCTATAGCCATATAGCAGTGAAGGACAGGGAGGAATGGTATCAGACAAAGTTACCTGCTGGGACAGTTTATTTCACACCAAAAGTGAAATGAATAAGCCTCAGGCTGAAGGAAAAGCATATTTACACCTGTACAGTAGAAGGTGCAGCTCAAACAAACCTTTCAGCTGTGTCGATTAAAGAAAAATTGGATACAGGAGAAAGAAGTTCAACACTCTTATTTCTAAATCTAATCTAAAGACATTTTTACTTAGTATGGTTGAATTAGATCATTGAAGATCAACAGCAAAGACACTGGTTAATAAAGTGAGATTAAATACAAAGTATATTGAAAAGTATATTTGTGAAATTTAATATAGTTTATTATTACAGGTTTCCATAAAATTCTGAGTTTGCATTTGACTGTTTTTTATTTAATTTTGAGGAATACTGAATGTTTTTATGCAAGTGAGATAAGTAAATGTATGTTCACATTTAATCTAGAACTACAATATCCATCATGTTCACACAACGCCTCTGCACTTTATTTCTCAACATGGGGACAGGAGAGCTGTCAGTCAATAAATGTGAAAAAGTAACTTGTGTTACTTATTTGAAAAAGTAACTTAGATATTTTGTTGTAAATTGAAAAAAAGTATTACTTGGATTACTTTAATACTTACTTGAAAAGTAATCTGATTACATAACTCAAATTACTTGTTATCCCCAACACTGAATATATCATACTATAGGTTTAAACCAATTCCAATTATAAGAAATAAAGTTGAAATTCCAAGTTTTGCACATTTATAACTCTCTGCTGAAAACATGCTTCCAAATGTTCTCGTACTGCATGACCATTGATGCAGTATAAGCTTTTGTATTGTATGCCCATATATGCATCATATAACTGACTTTGTCCTATTTGGGTAAATTATTTTTGGCACATTGTCTGAAACTTCACACACATTCAAATACATTTTCACTATCTGAAAAGAAATTCAGATGCAACTTCACTGCCTGAAATGTAGTCCTGAACAATACTGCCAGCTACACAGAAAATATTTATCCCCTAAAAGGCCTTTGCCATTTATCATATTTTTTGATCTTTGAGTTACAACTTTTACAAAATGTGCATGAAAATGTACCAAAAACTTTAGAAAGCATATTTGGATGTACAATGATATTTTTTTCTAGTCTAAAAATGAACTTGTATGGAGCCTTGACAGCATGTGACCTAACATGTGCTAATTTTTCCTTCACTTCCTTGTTGCAAAAAATGTAAAGCACATGGTAAATAGATTTTAATTTTATTTATAGATTTTAAATGCATTTAAAATTTTTTTATAGTATTTAAAATTTTCTTAGCGTCATTTTTAAATGACAACATCCCGTAGAGGGTAAAAGTATTGAAATTCTTACTGACCCCAAATTTTTGAACAGCAGTGTGGTTTTGTTATATGACCACTTTTTCTTTATAGATATAATACTACATAAATGAACATGCTAGGCCTCTGCAATGATATTCCATTCACATGTTATAAAATGAATGATGCAATGCAACTAGAGCAGATCTGCAACAGAGCACAGACTTATAAATGCAGGGGATTGCATAGTGAATAGAATGACTAGGCAGTGCATAACAACATGGAAACACTCGAAGTAATGGAAGAACCCGCTGACTGTAATTCTCATTTCATTGTGCACAGATCTGAAGAATCCTCTCAATAATACAGCACACAGGAAACACATGCTAATGAGCAAACAGACATTTTGTATCCAGCATGCACTCATCCCCACAGGTTGTCAAGAAGACATGTATCTGGGGATTGGAAGAGAGAGAGAGAGAGAGAGAGAGAGAGAGAGAGAGAGAGAGAGAGAGAGAGAGAGACGTAAACAAATAAAGCTATTCTCATCTCTGAAATTAGAAAAAAGTAAACTAAAGTGCACTTTCAGTTTTAGGTCCTTAAATGCAGACAGTATAATAACAGAGCTCATCTTATTAGATATGCGCACTATCTGAAACCATTAGAGGAGAATTAGACCATTACCCCTGGGCTGGCATCATTTGCAGAAAGTAAACAGTCTTTTCTTTCATTGTCAGAATGTGGTGGTGGTGGGGTTCATTCAGTTTGAGGGGGTCTGTTGTTGTTAATCTTAATGCAAATAGTGCAGCACAGCAGGAAGAGAGCTAGACTGAGAGAAACATCCAATGTTTCTCAGTGTACAATCCAACAATCCAGCTAATTAATCCAAGCTGACCCAAGGCAAAAAAAAAAAAAAAAAAAAAAACATCAACCGGCATACAAATGCATCACTGTGAAAAGCAGACTTTTGCTTTGAGCTTAAAATGGGTTTCTCTTTAATTAAAATATTTGGACTGCCACTGTAAAAAAAAGATTAAAAATTTAAAGGCAGCTTTATGTGCTGAGAGACGCCTCTAAATGAAGGTGACTGCATTATTGTGTTCAGTCCATTTTATGAAATTGACTTAACATGTTAAAATATTATTACATTGAGGTGCCATTTGTATTAAACTGCCATGTACTGCCATGTATTAAACTGCCATAACTTTAAAAGATAATATCTCCATTGAACTTTCAGCACTGTAACTTTGCAGATACTGTTAATGCCCAAGCAACAACATTACACACTAAAGTTAAAAAAGTTAAATTGCAATGAACCACCCCTTTAACACATTCAGATGCCCAGAAAGCTTAATGTTATGAAGCCACGAGAATACTTTTTGTGCGCCAAAAAACAAAATAACGACTTTATTCAACAATATCTAGTGATGGGCAATTTCAAAACACTGCTTCATGAAGCTTTGAAGCTTTACGAATCTTTTGTTTCGAATCAGTGGTTTGGAGCGTGTATCGAACTGCCAAAGTCACGCCCCCCGGTGGTGAACCACTGAAATTTTGAAACACTTTGTTTACTGAAATCACGTGACTTTGGGAGTTTGATACACGTTCTGAACCACTGATTCGAAACAAAAGATTCGTAAAGCTTTGAAGTTTCAAGAAGCAGTGTTTTGAAATCGCCCATCACTAGATATTGTTGAATAAAGTCATTATTTTTTTTACACAAAAGTATTCTCGTCGCTTCATAACATTAAGGTTGAACCACTGTAGTCACATGAACTGTTTTAAATATGTCTTTAGTAGCTTTCTGGGCATCTGAAAGTGTTAATGATCTTGCTGGCAATGGAGGCCTCACTGAGCCATCAGATTTTATCAAAAATATCTTAATTTGTGTTCTGAATGAAGGTCTTACAGGTTTGGGATGACACGAGGGTGAGTAATTAATGACAGAATTTTCATTTTTGGGTGAACTAACCTTTTAATGCATTAACTAACATGAATAACAAGTAATTAGCAGAATTTATTAATGTCCGTTAATACTAATACAATTGTTCTTTGTTTGTTCATGTGAACAAGAGTGATCTAAAACACAGCCTCTATCATCTTATTTCCATGCACAGGGATATCTCCTATAAAATAGTAAGGGGCACGCAGACTATGGATCACAATTTGCTTCGGAAGTTATCAAGCATCACCAGAGTTCAACAAAAGAAGGGAGAAAGTATTTTAAATTGTTGTTTGTTTACCCTAAACACAAACAAGTCCATGATGGTGATGAATTACAATTGTGAATACAGAAAAAAGGTGATATCTGGTCATATGATAGCATTCCCAAGGCATAAAACAAGCGCTGATGAGATTTAGAGCCCACCAAGATAAACAGTGAACTCACACTTCCTGTTTAATGTCCAGCAGCAATAGGCTCAGGCATCTCATTGTATGTTGTATTGTCAGGGTTTATGGTTTCAGGTAAATTGCCCAGATTACAACATTGACTTTGGAATTAACATGACACTAATAAATGCAGCACAGCCAATAACAGCCTTGGCAGTGCAATTATTTAAAAACACATTCAGTCAATTTCACAACTTGTGAAGACTCCGTAATTGCCCTCTCTATCTCGTTAAGCCTATAGTGCTTTTTCTTTCCATAGACTGAATATTCACAGTGTGAGCAGAGCTCTGCAGTGCCGAGACATGGCGGGGTTTAAATACTCAAGAGAGGCCAGCTGTGGTTGAGTCAGATCATTAAAAAAGGAAGAAAAAAGAGAATGGAGACCAAACACTCCTCCACAGAGCTTAATCAACCCAATCATGAGGGCAACAAAAACTTCTAGTGCGGCTTCATTTACAATTCAAGTTTGTCAGTGTTATTACAGATGAATCATAATCCGTTTGGTTTGTGTTAATTGCTGTTGTGTAAAAGTCATTGTTGAAGAAATTAGAAAATGCATTTTCAACAAACATTTTTAAAGTGGATGGCCCCTCAAATAACAATGAAAGGCATAAATCAGTCACTGAACCACAGGAGAATTAAAAAGAAATCACATGAAGCCTCAAATATTGTGACTAGTTATGATGTGTCTGTTTTGGGTTTGATTGTAGTTTTCCAGGCAAATTGGGCAAACTATTAAGGTAGTTCATCTGTTCTGCATATTTATATGGTGATTAGGGTTACCTAATCTCTACCTAATTGTATTTAAGATGCAATCACTTTGATTTTTGCACAAAAACATCCGTCTTTTGCCCCAGATCTTATTCTAATTCTATTCCTATTCTAAAGACCACAAGGACCAGACAGGTCCTCCACACAGACCCTATAACCAGCTTCGCTCCATACTGCCGTGTTGAATCCGATCTTCAAGCAAAAGGAACTGGATGAAATATTTGAATGCTATACCGTTCCACAATCTGATTTCTGACTTGTGATGCAGCTTGAATGATAATCAAACTGCGTTTGTTCACTGGCCAGAGGAGAACTTTGTCCCATGACTGAACCAGGTTTCTGAGCCTTTTCTTTAATAATTGATGATCTTTACAACTGAACTGAATCAACACTGAACTGACTTCAGCTGAACAATGACACTATTTTATTTTAGAGCTGCTGTATAGCCAAAATGAACTCCGTTTCCATCATTGAATCATTTTTCTTGTTATCACTGTAAAGCTGCTTTAAAACAATCTGTAGTGTATAAAGCGCTTTATAAATAAAGGTGACTTGACTTCTGACGAGAATAAGTTTAGCTTCCCCGGCAAATTAAAACAGAAGAGAATCAAAACTAGAGTACATAAAAGTTTATTTTAAGACTCAAAGTTGGAGTGTTTTATATTTTCAGTTATTTAAAGGTGCCCTAGAATCAAAAATTGAATTTACCTTGGCATAGTTGAATAACACGAGTTACAGTACATAGAAATGACATACAGTGAGTCTCAAACACCATTGTTTCCTCCATCTTGTGTAAATCTCATTTGTTTAAAAGACCTCCGAAAAACAGGCGAATCTCAACATAACATTATATGTGTACGCCCCCAATATTTGCATATGCCAGCTCATGTTCAAGGCATTACACAAGGGCAGCCAGTATTAACGTCTGGATCTGTGCACAGCTGAATCACCAGACTAGGTAAGCAAGCAAGAACAATAGCGAAAAATGGCACTTAAATGGCACTTTTAAACACTTTCAGTCTGTATAATGCATAAACACATCTTCATTCTTTATAAATCTCTCCAACAGTGTGTAATGTTAGCTTTAGCCACGAAGCACAGCCTCAAACTCATTCAGAATCAAATGTAAACATCCAAATAAATACAATACTCACATGATCCGACGCATGCATGCAGTATGCATGACGAACATATTGTAAAGATCCATTTGAGGATTATATTAGCTGTGTGAACTTTGTTTATGCACTGTATTATAGTTGAGAGCTCGGGGGGCAGGGAGCGCGCGTTTTAAAGGGGCTGCAGCCTGAATCAGTGCATAGTTAATTATGCCCCAAAATAGGCAGTTAAAAAAATTAATTAAAAAAAATCTATGGGGTATTTTGAGCTGAAACTTCACAGACACATTCAGGAGACACCTTAGACTTACATTACATATTGTAAAAACTGGTTTTAGGCCACCTTTAATTTGGACAAGAAAGTGAAAAACATGCACCACTGCATGGTTTTTGTCTTTATAGTTCCTATATTATATTATGTTATATTATGTTATATTATATTATATTATATTATATTATATTATATTATATTATATTATATTATATTATATTATATTATATTATATTATAAAATTGTCTGGTGCTGGTGTGTTTTAGATCACGCATGATAATATTTTAATAGTCTTTAATAAACAAAACAAAGAAACCACAGGAGAACAATAGAGTATAAACACAAAAATAACAGCATATCTCTGGAGCAGTCACAAAAGAAACATAAGGCATCAAATCACTATACATTGACAAGAACCGACCAGAGACAAAAGAAACTCAGGGATGTATATATGGTACGTTCAACAATTCGAAAGCATACAAAGCTTTATTTGCGGTAATTACGACATAATGTGAAAGCAGCAATACACAAGAGAATGTAAACTAGACACAGGTGTAAATCATAGATAACCATGGAAACAAACAGGAAACAAATCAGTAACCTAGGAGACAGATAAGCGGGAACAGAGAACAAAGGAAACAACGTGATAAAATAAAAGTCCATGAAAACAAAACATAATCCTGACAATAATATCCAATATTTCATTTCATGATAACTTAACCTCTTCACCATCTTAAAGTACAGTTTAGTAAATCTCACAACACAAGGTATTGAAGACTTTGCAGGGCATTTGTTCCATGATACACTCGGTTTGTTTCTCACAATGGAGTGATGGATGATGGAATTCTGAGGATGGATGAGACTGTAAATCTGGTGCTTGAAGCCCTTCATCCTTTCAGCTCGTAGGCCAATAGCAGCTGCCCTGCCTTGATCTTCCTTCCTTGGCATCAGTGTAACCTAGCAACTGCCAATGTTCAATATCATACAGCTCATGCCAAAGATGTCTGAATTTCACATTCATCTCCTAATTAAAAAAAAAAAATTGATATGTGTACAAATATAGTACAAATACAAGTTTTCAAAAGCAATACATACTGAAGTGTTCTTGGCTGTATGGGTGTAAGACAATAAAATACGGTATGATTCAGCTTTATACAGTACTTGAATGGCAATCAAAGCCCAACGTTATACACTGAACAAAATTATAAACGCAACACTTTTGTTTTTGCCCCCATTTTTCATGAGCTGAACGCAAAGATCTAAGCCTTTTTCTATGTAAACAAAAGGCCTATTTCTCTCAAATATTGTTCACAAATCTGTCTAAATCTGTGTTAGTGAGCACTTCTTCTTTGCCAAGATAATCCATCCACCTCACAGGTGTGGCATATCAAGATGCTGATTAGACAGCATGATTATTGCACAGGTGTGCCTTAGGCTGGCCACAATTAAAGGCCACTCTAAAATGTGCAGTTTTACTGTATTGGGGGGGTCTGAAAACCAGTCAGTATCTGGTGTGACCACCATTTGCCTCACGCAGTGCAACACATCTCCTTCATATAGAGTTGGAATGTTGGTCCACTCCTCTTCAATGGCTGTGCGAAGTTTCTGGATATTAACAGGAACTGGAACACGCTGTCGTATACGCTGATCCAGAGCATCCCAAACATGCTCAATGGGTGACATGTCCGGTGAATATGCTGGCCATGCAAGAACTGGGATGTTTTCAGCTTCCAGAAATTGTGTACAGATCCTTGCAACATGGGGCCGTGCATTATCATGCTGCAACATGAGGTGATGGTCGTGGATGAATGGCACAACAATCAGCCTCAGGATCTCGTCACGGTATCTCTGTGCATTCAAAATGCCATCAATAAAATGCACCTGTGTTCGTTGTCCATAACATTCACCTGCCCATACCATAACCCCACAGCCACCATTAGCCACTTGATCCACAATTTTGACATCAGCAAACCGCTCACCCACATGACGCCATACACGCTGTCTGCCATCTGCCCTGTACAGTCAAAACTGGGATTCATCCATGAAGAAAACACCCCTCCAAAGTGCCAGGTGCCATCGAATGTGAGCATTTGCCCACTCAAGTCGGTTACGATGACGAACTGCAGTCAGTTGAAGACCCCGATGAGGACGACGAGCATGCAGATGAGCTTCTGTGAGATGGTTCCTGACAGTTTGTGCAGAAAATTCTTTGGTTATGTAAACCGATTGTTGCAGCAGCTGTCCGGGTGGCTGGTCATAGACGATCTTGGAGGTGAAGATGCTGGATGTGGAGGTCCTGGGCTGGTGTGGTTACACATGGTCTGCGGTTGTGAGGCCGGTTGGATGTACTGCCAAATTCTCTGAAACGCCTTTGGAGATGGCTTAAGGTAGAGAAATGAACACTGAATTCACAGGCAACAGCTGGTGGACATTCCTGCAGTCAGCATGCCAACTGCATGCTCCCTCAAAACTTGCGACATCTGTGGCATTGTGCTGTGTGATAAAACTGCACATTTTAGAGTGGCCTTTTATTGTGGCCAGCCTAAGGCACACCTGTGCAATAATCATGCTGTCTAATCAGCATCTTGATATGCCACACCTGTGAGGTGGATGGATTATCTCGGCAAAGGAGAAGTGCTCACTAACACAGATTTAGACAGATTTGTGAACAATATTTGATAGAAATAGGCCTTTTGTGTACATAGAAAAAGTCTTAGATCTTTGCGGTCAGCTCATGAAAAATTGGGGCAAAAACAAAAGTGTTGCATTTATAATTTTGTTCAGTGTACATTGGGGTCCAAAAGTCTGAAAGCACTAGTGAAAATGCTACTGTTTTGCATTGTTACTATGCTATTACTTTTTCTATGGTAAATTATCACCAAATAAATAATTCGGAAATTTCATTTTTTTTTTTTTTTTTCAAAATACTAAACTCAGGTTTAAAAGGAAAAACATACGTAACACTTTATTTAACAGTCTTTGTTATATGTTATATACATTAATCCAAAATGGCGGCACGGTTGTAGTCTGGGCTACCTCATCTCATCTCTGTCCTCCTGCTCTCTTGTTTTGTCCCTATGTTCATTTTATACTAACAATGCTTAAGGTTGAGTGACTATAGCTGTGATACCTGTCCATTTATGAGGAAATCTGGAAACTCCGACTCTACTTTACTTTGTCAAAAACCGGCTCTACATTTATCTGCTACAGCTGTGACTCTCCTTCCTCAAATGCCAGCCTCGATGTAGGACTTCATTACTTCGTTCATGAGAAAGCCTGGAAATTCCGACTACTTTTTGTCTTGTTAAATAACCGGCTTTGCATTTTATATCTGCTCGCCTTCCTGGGCTGCTACATTCTGGGAGCTTCCCTGTTCAAACATCAGCCTTGAAGTAGGCCTTTGTTAATTTGATGAAAGTCAGAATCACCTTTTCCCATTTCCCATTCCATTGCCCAAACACAATTCCCATATTGTCGCATAGGTTTCATGGACAAAATGTCTAGCAGACTAGCGTAGATTGTTTTGGACTCACCATGGTTGGACTTCCAACAGTTTGTTTTGCCATGGGTGCATTGCAGGTTAAAATGGTTACTTTGTCTTTGTCTTTTAGATTTAAAGACCTGTTATATGAACGATAATGTACCAAATGCACCAAGGACGTTATTTGTCGCTTTACACATTTCGTCAAAATGTACATTGCACACATACACTCCTACACAGGAGTTTCACAAACTGTTTCAATATGGACTTAAAGTTGATTTCTCTTTAGTTTATTTGTTTTTGGTTAAAGAAAAATGTTGTTATTTTAATGTGAAGTCATTTGACTCAGTGAAATGTTTGTCTGAGGATGAAGTATTGAAACGTGTGGCAACGTCGTGTCATATTATTGATGTTACTCATGGCAGGAAATGTTTAATCAAATCCAGGTCCTGAACCTGAATGTTTGTATGTTCCTTCCGAGTTTTCAAGTCGTCCTGGTTTGAAAGTTGTTCATTTGAATGTCTGTAGTTTGATGCCTAAAATTGATTATATTTGAATATGGGCGCTGTCTACGAAGGCAGATATTATTGCTATATCAGAAACATGGTTTAAGAAGACCCTCTCAGATAATGATATTGCCATTGATGGTTACAATATATTTAGTGTAGATAGGAAGAGCAAAGGAGGGGGTGTTGTTATATATGTAAATTGTAGACTAAATGCCATTTTGATAGAGTCTATGACTGTTCCTAAGTGTTTTGAAATGCTGGCTATTGATTTAACGTTAGGAAACACCAGATCAACTGCTGCCTGTTGTTATAGACCCCCTTCAGCTAATAAGGAAGCCTTATCCATACTTTCAACTGCACTTGCAGATATTGTACATTAGAAAGAAATAATTTTGCTTGGTGTTTCGAACTGGAATTGGTTGACAGATGTATCGAAGGATTTTAAAGATTACTGTGATTCTGTAAATTTAACTCGGGTAATACATGCTCACACCCGTCCAAACGTAAAGGACTCAAAAAAGTCAACGTTAATAGATTTGATCTTAACTAATAACCAAGATAAATGCACACACATAGGTATTTTGATACGGTTGATCACACCATTTTGTTAAAATGTCTGTCTAAAATTGGGATGTCTGATAATGTTATTGAATAGTTTAAAAATTATCTGTCTAGTAGGTATCAGCATGTCACTTGTGAAGGCATTATGTCAGGGGAGAAAGAACTAAAGGTTGGAGTCCCTCAAGGTTCCATATTAGGGCCTTTGTTGTTTACAATCTACATAAATGATATTGTACAAATGTAGATGCAGCTGCACATCTCTAATGATACTATCATATACTAGATCTCCATATGAGGCATTAAAGAAATTGCAGGATGCTTTCACAGTTCTACAAAAAAATTTACTTAAATTAAAATGGGTACTTAATTCTAAAAAGACAAAATGTATGTTATTCACTCACTCCAGCAATGTACAGGATTTGCCTCAAATTATCACTCTACATGACCAGAAAATTGAAACAGTGTCATGTTATAATTACTTGGGGTTTTATTTATTAGATGAAAAGCTCATATTTAAACCCCATGTAGATAACCTGGTAAAAAAGCTGAGAGTTAAACTGTGTTTTTATTATAGAAATAAGGCTTGTTTTAATTTAAAAGTGAGAAAGGAACTTGTTGCTGCTGCCTTTTTTACCTGTTATAGACTATGGAGATATTCTGTACATGCATGCAGCAAAGTCTGTTTTATGCTCACTGGATTCTATTTACCATTCTGCTTTACGCTTTGTTACTAAAGCCGAGTATTCTACACATCATTGTAGTTCGTACAGTTTATCAGGTTGGCCTCCACTCTCAATTCGTAGACAGCATCACTGGCTTATTTTTATTTATAAGGCAATGATAGGATTGTTGCTTTCTTATTTATCAGTTTTCTCTTTGGTAGAAAACAATAGATACAATCTCAGGTCAAAAAATAGCATTCTTTTTACTATACCTGCTGTAAAATCTGAATTTGGTAAAATTGCCTTCCGTTATAAAGCCTCTTCAGCCTGGAATGCTTTGCAGAAAGGCACTATTATCCCACTTAATGATTTTAAATTATATGTCACAGAAACCTTCAACTATTAAGTGTGATTATATATAGGCTGCTGTTCTGTAACCTGTCTTGGTTATTATGTTATTGTCATATTTTGTTTGTTGTTGTATTTAACTTTTGTCCTTGTTAGGTGTTGTATGGTTTATGGGGTGCTGATACATTTTTAAGTACTGCCTTTCTTGGCCAGGGATCATTTGAAAAAGAGACTATAGTCTCGATATGACTTCTCCTGGTTAAATAAAAGAAAAAGAAAAATATACAGTAATAACTGCACATTATACATAATTACAAGCAACTAACCCTAAAACAAACCCTTCTCCTAACCCTAACACTATAGTAAATACTTTTTAATTAATATTACTCACTTAATTGCACAAGTACGCTGTAACAAGGACACCTTAAAATGAAGTGTAAAAAATATATAATATTTTCAATGCTGTCTGAGCCAATAATGTCTTTTTTAATTACATTTGTAATTATAAACCTAGTCCACCTCATGTAGCATAGGCCCTGTTTGCAGATGCATTAAAGTACATTAAAATATTGAATTTTTGTTAGCATTCTATTAAAATGTATCACCTATACCACCATCAAACACCTTGCCAAGTCTGTGAAAATGAACTGTATAGTCTCATGTGCACCAATAATCATTCAAAAGCACTGTCAACCTCACTCAGGCATTGCGTTTGTCCACCTGGGAATCTTGAGAACACCCATTGCATTTTAAGAGGGGTTAAAGAGCTTTTAATATTCATCACTGATTCAGGCTCAATTAAAAGGAAAATAATATTCAAAATATCAAATTCCATGCCACGGCATCCTTCACAGAAAATTATGTATTCACATTTAAGGCCAAAAACTAAATTTCTCTTTTCAACCTAATAATATTTGTCCTGAAAACATGAAAATGAAAAACAGTGGAATGGAAAGTCAGCAAATTGCTTTTTAAAAAAGATGCCCTTGAAAGCCTTCACTTGAAGCATAAGTTTGCTTAATGCTTTTAAAAATAAGAAACGCTGCACTTCACAGCTCTCTGCACTTGATTTTGTGCCCAGCAGTTTATTTTTTGTATTTTTTTGAATTAGTATGAAGTACTCTACTCAAAACAAAATCAATAGAGTGCAATATGATGCCGGTTCTTCTCTCTTCCTTTCTCTCTGTGCTTTACAGAGTAGAGGAGATCCTTTGAATGAAAAAGGAAAGACATGAAACATGTCTAGCTGGAATAAAGAAGAGTTTTTTAAAGGCATAGCTTTCTTTTTGTAGTGGTAATGAGGATGTGCTCTTTTAAAAGGCTTCAATATTTATGCATTCAGGGAGATTACAACCTTATGCATCAAACATATTGATGTGGCAGTTAGCGTATATATATATATATATATATATATATATATATATATATATATATATATATATATATATATATATATATATATATATATATATATATATATATATATAAAAAGGACTATATATCTTTTTAAAAAATAAATAATTAATTAAAATACATTACACCTCACAAATGCTTTAAAAATGGTTAACCTCATAACGTGCAACTGAGAGTATGAAAGGTCACTTTGGAAAACTTTTCACAAATGACCTGTAATAATTTCTTGCCCCGAATGCACATTTGTCAGGTTTCCTGCAGCACTTCAGAGACACAGGCCGAGGCTCAGCACAATCAGAGGGATTTAAAGCCATCATCGAAAAACACTCCATCCTTTTGATTCACTCTTCCACTGCCCACACATATAAACACTCACCGGCACACTTAGAAATTGCCTTTTATCTAGGGTGTTCAAGTGCATACGTGTGTATTAAATGTGGAAAGTGAGGTGGAAGCAGTCGGGCAGCTGCTGAACAGTTTAGGAAACATTAATGCTTTATGTATAGAAGTGTAGGTGGAAAAAGAACTTGCAGAGTGTTACTTCTAGAGGCGTTCTAGCTGCGGCTGTGTTTGTTTCCATCTCCTGTGCTAATTGATGGGAACCAACAGGAAGACACTATAACTATCAATGTATCTACACAAAATGCACTCACAGCTGCATCAAAAGAGCAGTGTTTGCGGTGCATCTCTGTGCCTTACACTGTTTAGGACAGTTAAATGAGCTTTTGGAGAGAACAATCCTTTCTCAGAGGCTGTAGGGGAACAACGCTTGCTCTTTATTGCTTAAAGAACTCTGTGTATCAGCTCTCTAGCACACACATCTCACTGTGTCCTGTCTAAGTAACTGTGTATATTGGAATCAGTGATACTGATCTAGATGCGTGGTGGATGCATTTTCTTTGCCAGATGAGAATGTTCAACCTGCTGACATAATATATTGAATATTATCTAGTTTTGTTCAATGACCAAATCTGACAAAAATGTCACAATGGACCATCAGGATTGCTGAAAGGATTGTTGGTGCCCTCTTAACCATAGTCCATGTTTTGTACACTTCTGAAAAAAAAAAATGCAGACTTCACACACCCAACCACAATCTCTTTGAGCTCTAAAGGCGCTACAGAGAACCGAAGCACAAGAGCAGCTTCTTCCCACAGGCCAATGGATCCAATGAATTTCTCTCATGAACAGTTAACACTGCCTCAGTGGATATCTTTTTTATCTCTTTACACATTCTTTCTCTTTATTGGCCTTGGTTAGTTAAGCTACTAATTACAGAGCCACGGGCCAAGTGTAAAGACCGTGGGCCATTTGGTTGTGTTTAACAATATAAATGATTTTAATCCATTTAACATTTCTGCGTATTTTATAGTGTTCCTGTTACACATCTTATATGTACTTACTATAATAATAACAGTAAATTATGCATGCAACTAACCCTAAACCAAACCAAATATAGTAGGTACATGATGTTAATTTAATATTACTCAGTACCTACTTATAAAATTACACTGTAACAAGGACACAAAGTGTAACCCATTTCTGATACTTGTGGAAGTAACATATGTGAGCCGTGCTGACAAAATGAGTTGGAATGCGCACGGGCTAATTTCGAGCTACAGGCAAAACAAGAGGAAGTTTTCACTAAAATGAGTTTGTTAAGCTGTCAGCTAGTGATCCCAATGCTCCAAATAGCAATTAAACATCTAAAAGTATCTTTATTTGTGTGGTTTCTGAGAGGAGTACCTTTCATTTGACCATGAAAAATGTTGTTTTTCTCTGCTCGCTTCTGGACGACTGGTGCTTCCCCTCAGCACAAGTTTGGTATCGTAAAGCGCAGCATTCCAACTTTGTGAATATTCATAGCGAAGTCTCAATGGCATGAGTCTGAACCAATAAAATGTGCACAAAGACGCCGCAATCCCGATATAGGCTACATATATCTACGCAGAATATCTGTCTTTGCGAGTATTCACTTAAAGATTATTTGTTATTTCTTAAAGGTCCCGTTCTTCGTGATCCCATGTTTCAAACTTTAGTTAGTGTGTAATGTTCTTGTTAGAGTATAAATAAAATCTGTCAAATTTTAAAGCTCAAAGTTCAATGCCAAGCGAGATATTTTATTTAACAGAAGTCGCCTACATCGAACGGCCAGTTTGGACTGCATCCCTCTACTTCCTTCTTTAATGACGTCACTAAAACAGCTTTTTGACTAACCTCCTCCCACAGGAATACACAAGAGTTGCGTTTGTAGAGTGTGTTTGTTGCCATGTCGTCGAAATGCTGTTATTTTCATCCCGCAGTCCAATCACCGGGTCTGATTCCGGCTCAAATTGATAGGGTAAAATTAAAGACATGTTTACAATAACACTGAGCGCGTGCATCTCCACGTTATGGTAAGAGGCATGACCTTTCCGGGCAAGATGCGCTAAACTGCTGTCGAATCACAACACAGGAACCGCTGGCACAATCAGAACTCGTTACGTATTTCTGAAGGAGGGACTTCATAGAACAAGGAAGTCATCAGCCCGTTTTTATGACAGTGGAAACAGCGGTATACAGATAAGTAAATTATGTGAAAAATACTGTGTTTTTTTACACGCGAAACATGAACACATGCTATATTGCACACTATAAACACAATCAAAGCTTCAAAAAAAACACGAAAAACGGGACCTTTAAGTGAATGTTTGGTTAACTGTTGGGGAAAAACCTCTGATGAGTAACATTGCATTACAGTAGGTCTTAATATAGAGGCTGTCTGTTTCATTAATGTTAATGCAAACAATTGTGGAATCATGTAAAAAAGTTTTTTCTCCTATAGATATGGGATTTGACTTGGTTTGTGCCAAATTTGGTGGTATTACCTGGATTTTTCTCAAAATTGACTTTGCTGACTATCAACTTTAAACAGGTGTAGCTCAGTCATTTTTTCCTGGATTCCAATAAATCATACATCATTTTGAAGGTTTTAATAGAGGATATGAGAATAATAACTATTTTTTTAAATTTGCTCATTGCGACTCATTTTTCCAGCACGGGCCACATATATTAACTAATTGTTAACTCAATTAAAAGATGTGGTGTCAATTAATTTGTATCATCTGATCTGACACCGCAAGAACTGGAGTAGTGTGGTAACTAATAAAGCATTGCTAGTTTGTTAAAACACAATCTCAAACATGAGTTCTGTACAGACATGGTAGTGCTTTATTAAGATTTGTAACAGTGGACAGAGTCATCTACTCCTCCACCAGTGGTGGAGGAGAAAGCTTTAACTGGAAGTTCTCGCTGTGATAAATACTTCCGGTTCCTGGAGGGGCAGGATTCGACAGACCGGCTCTCTCATTGCCATGAGAATGGGTGAGTTCTGTCAGAACGGCAAGCTGAAAAACAAAGAAGACAGAAATGAAAAGTACGGCAGGGCAAAAGTAAAAAAAAACAATTATTAATAATTAAAGTTAAAATAGTAATTAATTACTATAAAACAACAATAATGATAGTGAATAAAAGACAAATTAATAGTGTTAAAAGCTTTTTACTTTTTCAAAGTGCTTTATTCTGTTGCCCTTTAATAATATTACTTTTTTTAAACACAATTTATCTGTACACGACTGCTAAGGTTTGTTCGTTTTGTTTTTGAATTTGTTTGCAGAGTACTAGGTCAAAATCTTTAAATTCAGGGTTTATGGCCCCTATTACACCTGTCATTCAATGGATAGTTCACCCAAAAATGAAAATTGTGTCATCATTTACCCTCACGAAGTTCCAAATCTGTATGAATTTCTTTGTTCTGCTGTACACAAAGGAAGATATTTGGAAGATTGTCAGTAACCAAACAGATCTCGCTCCCCATTGACTACCATAGTATTTTTTTTCTACTATGGTAGTCAATGGGGGGCGAGATCTGTTTGTTTATTGACAATCTTAAGAATATCTTCCTTTGTGTACAGCAGAACAAAGAAATTCATACAGATTTGGAACAACATGAGGGGGAGTAAATGATGATCATTATTAGGTGAACTATCCGTTTAATGTTCCGCAGAAGAAAGAGTCATACAGGTTTGGAATGACATGAGGATGAGCAAATGCATTTTATGGGTGAAGTATCCCTTTAACGTGCATTAAATACACCACTTCATGCCAATAATTGAAGTTATGCAGTAACATGGGTCACACCACACAGTCAGATATACAGAACGGTGTAAAAAACGTAAAAGCAAACCCCCACCCCCACTCATTAGCAGTATTGGGCTGTCCAGAGTCATTCATTAATGTGTATATTCTCAGCAGGGACCTCGTTACAGCCTGAGCAATCAATGTGCATTTAACGAAACAGCATGAATCAAACAGCATAATCTATCCTTCTCTCTCCAGCTTCACTTTGAAGACCTCCTTTGCATCTTTATCTTCTCCTTCCCTCTCTGATCTCACTCATATTTCCCTTTCCTCATTCCCATCCACTCCCATTACATCATTCCCTTTTTTTCCCTGACAAACCAACTTTTCAGCATTAAATAATTTCATTTCACTCTTTTTCTGTCTTCTTTCTTCTGCCATTTATTAGCAGTCTTCAAAACAGAATACCATTATAAGCCATATTTCTATTCATCAATCACTCTTCTTTTCTTTCGTTTCCCTATCTAAACCGGACACCTGCTAAGCGAAGGCTATGGAGAGTGACAGGGATAAAAGCAAATACAGACACAGAAAGCACGTCAGCGGCTAATCATCGCCTCTGTCACCACGGTGGCTTATTACCCCCATACTGTTAGCAAACAGGCTAAACACAGAGTATGAAGTCTGGGCACATCTAATGCCAGTAACAGTCTCTCGATCATACTTTACTATGAGCAATTTTCCACTCTACTGAAAAGGCTCATACACCTCTGTGGAAGAGCCAGCATTAGATACTATGGTAACCATGTTTCATTTTTAGTTTTAACTGCAGCTATAGGATAAACTTATAGACATGCTTGTTTGTCTGATTGTTTAAGGAAGATTTAGTTGCTTCTATAAGAAAGAGACACTACAGCATATCTGTATATGTATTCATGTGTTGCACTACTGAATGTGCTAGTTTGTAATGGCATTTCAGGGTGAGTCATACAGTATACGGAGGCGCTGTATGAAAAGTTCACCTTTGTGAGAAAACTATGGTGTATGATTTTATTGCATTGGTGGAAAGCTCTCAAAGTGTTGAATATGAAAAAGGACAAACACACTGCTGTGGGCCTACTGTAAATTCCATATATGGATAAAGGTGAAAAGTGTGACAAAGCAAGAAATTTTCCAGAACAGTCATTTCACATAGATATTGAGCTGTTGATATTACTGGTGTCCGAGTATAAGGGAAATAGAAAACTTGCTAGGGGTCTGAAATAATCTTTGAAAATACTTTGTTACACAACATTTTCTAATAATTTGTGACAAACAGACAGACAGATAGGCCTGTCGATCAATAGATAGATCGACAGATAAACAGACAGTCAACTAGACAGACAGAAATAAAGTTCCATCCATCCATCCATCCATCCATCCATCCATCCATCCAACCAACCAACCAACCAACCAACCAACCGAGTTTAAGTATTCTGGTGAATTTTTAATTATGTTGTGTGGGAGATCATATTTTATAAAAAAAAATCAAGAAAATGTATTTAAAAAATAAGACTAAATGTGTTGAGCTATATAACAACAATTCGTTTTCTGTCTATAAATATATCAAAACTTGTTCCCTTGTCTATTAAAACATGTAATATTTTAAAAGCGTCTTTGGTGTTTCCATGGTTTCTACAAAATAAAACCGGAAACCGAAGGTAACACGAGTATGAGGCAATTGACAGGCGACTCCTCACACGTCCCGGAGCCTTGGTTAAAATTGCAATTTTGTCACGATTTACAAATAGTTGGAAACATTTGGGATATTGTAAGTACTCAAGTGAACAAAATAGTGGTTTTTGGATATTTTACTGCAAAAATATTACATATTGCACCTTTAACAAGTATCCTAACAAACATAGTAGGTTATGTCTTAAGAGAAAAGACAACGCATGTGTATCAGTATCAGTGTACTGGATCTTTGAATTATGTCTTAAAGGGACAGCAGTCTAATATTCCTGCTCTCTGTTTTTAGTGTTAATCAAATGACAAAGGACAAAGAAATCACTCTTGACTACCTTTTGTAATAGCTTTTGTAACTTCAATAATGTTTCATCTTTATTTAATTATTCAAAGAAGCTTATATGCAGTGTTATTTTATATGTGATTACTTTATTAAATTTCTGTACCTGAGAGCTTTTAGATACCTGAAAAACCTGTAAAGCATTGTTTATTTTATTTGTATCTTAGCTCTCATGTATTTATTTGTGCTGTTTCTTGTAGTTAGATTATTTGTTTTTATTTTCTTTATCTGTAATTGACAATTGTCCTTTTTTTTTTACTGAACATAGCACATACTGAACCGTACCAAAAACCGTGACACAAACCGAACCGTGAGTAATCTGAACCGTTCCACTGCTAATATATATCTACACACACACACCATATATACATATTATTTATATATATATATTAGGGGTGTAACGGTTCACAAAATTCACGGTTCGGTTCGATACGATACACTGGTGTCACGGTTCGGTTCGGTACGGTTCGGTACGTTTTATCACAACTATGCAGTGTTTTCAGCCACATAACATTCTTTAACGTTCATTCTTTTAAGATTTCAGACATTTATATACGCATAAGCACCATTAAAACAATATATTTAGAGTTTATAAAATGCACACTGATGTCAGACATCAGTGGAAGGAGCAATAACAATCCATTCATATACAATTTGCCGATATTTATTCATATCAGACACACATAATGGGCCTAAGTAACTATAAAGTTTACTCTGTTATTCTTCCAGTTCACCAGCCACTTACTTGCATATATTTCGGGAGAAAATGATGAATTCACCTGCTGTAAATCCGACTGACAGGACTCTGTGAACTGCAGCGCAAACTAAGATCTCACGTTATAGATCAAGATAAAGATCATTTATAAAGGCTTTTAAACGACAAAACACACTCACTTACACATATTCGAGGATCGGAATATCAGATAGTTGATAACATGGTAAGCAATTTTGTGAATATTTTAAATAAACAAGGAAAAACAAAATAATAGCGATCCATCTGTCATACAGTGTTATTGTTGCTGCTCAGCGCTAGTGACACGCAAGACGCGTCCCTATGGAAACATTAAAGGCAAACGTTCTAAAATAATGGTTGCATTAAAAAAAAAACTCACTCTGGGGGGAGATTAGAATATTTTAAACTCACGCTCGAAAGAGATAAAACAAAAACAGCTCCTTATAAAAAAATTAAAATGTTATATAGCTTACAGGGAAACCAAAGTGCACCCAAACACCAGACCTGTTGGTTATTTGGACGATCTTCTATTTCTGGTCTGTTAAACCTTTACAGTCTATGTGTTAAACACATTAGCCATTTTGCAAAGAGCCTTCAGCGCGTACTGAGTGAGCGAGCGCCTGCCTGAGTAGCCACATGTAAATCAGACGCTCCAGACGCCCCAGACGCGTTCGGTTTGAACGCAGCATAACATAAACGTATAAGTTGGTGTTTTTTCTTCTTCTGGGGTGTCAGGGGGCGTTGCCTGTTACGTCGTTTGGGTTACTGGGCTACCTTGTTGAACGCATAACATTATATTTCACAAACTTTTTTTATTTTCCAAATGTACTGTAATTAATTAGTCCAACGAACCGTTCGGTACATAATGCGTACCGCGTACCGAACCGAAAGCCTCGTACCGAACGGTTCGATACGAATACGCGTATCGTTACACCCCTAATATATATATATATATATATATATATATATATATATATATATATATATATATATATATATATATATATATATATATATATATATATATATAATTAAATGATCAAATTTAACATGGCACAATTCGATTTGCTTAGGAACAAGTAATAGATTAAAAAGCCCGTTTTATATACCCAAAATGAATTATATCTCATGTTTAACCACTATAAGATATAGTGGCAAATCCCTGAAGCCCTTTTTGTTCGTGGTACAACAAATGTAGTATTCGCAAAAATTATGGTGGATTTGCTCGGCCGCCATGACAGTTGCTTCAAGCGGAGTGATACAAACGGTGAAAAGCTAGGAGTGTTGTTATCACTAAAATATTGCAGTTATCAGCCAATCAGATTCGAGAACCAGAAAGAACTGTTATATATATATATATATATATATATATATATATATATATATATATATATATATATATATATATAAATATATATATATATATATATATATATATATATATATATATATATATATATATATATGTATTAGGGGTGACTGATATATCGCATGCGACTGTCACGCGCATTTCGTCAGTAAATCTGGTTCCCTGATTACCGCTAAATCGGCATCACCTGCTTTCAAATGGAGCGCCATTTAATAGACAGAGCCATAGATCACTGACAAGCCACGCAATATCGCGTTCATTATCGAAGGCGATTCATCTGCGATATTGCGTAGCTTGTCAGTGATCTATGGCTCTGTCTATTAAATGCCGCTCTATTTGAAAGCAGGTGATGGCGATTTAGCGGTAATCAGGGAACCGGCATTATATACACACATATACACAGTACAGTCCAAAAGTTTGGAACCACTAAGATTTTTAATGTTTTTAAAAGAAGTTTCATCTGCTCACCAAGGCTACATTTATTTAATTAAAAATACAGTAAAAACAGTAATATTGTGAAATATTATTACAATTTAAAATAACTGTTTTCTATTTGAATATATTTCATAAAGTAATTTATTCCTGTGATGGCAAAGCTGAATTTTCAGCATCATTACTCCAGTCTTCAGTGTCACATGATCCTTCAGAAATCATTCTAATATGCTGATCTGCTGCTCAAGAAACATTTAATGTGTACAATTGTACAAAATATTTGTGTACAATATTTTTTTTCAGGATTATTTGATGAATAGAAAGTTCAAAAGAACATTTTATCTGAAATCTAATCTTTTGTAACATTATAAATGTCTTTACTGCCACTTTTGATTGATTTAATGCATCCTTGCTGAATAAAAGTATTAATTTCTTTAATTTCTTTTCAAAAAAATAAAAATAAAAATTCTTACTGACCCCAAACTTTTGAACACTAGTGTATAATGCTACAGAAGCTTTGTATTTCAGATAAATGCTGTTCTTTTGAACTTTCTATTCATCAAGGAATCCTGAAAAAAAAAGTACACAACTGTTTTCAACATTGAAAATAATCATAAATGTTTCTTGAGCAGCAAATCAGCATATTAGAATGATTTCTGAAGGATCATGTGACACTGAAGACTGGAGTAAAGATGCTGAAAATTCAGCTTTGCATCACAGGAATAAATTCCTTTGTCAAATATATTTAAATAGTACACAGTTATTTTAAATTGTAATAATATTTCACAATATTACTGTTTTTTACTGTATTTTTAATTAAATAAATGTAGCCTTGGTGAGCAGACGAAACTTCTTTTAAAAACATTAAAAATCTTAGTGGTTCCAAACTTTTGGACTGTACTGTATATATATATATATATATATATATATATATATATATATATATATATATATATATATATATATATATATATATATATATATGCACACACACATAATTCTCCCTTATGTGCCCTCACTTTTACAGAAATATATGGTTGATGCTTCATTTAGGGGAGCCATAGGATGATTTTAAAAGAGAAAATGACAATAGTTCAGATAATTCATTTAAAATTGAAAACACAAATGAAGATATTTTGAATGAAACCTGAGAGATTTCTGTACCATTGAAAGTGCATTCAACCAAAACATTTAAGCTTCAAAAAGTTTTTAAAGACATTTTAAAAATAATCCATATAAATCAAGTACTTTTATCCAAGTCTTCTGCACAAACATGATTGCTTTATATGATGAACAGATTTAATTTTGGCTTCAAGCACAAAATAAAAATATACTTGTAGGTTTATTAAGGCCATGATCAGATCTTCCAGGCATGTAAAAACATTTTAAAAGGGATTAAACATTTTCAAGCATGTTTAAATAGTTAAAAGTGCCCCTATAAATAAAAAAATCACCCATATAGTCTATCAAATGCTTTTCTCCTTCCTCATTGTGTCCTTCTACCTCTCTTTAATCTGGTCCTTCTCATTCATTTATTCCAAACAATCTCCACCATTTCACTGCTTCAGCTATTTCATTACCCTTCCATCCTTTCCTCTCAACACAATCCCTTTCCTTCAGCTGTATTTCTCTCTATCGTACACTCGTCTCATCTCTCTCTCCATACATCTCTTTTTCCAGTGCCTTCATCTGTCTTCTTCGCCTTCTTCCTGGAACTGCTGCATTGAAGGGAAATGGACCGACTGGGACCTCAAAGAGAGCAATCAAAGCTCAGCCCTGACAAAGCATCAGAGAAACCCTGACAACCTCCCACACACACAGATTTCAGAGAGACTCTGAAACAAGGCACACACAAACACATGAACATTACACATCTTTCATTTACTCCTGGTCAAAATCAAATGCTCCAGTAAGCTTAATCAGCAAGTCCAGAACGTTCAGAAAGCTCTCTAAAAACCACACATACAGACATACGCTACTGCTGACATAATCACGACTGGAGTTTATTGCCAGCACCTGCCTGGCAGCTTTCTCATTAATGCTATAAAGGAACACACACGCGTTCACACGTGCCAAATTGGTATTCTCGGGTGTTGGGAGTGGCTCTTTAAAGAACATCAACACTCTATCTGCTTTCCATGTCTCATTTTAATTAATCTCTCTCTCAAATACTCACATGTTCAATCTGTTCAGCTCAGTTTTATAATCAGAATTCCATAATCTCCACACAGACAAAGGAACAACAGGAGACACTAACCACACAATGCACAAACACACACCTTGTCTGGCGCTCTGGTCTTTTTCTCTATCCACTCATCCTCTGAAACCATTTACGGTTTAATTAAAGAGCTCAGAACTGGGCTGTGCAGTTCTGCTGTGTTAATTATGGGAAGTCTGTTGGGAATGGGTATGTGTGAGTGCTGACCAAACAGTTCTAATAAAACTCTTGAGGACGCTTGTGTGAGTAACTGAGGGATTGGCACAAAAGACTGATGTGTGTTTACCTGACTCTCGGCCTCATGGGAGATGGCCAAGTCAATTCATGCCCCACCATAAAGCTCTGCAGGGAAAACATCCACTGTTCAAAGGTTTGTGGTCGGGAGAATTTTTTGTTTTGTTTTTGAAACTCTCTTAGGCTCATCAAGGCTGCATTAATTCGATCAAAAATACAGTAAAAACAGTAATTTTGTGAAATATTACTTAAATTAAAAATGACTGTTTTTGAATTTTTTTTCAATATGTAATATATTTTTGTGTATATTAAGCTCCACTAAATCATGAAATGGAAGTATTTATCATAGTATTTATCTGAAATGGAAATCTTTTGTTAATGTCTTTACTGTCACTTTTATTCAATTCAATGCATCCTTGAATAAAATGAACACTTTTTAATGACCTCAAACTTATGAATAGTTGTGTAAAGTTGTGAGTATGAGGCAGTGTGTCTGTCTTTAACAGCTGAACAACAGAAATTTAATGAATCCTAGAAATGGACCTCAGCTCTCACTTTTGTAAACAATAACACATAATGGAAACAGTCTCTGTGTGGTCTGTGTTGAATAAGTTTATCAGAAGAAGATAAAATGCAGTGCGGCTGGGTGAAAGCAGTGTTTCAATACAGGATCTGTATTCAGTGTCAGAGACCACAGCCTCTTCATATCCTGTGAGGAGATTCACTTAGAACCAATACACTGACCTGCAATTTCTGTCACTCATACACATATGTAGGTCATGGATATCAGGAAAGAGAGAAACAGTTTTTTTAATGTCCATTTTGTGTGAAAAGGTGTCACTCAGGGCTTAAACGTCAGTATTGGGTTCAAACTGAGTGACTGTTATAATTAGGGGTGTAACGGTACACGTATTTGTACCGAACCGTTTCGGTACAGGGCTTTCGGTACGGTGCACGTGTGTACCGAAGCATTACATTGCAACCAATATTCACCACCAATAACCGCAATAAGCTCTGCATTTTGTTACTTTCGATAAGAAACAAAGTGTCATCCTTCAAATTCTGTCCACGAAATCATGAAGTTTAAACAGAAAATGCCATTTTGACGTGCTTTGATGTGGGGTGACAGATCACTGTACAGGCGCCTCAGTTCAACCGGCAGCACGAGCGCGGAGCGCAAGTGAATGTGTTCATCTCTTCCTCCTTAATACTAGTTAATACAGAATACAGAATAATACAGAATAAACATGAAAGAACATCTGAAGGTATGTTGCAAGATTCAGTACAACTTACTGAAACGGTCATATCTCATGTAATCGCTCATTCAGTGTTTCAACGGTGAAAAGACATCAATGAAAGCTTCCGTATTCAACAATATGTCATGATGCATTTACCTCAGAAAAGCCATTCAGTGTTCACAGCTTGTTAGTTCGCTAGAGAAATGAACTCTTTCGCTTAATATATGCACTGTATTAGCCAATATATTCATTATTTTACTTAACCTTTTAGTGATATCCTGATTAGGCTATTTAATGTATGTTTAAATAAATCTGATGTTAAAATAACAGCCACTGTGTAGAAATGATTATATTTCAACAACGAATTGGAGTAAAAACATTTAGAAGTTAATGCAAAAACTGCCTTAGGTGCAGCTTACAGGTTTGCATACAATTTGTTATTTGAGTGTTGATTATTTTATCTAAAAATAAAAAGCAATTGAATTTAGGCTAATAGTTTGGGCTTCTTTCAAGTTAGGGCTCCCTACATAGTTTATAGCATTAGCAGAGATCATTTTTTTTATCCTTAAGAAACTTTTAGTTTTAATTTAATTTAATATATTTAAAGACAAAAACACAATTTGTTCAGTAAACCTCTGTTTAATAATAAAAAAAAGCAATTTTATGTTTAGTTTTCTCTCCACCTGCTGTACCGAAAACTGTACCGAACCGTGACTTCAAAACCGAGGTACGTACCGAACCGTGAGTTTTGTGTACCGTTACACCCCTAGTTATAATACATTATAACTTTGCTTTTGGCCTTTTTTTGACTAGACAAGGATAATGGAGAAAGAACAGGAAGTGATGTGAAGAAGAGGGGGAAACGAGATTGTGTGATGACACTAACAGACTCAAACTCATGTCACCCACATTAGCACCACTCAGCATAAAATGCAAACTTAGAAAGGGCTTCAGCATATTTAATATACTGTTTTTTTTTTTTTTTTTTTGTACAACCCAAATATTTTGTTGACTGCTGGGAAGTACTGGGAATGTATAAATGTCTGGGAAATACAGACATTTATACTGATCATCTAATAAAAAGTTATTTGCAGAAAGAGTACTAAGTAAGTGATAATGTACATCAGCCACTAATCATCGAAATGCTATCAATCAGAATCAAGTACTCTAAAGAGAAATGCACTAAAATGGATGAGAAGATGATGGCCTATTTTTCAGATATTTTAGGATGGAGTGAGATGGGAGTCAGAAGGTACTTGAGGAACATGGGGACAGTGAGGAGAGTCAAGCAGGTCAAATGTACTGTACTAAAAGTCACATATTTAAAGACAAATGTATGGATTTTAATTACCAGAACTACAAGTGTCAAAGACAGTGAGGCAAACAGCTCAGTAGTGAGCTACAGTACCAGACATTCAAATAGAAAAAAAAAAACAATAAATTTAATCTTAAAGATAAAAGGGTTGTGTTATGAAAGATGTCAAAATGTTCCTCAGTGTTTTGAGGAGGGAGGCCTGAGGATCTAAAGTGGTCAGTTATTTGGGTTATTCCAAATGTGGCTCTTCAAACACTTATTTTTCTTTATCCTCTATTTTTCTATCTCACTTATTTCACTTCTCCTTTCAGCTTTGATTAAATTCTGAGTCTGTGATGGCTGGAGTTTGTTTATACTTTCCAGTCTTTGTTTAGAGTTAAGTTTAAGATAAATGATTTTTTTTCCCAAATGAGGATGTCCCCAAAATAAGGATTAATGTAGGTAAACACACATTTAGTTGTACTCAGTTTCAAGACAATTAACTAACCTGGGCAATAATGAAATGGTTTATTGAAAGTGTAAAATTATAAAAATATTCCGCAAAATCATATGAACATATGAATAATCAAATTTGGGACTATTTAGACATATTCTAACATTGATAACTCCCTCCAATTATTGATACAAAGCTGTAAAATGGTCTTACAATAACTGTTTTTAAAAAACACTCTGGTTGACACGCTAACAATAGGCAGAGCAAGTGTGTAGCTACTATACTTCATATTCAGTAATATTATTGTTTTGACTGCACTGAACAAAACTTGAACTGAATTGAGCTGGTCGATGACAGCACTGTTTTCTGCAGAGGTGCTTTATAGCTGATTCAACTTTGTTTTATAATTGATGAACTGAATTGAATAAAAGCTGTAAAGTGGTCTTATTCCAAAATCTATGATGTGTATTTAAACAAAAATGACAGGTAATACAGCAGAAGAAGGACAGATATAATAACATATATAACGTAATCCTATTAAATTCCTTGACACACACAGAAATGGCATAGACCGATGGTTCTGATAACTAATGGTCTCTCTGTCTCTCTATCTCTCTTTCAGGATGTTTATCTACTTTGACTCCAAGGCTGAGGACAGATGTTAAGATTGAGAGTGTGTTAGGGTGATACTGGATTACCGCAGTGACTTCCTAGTTGTTCAGAGGATTAGGGTCAAAGATTCCCCACAGTGCAACTGCAACATCACATGATCAAACTAATGGATTGGTTGGGGCTGATTGGTATATGATATGATATTTAACGAGACAAGAGCATCAACAGGAACAGTAGTCTTCAGTAGGCCACAATGGTTCCCTTGATAGGTACAGATAAAGATCTGACTGCTCTTACATGTGCAAAATGCAAAAGGTCACATTATCTGAATTTTTAAAACATTGATGTAAGGGTTTTGCAATATATATATAAGCCAAGCCTCTGTTGCTAATTCTAAAACATAATTCCAGAACTAGTAATGGAGGCTTGAGCCTTGATAACAGAATAATACCGCTGATACAGTTATTAATGCACTTACTATATTTATTTTCTTGGTTGTGTCATTGTGGGTTTTGTTTCTTTTGCTTTTATAGGCTGTAAAGACCTTTTGAAATAACTGAAAACATTTGGCGAAATATGGAACTGTAATGTGGTCAAGACCTGCTAGAAAATAATTGCACACCTTAGAACGTTGATTAACCAATCAGATTCGAGCATTCAATAGCCCTGTAGTATTTCAAAACACTGCTTCGAAGCTTTACGAATCTTTTGTTTCAAATCAGTTGATCGGAGCGCATATCAAACTGCTAAAATCATGTGACTTTGGCGCTCCAAACCACTGATTTGAAACAAAAGATTTGTAAAGCTTTGAAGAAGTGTTTTGAAATCAGCCATCACTAGATATTGTTGAAAAGTCATGTTTTTTTGTTTTTTTTTAGCACACAAAAAGTATTCTCATTGCTTTATAATATTAAGGTAGAACCACTGTACTCGCATGAACTGTTTTAGATATGTTTTGACGTTTATGGACCTTGAGAGGTTCGGTGACGTTCGGTGACATTGCTGGCAATGCAGGCCTCACTGAGCCATCGGATTTTATCAAAAATATCTTAATTTGTGTTTTGAAGACGAATGAAGGTCTTACAGGTGTAGAACGTCATGAGAGTGAGTAATAAATTACATAATTTTTATTTTTGGGTGAACTAACCCTTTAACGACCTAATCCATCAAAGTCAAATAAATGTATATTTACAGAGTTACCTGAAAATGGATAGCAAAAACGTATTTATATAATTAAATGTGTCACAATCCATGTCAGACCTCCTCCAAATGCAGTTTCAGTGATCCAATCACAATAAAATCATAATGTGTCTAGAGTACATTTATGGCTGACTTTTAATGCGGTCAAGTGTTATCTGATCAAAGTAAACAAATATTGATACCGGGCGTAAATGGGGGGCAATGTGGTCCCTCTTAATCAAGGGCACATTTAAATAAAATGCTATATGACACTAAGGCAACTTGGATTTAGCCAGCGGCACTTAGTCAACATAAGCCTTCATTTGATTCTGTTGAGTGTATGTGGGTGTGTACATGTGGGTGAGATATATTTGAGTGCATCTGTGTATGTGATGGATAGAGAGCTATGAGTGGAAATAAAGGCATGAACAGGGTTCAATACTACAGCTCTCTAATCTGGAAAAAGTATACATAAATACAAAGCTAAGAGGGAGGAGAATGGTCTTCCAACCACCCATACACACACATACATGAGTATACTGTATGTGCACAGCTGCCTTTAACACTGAGAAGCTCAAATGAAACACTTACATGAAGTCATTCAGATTTTCTGTCTGATAAGTGCTGACCCTTCAACAGTAAGACTCAATGACTCCAGTAAGTACACAAAGGCAACACATACATACACAAACATTGTATTGCGTAACACTCTGCTGTTATGCAATAATCTTGTAAGACACTGACACATGTATTCTCAAATGAAGACCAAGACTACACTAAAAATCTCTGAAATCTGCAACATAGATTTCAAGAGTTTACACATCCCTTAGAGAATCTGTAAGATAGTCAGCATTTTTATAAAATAAGATCATGAAAACTGGATCTTGCTTCATTTATTTATTTATTATTTATTTGTTTATGGAGTACTTGATTTCATTCAACAGGATAAATATATTAAATATAAATAAAATGATGAAAATAATTTGTCTTGGTTCTTAGTATACTGCCTCATTGAGTATAAATGACTGCTTGCAGCCTTTTGTAATAGAGTCCTTCAATTGTCCTCAAGCTGGATCTCAACATCACTGAGCAACTGTGGGGAGTAACTTGAAAGCATGCAAGAACTTAAAGTACCTGGGGACTTTTTTCAAGACCAGTGGGCAACTTCGATGCTCAGGACAAACCAGGGACTTATGCACTACTATCACAAAAGGTTGCAATCAGTCATTGATGCTCGAGGTGGCAACACTAGATAATAACCAAAGGTGTATGCATTTAAAAGGACATTGTGTATAAATAAAGATATATTGCTTTGTGGGATATACTACCATTTTAAAAGTTTGGTGACAGTAACATGTCTTTTTGAAAGAATTTAATATTTTTGTTTTGCAAGGATGCATTAAATAGATCAAAAGTGACGTTAAAGGGTTAGCTCACCCAAAAATGAAAATTATGTCATTAATTACTCACCCTCATGTCGTTCCACACCCGTAAGACCTTTGTTCATCTTCAGAACACAAATTAAGATTTAATAATAATTTTTGATGAAATCTGATGACTCACTGAGGGCCCTATTGCCAGCAAGATATACAACCTTAATATTATAAAGTAACGAGAATACTTTTTGTGTGCCAAAAACCCCGAAATAACGACTTTTTAACAATAAATAGTAATGGCTGATTTCAAAACACTGTTTCATGAAGCTTCGAAGCTTAACAAATCTTTTGTTTTGAATCAGTGGTTCGGAGCGGCAAAGTCACGTGATTTCAGTAAATGAGGCTTCATTATGTCATAAGTGTTTCGCAATTTCAATAGTTCACATGACTTTGGCAGTTTGATACGTGCTCCGAATCACTGATCTGAAAAGATTCGTAAAGCTGAGAAGCTTCATTGAGCAGTGTTTTGAAATCGGCCATTACTAGATATTGTTGAAAAGTCATTATTTTGTTTTTTTGGTGCACAAAATGTATTCTCGTCGCTTTATAATATTAAGGTTGAACCACTGTAGTCACAATAACTGTTTTAAATATGCTTTTAGTACCTTTTTGGACATCTGAAAGTGTTAATTATCTTGCTGGCAAAGGAGGCCTTACTGAGCCATCAAAATTTCATCAAAAATATCTTAATTTGTGTTCTGTGGATGAACGAAGTCTTACGGGTGTGGAACGGCATGAGGTTGAGTAATAAACGACGTAATTTTAATTTCTGGGTGAACTAACCCTTTAAAGACTTTTATTATGTTACACAAAATTTCTATTTCAAATAAATGTTTTTTTTTTTTTTTTTTTTTTTTAAACTTCCTATTCATCAAAGAATCCTTTAAAAAAAGGGTTTCAGAAAATTGTATGCAGCATAACTACTTTCAATATTGATAATACAAAAAAATCAGCATATCAGAATGATTTCTGAAGGATCATGTGACACTGAAGTCTGGAGTAATGATGCTAACAATTACCATCATTAGAGTGCATTATAAGTGCATTTTAAAATATATAAAAATAGAAAATTATTTTAAATTGGAAGAACATTTCACAATATTACAGTTTTTACTGTATTTTTAATCAATTAAATGCAGCCTTGAGTATAAGAGACGTCTTTTTAAGAAAATTTTTAAAAAATCTAACAGACTTTTGAATGGTAGTGCATGTGTGTCAAATAGCTTCATCAAGACTAAAAATATTTCATGACTACTAAAATGCTATAAAAAAGACAGATTCTGCAAGTGGTATATACACATTTGAGCACAACTGTATATAAAGAGCGAGAATGGAAAGAAAAGATGCATTTGAGGTAAGTCATACCCTAGATGGTCCTCTGTAGAGAGTACGGAACTGATCCCAGGCCTGTGTCTGTTGGGCATCCAGAGTGGCTTCAGTCAACATCTGCAGAGAGAAAAACACACCAGGCCAACAGATCAACGCACTCACAGAACCATAACAGCCCTGACACAAGTCACATCCTCCAGCTGAACCACTTTAGAATGGTCACAGATAATCCTAAAAGCAATTAAGAATAACATTTTGCTTAAAATACATCAGCAACAAATATAAAAACATCAGAATGTCAATATGAAATATGAAGGGGCAAACCCTGCTGCCAGATATGGACTTGATAAATAGCAAACTGCACAACTTCTAAATAAACCATTCAAGAATTAGAGGAGGAG
Organism: Megalobrama amblycephala; assembly: GCF_018812025.1. Taxonomy (NCBI): domain Eukaryota; kingdom Metazoa; phylum Chordata; class Actinopteri; order Cypriniformes; family Xenocyprididae; genus Megalobrama; species Megalobrama amblycephala. The sequence continues at coordinate 32,575,206 of NC_063050.1, read as the reverse complement.
TGCTAATCGCATCAAATGTGACATTTTCATACACAAGCCTAAGATGTGGGGAAGACAAGTGATTAAAGCCTGATGGATGTGACATTTAAAAAAAATGACATCAAAAGATAGCAATATCAAGCAGGAAGAAAAAATGTAGTGAATACTTTGACGCTGAGTTTGCTCGCCAATTAATTGTTTATGTGGTCAAATACTGTAAGAATTTACATGGGAAATATACAGTATCTCACAGAAGTGAGTACACTTCACATTTTTGTAAATATTTTATATCTTTTCATGTGACAACACTGAAGAAATTACGCTTTGCTACAATGTAAAGTAGTGAGTGTACAGCTTGTATAACAGTGTAAATTTGCTGTCCCCTCAAAATAACTCAACACACAGCCAATAATGTCTAAATCGCAGGCCACAATCAGCCTGTCAGTGCTCAGACCATACGCCGCACAATGCATCAAATTGGTCTGCATGGCTGTCATCCCAGAAGGAAGCCTCTTCTAAAGATGATGCACAAGAAAGCCCGCAAACAGTTTGCTGAAGACAAGCAGACTAAGGACATGGATTACTGGAACCATATCCTGTGGTTTGATGAGACCAAGATAAACTTATTTGGTTCAGATGGTGTCAAGCGTGTGTGGCGACAACCAGGTGAGGAGTACAAAGACAAGTGTGTCTTGCCTACAGTCAAGCATGGTGGTGGGAGTGTCATGATCTGGAGCTGCATGTGTGTTGTCGGCACTGGGGAGCTACAGTTCATTGAGGGAACCATGAATGAGCAGAGCATGATCCCATCCCTTCGGAGACTGGGCCGCAGGGCATTATTCCAACATGATAACGACCCCAAACACATCTCCAAGATGACCACTGCCTTGCTAAAGAAGCTGAGGGTAAAGGTTATGGACTGGCCAAGCATGTCTCCAGACCTTAACCCTATTGAGCATCTGTGGGGCATCCTCAAATGGAAGGTGGAGGAGCGCAAGGTCTCTAACATCCACCAGCTCCATGATGTCATCATGGAGGAGTGGAAGAGGACTCCAGAGGCAACCTGTGAAGCTCTGGTGAACTCCATGCCCAAGAGGGTTAAGATAGTGCTGGAAAATAATGGTGGCCACACATAATATTGGGCCCAATTTGGACATTTTCACTTAGGGGTTTACTCACTTTTGTGGTCAGCGGTTTAAACATTAATGGCTGTGTGTTGAGTTATTTTGAGGGGACAGCAAATTTACACTGTTATACAAGCTGTACACTCACTACTTTACATTGTAGCAAAGTGTAATTTCTTCAGTGTTGTCACATGAAAAGATATAATAAAATATTTACAAAAATGTGAGGGGTGTACTCACTTCTGTGAGATACTGTACATGATTTAATCTATAGTAATCCATATTTAATCTTAATTGGACCATATTTAGAGCAGTAATCTGTGGTTAAGATGCTAAAATGACAGACAGGCACATCTTACATAGTGACACATTTAAAGACACATTCCAGTGTCCTTCACACTAATCAAAATCATTTCATCACTTGGTTTGGCTGAAATCAGCCTCCAGTGATCCAAAACCTCTCAGTCTCTGTCATCCTTCAATAACTTCTCTAGTCCCAAAGACATGAAGGCAAGCATACACCCTAAAGATATGCCAAACTCCACCCAGAAAAGAGTGTTTTCAACAGAATGTTGAAAAAAAAAAAAAAAAAAAAAAAAAAAAAAAAAATCAAGTATCCTCACTTTACCTCACTGGCCTCTATATATAATCAGAGTCTGTTTTGAGTGGCACAAAGGACAAATACTACTGTCACTGCAGAAGAATAAATGCAATTATTGTGCCCACCCTTCAGCAGAAAGGAGATGAACATTGTCACGCTGTTTCAGCTGTCTCCGTACACGGGGCGCTGAGCTGGAGGACGTCGATTTTGCATGACAGTGTTGTGGAAAGGTAGGATAATTTGGTGGAGCGTTCATTAAATCCGTTATTTACGCAAGACTTATTTAAATAAACCAATTACACAGTTTTTGATGGGCCAATGGCTTTCTTTGCTTAGAAAAGAAAAAGAAAAAAAGTAAAAAGGCCACTTTTCTGTGCCTTGAGACATCAGGAGGAGCCAAGACTAGACAAGGTGTTGAAATCATTTAAAGAATGTCTAACCTACTTCTAAAAGATCTGTTTTTTTTCTTCTCATGACACTTAGGCTCAACATCTTCTAGACCTGAAGTAGCATGTACTTTGTTGAGATTAAACAGTCTCTTGTAGCAAAGGAAGAGACTTAAAACAGCATCAGAAAAAAAAAAAAAAAAAAAAAAAAAACAGTAAGAGTACATTAACAGAGAGTTGAGACCCTCAGCATCATCAATGTTTCCATCAATGCAAACAAACACATCTGCTTTTCATTTACAGGTACCAACAACATGCAACAAGAGTAAGAAAACACTGCATTTAAGGGTCAAGTAAGCTTTAAAAAAAAGTTTTCTTTCTTGGCTATACTAAACTTCAATCGTGACAACTCTCAGAATGTATTTAACCTGCATTTATTAATAAGCATGGAATGTACTGGTCTTGGCAGACTTGATTTGCTACATTGCTGCTGGATGAGTGAGGATGTATCTAAAAATGCACATGAAAACAGTGAATTGAATTCAGGCTGGTGCAAGGAACATAGGGAGAACCTCCAAGCAGATCTAGGTAGGTGGTACTGGGGAAGGTGGAGGGCTAGCGAAATCCTATGGCGAACTGCAATGAACTGATCCGATTTGAAGTCAGGAATAAATAGGTTACGTAGATAGAACAAATAGAATGATTGGGCGACCAACTGGCTTTAAGTGAACCAATCAGCTGTTCAGAAGAGTTTCATGAGTTTCAACTATATATTTGATTGGGGTGATCAATTTTACTCATTAATTTAGCAACATAGGCTTATTGGAAAAATGTGTCTACCTACATTTTTGAAAAACTTCAAAAATACTATACATACATACAATTCACTGCAGTTTCCAGTTGAAAAGATCACTGGCAGTAAAACACAAACAACTTTTATTCCTTTTCACACAAAATTTGATTACAGGGCAGGTTATTAGTTAATAAAGACTTATTTTTGTGCAGTTCCTTGCACAATACTATAATAGAACCTTAAAACATACTTGATACATACTCAATAAAAGAGCTCGAAGAGAAGACTTGTAGAGCAAGCAATGGCATGACTGCTTGTAGGTATGTTGTATAGGTGGTTTGTTATTTTTAAATGTGATAGTGCATTAACCTTTTAGCACCAATCACTGGACCTTTAATTTCTGAACTGATGCAATGCATACAACAACCAATGTAAAAAAAAAATGTTGCCAGCTGTTTTTGAGAAAATTGAATAAGCCTTTAGTGCCACTCGCTATACAATTTCACTTTGAAAATCTGTGAATAGCTCAAAAAGCAACATAATGCAGTTTTGCAGAAATGTTGCCACAGGGATGTTTCCCTTTCGAAAGGGAACTTCAACTCTGCGCTGATTGTGCTATGGGGAACGTCACTCTTGACTCGTGTTCGAAATGCCAAAAATCACAACACTCCAATCCTATTGGCCGGCGACAGCCTATGACGTCAAACGGCGCGAACCGTGACGTATAAAGGGAGCGCCTGAGGAAGCAGTCAACATCCTTTGTCTTTTCGGGACTACATCAAGTGTCAAACCCAGGGGACACGGATGAACACATTCTGCTGAACGTTTGCAGACAAAAAATAAGTAATTTCCTACCGGAGTTTGTGAAACAATGGCACGAACAAAACAGTCCCGAAAAGACAAAAGGATGTTGACTGCTTCCTCAGGCGCTCCCTTTATACGTCACGGTTCGCGCCGTTTGACGTCATAGGCTGTCGCCGGCCAATAGGATTGGAGTGTTGTGATTTTTTGCATTTCGAACACGAGTCACGAGTGATGTTCCCCATAGCGCAATCAGCGCAGAGTCTCGTTCTCTGTTCTCAGGGAACCATGGTTACATGCGTAACCTGAGACGTTTTCCAAAGAACCTGGGTTGTAATTTAGTTTGATTTTAAGAAAAAATATGCAATTAAAAATGAAAACGAAATCATGCCAAGAACCTTACATGAAGATTTTTTTCATAATAGTGAAAAAAAAATGTATGAGATGGTGAAAATGCATGATATCATATGAAAAGCTACTCTTTTTCCTATTACAATAATGGTTAAGCTTTAGGGTTAGGTTTAGGTTTCGGTTGTACATTTTTGTAGGACCCAACTCATATGATTTTGCCATCATGTACAAATTATAATGACTTTTCATGAGACCGGGTTGGAATTCAAAAGCAGTATCAAGGAATACAACAAACTGGAACTGAATACAGGGAATGAGACATGTTATTCAAAATCCGGCTACTTTTTGGCTTTAGACAAAGTCTTACAAAAGTACTGCTAATGACCTAACAAAAAAATTTAAAAAAAGGGCAGAGTCTGCCTTGGACAGATTGACAAACCAGGCTGAAAGCATTGCTGAGGCCTGCTTTTTATAATGAAAGGCTTACTGTAGGTTCAATAATACAGATATAAAACAAAGAATATGGTGACTTCTAAAAGGCACTGTTTTGTCTGTCACAAAATATCTTCGAATTATCTTTATTTGGGGACATTTCTCTGTAAATAAATTGATTAAAAAAATTAATTCATCTGCATATCATGTAACTCATTTGATTACTTTTTTTGTATCTAAATATATATTTTTATGTATGAAATTTACGAGGTATGAGTAAAGTCTTGCATTTAAATGTGTCGCTCTGCATTTAAAAAGCAGTTTCTGCTGCAGTAGGACTGCATTCAAAGATGAAAAGAAGAAAAAAAAAAAAATGCAGTTAGTGTGTGTCATACTGTCAGCCTTGTTATCATTAGCATGCAGGAGTTCTGAAGCATTACATGTTAATTAACGCGAAAGTCTCCACAGGTATAATTCTGTATGTTAGCAGGTTCCTGAAACCTTAGAAGTGAAGAAAAGTGTTGAATTTCGCCTGTTACAGATAACAGAGTGCTTAGTGATGCTAATGGCTGAGGGTTTATTGGAGAAGTGAGAGCACGAAAGGGTGCTGGAGAAGAGGAATAGGTCAAAAGGTTCATGTCACTTCCTGTCTTGTCTTTAAGGCTCACTGTCACATTGCATAAAACGCCAAGTCACTTGACCGACAAGCAATGAATGCTCAATGGAAAGAGAGAGAGAGAGAGAGAGAGAGAGAGCGAGAGAGAGAAAGAAAGAAATGAGAGATGGAAAAGTGGATGAGAGAGACAGAAATAAAGAGACAGACAGACAGCTGGGCAGGACTTCAGTTTCATCTCTCCATTCCCGCCAGTAAACAAAAGCATGAAAGAAGGGAGCGAGTGTAATGCAATCATAAGCAAGCTAATTTGCTTTGAACCAGCAGGGAAAAAGCCATTTACGTTTCATGGATGAATGAACACACAAAAGGCAGAGTGGAAGAGAGCTATAATTCTCCATCTAGCTGAAGTAGAGGAAAGGTGAACCTCTAAAAGTGCTGAATTTTGTCAGTTATAGAAAAAAGAAAATGCAACAACACGAGTTTATTGTAAACGTGTAATACCTCTTAATAACGTGTAATAACTCTTTCCCCACCACTGACAGAATTTTCTGTCATTTATGACACAACGCTTCACTCCCATTAATAGAATTTTCAGACAATTCATTTTCACTGTTTTATAGTAGGGGGCGCTATTATGCATCTTCTGAAATAGGTAAATAATCTCTGGATCCAAATACAAGTGAAGAAGCTGAAACCAGCTTACGTAAGCTAACGCAATCATCAAACATTAAACAGCATATAAATCAAAAACTGCCAAGCGTTACCAAATGAAATGTTCAACCCACAAAGAGGTAACGACTGTGTAAACTTTAGGGGTTTTAATGGACTCAATCTTCTCCATCTATCTTCTTATCATTGTTCTGAATCTGATCCAGGCGTAGTCTTTGACAAAAACATGATTTTTACAGCTTTTTGCTTTTATGGTGTGTATTTTATGAAACTTACCCACATTCAAGTGTTGATAAAAAAAAAAAACAATGCATGAAACTCAAATAAAAGGTTTTATTTTTTTGTTGTTTTTTTGTTTAAAAGCAGAGGCTCTGTTCTTTCTTTTGATATGTTCTATGTTCAGATATTCATACAACAAAATACTCTGGAGGGCCATGAATGTTTTGTGAAAATGGTCAAAAATGCTGGTGCTGGCTGGCAACTTTTCGTTCTTTTTTTTTTTTTAATGCTGATAGGGAAAGAGTTAAAAACTATATCTAAAATCTAAATACAGTTAAACTGTAATTAAGTTTGTGGCTAAATGAGCCGACAATACAAATATAAAACATTTAACACAGCACATTTAATTCACCTCACATACAATTTAATCATCTTTAATCAAATGTAGTCTAATTGTAGAATGTAATTCCACTCATTTACCTTTCTCCCATGAGCCTCTGCCACATTCCCACGATGAGCAGATGTCACTTTGGTCTGAAACACATGAGATAACAGTTGAAATATGGATGACAGAATATGACAAAAGTAGTGTAGAGATACAGACAGATACATATGCTCAAATACAGATTTGTTGTAATAACTACCCCCACTACCTTCATTTTGTCATAAAAAGGTGAAATAATCATTTCATGAGGGTCTGCAAGGGTCTTATCTATGATATCATTTGTTGTTTTATGCTTTTATTTTTTTTTCTCCATGTGTCTGCATGTTGGTCGCCCCATATGATTTTGATTTTCCAAACAAACATTTTTCAAATATTAACCAACAGTAAAGCAGCTTTTCTAAAAAACCATTGCAAATCCTTTTGTTCTTCAAGTTAGTAGCACAAGTTTTTGAAGTACGTCAGAAATAGAACAGGGCATCAGTTGGGGCTGTCAGGAATTTGTTGCGCTGGGCTGCATCCAGTGTAGACAGCATCACTGATTATAATGGATTCTATATGCTTTATAAGGTCTTTGCACACTGAGTCCGAAATTTTCGCATGCGTTTTTTCGTATTCGCAATCCTAAAAATTCGTCACGCACAGAGACCTTGCACACTGAGTCCAATGCGTATTAATGAATGCGTTGCGAAAAAAAAAAAAAAAAAAAAAAAAAAAAAAAAAAAAAAAAAGCAAAACAATACTAAATTAAGTCTTCAAGCAGTGAGCACGATTAGTTGTCTCCTCTCTTCTTAAAAAGAGAAAAAGAAAGAGGAAATATTGGGTACATTCAATCCCGAGACTGCATAGAGAGAACGGAGAATTCGCCTCATCAAGGAGCTGCGGGATTAGCTGAGCGTTTCAAAGTTTACTTCAGGATGTCAGTGGCTCTGTTTGATGCTTTACTACTGGCACTTCTGTCTTTATATTCGGTCTCTTTGTATTCCTCATGTTGTTTGTCATTCAGTGCTGCTGTTTTGTGCTGTAGACGACGTGGATCAACTTGTCAGATGGTATTCTGGATTTTTGCGTTCGTGTACGGTGGCTCTGAATTGTCAAAACGTCACTCAAAATGCGTGCCACGGATGCGAAAAACGCAGAAAATCGAACCTGATCCGAATATTTTTTGACGGACGAAAGTTTCGGAGGCAGTGTGCAAACGCGATTGACATAACGTGAGATCGAATTTATTTTTTAACGTGCGAAAGTTTCGCATGCGAATTTCGGACTCAGTGTGCAATGACCTTTAGACATGTTGCGCCAAACGTGAAATAAATTGCAAGAAATAAAACAGAAGATTATGCCAAGATAAACTATTTAATAATGTCTTCTTTTCAAGAATTTTATTCTGAAATTGTTTACATTCTTCTGATATTATTAATTAATATATAAATTAATTAATAATACTAATTTTAATCATAGAAGAGGTGCATTCAGTCATTGCATGTCTGAATTGCATTTTTAATGTATTACTGAATCTATTATTATTATTATTATTATTATCATATCATATAATTGACCAAGTAATCCTGCGCTTTTAACTTACACTAACATTTCTGTTTTCATTTAAGTTACAGAAATATACCAGTCTTTTGTTGAGGTGCAGTGAAGAATAAATCAACATGTGTCCAGGGTCCAGAGTTGGCTTGTTTTTGCAGTTGTGCTAATACTCTAATCACACCAGTTGGGCATGATTTTTTTTACTTCCAAAAGAATCACCGTGGCAACACCTCTGTGATTAGGGATACTAGCATAGCTCTCTTTTGTGCCTGCAGCCGTCAGCCTCCTGTGGTTACGACTAATACAGGTGCATGCTGAGAAACCCATTTTCATACCATTTACATACACCACAGCAACATAAGAGAGATCCAATTAGCGTGGAATATACATACACCCTGTATGCATATAAAAGTACTTAAAAATCCTATCACCTTGGATGTGAACTCGCTGTAGTCCTAAAGAGTGTATGACAGAAAGATACAACGATGAATTGAAACATGATTGAACTGAATGAAAAGACCATTCTCCAAACTTAAAGAAAGGTTGTTCTATGCTGACATTATTATAATGGGCTCATGATAGATTGAGAGATACAGTACACTGAGAGATAAAAAAAAAGACATGAACAAACAGTTCAAATGAACAAACAGATCAAATGGAGTGTTGAAGAAATAGTTCACCCAAAACAATCAGAGTAATTACTTACTCACCAACATGTTGTTTCAAACTCATATTTCTTTATCAGCTCGTAGATAAAAAAAAAAAAAAAACATCCAAAATAAAATGTTGTGCTTTGGAGAAGATTTTCACTAAATAACTCTACTGTCTCTTATGCACACAAAGCTCTCGTACGGCTTAAGATCATATGGATTCAGACAAAATTTGTATGGACTACTTTCTTTTACCTTAATGGTGTTTTTTTTGGTTGGGGGGGGCTTGACTGATGTGGGCTGTATGAACTTGTATACAGTATGATGGTTCTTTAACCCCTTAACGGTCACTCCCATTTTTGGGGAACAGACCCCAACTTAAATAGTTTTAAATCTTGAATACTTTTGAGCATAGACTTATGTGATTATCTTAGAAGTGAAAAAAAAAAAAAAAAAAAGTTATTAAAGTTTTAGTTTAAGAAAATGTAAAATGTAAAAATATGATATCTTATAATTTATATAAAATATATATTTTACAAAACTGTTTTACTCTAAAACTGCAAGAAAATCAAAGCTAAAATCTAAAATCCAATCAAGTTGTGTTTAAAATTTTAGGTTGATATCTAAAAATTGAGCTTTCTGTAAGATTTTGTTCGAGGGATATGATAGTTAAGGGGTTACAAATTCATTTATTGTTTTCTATAGAAAGGAGTTGGCATTGGAAGGACATGAGGGTGAGTGAAATGCAATTGAATCATAATTGGGTGAAGACTGATTGGGAAACGTGACTGTCTGACTGACCTGTGCCAGAGAAGCAGAGCGTGTTCGGGAGTTCTCTGCGCTGGGTCTGTCCGCTGGCCGCGAGCCCTGGTTGGACGTGCATTTGTAGCAGCTCCATGAGTACTGCCTCTCGTTCAAAACACCTGCCTCTTTACGCTGAAGACACTGGCAGTGGTACAGGTGCCCACAGCTACACATGAAATAAGAGTTTAGAATGATGATATTATTGGTCTGTTTGTGTAGTAAGTTTGGGCAGAGTGTTACAACAGCTTGCTTAGGCTAGAAAAATGTGACATAAATAAGGCACAAACACGAGCACAAACACGACAAATATTTTTACTATAGTTTTTTTTTTTTAAATCAATCTCCTTTACTATAGCTACTTTACTATAGATTTTGAATAAATCTGCAGTCAAATGCTCTGAACAAACATAATCCTCCAACGTGATCCAGGACGCCATTAAAATAAATCATCCAATGAAGGTATCCTTCTGAAGTCTGTACAGAGACACAAACGAGCTGTGTACACAAGATGCGTCAAAGCGAACATTCTTTCACTCTTCCATTTGTCCTGTTGTTGACAGGCTCAAGTGCGTGGAGTTTGTCAGAAACTGAATGCGTATCTGTATACTGTATCCAGTGAAGACAGCGTCAATGATTATAATGGCTTCTATTTGCTTTTGAGGCAATGCTCACATCCAGTATAGGCAAATCTCAGCTGCTAAATGACTGATTACCAGTGTCCAGGCCTATGCACCATAAAGTTGCTGCACCTTAAATTTGGTTGCCGTCCGACATAAAATAAAAAAAAATAAGACGCAGTATGTAGCTACTACTGCTACACAAAAATCACAAAAGCGAGACATGCTTTTTAAAATTAAAGATGAATTTGACTGACAGTATTTTTTTTTCCTGAATGTCTAGAAATAATGTGATAATATCCATAAAAAATGGCCATAAAAAATGTGTAGTGAAAATCAATATCGTGACAGCAGTCATTTTTAATGTAATTAATAATTACAGCATATAAAATGTAATCAAAATGACTGAATTAACATTGGTTTTATTAATTTTTTTAGAGAAAAAATAGGTAGAGAAACTCTTGTTGGCAAGCATAGAGGTTGGTCTTGTTCTTTGAGTTGTTCACCAGGTTTGGACACATCTCAGGAGGGATTTTGATCCACTCCTCTTTACAGATCCTCTCTAAATCCTTAAGGTTTCTTGGCTGTCACTTGGAAACTCAAAGTTTCAGCTCACTCCACAGATTTTCTATAGGATTAAGGTCTGGAGACTGGCTAGGCTGCTCCATGACCTTTAATGTGCTTCTTCTTGAGCCACTCCTTTGTTGCCTTGGTGGTATATTTTGGGTCATTGTCATGCTGGTAGACCCATCCGTGACCCATCTTCAGTGTTCTGGCTGAGGGAAGGAGGTTCTTATCCAGAATCTTACACTATGTGGCCCCGTCCATCGGCCCCTCAATGTGGTGAAGTCACCATGTACCCATAGCAGAGAAACAGCCCCAAAGCATAATGTTTCCACCTCCATGCTCGACCGTAAGGTTGATGTTCTTGAGGTCATAGTCAGCATTTCTCTCCCTCCAAACACAGCGAGTCGAGTTGATGCCAAAGAGCTCAATTTTGGTCTCATGTGACCACAGCACTTTCTCCCAAGCCTTCTCTGAATCATTTAGATGTTCAGACGAGCCTGCACATGTGCCCTCTTGAGCAGGGGAACTTTGCAGGAACTGCAGGATTTCAATCCTTCGTGGCATAGTGTGTTACCAATGGTTTGCTTGGTGAATGTGGTCCCAACTGCCTTGAAATCATTAACAAGCTCCTCCTGTGAAGTTCTGGGCTGATCCCTCACCTTTCTCATGAACATCTTTACCCCATGAGGTGAGATCTCACATGGAGCACCAGACAGAGGGCGATTGATGGTTATTTTGTAATTCTTCCTTTTCCGAATAATCGCACCAACAGTTGTCTCCCTCTCAACAAGCTTCTTAGTGATGGTCTTGTAGCCCATTCCAGCCTTGTGCATGTCTACAATCTTGTCCCTGACATCCTTTGACAGCTCTTTGTTCTTGCTCATGGTGGTGGTGTGTTTGGAATGGAAGATATAGATTATGTGGACTGGTTTCTTTTATACACATAACAAGATGACATTAGGAGTACTTTCTTACCTATCTGTGGGAGCCAGAATTCTTGCTGGTTGGTAGGGGATCAAATACTTATTTGACTCACTAACATGCAAGTCAATTTACACCCTTTACTTTATACGTTTATTTCTGGATTTTTTTGTTGATATTCTGACTCTTTCCGTTAAAATAAATGTACCATAAAATTATAGACCCTTCATTTCATTCTAAGTGGGCAAACTTACTAAATCAGCAGGGGTTCAAATAATTATTTTCCCCACTGTATGTGTGTGTGTACCTGAAGATAATGATCTCCTCCTCACTCTCCTGACGTCTTTTGTACTGCTGTAAGCAGATGTTGCAGTGGTCCTGTCTTGGGTGAAGCCCTTTACTGACTGCCTTACGGAGATGTGACAGAGACCAGTGAAGATCAGAGTTCAGCAGATTGGTGGTTGTCTCCAACAATGTCTGATGGAAAGAAAGAAAAAAATGAGTAAACCATTGAAAAGGTCTTCAAAAAATCAGAGTCATGGCATAGAGGTCAGCACACATGCTCCAGACACATTGAGCAGTCCTGCTCATTCAGATGATGCAGGTTTGAGTCCAGGCTGTGATGAAATTTAGAAGAATGAAAAACAGAAAATTAGAGAATCAGAGTATGAAAATAGGGGAAAAAGAGAAAAGAGCACTTAAATAATAGTGCAAGTGACAGCATAAATGGGTAGCTGATGTCAAACTGTACACTGTGATGAATGTCACATGCTATACTTCATCTAAAATATTAACATTGTAGTTCAATCACTACATATTATAGATACATATGTATCAAGCAGCTTATCCAAGTCTTCAGAAGAGACAGTTATTTTTGCATGATACACAGATTACATTTAGGCTTTTATTCACAAACGTTTGTAAACAAACATGCATACATAGTGCACATCAAATATGGTAAACATGGGTGAGTTTGAAATAACATGAGAGTAAGTGAATGATGACAGAATTTTAACTTTTAGTCAAGTCAAGTCAAGTCACCTTTATATAGAGCTTTTTACAATGCAGATTGTGTCAAAGCAGCTTTACAGTGATAACTGGTATATAATTTTGGCTGCACAGCAGCTCTTAAAGAAAATGGTGTCAGTATCCATCTTAAGTAAATTCAGTATTGATTCATTCCGATATAAGAATCAATAGTTATTAATTTAGTTAATTTATCTATATCAGCACCGGAGTAAACAGTGATGTCATCACCCAGCTCAGTTCAGTTCGCATACAATAGTGTCAATGCAGGCACTGTTGAATATCAAATATCAAGTGTTCCCAACTAGTTCTACACAAACGTTCTACACATTCCTCACACTTTTGTGTATTTGTTTATGAAACATTTTGGCATATTGGTTATGCCAAATTATTCTGATATTGATAAGTGTCTAATAATAAAAAAGTTGACACATTGACACATTAATGTTCAAGTTATGTGTCAACTATCCTGCTTCAGTTTACTGAGTGAAGGGAACTAATTTCGTCTCATAACCACAGGCACTGGGAGAATTTAGCCATAATGTATATGTATTGTTTGTTTGTTTGTTTATTAAGTTTTTACGCAATGTTAGCATCATGGCTATTTACATGGAAAACACAAAGGTCAATATCATCCATAAATTTTACATATTTATATAAAACATTTCAACTTAACATAAGATAGAAAATCTAAAATACATTCAGGTGATACATTTTGAAATATTCCATGCAAGCATATTTCTGAATAAAAGCGTTTTCTAGCAGCATCATAAAAATTACAATTCAACAGAATATGCTTAATAGTCAAAGGAACTTGACATGAGAGACATAAAGGAGGTACTTCGCCTATTCATAATGTATTAAATTATTGCCATTGAAACCAAGGGGGTATGTGCAACGACTCAGAATATACTAGTGGTTCAATGGATCACAAAACTCACGGTTCGGATCATATCACGGTTATTATGTCACGGATCGGATAATTTTTTGGATCAAAAAAAAAAAAAAAAAAAAAAAAAATTGGGGGTGGGGGTAACTTTGCATTTATTACTTAGCCCACTTTAACTACTCCGATACCACAGCAGAAACTACTAGCCTAACTACTACATTATTAAAGGCAAGTGAACAGACTGTAAAAAGAACAAATACTGTACACTAATTACAAGAATAGTTAAATACAACAGTTACAAATAAATATAAATGTAAAATGACAATGTTCACTGTATAAATTTAATATAGATTAATCTTTGTTAAAGCTGTGTTTTGTTGTTTGATTTACATGACAGACAACAGCAGGTATTTATAGGTTGCTGTCACTTTAAGAGTAAGACCCCATGCACACACACATCCAAATTCTCACCTCATTTACTTAAGACATAACAGAATGTGTTTACGAGAATACTTGCCGAGAGGGGTATTTTGGCTGACATAATGTGTGTATGTGTCCATCCAAGTGCATTGAGGACGCAAAAGAGAAATCAATTTGGAGTTTGCGAGCTATCTGAAACACGCCTCTCTCTGTGTGTGAGCCTTGTATGTATGTGCGTCTGTGCGCACCGATAACAGCGTGGCGTGTGATAGTCTACCGAATTAAATCCTCTTTTGCCTCTTCTAGCACTGGAATGGTTTATATCATTTTAATGTGTAAACTAGCAAGACAAAACACGTGCAAATGATAACCTTTTACTCTATTGCAGTTAAACTTGCAATTGATCCGTGAATCACATGCGTGCCGAACCGTGGGGCTTGGTCTGTATGGATCAACAACGATCCGTTTAACCACTAGAATATACAGGCAAGCAAATGCCTTTTCAACTCCCTTAAACGTTTCTTTTCTATCACAACCAAATATCATGAAATTTGTTAAATGGGTTAGCTCTTGAGCTTGTGCTGACACTGAAATTGGTTCAGTTTATTTCCAAGAGTTGAAGAATTTTCTTTAATTTATAGTGTCTTCACCAGAGGCAATGTGTTTTAGCAAGGTCATATAAAAACTAAGGAGTGGGAGAGAAGAAGAGAGAGAGAGAGAGAGAGAGAGAGAGAGAGATTTGATGTATGTTATTTCATTTTGCAGCATTTTGATGAGAGTACACAAGCCTGCAAGTACAGTACACACATAAGGAAGCACATTTAACCCCCACAGACATTTCTGAGGATTGGATAGGACATACATTTCAAAACATTTCATCAGCTATGTGGGCAATTCACAAAGTGCGCATGTTGAAATGTATGCCAAGACAAGCTTTCCTAAGGGATTGTTCAAATGTGTGCATTTATGCATGTGTAATTTATGTCTCAATTTTGTGCGGGTACAAGGGGAGAATTTGATGCGTGTGAAGGGGGAATCAGGTGTTATTCTCACCCCTTCCTCACCATTTCTTTTGAATGACAAGCTGCAAATTCCCATTGGTCATGGAAGGGAGAGTGCAGACACACGCTGATACAGTTACTTTCACAGAAAAAGAAAAAAAACACACAACCATATACCATATCTGATGAAAGTTTAAACAGACAGAGAAAGCAAAAGAAAGATAAAATGACACAAAATCACATTTAACTTTTTCAGCAGCACACTGAAAAAGTGCCTTATTGTTACTCTAAAGAACTTTTACACTTGATCTGACTCAATAAATTTACTTTTCTGTCTTGTTACTGGTCTAACATAAATTACTAATGTAAATTAAGTTTTGCTGGTGTAATTTTAAACTATTTGTTTAATATCAAATGATCAAGGTCTGGTTTCTTAATTTTTTGTTTGACGGCCATCTTGTTTTGCTGCATGAAGATTGTGGCTGAAACGCAATAACATACAAATTGGTAAGTAATTTTACTAATAGGTTTCAGTTTAGTGAAAATACAGTTGATATATATATATATTTTATATGATATTAAAGTTAAAGTTAACTGATCAACATGTGTTTTGTCGAATATTTTTATTTTAAAGGCTGCTCAGAGACATCAGGACCTGATGGATAAAGTCAATAATGGATGCCTTATTTTTTACATTTGTAGTCTTTTAAATACAAGATTTTGTTAATATAGTATACTGTTGTGACAATATTAAGTGTCAATCAATAGACATTTTGTTATATTGTTTATACTGCAGCATGTAAATATATCCACGCACCTTTCAGCGGGTGAATTGCTTAAAGTCATTGACACGTTAGAGTGATGAAGCATGGATGCATGGAAAAAATAAAAAACGGGACATGCTTAATACTGAACACAGAAACTCGACCATCAGCATGTGAGTAATAAGATGAGTTCTCTTTAGTGCTGGGTGATTTTTCCATTTTTTTCGATTAATTTGAATTTAATGTTTTGCCACGATTTTATTTTTTAAATCGAGAAATCGTGGTTTTGAATAAAAATGTTAGCAAACGCTACTATTAGACATATTGACAATTCAGCAAAGATAACCGTTAAGACAAGAAAATGATCTGACCACATGATGGCGCGCCTGATTAACTGCGTTGCTCTATGAATGGTGAACATCGCTAAGGGGCTGCTGTTTACATTTGAAAGAAAATCAGATGATTATTAGTATATTAGATATGTGCATTAGGTCTTAAAGTGACAGCAACCTAATACTGTATGCCTACTACTGTCTGTGCACTTAATCAAACAAAAGAAAAAAAATGACTGTACAACATTTGTAGCTTTATTAAGAGTCAGCACATGCTTAAATCATAAAGTAAAGATATTTATTTTTACATTTGATGAGTTTAATTTCTGTACCATTTGTCACTACTCTTAGACCAATTTGTTTCTTTTTCTATTTCCTATTTATTGGTTTTGTTGCCTGCTTGCATTGTTTTTTTTTATTACAGACTGTTTACTGTGCTTTTATATTCCTTTATTCCAGTTCGTAATACTGTAGCTATATTTGTCTTTTATTTAGGAAAAAGATTTTAATGGAAAAAACATTCACTTGCAGGCAGCCTGTTGCACTGCACTACCACGTCAACAGTCGTGCATCCTGCGTAGGCACCTTCCAGCGAATTGTGCGACATACTAAAACACTTAAATGATTCATGGACACTATGCCCTCTGAAAACATCTTTAGAAATGGCACTCCAGATGCCACTTACAAAGGTTAGGTCTCCAAAGTAGCAGCATTATTTAGCATTTATGTTGTGAAATGTAGAATAGAAAGGGAAAAAAGGGAATATATTGAAGTCTGATGCAGATTTCTGGTCGCTATTAGCCTACAAGTGACCTCAGGTGAGAAGTGAGTACTGAAAGACAACTAGCTAAGGTGAAGAAAGCAGCTCTACACAATAATAAATAAAAATCGATCAAATAAATTAGTATTGCAAAAAGATGTCAGACAAGTTTGGTGGAACTTCAGACAACAAATTTTCTTCATTCTTGTTTATTTCGTCTCGACTTTCAGAAACCACTAGCAAAGCCGATTTTCAATTAAGCCGAAACCAGGGAGGATTTTAATCCAGTTCCTACTTTATAATAACACTAAAAGACAAAAAAAATAAGTGTAATGGTTATGCTGTGTCATGTTCCGTTTTAGCTTAGTTTTCTCTGCTTGTTCTGTTCCCGTTGGCCTGTTTATATTAGTTCCCTTGGTTACTCATACACACTATGGTTAATCACTGATTATTAGATTCTGTTCCTTGTTTGTTCCTTGTATTTAAAGGGATAGTTCACCCATCACCCATCATTTACTCTCCCTCAAGTTGTTCCAAACATGTATAAATGTCTTTGTTCTCCTGTACACAAAGGAAGATATCTGGAAGAATGTTTGTTACCAAGCAGATCTCGCCCCCCATTGACTACTATAGTATTTTTTCCTACTATGGTAGTCAATAGGGGGCGAGATCTGTTTGGTTAACATTCTTCCAGATATCATACTTTGTGTATATTTATAATCCTGTGAAACAAGAAATCATGGCTGTACAATTTCATGTTCCTAGTCACCCTGGTGTTCTAAAAATTGTAAATATGAAAAGGAATATACTTTATATTTTACTCATAATAATTTCTAGGGGTACCAAACATTGTGGCCAACGTGTATTAGATTAAAAAAAATTATCATAATGTGACACCCAACCCCCCACTCCACATTCATTAGTTTTACTTCAATGAAACATTTGATTTTTGTGGTTTTTAAAAAAAAAATTTTAATCAATGAAAGTTCAAAAGGATAAACAATGCAGATTTATTTTCACAGCCTTCTTTGATTATATTTACCAAGGGTGCCAATAATTCTGACCACGGCTGTGTGCGTGCCACTGATAACCATTATGGGACCTGAAAAGTCCAGAGAGCCTCTTCAATTATGCACTTGTTAATTAATGAAGAAACAGCCAATAATGAGTTCTCATAACACTCCACCCTCAACTGACCCGATTAAAGCAGCTGTGAGGATAAGCTGGAATAAGTTAAGTTTGATAGTTCTTCTGAAGGACATCGCTCTCTAAAATGTCGATAAGAGGGATTGAGAAATTATTTAGGAATGTGTGTGATGCATCACTGTGTTGTTGCATACCATGCTGGATGCTTCTTTGACATCTTGGACACTGTCATAACTTGCAATATTAACAGCATCCATGACCATATATGATAGTAGGGCCAGCTTTTTTTATTTTATTTTTTTTTATTGTGCTTATAACTATTCTCAACACTTGCTGTTGGCAGGTGTGGCATAAAGGTTTTCAATTTTCTTTAAGGATTTCGCCTCACATTTCATTTCCAATTATCACATAAAACACTGTGAATTTAGCATGAGCTGCTGTAGCTTGAGCTGTGTGAGCAGTGTGAAAAGAACTCCTAATTTAACAGAGGTAAATTATGTATCTTTCTATGCTGCTGTCTGAAATCATCAAGAGTGCAATTAATAGAAGAGTAAGGCATTAATGATGCACTATGGGTAGCTCTACTGTATAGACATATTTAATCATTTATCTTGCAAGTCAGGCTGTGTATCAACACCTCACAAAGCGATATCATGGTACAGTGACAGTATCTGATGGAATCTGAAATAACAGGGTACTGAATTATTACTTGGAGTTTGTGTTTACAACTGCTGTTGTAGAAATGTGCAATTCACAGCAGGCAGGTAATGATTAATTTATGTGAGTGCAAGGGTCCAATAACAGGGCAGTTATGGAGATAAATCAAGTAGTATTCAGCTTTTCACCCTGTTACAAAAAGTTGTTTTTTTTTAGAACTTTATATTAAAGAATCCTGAAAAAAAGAAAGAAAAAAAAAATCATGGTTTCAAGTTTTTTTAATATTAAAGGTGCTAAAGAGGATGTTTTGTTTTATACATTTTTGCAATATTACTTGAAACTGTCTTTACTAACTGATAAAAGACTATTTATTAGGTGCACTGAAAGTAATAACATTAATATACATCATCTGTGCACGAGGTAGGGCCTTAAAAACATCAGCCAATCCTTTACGCGATCATCGCGTAAACGGTTGGCCCTCTGGCTTGTCAATCACTGCCATGACGTTCCTTGTGAGAGATGTGCGTGGCTGCGCGCTCCAGTAACTTTCCACACTCTACAGGCGCCGCATGCAATGTTTTTCTCAGGAGACAGGAGTAACAACTGCAGATTATGAGTTACCTGCGGTGAGTCCAACATAATGAATCCACTAACACGACACAGCGAATGCCGGTGGTAAACACTCGTGTTCCAATACTCGTGCACGAGTTTTGGGAGGCGGTCCCTCGAAATGAGCTGTGAAGGAGGGGGGTTGTTCTTACGCATGCGCTCATTTCAAAAACTCACTAACAGTCTTTGGTTTCTCAGTCGACGAAAAGATCCTCTTTAGCACCTTTAATTATGATTAGAAACATAACTTGAGCACCAACTCGGACTCTGAATACTGGAGTAATGCTGAAAATCCAGCTTTGCTATCACAGGAATACATTATGTTTTAAAATGTATTCAAATAGAAAATATTTATTTTAAATTGCAATTATAAAAAGCATTTGTAAAAGAAAACATTCTACATACACACTACCTGCTTCATAGTTGAAGGTCTCTAGCATCCCTAAAATGAGCCCTTGGATCTCAGCCAGCTTTCCTTTCCCATATACAGGGTCCTGCAAGAGAAAACACATAAACAAAGATAAATTAATTTCTAATAGCTTTGATCATACTAGTAGAAACCTGTGTCTGTCTGCAGGTTTCTACCAGTGAGAAATGATTCTGAAGTCAATTTTAAAAGCATGGTCTGCAGTAAACCATCTTAAGCACAAATCAGGGAGTAAACAGTGTGTGCTGTCAGACTGCATTCACAATGACAGCTGATAACTCTCAGATGATGAAGGAGAGCGGCCTCAGTAACATCACACACACGCCATCACTAGCTGTTATCACAGGACTGCACACACTTGGGTAATTCTGCCCTCGGTAGGGGTTCAGATTGAAGCAGTCACAAAGATCAAGACCTGGAAGACTCTCTCTCTCTCTCTCTCTCTCTCTCACACACACACACACACACACACACACACACACACACACACACACACACACAGTACATGTCCATTCTGAGTGGAGGAAAGGTACAGAAACACCGTCGTCACAAAGGTCACGCAATGGCAAACATCACTCTACTTCTCTCATATTAGCAACACTTCTGTTTGTTCATTACATTATAACCATAAACTCCTATTTTTTTTCCAACTTTCTCAACATGGAAAACTACCAAATGATTTGTTGGCATGTTCTTTGTGTTACAGCAAAATTCATCCCATATGGAAAGAATTGGGAATACAACTTTGTAATGTAAAAATAAAACTTTGTAGTTACTTTCTACTTTCTCTACATGCATCAAGATAAATGCATCCCTCTGCCCAAGGCCAAAACTGCTCTCCCTCTGGAGAGACCATTACTCACAAAAACATCTGGAATATTAAATCCCTGGAGCTCAGGTTTCTCCCAATCCTAAATCAAACACATGTTCTAGTGGAAGAATGAAAACAACTCAAATGTCACTCTTTACTATATAACACAAAAACTTAATTAACTATCACTGCTGCTATTGGGGTACCACTGGCATATATGGGACATCCCTCTAATCGTCAGAGGCCCCCATACGGTACTGAGTCAATTTTGGTTTTTATTTTTGCAGTTAAATATAGTGTTATATTACTCTGCATAGAAAGGTGCATAAAAACACAGACTTTTTAATCCATACACTCCATCCACCCACATATAACAATGAGTGAGATATGAAAAAGACTATTAAGAGAGATAATACAACCGTTATAATATTGAGACATTCCTGAGGAAAATAAGATTAGACTGATCAGAAATGTGACAATTTTACATCTTTCTTGCTTTTCTGACTGCTGTAATTCATCTCTCAAGACTTCTTTACTTCTTTTGGAAAGTCATGGAAATGCAATGGTGGATTGTTTCATTTGCCGCTGGAGCAAAGGGGCACAAGAACATAATATTTGCTAGGGTCTCTTATGCTCCTCTAAAGAAGTCTAAAGAAGTTTACCTTGCTATACTGTAGTTTACGTCTGCGTTCCTGGAATTGTGAAAAGGGTCTATATAACAAATGCTGTAAATAGAGTGAACTATACTGCATTTGGCTCCTCACATTGGATTAATTTGAATCAACAGTAAGAATGATCTCCCCTCAGAATGCCATGATCTGACAGGTGAAATAACATTGTCTGCATCCTCATATGCCATCCATATAAATATCTTTGGTAGATTATTACAGCAGGTCAATATTCAATACATTCCAGGTCATATCATTTTAAGGTGGCTGGTTATCTGGATCCTGTTGTTACTAACACACTGCAAGCCTTATTGCTCAACTCCGATTCAAAGCCAGCAAATTTGTGCGCAGGCAATAAGGAGGACACAGACAAGTGTGTTGCAGCCAGCAAAATCAAAATTTATTTACATTTATAAAATATAATATTTTCACTGACCAAATTAATTGTAAGAATTTTGTGTACTTTTGTCTGTTAAATATGCAATATATAACATGAATTCTGATATGACTGTTCAGACTGAGGTCACACTGCAAAACATCAGACCTATATCTGATTAAAGATCACATGGAAGTGGCCCAAATATATAATATATATATATATATATATATATATATTTATATTCATTATGGCTGTCAACATTAACGCGTTAACGCATGCGATTAATTCAAAATCCTTAACGCGTTAAAATATTTTAATACATATTTAATGCAAAAAAATTACATATACATATATATATACACATCGAAATTAAAGGAAGTTATAGGAAATAAGTTCAAATTACTCATAAATATTGGCTTTTAATTTTTTTAATTTTAAAATTATTATTATTTTTTAATATTCGACTTATCTTAACTTGTTGGGCCTACTCAGTTTTATTTGTCATGGTAGCATGGTTACATTTTTTACTTGCATTTAATTAATTTGTTGTGAACACCAGCCAAGATGGCATTCCAGGGACCAGTTTACGACAGGGCCCCTCTGTAACTGCCGGTGTGTAGGAAGATGTGCCACACCGTGATTGGATCTTTGGTGAATGAACATTAATAAATGTTCAGCAACATCAGATAAGATGTTGGGACAACTACCAGACACCTCTTCCAGAACAGGAAGGGGGACCTTCTGCACCCACCAAAACCAAGGAGAAGACTTCTCATTGGACGACACATTGACTCTAACCATTAAACTCATTCTTAAGGTTTAGGCAAGGACTGCCATAAAAATTCCTTCAGGACCTCCTGGTTGGAGCAGCAGAGACTGAAATAAAGAGAGACCACAGAGATCTATCTAAATCCATTCATACCTATGTTTGGAGGCCTTAATTTGATCTAAACTGCATTACATCCACTCCATCTTCATGCAAAGCACAGTTTATGTTAATGGTTACTGACTGCTAAAACAACAGGTCATGGGACAGACCTGTTAACAGATAAACAAATGCATGGATGATGATTTAACCATTTCATATCGTGTTCGGTGTCTAACTGGTCCCTACGATGCCTTTAATAATTTGAAAGAGGTTTGGTAAAGAAATAATGCATGGGTAAAATGTTAAAGACACTATTTTAACACTGTACTTTATGCTATGCAAATGAGTTCCACACTAGGGTGGGCAACACCGGGGCTGCTTCAGATAACAGTAGCCAATCACACTCCAGGATCGGCAAGGCGCCACATTTCAATCTCCTCCTCATCAGAAAGGGATAAATATGTCCCCCGGGTAGACACACCCTTGTTCTGCGTTTTCCAGCTCGACGGGGAAGGAGACATTAACAGACACTCCACGTCCTGAGTTTCTGACCTGACGAGGAAAGAGACTACAAGACGGTTAAGGTGAAGCTTTTGCGAGCAAAACCTTTTACATTGCTTTCAGCTGCACTCTAGCTGCAAAAAGGGCCCCAGCATTGAGGGACTTCATCTGACCCTTACGGCTCCTACAGCAGCGCAGCCCAGTCCACAAAGGACCTCTGCATCGGCAGACATTGCCTGTACCACACGGCTCCTCAGCGACGCAGCCAGCCTGCAAAGGAACCTGTGAAGATTCATCTGACCCAGCTGCCCAGTCCATCCTAAAGGACCCTCTTGGCGCAACCAAAGTTCAGCATCCTCCAGCCCAGTGTGGCACGACTACTGGATCGCAACTTCGTGCCCTCCCACTGCACGCAGCCTGCATCATCAGTGGAAGACGTCTCTGCTACCGGATTGATCACCCGACTGTGTGGAACGTAAATATAAACTTACCAAACCTCTTTTCTAGAGACCTTCGCATTAGTTTATACATGCAGCATATGTTTTTCTAACCTGTTTAGATAACAGTTACTTGAGGTCAGTTTGTTACAAATAATAGGGATATTATTTGTTGAATGATAAATAAGCAGTTATTTATCACCATTTTACCAGAGCCATTAGGTGGCTCCCATAAGCATTCCCATACGATTCTCTTCCATTCTACATTCAGTTCAACAGCATTGCATTTATCCATTCTGTGTTCACTTCATTTATTTGTTTCTTTGATTTAATTCAGTATTCTCCTTTGATTATTATTTTACTATCTTTTAGAAGTGCATATTCATTATTTCATTATTAAGTGTTGTGGTATTTACTCTTGCATGTCTATTGTTAATAAATTTCATTGATTTTATTATAACTGTGTCTTCCTTGTGTTGATGACCAAAGACTCTACTAGTTGACCGGACTCTCACAAATCCTTCAGATAAATCAGTTGACCGACTCCCTCCATTTGACATTAATTCTGAATTACTGAACAGCTCTTTTGGAGTGTTCTTAAATTGTTAAGATAGTATTCTTAACTGGTGCCCCGTATTACAAAAGGAGGGAGGGGTCATCTGATACACTCATAACCACGCCTTAGGTGACACATGATCAAAAATCACTACGTCACAGGTGAATGGAGTAAAAATCACTACAAATTCATGAGGTATATTTAATTGATTTCACTGCTTTAAAATTTAGTTATTGTATTATTAATGTTGAAGTTTTTAGAGTGTAACAACTTAAACCAGCCTGGACCAGCTGATGAACAGCTTTGACCAGACTGGAACTGTGTGTGACATGTCACCCGTGTCCGGTATAGACCGCCATCCCACGACCCCCTCTCTTGGTATTTCTGTCGTGTAGTGCAAACAAATTGGAAATCAATTGTACGCTATGAATTACATAATAATGAAAACAATAATACATCAATAAGCAAGCGTTCATGGCATGCACAGTGCGTACAGCTGCAGGTGCCCAGGCGTAAGTGCACATTCAAGACAACACCTGTTTATTATGTAATATATTGATTGCGATCATCTGTTATTATAACATGATAGGGTTCCTTATAACCTTTCCTGTTCCCTGTCAGAGGTGCATTTGCATTCACAGCAGCGTACTAATGATTACACACTGTGAGCAAATGCCATCAAATGTCACCATCAGCAGCCTGGCTGAACCAGAGCTGCTCAGATAGATGCTGAGGCAGGGACATTAGTGAATCAACATGGGCCACAAAAAAAAGAGACTATCCCTGAATCAAAATGAACATGAACATGTCCTTTATAATAACAAAAACTGTAGTGACAGCAAATATTTAGTCTTAAAAAATATTTATTTTCAGTTAATGTGTATGTTTCACAGTGATGTACAGTGCTGTTCAAAAGTTTAGGATTAGTAAGATTAAGTGTTAAGAAGTCTCTTATGCTCACCAAGACCGCATTTATTTGAACAAAACACCAATACTGTCAAATATTATTACAATTTAAATTAATATTTCTATTTTATAAAAAAAAAAAAAAAAAAAAAAAAAAAAGTTTTTCATGTGATGGCAAAGCTGAATTTACTACAGTCTTCAGTTACATACTTACAAAAAAATCGATCTAATAAGCTGATTTGGTGTTCCAAAAACATTTCACTTTATCTATTTTGTGCTACCTAATATTTTTGTGGAAACCATGACACATTTTCAGGATTCTACAAACGTCAAAAGAACAGAATTTATTTGAAACTAAATCTATATCTAATTTTATTCGATTTTTTATTAAATGTCTTTACTTTCACTTTTGATCAATTTAATGCATCCTAACACTTTATAATAAAAATACATTCAACAATATAACTGATTTGAATGCACTGACACTATTGGATGAGAACTGAACTGAGCTAGACGATGACATCACTGTTTTCTGCAGAACTGCTTTATAAATTAAATTAACTAATTTAATAATTGATGATTTTCACCACGGACTTGAATCAACACTGATCTGACTTCAGCTGAACAATGAAACTATTTTCTTTTAGAGCTGCTGTACAGCCGAAATGAACTCATCATTGAATCATTTTCCTGTTATCACTGTAAAGCTGCTTTAAAACAGTCTGTATTGTATAAAGCGCTATATAAATAAAGGTGACGACTTACAGTAATAAAGAACTTGTAAATCATTTGTAAATATAGTTAATTCAGAGTTTATACAGGGAGTGCAGAATTATTAGGCAAGTTGATTTTCTGATCATATTTTTTTCCCAAGCACATTTTACCAATTCCAATCCACATCAATCTTAATAACTACTATTAATATTGTTTTTAATCATTTATAAGTGATATATAATTGTTCATGAAGGCTGGAAATGAAAAATGCCTTATATTCAGGTGTGCAGAATTATTAGGCAAGTTTTCTTTTACAGGCAAAATGAGCCAAAAAAGAGATTTAACTCAGACTGAAAAGTCAAAAATTATTAAATACTCATGAGAAGGACGCAATACTAATGCAATACTAGAAATTGCAAAGTTAAAGCATGACCAAGGGACAGCAAAATGCTCATTGGGTCAGCGGGGTCAGACAAAAACAGGTGGAAAAGAAAAGACACGTTAACTGCAAAATAATTAAGAATTATGTGTGAAACCATCAGGAACCCTTTAGTCTCCAGCGCCACCATTTTCCAGAACTGCAACCTACCTGGAGTCTCCAGAAGTGCAAGGTCTCAGGATCTCAGAGACTTAGGTTAGCTAAAGAATCCTAAAAATGACCCGCACTTGATAAGAATCACAAGCTGAAGTGTTATAAAATACATGAAGACTGGGTTTTTATAGGCCTTATAAACCGACAGCTTGAGAGTGACTCCTGAAGGACCAGCACCACATCCTCTTGTACCACTGTTTGAAGAATTTATCTTCCAGAATCTGGCAGTAAGTTTTGGAAGATCATTTTTAGTCCATCTCTGCAAGACAGACATTTCAGGATAAGAGATGGACTAAAAGTGAACTCAAACACCTTACTGCCAGATTCTGGATAAATTCTTCAAACAGTGGTACAAGAGGATGTGGTGCTGGTCCTTCAGGAGTCACTCTCAAGCTGTCGGTTTATAAGGCCTATAAAAACCCAGTCTTCATGTATTTTATAACACTTCAGCTTGTGATTCTTATCAAGTGCAGGTCATTTTTTAGGATTCTTTAGCTAACCTAAGTCTCTGAGATCCTAACACCTTGCACTTCTGGAGACTCCAGGTAGGTTGCAGCTCTGGAAAATGGTGGCGCTGGAGACTAAAGGGTTCCTGATGGTTTCACACTTAATTCTTCACCTTAATTCTTAATTATTTTGCAGTTAACATGTGTCTTTTCTTTTCCACCTGTTTTTGTCTGACCCCGCTGACCCAATGAGCATTTTGCTGTCCCTTGGTCATGCTTTAACTTTGCAATTTCTAGTATTGCATTAGTATTGCGTCCTTCTCATGAGTATTTAATAATTTTTGACTTTTCAGTCTGAGTTAAATCTCTTTTTTGGCTCATTTTGCCTGTAAAAGAAAACTTGCCTAATAATTCTGCACACCTGAATATAAGGCATTTTTCATTTCCAGCCTTCATGAACAATTATATATCACTTATAAATGATTAAAAACAATATTAATAGTAGTTATTAAGATTGATGTGGATTGGAATTGGTAAAATGTGCTTGGGAAAAAAATATGATCAGAAAATCAACTTGCCTAATAATTCTGCACTCCCTGTAAATTGAAATCTCTACATCACTACATTAATACAAATGTGAATTCTTCATTCATTGTCATTGTAAATGTGCTTTTTCTGGTCGATTTTTTTGAAGTGAATTGCGGCACTAATAGAGTCACACGAACAAGCATGTCTCCAGAGTTTCATGATGGATGAGGAGCCAAAGAAGAAACTTTAGGGATGTAGTCCAGTCTGAGATGTAATATAACTGATATCACCTGGTAAAAACCTATACAGGAGGAGGCCACTGAAAGGGCCTGAAGGTCTCCTGATCTCTATAGTGACGTTTTAG
The DNA here is from genome assembly GCF_018812025.1 of Megalobrama amblycephala. Lineage (NCBI taxonomy): Eukaryota > Metazoa > Chordata > Actinopteri > Cypriniformes > Xenocyprididae > Megalobrama > Megalobrama amblycephala. The sequence goes on along the minus strand of NC_063050.1, from coordinate 32,547,894 downwards.
AGTCAGCATTTTCTCTGAAACTGACTCCAAAGGGGGCCAATGCTAGGTCTTAGGAGGGTAGGGATGGACATTTTTCAAAAATATTTTTTACGGATATTTGGGCTGATAAAAAAAAAGGATTTTCAAATATTTGTTGATTTAGGTTAAGTTTAATAAGAAAAAAGTTATTTTTTTATGGACGTATATTCATTATGTCTTTGTCACCACAAGCTTTTGATTAGGCACTACACAACAAGCTTACATTATCCTGAGGTTTTCTTTTAGTTGAAAACATTAAACAATGCTTGTAAACAAAATAATATACAAAACAAAAGCATTTAAGCTCAAACAGAGAGAATAGAAAAAAACACTAATAAAGCAGACTGCACCAATTATCATACAGAACTTACATATACACTTGAGTCTGCATATGGTTATTGTGTTTAAATTGTTTCACATGTTAATGTTGAGAAAAACAAGAATATTCACATGCTCAGGTGAAAGTTGGCTCCTCAGTCTGATAACAATAAGGCTGGCTACAGAAAAAACGTGCTCCCTTGCAAACCTAAGATAATGGTGTGCTAAGCAAAGTTTCTAACAGCGCTTTGTGTTTTCTGTTCTTAAACTCATCTCCCTCAATGAAACTTAAAAGGAAGCATAATGTATGTCTCGAGATCAATTTGCTATCAGATAAGTTCTCATCTCGGTACTTACCTGTAGTTGTGAATGCAGTGATGGTCAGCTGTCTTTCCTCATTCGACTGCTCAATAACAATGGTTCGGTGTTTGGATTTCATGTGATTTCTCATTGTGGTGGTGATATTATGATAACTCAGTTTCACCCGACAATGTTTGTACATGACATGTTGATTAATTTGATCAAAGGTTTTATTTTTGTAAGATCATTGAGTAAGATCATTTTGATCAAAGTAATTCCAAACTTCGCTGGGCCTAGACACAGACTGTCATGAAATACAATCTTGTTTACATGCTCTACAGCGCCACCCAATGCTTTTAGTTATAACTGTGAGTTTTAGTTTGGGTGCTTAGGATTTATCATGGATTCACCGCATTTACGGCCAGCAATGCAACATGTAGCAAAATTCAAATAGTTTTTTTTATTTTTCAAATAATTATCATAGATCAAATATTTGACTATCCATGCACACCCCTACAGGAGGGAACTTGCGATCGGCAGACAGGCCACAGCCATCTGGCATCTTGCAGGAACCGAGACACCAATGGATGTCTCTAAAGTCCGTCTAAAGGTGAGTGGCAGAGTGGAGATAGCAGCCACATGTATCTTTATGGTGGATGGAGCCAGCCCCGCTGCAAGACATTCTTGAAGGAACTCAAGCAACTGGACTCATGATCTCTACACCATGTTGTAACAGTCCACAGTTCTGTTACTATGGGTTTAGAAGGTTGCAGTACCACTCCTGGCCGCTAGGGGCCCTAAGTGCTCTCCTCCTCTAGCTTAAATCCAGGTGAGGTAGTAGAGGAAGGGAGATCTGTTTGGTGAAAAGGAAGCATGGTTTTCTCTTCCAGTATTCCCAACACAGTAGAGTCCAGATTGAGAAACAATTGTTTCAAATTCAATCATTAAACACTACTAATATGTACAACAGTGATGTGAGGAGCATTTCCAATGGGGGTCTACTACACAGAACCTTATAGTGGATCTTTTGGGATTATTCGCTACTCAAGGACTGAAGCGTTTGTGGGTGGATGTTTAACAGGTTGGATTATTGTTTGAGGCTCACTGAACTATAAATCATCGTCATTATCATCGTCATCGTTAAGTTCAACGGACATTCACCCAAGGACAGTTGGGATTCTGGATGGACAATGGACAGATAAGGGTTCTTCATTCCAAAATCACTTTGGTTGCAATGTTGATTGCCTTTATGCCTATTGTTGTTTTTGCCCATTCATATTGTTCAATAATAGTCTGGTATTACGCATTTATCTGTGTCGGTACAAACTTTATTTCATATTTTGGTTGATCATGATCGAACAGTATTTAAGGTGCTTATATTAAATATGGTTGGTGGGCCCCTCCCTTAACTTATCATTAGCTGTGCCTTTTTAAATAGTGGAGGATAGTTATAATGTTACAAACAGATGCAATTTCAAGGCATACAACTTTCTAGTAAAAGGAGCTCTATCACTAAGAATTGTTTCAGTGACCTTAGCTGAAAGACCAGAATCCCCTCAGAAAGACCAGAAACCTAGGGGCCATGATGACGCACAAGAACAAACCTCTTCCGGAAGCTCAAACATGATGCGTAACCGGTGAGGTTCATTCTCATATGTTACGCAGCATGTTTGTTCTTGTGCGCCATTCAGGTTAGGTTAAGCTTATGTGTATGTTCGCTGATTAATGTTTACATGCGAGTAAATCCTAAACTAAATCTGTTCATCATAAAAAGCGATTCTGAAGTCTCTTCAGAAAATTTGAATGAACCGCACAATTCATATGGATTAGTTTTCTGATCTCTTTATGAACGTTTTGAAGTGTCAAAGTGGCCATTGCAAAGGCAGTCAATGGAGGAACAGACATCTCTCAGATTTCATCAAAAAGATCTTAATTTGTGTTCCAAAGATGAATGAAAGTCTTACGAGTTTGGAACGTCATGAGGGTGAGTAATTAATGACATAATTTTCATTTTGGGGTGAACTAACCCTTTAAGAACAAATGGTGCAACCGAATAAAGTACAGAGGTAGTTAGTAAGCCTCTAGTGAGGATTATACGCACCAATTAAGAAACAACTTACGAATGGCTGGTACAACCCTACCCTACCCTGGCGAACACTTGCTAGAACTGCTGGGAGCAGAGTTATTGAAGGAAAGGTATATAGGCGCATCCCCGGCCATGCCTGCATCATAGAGAAATTTCTCATCTGCAATAATGCAATAATGGAGAATGCATCCAGCCATGAAATAATAAAGGCTTTTTTTTTTTTTTATGGAATAGAGTTCCATGGTCATCCTAGAACTTTACTGATGTAATAATGATTGTTGAAACATTCATGTATTTAAGGGATAAAGCACTTAATTGTTGGCAATTTAGCATTTTCCATGACCTAATCTAGAGTTTACTCCTAATAACCATTAACAAATCCTTTACTACAGTTTTAAAAATGGTACATCAATTATTAGCTACATCAGGTATGGTTAAAAAAACATTATCTAACTCTTTATATATGAGCTATTTAAACAACAATAATTTGTTAATTACAGTGGAAAATGAATGAAGAACTCACTATTTGTATATCACGCAATAGTTAATAGTTTGTAAATGATTTATAAGTGCTTTCTTACTGTTAATCAAGTGTTACCAAAAATTCTTACTGACCCCCAAACTTTGAACTTAATAATATCTTTGCAAACCACAAAATAATAAAAAATGATCAGAAATCCTTAAGCACGGGTTCAAAAGAAATCAAAAAAGTTCTAATGACAGCAGGTTGAAGCAGAACAGCAGAGTGCTGGTGTAATAGTATTGATAAGGGGGAGGGGGATTGATGGGGGAAAGCTGACAGCACTGAATATGTGCAGGATGAAAAAAGATAAAGGTCTTCCACTGCCCAAAGCCTCAACTGATTCTTGAGCTGTGGCATCGATCTCATGGAAAGAAAAATGTGTGTGTGTTTGAAACAGGTACACAAGGCTCTGAGCTGGAAGAGCCATTGGAAAGCAAATTTGTTGTTCAGCTTCTGCAGTGTGTACATTAATCGAAATGTGAGGATCAAGAGCGGACTGTGTGAAAGTGCATGACAAAAACTAACTTTAAAACATTTTTAAAGGCTGCATCTGTAGATGCAAATGTTCCTATTTACTGCAAATCATTTAGCGTGTCCTCCATATTGAAAAGATCTGAAAATGAACAGTCATTTAGTTTAACATAAATGGCAATATATATACACAATTATATAAAATTAAACAGAATATTAATAAAATGTGCTTTTAAATAAAACTGACAAATCATTATTATTAATTGAAAATGTGATTGTAAAAGCAATGATAAAGACAAAAACATAAATTAATAAATTAACCTAGGGATCCAAAAATATATTTGTTTATTCACATAATTATATAAATGTAATAAAAAAGGGAATGATGCATTCCTTATAAATGTTGAACTACAAGTAATTATAGTTTGATCATCTGATTCAGATAATCTGATTTAGAATTAGAATATACAGCGACACACCATAATCTGAAGTATAGAAATCTATTTATAATAGATTTAATGTTATGAAATTACAGTACAGTGGATTTTATGAACTATAGCAATTGCACAAACTACTTTTTATAAAACATAACTCTGAAATGTTTACAAGATGGCAAATTTGTTGATTATATCTGGAGCAGTCAAATGCAGAATCTGAGTAAATGTCTATCTATGTCTGTCAACAGTTTTTGCACAGATAAGAACCATGGGATTTTGAGATTGAGCCTGCAATCCTATTGTCAAGTCAGAAGGCTTTAAGTCTTTCCAAACAAATCCCACATACCCAACAGAACAATAACATCTCAATCTCATATATGCCACAATCACTGGGACACAGCAACCCATGAATGTGCACACAATGGCTGATAGTAACAGGCACACATAAAAAACAGCCCATTTCTAATACTAGCTGTAGGAGCTGTTTAAAAAAAAAAAAAAACCTATCTGCTTACCTGTAGGATGCGCTGAATGATGGCAGGTGGTGCAATAAAACTGGACATGCTGTTTAAGACTTTCATAGTGAGCTCTTTTAGTGCTGAGGAAAGAGAAACAATTATGATTAACTGATCCCTCAATATAATTGTTCCAAGACAATTCTAAATGGACTTATCAAACATCGTTCAACTGCACAATTTGATATATATATATATATATATATATATATATATATATATATATATATACATACACACATACATACAGTGGGTACGGAAAGTATTCAGACCCCCTTAAATTTTTCACTCTTTGTTATATTGCAGCCATTTGTTAAAATCATTTAAGTTCATTTTTTTTCACATTCAATGTATACAGAGCACCCGTATTGACAGAAAAAAACACAGAATTGTTTACATTTTTGCAGATCTATTAAAAATGAAAAACTGAATTATCACATGGTCCTAAGTATTCAGACTCTTTGCTGTGACACTCATATATTTAACTCAGGTGCTGTCCATTTCTTCTGATCATCCTTGAGATGGTTCTACACCTTCATTTGAGTCGAGCTATGTTTGATTATACTGATTGGACTTGATTAGGAAAGCCACACACCTGTCTATATAAGACCTTACAGCTCACAGTGCATGTCAGAGCAAATGAGAATCATGAGGTCAAAGGAACTGCCTAAAGAGCCCAGAGACAGAATTGTGGCAAGGCAAATCTGGCCAAGGTTACAAAAAAATTCTGCTGCACTTAAGGTTCTTAAGAGCACAGTGGCCTCCATAATCCTTAAATGGAAGACGTTTGGGATGACCAGAACCCTTCCTAGAGCTGGCCGTCCAGCCAAACTGAGCTATCGGGGGAGAAGAGCCTTGGTGAGAGAGGTAAAGAAGAACCCAAAGATCACTGTGGCTGAGCTCCAGAGATGCAGACGGGAGATGGGAGAAAGTTGTAGAAAGTCAACCATCACAGCAGCCCTCCACCAGTCAGGGCTTTATGGCAGAGTGGCCCGACGAAAGCCTCTCCTCAGTGCAAGACACATGAAAGCCAGCATGGAGTTTGCCAAGATGGTGAGAAATAAGATTCTCTGGTCTGATGAGATCAAGATAGAACTTTTTGGGCTTAATTCTAAGCGGTATGTGTGGAGAAAACCAGGCACTGCTCATAACCTGTCCAATACAGTCCCAACAGTGAAGCATGGTGGTGGGGTGTTGCTGTGGGGGTGTTTTTCAGCTGCAGGGACAGGACGACTGGTTGCAATGGAGGGAAAATGAATGCGGCCAAGTACAGGGAATCCTGGACGAAAACCTTCTCCAGAGTGCTCAGGACCTCAGACTGGGCCGAAGGTTTACCTTCCAACAAGACAATGACCCTAAGCACACAGGTAAAATAACAAAGGAGTGGCTTCACAACAACTCCGTGACTGTTCTTGAATGGCCCAGCCAGAGCCCTGACTTAAACCCAATTGAGCATCTCTGGAGAGACCTAAAAATGGCTGTCCACCAACGTTTACCATCCAACCTGACAGAACTGGAGAGGATCTGCAAGGAGAAATGGCAGAGGATCCCCAAATCCAGGTGTGAAAAACTTGTTGCATCTTTCCCAGAAAGACCCATGGCTGTATTAGATTAAAAGGGTGCTTCTACTAAATACTGAGCAAAGGGTCTGAATACTTAGGACCATGTGATATTTCAGTTTTTCTTTTTTAATAAATCTGCAAAAATGTCAACAATTCTGTGTTTTTCTGTCAATATGGGGTGCTGTGTGTACATTAATGAGGAAAAAAATGAACTTAAATGATTTTAGCAAATGGCTGCAATATAACAAAGAGTGAAAAATTTAAGGGGGTCTGAATACTTTCCGTACCCACTGTATATATATCATACATACATACATACATACATACATGTATTACAGTCTATTTTATCACTTATTAATGCACAATGTGCAAATGCATCTAGAATTTGGAATTCATTGGTCATTCATGTGCTTAGAAATTGTAAATTGTATATTTCCGACTGCACTTGAATGCTGCATAAATCTTATTTAATCTACAGACAACTATAGTTTTTTCTATTATTAAAAATATTTGAAAAAGAGCATCCTTGTCATCATTTCAGAAGTAAAGCAAGAAATATTTAAAAATTCTTAGGGGCCTTGGAGTTACAGAGGATCAGGACCACTGCTATACTGTAGATAAACTCAAAACTAGTGCTTGTGTGTTTTGTGTCTCACCATCTGAAGTGTGTTTGGCATCGGCACCTTTGAGTAGTTTCTGTGGTGACATCATCGCCTCGAGGAGAGGAAACCACAGAGCCTGAGAGTGACAGGAGGTTGATGTACACACACACACACACACACAGTGAGAGAGAGAAATGTAAAACCGGGAATAAGGAGATCAATGCATCCTGTTCATGAAAAACACAGTTCAGGTTGTTGGGACTGCGCACACACCTCTCTCTGCTGCTGGTTGAGACCGTGCGAGCTCCTCTGACACAAAGCAATGATGTCATGCAGAGCTTCATCCACTCTTTGTAACAGACTCTGCACTTCATTTCCCGTCTCCTCCTCCTCCTCCTCATCGTCGGGCTTGTCTGCCTCTGAGCCTTCTAGGGCAAGTTTGTGTAGTTTGCCCTTCAGGGTCTAAGAAGCAGAGATCAACAGATCGATAACGCATTTCCACCTGCCCTTTCTGTCTCACCAGGGATATTTAAGACACTGTTCTCTGAAACAACATCTAAATGAACTTTATGAGTAAATCCATTCTGCAGACTTCCAGTTTTTTGCAAAATCTAAATCAGTGCTTTAAAAAAAGGATGCAGATTCTGCCATGGTTAGCATAATAGCTAGCATTACATTAGTGCAACAACGATATTCAAAACATAATCTGGAATTTCGTGTAAAGCCGGGCACACATTTAACGACTAGCTAAAACATTCTAAGACTGAGCTCAACACACAGCGATTGTTTCCTGCGACTGAAGCCAATTTAAATACTTACACATGGAATTTGAACACCGACTGTAATCGCAGACTGAACGCAACTGGCTCTGACTGGACGCGCTTGAGCGCGATCAGTCATAAGTATCAATTTACATTCATAATCGGCCTTACAATCCTTAATTGTGTGCGCGGCTTAAGGCGAAAGATTTCCTAGGATTCCAAGCAAGCAGATTTCACAGGATTCACCGCTTAGATGAACAGAAAGCTGCTTGGTTTGAAAATGATTTCATATACATCATTACACTATTAACAATAGACCTTTTATGCTTGTGAAATTTTGCCAAAATTTGCAAATGTGACTGCACCTTTATACTGTAGGAATCAAGGATGAACCAGACAAATTAATCTTTCAGATTGCTTACAAATTTAATGTCTTAAACTGGCGATCTACTGTACGTTACCTTTCTACTAAATAGTGTTTTTACGATAGTCGGATATTCATATCTGCTATAAGAGTCTATGGTTACGGCCCGTGCAAATGAACGCTGGATGATTCAGTTGCTCGGTCGTAAAGTGACTCTTTTAAAATTCCCTGTAAACTAATTAATTATTTAATTTGAGCTGATTTGTCTTACAAACAGAAGATGACAACTATGATCAAATAGATCAAAATTACCACATTTCCATACCACAACCTTCAAGTATTTCATTTGTAAACACTGCTTCTGATGTTTCAATTAATTATACAATATTTTTGCTGGATTCTAAAATATATTGCCTAAGGCCTAATGCACAGATCTGATATTTTGATATTTCCAATCCTTTCAAACCATAACTCCATACAAACTCATTTCAACACTCAGAGAAACTCATTTTTCGGCTCCATTTAGGCCATGAAACACCCCCTGCTAAGTACTTTTATGGCCATGCATGCTTCCTGGCTGAGAAGAGAGGTGTCAAACTTAAGCAATCTGGGTGACCCAAATGGGTGAAAATAAACACAACTTGAGCCACAAGAAGATAAAGAGTCTTTTGATCTCCAGATCAAAAGAGACAGAGAGACAATGCAGGCCTATTTCTTCTGAGTGACACAGCTGAAGTTTACAGAAAAACTCACAGATACTGTTTTACAAATAAACTGCATCAAATTGTTCCAAGACAATTCTAAACAGACTTATCAAACATCGTTCAACTGCACAATTCGATATCATGTCTACACCTTCTACATGTGACCAGTTATGCTTAGATCACTCACAATTCATGTAATTGTTATAACTTTTGAATGGTTGACTGAAAGTGTGCCTTGTTTGGAATGAATTTAAATCTCTACTCATAATTTAAAGTTTGGCTTGAATGAAATCTGTGTAAAATGTATCATATCATTTTTAGAGAAATCATGTCTAAACTGCAATCTCTGGATTCTCTGCTGAGAGCGGGAATTTAAGAGAACATGAGATAACATTTGGTTTATGATCGGGGAAGAGAAAAGCCACCTTTGAAACAAAGACAATACCTGATTGTCCAGAACTCCTCAAAGAGGTGGGACAAACACCTAAGTTTAAATAGACAGGTTAGAGTTGGACAACAGTTGAAGTTGGAACAAATAAGATGATGGAGACAAAGAACAGACGATGACGAGCAGGCAAGCAGTTTCATTCAAGCCATTCAACTTCTCACTCACTTTTCTTTTCTTTTCCTTTAACTTTCCTTTCTTTTTAAGTCGACAGTCTCGTGTTCTAAGTTAAGTTTTGCCACAAAGTTTTGGTCGCCTCAACTTTAAACTCCAGCCACGAGAGAGACTCCATTCGTTTGCCAGCACGCCCGAACACGATTGGCTTTTCCACGACAAACCAGCGAACCCGGAAACCCCAAGCCAAGGATGCCGACAAGGGAATCCGCATTTAAAGACACGAACAACAAGCAAGTACCTCCAGATTCTATAGCTGAACTGGTGCATTAAATTAATGATCCATGGTTCGTTCAGGTCAGGTCATGTGAACTGCATATTTTGCTAGAAATCATGCTCATCATTTCATTCTCTCTTAAAACTCTTTCTTTTTCACTTCCTTTCTTTCTGCAACTTGTATAAATGTGTGTGTGTTTGTTTTATATATAAGTTTGTGTTAGAATAATCAATAAAGTCTCCTGTAGATTTTTAAATAGAAGTGTCTTGTGTTATGTGCTTACAAATTTAATATCTTAAACTGCTGATCTATGTTACCTTGCTACTAAATAGTGTTTTTACGATAGTCGGATATTCATATCTGCTATAAGAGTCTATGGTTACGGCCCGTGCAAATGAACGCTGGATGATTCAGTTGCTCGGTCGTAAAGTGACACTTTTAAAATTCTCTATAAACTAATTAATTATTTAATTTGAGCTGATTTGTCTTACAAACAGAAGATGACAACTATGATCAAATAGATAAAAATTACCACATTCCCATGCCACAACCTTCAAGTATTTCATTTGTAAACACTGCTTCTGATGTTTCAATTAATTATACAATATTTTTGCTGGATTCTAAAATATATTGCCTAAGGCCTAATGCACAGATCTGATATTTTGACATCTTGAATTTTTGTCCTGTCATTTACATTTACTTAAGAAAGACTTCTCAGAGTGTGTGTGCACATACACACGGCATTCAAAATCAGTTGGCGAAGTAGCGTACTTTAGACAGTCTAAGGTCATGCATTATAGTGATTCTCAATGGATACATTACTACATGATGGCTCTTACTAGATGCTCTGATACCATTTTCCATTAGCAGCAGTGAAATTGCGATATGACGCAAGGATCGTCATGGTCTTCATAAAGCATCTATTTGTACACATCCTGTCCTTGATGTTTAAGTTCCCGTAATAAGATCTGCTGACTGCACCACTCTCTTTATTATACTTCAGGGCAGTGCAGTTCCCACACTAGGCTCTGATATGCCTAGTCAGGATACTTATAATAGTGCACTTACAGATGCTGACCAGGATGTGATGGCATGCCAAACCTCTCTAATTTGGAAAGAAAATCTGATGACATGCTTTTTTTTTTTGACCTCAGCGCTGGTGTGACAAGATCAGGCTAACCTCTCTGTCATAGTAATTCTCAGAAACTGCTGACCCTCTTGACTTAAGTTTTCATCGATGCAAAGGTGTATGGTCACTACCCTGAAGTTTCTTATAACCTACAATCATCTCCTTGGCTATACTGGTCCAGAGAGAGTTGCACTTGCTAAGACAGAGATCACAGTCCTATCAACTATACTTCTTGTGCTTCATCTTCCTTCAATTTCTATTATGCAGCCTCTCCATCTGGGATCAGGCCAGTGAGCAGTTTCAACTTAATGGCATTGCAGTCATGTCTGGTGAAACAATCATGGAATAATAAAGGTAAGAGAAGTGGGAATAAGCTTACAACCTTACAGGACTCCAGTGTTAAGAGTGAAAATAGGATACGGTATGTTTGTTTCTACTTGTACCACCTGTAGGTATCTCATCAAAAAGCCAAATTGACCAACAGTTTTTACCTGCCGTTAAGAGTGAGTAAATCTGAAATAACTGATAAGGCAATAATAGCAAATTCAAATAATGCAGGCCAGAGAAATTGGTGAAACATCTGTGGTCAAAACATCTGTGGCTTTGAGCGAATCATGAGAGTCAATGATTTAATGACCTATTCATAAATACCACCACTTGCTTTATTTCTGAATTAATGAATTACACAATGGCTCGTTTTTACCATTATTGCATATTCCCCTAGTGAACATTTTATATTTAAAACTTTATTTTAGAAAGGTATTTAAAAAGGTAAAATGTAAAAAAAAAATGTACTGGAAAAATCAATTTAATGGGGCAAATATTGTCCCTTATAGGAAAAGCCAAAGTGTGACTGCTGTGGAAGAGAAGAATGTTAAATGTCTCAGGGGGTATGCCTATTAACTATATTTTAAATTTGTGTGTGTTGTAGTGAGAGTGGCCAGTTTTACCTTTGCTGTGGGTGAGAGTGGGTGGTCAAAAAATACAAATTTACAGATTTAATTTAATTACATGTAAACAATGATCAACACACATACATATAGCGCATCACATCGGGTAAACCAGGAAGCTTGTTTGCACGTCACATGCTAGAACAAACCTGATTGGTTCTCGCATATCACGCACTCACATTTAAAGGATTAGTTCACTTTAAAATGATAATTACCCCAAGTTTTACTCACCCTCAAGCCATCCTAGGTGTATATGACTTTCTTGTTTCTGATGAACACAATCGGAGTTATATTAAAGGTGCCATCGAACGTTTTTTTTTTACAAGATGTAATATAAGCCTAAGGTGTCCCCTGAATGTGTCTGAAGTTTCAGCTCAAAATACCCCATAGATTTTTTTAAAAAATAATTTTATTAACTGCCTATTTTGGGGCATAATTAGAAATGCGCCGATTTAGGCTGCGGCCCCTTTAATTGCTCGCGCTCTCCGCCCCCTCCCGAGCTCTCGACTCTATCATTGCATAAAAAAAGTTCACACAGCTAATATAACTCACAAAATGGATCTTTACAAAGTGTTCGTCATGCATGCTGCATGCATACATCGGATTATGTGAGTATTGTATTTATTTGGATGTTTACATTTGATTCTGAATGAGTTTGATAGTGCTCCGTGGCTAACGGCTAATGCTACACTGTTGGAGAGATTTATAAAGAATGAAGATGTGTTTATTAATTATACAGACTGCAAGTGTTTAATAATGAAAATAACGACGGCTCTTGTCTCCGTGAATACAGCAAGAAACGATGGTAACTTTAACCACATTTAACAGTACATTAGCAACATGCTAACGAAACATTTAGAAAGACAGTTTACAAATATCACTAAAAATATCATGTTTTCATGGATCATGTCAGTTATTATTGCTCTATCTGCCATTTTTCGCTATTGTCCTTGCTTGCTTACCTAGTCTGATGATTCAGCTGTGCACAGATCCAGACGTTAATACTGGCTGCTCTTTTGTAATGCCTTGAACATGAGCTGGCATATGCAAATATTGGTGGCGTACATATTAATGAGCCCAAATGTTACGTAACAGTGGGTGTTAAGTTTAGATTCGCCTGTTCTTCGGAGGTATTTTAAACAAATGAGATTTATATAAGGAGGAGGAAACAATGGAGTTTGAGACTCACTGTATGTCATTTCCATGTACTGAACTCTTGTTATTTAACTATGCCAAGGTAAATTCAATGTTTAATTCTAGGGCACCTTTAATAAATATCCTGACGTGTCCAAGCTTTATTATGGCAGTGAACGGGGGGCAACAAGTATGAAGCAAGCATGAAGAAAGTGCATCCATCCATTATAAACATGGCGTAAGCATTTTGAACTGCGAGAGGCATTAACCCCCCGGAGCTGTGTGGAGTATGTTTATGATGGATGGATGCACTTTCTTCAGCTTATACTCATTGGTCCCATTCATTGCCATTATAAAGCTTGGATGACGCACAAACAAGCTTCCGGGTTTACCAAATGTGATGCGCTATATGTACGTGTCAATCATTGTTTACATGTAAATAAATTAAATCTGTTCATCATATAAAGAACTCATATGTCTTCACAAGACTTGGATTAAACAGCTCAATTCATATGGATTCATTTTACGATGCCTATAAAATATATATTTTTTTTTAAAGGTGCCCTAGAATTAAATATTGAATTTATATTGGCATAGTTAAATAACATGAGTTCAGTACATGGAAAAGACATACATTGAGTTTCAAACCCCATTGCTTCCTCCTTCTTATATAAATCTCATTTGTTTAAAAGACTTCCGGAAAACACGCGGATCTCAACATAACACGACTGTTACGTAACAGTCGGGATCATTAATATGTATGACCCCAATATTTGCATATATGCCAGCCCATGTTCAAGGCATTAGACAAGGAAAGGCAGTATTAACGTCTGGATCTGTGCACAGACAAGGTAAGCCAGCAAGAACAACAGCGAAAAATGGCAGATGGAGCATTAATAACTGACATGATCCATGATAGCATGATATTTTTAGTGATATTTGTAAATTGTCTTTCTAAATGTTTCATTAGCATGTTGCTAATGTACTGTTAAATGTGGTTAAAGTTACCATCGTTTCTTACTGTATTCACGGAGACAAGAGCCGTCGCTATTTTCATTTTTAAACATGTGCAGTCTGTATAATGCATAAACACAACTTCATTCTTTATAAATCTCTCCAACAGTGTAGCATTAGCCGTTAGCCACAGAGCATAGCCTCAAACTCATACAGAATCAAATGTAAACATCAAAATAAATACTTTACTCACATAATTCGAAGCATGCATACAGCATGCATGACGAACATCTTGTAAAGATCCATTTGAGGGTTATATTAGCTGTGTGAACTTTGTAAATGCACTGTAATATAGTCGAGAGCTCGTGTGGCAAGGAGCACGCGATTTAAAAGGGCGGCGCTGCCAAAATCAGTGTATAGTTAATGATGCCCCAAAATAGGCAGTTAAAAAAAAATAATAAAAAAAAATCTATGGGGTATTTTGAGCTGAAACTTCACAGACACATTCAGGAGACACCTTAGACTTATATTACATCTTGTGAAAAAGCATTCTTGGGCACCTTTAATCTTTTATCTTTTTTGGAGCACTGCAGGCAGAAATGTCTGGGAAAGTAATTACTATTTGCTCCATTATGATTAAAATGAAAAAAAAAAAAAGTCTAGTTGTAAAAATTACAAGGTATTTTATTTGTTATTGCTTTTCAATCATAATGGAGCAAATTCCATTCAAAGCAGCCAATAAGCATGTTAAGCTAACATGGATCCTCGTGCCTAGTTTTCAGGTTTGCTGTAGGCTTGTGTGGTGTGATGAACTCAAACCTGTAGCAGCACTTCAAAAGCTCCCTGCACATCTCCCTTCCTCTCCAGCAGGTAGGCTGTGGCCTCATGCAGCTTGTGTTTCTCTGTGATCTGTGATTAGACAAGACAGAGATAAGATGTCAATTGTGTTGCAGTCAAATTGTCAAGATTATAAAGACAAATGATCCACTCTAAGCCGCCCACTGGATGAACAGACTCAGATTGAGAAAGTGTGTTTAGGTGAGACTGTTTGTTAGTGAGAAACCATTTCTGCAATGAAACATTCAAACACATTCTGAAACTAAATGGGGTTATGCAGAAGGCAGAGAAACACCAACTGGCATCCATGAATACAGTTGAATCCATGAATACAAAAACAGGGCAGGTAAGAGAGTGCACAGAGAAAAAAGACAGTACAGACTGACAGAAACACAGTAGCAAGCAGATGGGTCTAGATATGGAGATGTATACAAAGAGCAGTGAAACAAGTATAAGGCAAGATGGCAGGACTTTAGAGATGCTGTATATGTATGCGCGTGTGCAAGGTGTCTGTTTAAATATTTAGCAGGTGCCACTCAGCCTCTGTAACGATATTGATTCTCTCTTCTGCCTGCCTGTCTGTGTCTCAGCGCTTCAGCACGGCAGATATCTCCCCTACCTCCATTATTCATTCATTCATTCGTTCCTCCAGGCATCTTCCTGCCTGAGCCTGTCAGTCGCCACCCTAATTACATCAGATTGGAAACCTTTACTTGCTCTATCAGTGGTTTCATGTTGATTGATTAGATGGTGTGTGGTCTCCTAATCGCCAACCTGTCCTGCCAAATCTGTATTTTGAGGGGTGAATTCAGTAATCATCTGTATTTCTGTACAAAATCTGTCTTATTTAATAATCACCCACAATCCAGTAGAAACAGTCGCTAAATGTGTTAAACTCACACTGCACCATGATTACGGAAGTCATTCTCATACTTTTCAGCATAAACACGACTTCTTATGTAAATTTGGCTCATTATAGATTGCGCCTTACTCACAAACTATCTGGCTGCTGGCAATTAGCATCACACTACTTAAATTGCAAGCTCTCACCCTTTAAGACTAAAGAACTTTATTGCATGGACAACAATAGTTGGAATATACTGGAAATGTCTTCTTTTGGTTAAAAAGATTTGAATTAACTTTCTGAGACTGAGAATAACCAGGAAAATTTACATTCGTTATAGAAAGTTCCATGACATTACTTTTTGCATTTTATTACACCTTTTTCAAGGCCTGGAAATTACATTTTTAAACAAAATACCAAGATATTTAAATGTTTTCCATGATTGTGTAAATTTTTTTTATTCATCATTGCAGTTGTTCATCAAATTAATAGTGCTATAGCTGGACATATATTCAGATGCCTGCAGTAGTCAAATGTATTTTGCACAATTTTAATGAGCCAATCCAGGAGTCTGGATCACAGGGGTGGAGGTGTGCTGTAGAGTAAAAGTAAAGTGTGCCAGAATGTAGTAGCCTAGTACTGAGAAGAAGTATGCAAATTATGTTCATCATTGATTTGTTGATGGTATTTGAGTCATTACTTGAATTCCTTTAGTGAATTTGTTTGTCTAAAACAACACAGATAGCACATGCAAATAAAGGAAGCACAATATGTCTATGTGCAAAATATATTTTTCAATATGTACTATCAAAACTCATGTGAGTTTCTCTAAATTACAACATTTGTGAGTACTCATATTAGCTCTGTTCCCAAAGTGTGTAAAGCTGCCCTTGGAGTCATAACTGGGTACTGAAAAGTACTGATGGAAAAATACCACACCTATTTTATCCAATTAATGTGTGTGCTATGTATTGTTTGTGCTTATTAACTTTGTCTTTAGCTTATCAATAAGCTAAAACTCTGGGAATCAACTGTGAGCCTTAAGCCGAATTCAGACTGCACGATTTTAGCCCCGATTTTGGCTCGCCGACAAGTTTTGGGAAATCGCCGACAAATGCCTGAAATCACAGGCAAATCGGTGCTCGTTCACGCAAGTGACAATCACGAAGTGTGAATGAGCAAAGACGCGATCTGAGAGACCAAATATATAATATATAAATATATAATATATATATATATATATATATATATATAAACCAAAATATCAGCAAGCATGGCTTCGTACATAAACATTACAATTCTATCAAACAGAAACAAAGCACAAACCTTTGCTTGACCATCAACAGCAGCACATTGAAAAGTTATGTATTTACCTCCAACTCTCATTGCAGAACACACAATCCACAGTCTCCCCAACCATTTCCTCCTCCATATTCTTTTTTTCTTTTTCTTATATTCGCTGCAAATCAGCGCACCGGCAATTCATATTGCAAGCTTCTTGCGGGCTACCGTTTTTAATAATAATAATAACGCCGGTCTTGCACGCATGATATCGCGTTGTTTCCTTGTCACATCTTGCGTGTGTTTGGTTGTGAAACGTAGTTTGCATGCCAGACAGAGTTGTCGGCGATTCTTCCTATTGTAACACAGCAGCGACTGAATGCTGGCCAAGATAGTCATGCAGTGTGAAAAGAACAGTGACCCGACTGCTTTGAAAATCGTGCAGTCTGAACTCGGCTTTAGTCAAGTCTCACTTCACTTGAGGACGGCTAATTGTGTGGGGTATGTGTGTGTGTTATTAATGGAGTGCTGCCCATAAAGAGTGTTCCAAATATGTCACTATCTTCAGCTCATTAGTCTTTGCAACAGTCTATGTGTATGTGTGAGATGGGTTGATTTATACCTGGATGGCCTCCTCCAGTCTGTAGTTCTGAGAGGTCTTAAGGAAGGTGGTGACCTGCTGAGGACTGAACTGGCACAGTAGATCCACTAACAACTCATGAAGATCTGAGCCCAATCTTAGGGCAGTCTGTGGATTCGAACCCTCTCTGGAACTGTTACAGAAAGAGAAAACCATAAATCACCTGGAATAAACCTAGAAACCATCACAAAACACTGAGAAAAAAAAATATTTTTAAATAATCATGATGTCATGTTACAAAATGGTCGTATATTTGATTCAATAGACTACAGCTTTAAGCACCACTTTCCAGATGTACTTCTACACACAGAACATAAGAGCAGACTGCTCAAGGCAACGGCTCTCATAAAAACCTTCAACAGTCCTTCAAAGCAAGCTTCTGCTTATTGATGTTTAAGACTACTGGCTTAAATGCGCCGAGAACAAGATCAACAGCCAGACCAAACCAAGGACAAAACAGACCTTAAAGACTAAAGCATGAACATACTACTGACTACAGAGAAGGGGAGAGGAGAGAGAGCAGAGTCTTTCATTTGTAAGGCATATAACTTACTGGCCTTACCAATAATTCACATTAACTATAATAGCATTTTATTTAATATATAAATAATATAGAGTAGAGCTTTATTGTCATTGTAAGCAATGAAATTACACACCCATTCAAAAGTTTGAGATAAGTAACTCTTTTTTTTTTTTTTTTTTAAGACGTATCTTCTGCTGACCAAGGCTGCTATAATCTTTTAATATAACTTATAAGGTTATAATATTATATTTTAAGGTTATATTATAACCTTATAATAATAATAATAATAATAATAATAATAATAAAAAAAACTTGCAGTTTCAGCGATTTTTTGACCAAGTCGCCTTGCCATAATAATTGCCATAACCATCTAATCTACACAGACCTTAATATATGGCTTAGTTATGAGATGATCAACAATATTTGCTTCACCTATGACTGGTATTTATACACACACACAAAACTCACTCTTAAGAATATCTAAAAAAGAAACCCCCTTTCATAAACCTACAAACGTAAATGATGCGTCATTTGTGCATCTCCCTTCTTGATTCCCCCCAAGCACCCCCCCCCCACCCCCACTCCATTTCTCTTTCTCTCCCAATCAAGTTGTCATGTAGAGTGGTTTTCTCAGAGCTCAATCATAGCCAAGCTCTCAAATCAAAGCCCAATCAGCCAACATCAGCTCCTGCTGTATGAGGCATATGACATAACACATTCTCTTCACATGTGAGATGTACTGTTCTAGTCTGGTATGACACTATCTTAAAACTTAAAAAAGCTTGTGAGAATGAAGGATGACATTTTTAAAGTGCATGAAGTGGTAAAAATCAAAGAACATAAAAATGATGCATTCTGAAAATGCACAGTTGAATTAGGACCAAACAAAGCAGCATACACATCTAGTTCCAGGCAGATATTTTCTTATCAAAGCGACAGTGAATGCAGTTTGTTTTTGTAAATACTAGAGCACATATCTGTACTAAAGATAAAAAAATCTGTCATCGTTTCATCACCCTAATGTTGTTCCAAATATGCATGACTTTCTTTCCTATGTGGAACACAAGAGAAGATATTTTCAAGAATGTTTATGACCATACAGTACAGGACAATTAATTATCTTGTTTGTTTGTATACATATATATATATATATATATATATATATATATATATATATATATATATATATATATATATATATATATATATATAAACTACGCCCCTGTATAGGTATATATATATATACACATACAGTGGGTATGGAAAGTATTCAGACCCCCTTAAATTTTTCAAGAAAACCAGGCACTGCTCATCACCTGTCCAATACAGTCCCAACAGTGAAGCATGGTGGTGGCAGCATCATGCTGTGAGGGTGTTTTTCAGCTGCAGGGACAGGACGACTGGTTGCAATCGAGGCAAAGATGAATGCGGCCAAGTACAGGGATATGCTGGATGAAAACCTTCTCCAGAGCGCTCAGGACCTCAGACTGGGCCGAAGGTTTACCTTCCAACAAGACAATGACCCTAAGCACACAGCTAAAATAACGAAGGAGTGGCTTCACAACAACTCAGTGACTGTTCTTGAATGGCCCAGCCAGAGCCCTGACTTAAACCCAATTGAGCATCTCTGGAGAAACATAAAATGGCTGTACACCAACGTTTTTCCATCCAACCTGACAGAACTGGAGAGGATCTGCAAGGAGGAATGGCAGAGGATCCCCAAATCCAGGGGTGAAAAACTTGTTGCATCTCTACCAAAAAGACCCATGGCTGTATTAGATTAAAAGGGTGCTTCTACTAAATACTGAGCAAAGGGTCTGAATACTTAGGACCATGTGATATTTCAGTTTTTCTTTTTTAATAAATCTGCAAAAATGTCAACAATTCTGTGTTTTTCTGTCAATATGGGGTGCTGTGTGTACATTAATGAGGAAAAAAAATGAACTTAAATGATTTTAGCAAATGGCTGCAATATAACAGAGTGAAAAATTTAAGGGGGTCTGAATACTTTCCGTACCCACTGTATATATATATATAAAAACCTGACCACTTCTGCTAGAAATCTTATAATGGACCATGGTTTGATCTTCCATCAGGACAATGATCCAAAACAAACATCAAAAATCAACACAAAAATGGGTCACTGAGCACAAATTGAAGTTTCTGCCATGGCCATTCCAGTTACCCGACCTGAACCCTATAGAAAATGAGTGGGGTGAACTGAAGAGGAGAGTGTATCGACATGGACTTGGGAATTGAAGGAAGTGGAGGCATTCTCTATAGAGGAATGGTTTCTGATTTCTTTTCAAGTGTTACCCAAACTCATCAGGCATTATTAGATGACTGTTATCTTGGCAAAAGGAAGTTGAAAAAAGTATTGAATAAAAGGGTTCTATTAATTGTGGCCAACATGTATTGGAGAAAAACATTTACTTCATAAAGATTTTCAATTGTTGTACTTCAATGAATGGGTAGATTTCTGTGATTTTTATTAATAAAAGATCAAAAGGATTAACAATGCAGATATATTTTCATTGGCTTCTTTATTCATACTTACCAAGGGTGCCAATAATTCTGACCATGACTGTAGGATATTTTTTGTCACTGTGCATTCATTTTTTTCAAAGTAAATTTTGTACATAGCCTGTAAAATGTATGTTATTACACATGGAAAATATATATATCATACATGTTGGTGAATTGCCAATAAATAAAACTGTGTCATAAATTATTAAATCAAATGTTTTTAACCATTTTAAAAATGTAAATCATTCACATATTGTCCTTTATTTAACTGAAGTCATATTTTTCTAAGGCTGCATTATACAGATGCTTTCTTCAATTTACAATTGATAGATTATTAGTTTTATCTCAATCTAATTTTGCCTAGAGGAATAAATCTTAAGTTAAAAGTGGCACAGCATATGTCATTCTCCTGGAAGTGTTACATTTAAAGTTTCTGCCAGAAGGTACTGTCACAGATTAGACTTTTATTTTTTATGGTGAAGTCTGTAGTGTGTCCTTAACTTTTACTGATTTCATCACTACAAGAGTCCTAGAGTGCCTGCATCAGGAAAAGAGGTCTTTATTTATACAATCTAACCTAAATGAACTCTGTTGTCCGAGGTGAGGCTCTGTGACAAATTGAGATGGGAAGTTTCTAAGGACGGAAGGATCAAGAGGAGAAACGTGCTTTGAGGCCTGGCCTGAGAGGAGACAGCAGTCACATAGGGAGGACACAACAAATTCAGATTTTTTTTCCACAGATGCCCCTGAGGTGCCATATGTTCTATAAAGGTCACCGTAGGTCAGCTACGGCAAAAACACAGTTGTAGCTCTGAGGGTCTGCCATGCTGCAGAAATGAGCAAGCATTGATGTGTGGCTGTGTCTGAAACTAAAGCAGATGTAAAATGGGGTGAATATGTAACAATAAAATCTAGATTTATACCTTTTCAGCAATAATGCACAAAACGCAAGGGGTGCTGCTAGGGTGTTAGGGTCAATATTAGATGCAGTTGAGGCTGCATCAATATTGGTGTTCTGGGTGATTTTAAATTAAAGTCAAGATTAATCACTCAGTCTCCCAGTTGAGTCCCCCTGACTGGTCTGCAGCTATGCAGCCCCATACATAAACTGCGATGCACTGTGTATTCTGACACCTTTCTATCAGAACCAGCATTCTTGAGCTACAGTAGCTTGTCTGTTAAATCGGACCACACGGGCCAGCCTTCGCTCCCCACGTGCATCAATGAGCCTTGGCCACACATGACCCTGTCGCTAGCTCAACACTGTTCCTTCCTTGGACCACTTTTGATAGATACTGACCACTGCAGAATAGGAACACCCCACAAAAGCTGCAGTTTTGGAGATGCTCTGACCCAGTCGTCTAGCCATTACAATTTGGCCCTTGTCACTCAAACTCGCTCATTTTTCCTGCTTCTAACACATCAGCTTTGAGGACAAAATGTTCACTTGCTGCCTAATATATCCCACCCACTAACAGGTGCCATGATGAAGAGATAATCAGTGTTATTCACTTCACCTGTCAGTGGTCATGATGTTATGCCTGATCTATATATATATATATATATATATATATATATATATATATATATATATATATATATATATATATATATATATATATATATATATATATATATATATATATATAAAACACTACACTAAATTCAGTTGCTTAAAACGCTACAAATGAATTTAGGCATCATATCATGTACAGCAGTGTTTTTCAATGCTCTGCACATTTTTTATGTATCCCTTATTTAACGCACCTGATTCAGATCATCAGCTCGTTAGGAGAGAGCTCCATGAACTGAACTGTGTGTGTCAAATAAGAGAAACATACAAAATGTGCAGAGCAGTGGGCCCTGAGGACTGGAATTGAGAACCACTGATGAACAGAAAAAAAAAAAAAATATATGGGATATGAGAATGTACAATTAACTCTCTAATATCAGTCACTGTGGTACAGATATATTGTGTGAAATACTGTATGTAAGGATATATCTTTAATATTGTGGTCTCCATATACTGTACGTATGGGATAGGTCTATGGGATTTTTTTTGGGAAATTTTATCGTCCAACAGGTGAAAATTACAAGAATGATAGCGGAAAATTTATTTTCAAATTAAAACTAAATCTGATTTTTCCACCTTTCATCCAATCAGAAAATCTCACAGATACATACTGCCATTATCTGCCCGTAAACATCAGTTCAGCAGTGAAAAGACTACTGTACTGTCAGTTTGTCCTCCTTTCTGTTTTTAACTGAAGGCAGTCAACAGCAGCATGTACAAAAATCACTACAGATACTGATCTTAATCCTTGAGACCAGTTTATCACAGGCAGAAGAAGAAAGACACAAGCTAAAATGTGGGGGCCGGGCGTAACGGACTCCAGGACAATAAAAAAGGGTACAAGAAATAAAATACTTGGTCAAGAGAAATGTATGTGTGGGAGAGGTCATTTGAGAAGAGAGATAAAGGAACAATGTTTGAGACTGAAATTTCATTTTAGGGTGAACTAACCCTTTAAGTAGCGTGCGAGGTTAACATTCATACTACATGCGTACTGCGCCCGAGCGCACCTCTTCAAGCAGGCATGGTACGGAGCAGTCACACTAGTCAAACGAACCAGATTTTGGGTGTCAAATCTGCTCGGGCATGGTTCAGATCGCCTAGTGTGAGTACACCCTAAGTGTGGGCCAGCCTTTAGATATATTGAATGGTCTCTTCTTTCACATTTCCTCACTCTTTAGTTTTCATACGTCTCTAATAAACTGTTGTAAGGACAAAAAATATATAGTTTAAGTTAATTTAAAAATATATACTTTAGTTTAAAAATGCAAACTACAAAGTTTTATATAGCCAATAAATTTTGTAGTTCACCTGCCATTTGCAGGTGAGGCAAGGATAGTAAGGAAACAAAAAGAGAATGAATGCTAAAAGGTGATAGTGTTTCTCCATTTGCCTTGGAGAGAGATCTATGATGTGTGACACTTTAAATGCACACCATCACTCTATTACAAAAAAAAAAAAAAAATGACAGAGAGTAGATAAGTAAAATGAAACAAAACTGCAGAAGAGAGACAGTGTCGCAGAGGGTACTGCTATTATTACCTGGGGTCCAGGAGGCACTTCAGAAACTGGAACACCAAATAGTCATCCTGCAGACACAGAACACAGAGAGCTCAACATCAAAATATGATTCACTTTCAAATGGATTGCAGTCATGTAGAAGCACAGCCTTGGGATCTTGTATCAATATATTGCAAATACTGTTCATTTGCTTTAAATACTACATAAGAGGGTTTACTATAGTGCAGGCAGATGAAGCCATATACGTGTCTTACAGATGAAACGTTTGAAATGAGATATCGCGTACATCAGACATTTTAGTGTCCAAGCACGCACTACAAAAATCAAACTTGTGGCCTTTGATGTTTTAGCCTTCAACAAGAAGTCACAGATTGCAGTGCATCTCTGTTGCAGACACTGCTGCCATGTAGGGCAGGCACATGTTAGACTCTAGTTGTAATGGGCACATGTAAGACTAGTTAGAAGTTGCATACATTTGAATTATGAGCTGTCTTAAAGAAAGTAAAAAACAAACAAACAAACAAAAAAAACACTTGTAAGTGTAGCCTAAGCAGTTTATGCAACTGGCCCAACATTCCAAAGGTGTACCAATTTCAGTACCATAGCAAAAACTGTTGGAACTATTTCACTATTTTATTTGAAAATAAAATATTAATTAAATTCAATGAGTTTGTTTTTTATTATGATAATAATTATAAGAAAATAATACATTTAAACAGCATGTAGCCTTCAAATGTTTATAAGTAAACATTGTTTATAAAAAGATCAAGCGAAAAATTTGTAATAAAATGAAGGATAAAGAAACGCATTCAAGTTACATAGAACAAGTGGCAGGTCTATTAGTTTGCATTTACTTAATGCACAGCTATTTTGACATACAGTATCAGATGTTTTGTCCCATCTGGTATATCACCATCAAACGTTGCAATTTCAGATTCAAATCACACATTTAAATACAGTTGTAAATGGAGAAAATTTGCAGTGTAGTGAGCAGCATGAAAAACAAAACTTTTATTCAGGTTGTGTGGTTATAAACAGATTGATAATCACTTCCTTTATAATCACTGACGCTGTCAATTCTGTGCTTGCTCACTGAGATCTAAAACTCCCACTATAATCAAAAAAATCTGTCTACACTGCACTCTCTTATTTGAATCATGCTTACACATTGTTGGTAATAATGAAAGGATTCACGAGCATGCAGAACTCTAAAGTGTGCGGTGAAAAATCTCCGGTGTTGAGTAAATTCTGACTAACTTAACTTTGATTGGCCATTGCGATCACATGCTCAAAAGATAAGTCTGTGATTGGCTACAATGATCAACGCTTCAAAAACACATTGTAAAAAGAAACCTTTGATGCTCTTCACAGAGCGCTTACACAGATACACACAGGAGCTTTTGAAAGCAGCAGGTACCGAGAACTCATATACCCAGAACTCTGTACTACAGGTATGGCGGAAATGCTGGCATCGTCACATTTTTAAAATTTCAGTACCGACTTGGTACCAAAGAACCAGTACTTTTGACAACTCTAGCTATGAAACTAAGTTTGCGTGAGAATACATTGCAGCTACTCTGTGTGATTGGCTTAAACAGAGACAATCTGTTTACACTAACATGGAATTTGGAGCCACACCAGCTCATCAAGTGGAGCAGATTAAACACTTCATCATACCTTCAATAATGCATTTTCCACTTCCACTTAGCATTAAGTGTAAGAGTTACTTTTGTTGTAGGCTAGTTCATCTGAGATAACTGGAAAGTTTGAAAGCAGAACATCATTTTCATCTCCAAAAACATAAAATGTTTAACCCTGAGCATGTCATGGATTTGGCCTATGTGATTAAAAATCTGCTCAGTTTTACCATTATTATTCTTGTCATCGTCATTTCCATCACTTTGCCAAATTCTCCAGACTTTAATGAACTACAAATCATTAAAACAGCATTAATGTTATTCTCACACTAGTCTTTGACTGTGAAAAAAAAAAACCTTAACACTTAAAACCCTCATTCCCCTCGTATCTTCTTCTCATCGGCACATATGTTTGCACAAGCAAGCTTTTCAATTAGCACCTTTCTGACAGTGTGCGAGAGATAACGCAAACCCAATTACACACAGCACTGCAGATAGAGCCTAATCCATTTACTGACACACACACACGTCGGCCTCAGGGGGGCCTCTTCTCTCTCACAGACATTCACTGACACTATCTTAAGATGAGTGAATAGGAGCGGATACAATGCACATAAACATTAACACACACAACAAAGGGGAATCAAACACACAATACAACAGTGACAGGCACCTTTAGAAATGCTTTTCTTAACAGTCCAGTCTGTCGAAAGAAAAATTGTGTGTGTACGTGATAGAGTGCATTATATTGTAACTGAAAGTAAATGCAATCAGAAAACAGTATAGGGCAGATTCTATCCTTCATTTCAATGTGTCTGGAACATGTGTGCTAAAGGGATAGTGGAGCTTTTAATATATATTTTTTGGCCTTATTTCAGTGACTTAACTTTTTTGTTTTTTCAATAACCACGCATAAACGTTATTCCTTCAAAAACACAAACATGTACTTACATGTTCCTCACATATTATGGTAGCCAAGTTTGTGCTGAATACAGTGCAATGACACTTTTTCCATTAATATGTTTATGAACAACTGAAAAAAGCACAAATGTCAGGGCATGTCAAAACTTCTCCAAGGCCCCAAATCAGCCTCAGACTCCAGAGGGTTAAACACTCCCATAAAGCCAATTTCAAGTCAACATAGAGACCGTTGACATACAGCAATGTTGCATACCTGCAGAGATGTGATGATAGACTGCACCTCATCTGCAAAGTGCACCGCCACCAGCTCTGCTGTCTTAGCCGAGTTAATGCTAACCAAATCCTGCAACAGAAAAAACAATTAGAAGAACCAATGAGAATTCATAAAATCAGGTTTCACTAGAGTAATCTTTACAGTATAGTGGGGTCCAAACGACTACTAGTGAAAAAACATCCTTTTTTTAAATAAATTCTTCTTTGTTACAAATAATTAGGGCTGTCGATTCAATGCGTTAACTTTATTAATTAGTTCTGAGGAAAAATAACGTGTTAAAATTATTAACACATTTAACGCACTTGCCCCACCCCAGACCTACGTAGCTTATCTTACATTTCATAAAGTTGATTGGTGACGAACATGAGGCAGGGCAACAACTCACTGCGTGATACAGCCTATAGAATAAAGTTAGAATGCCCCTAAAATTCAAGATATCTGGGAAAAAATGCCCCTGTATGAGTTGTTGTCTCATATTTATATCATGATATAGTTAAGCAATATCACATGAGTAACGAGCACAATATTACACAAGTGCTGTTTTTGTCCCAAATTGCACGAGTGCAAAAGTGCTATTTTACTATTTTATTTGAAAATAAAATAATTAAATTCAATGTTTATTTTTTTATGATGATAATAATTGTGATATTGATAAAATGTGATATAGATTTTATACAACAGTTTAATAAATAAGAAGCTAAAAAATGTAGACACAATATTGTCTGCTTTTTCTCAATTTTGCCAAGGAAAATATTACCTATAAAGCCAGAGCAGAACTGTTGTTGTGCATCTCCAAGCAACACACAGCAGTATTTCTTTTCTGAATGAATCCGTTTTTTGAGCGAATCAATCGGGGGAACCAACGATTCAATGGCTCATTCATAAAGAGAGACATTTACTTCATTTCTGAATGAATTAGCTGTTTGAACCAATCAAAAATCAAAATATTTCATATTTCCATATTAAAAAAAACAAAACAATTAAAAGGTATACTTCACACAAAAATGAAAATTCTGTCATCATTTACTCATCCTCATGGCCATTGAAGCCTAAAAGTTTGTGTAATAAATTCTATGTTGAATCAAATTTATAAAAAAAAAAAGCTAAAACTTTTTCTACTTTTTGTAATGTCTATTTAATGCTATTTTTAATGCTATTTTGATCATAGCACAACAATGACTTTAAATTATATTTTGGGGTAATTTCTCAGCCAAATTTGATATGTGATTAATTTAAGATTAATTAGATTAATTAATTGCAACATTGCATAATTAAAATTTTAATTACTTGACAGCCTTACAAATAATATTATTGCCATGATTGATATACTCACATTTTAACATGATTTTTCTAAAACATGATGCATGAATAATCAATTGAAACTAATTTGCTTCTGTCCAGTAAGTGTTCATCTTAAAATATTACAAACAATGTCAAATTTATTTGTATGTTTACTTTATAAAAACCAGTAACAGTTGCCCCACAAAAAGTACCACAAGGTTTTTGAATTATACTAAAAGGCCTTTTACTTTAGTAAAAATCCAATCATCATTTTCATTTATCCTTTATTTTATGTTTCACATTTCTATTTCTAAAAAGAAAAAGAAAAAAAACTACTTATTTCCAAGTTTAAACCCAGATTTTCAATGTGAACTCAGACTCAACTGAAAGGCTGTCAAACGATGCAGTGGCATCGACTGATTTTAGTGCTCTCAATTTTAACAATCGGAGGAAGTCATTTGGACAAAGACCATTGACTGAACAAGATGAGAGAGAGAGAGCAGGGCCTGATGAGATTAGGTCCTGAAATTAGCTTTCTGAAGCTTGAGCTCTCTCTACCTGGAGTGTGCTCTAGAGGAGGAATCATTTGAAGCCTTGTTTGACTCACCTTGATGTGTTGAAGGGCTTTGACCCACACCAAATGTTTCTCCTCTGAACTGTAGCCTGGCATAGACAGAATGTTATGGATGTAGTTGAAGAGCTCCTCCTGGAGTTGGAGATAAAGTTTAAGTACAGGAATAACAGGAGTGAGAGGAAATAAAAGAGTGAAAATGGAGGGATTGAGGTTGGGTACCTTTCTCAAAGGGTCTTTCAGGTAGCAGTCGACAATTTTGTCGTAAATGTGCTTTTTTTCATACATAAACTCGCAGATTTGATAACTGAAAGAGTGAGAACAAAAAGAGAGATCTTCAGTATAAAGATGACAATATCAATGTCTTCACCTTGAGGAAATTAATATGATACATTCAGTCTTTGGCTTTAGAAGTCTAGCTTAGATTGGATCACATACGCTTCTTTTTTTTAATGTAAGTAACTTTAGGACCATTAACTTTTTTCCCCCAATCACAATTAACTACATTTTTCCCCTCATTGCCCTTAAAGGCGATTATCATTAGATTCTCATTACTTCAATTCAATGTTTTAGAGAGATAAAAATAAAAAATGCTGAAAAACAAAGTTAGTTTATTTTAAATCAGCATAAAGGCAGTGCAACAAATACTACCATGGTATACGCCACAGTTTAAAAATTTAGGATTAATAAAATATTTTCAGGTTTTTTAAAGTAGTAGTATGCTGACCAATAATCACATTTATTTGGTCAAAAATACAGTAAAAACAGTAATATTATGAATTACTATTACAATTTAAAAATCACAGTTTCTTATTGTTAGCAAAGTTAAAAACAGTTGCACTGCTAAATATTTTTGTGGAAATGGTGATACTTTTTCAGGATTCTTTGATGAATACATTAAGTTCAAAAGAACAGCATTTGTTTATTTTTATTTTTGTAATATTCTTAAACAGCCTTTTTTATTTATGCTGAATTTTCTTTATTAAAGGTGCCCTCGAATGAAAAATTTAATTTATCTTGGCATTGTTAAATAACAAGAGTTAAGTACATGGAAATGACATACAGTGAGTCTCAAACTCCATTGTTTCCTCCTTTTTATATAAATCTCATTTGTTTAAAAGACCTCCGAAGAACAGGCGAATCTCAACATAACACCGACTGTTACGTAACAGTCGGGGTGTACGCCCCCAATCTTTGCATATGCCAGCCCATGTTCCCAACATTATGAAAGGCATTAGACAAGGGCAGCCAGTATTAACGTCTGGATATGCACAACCAAATCATCAGACTAGGTAAGCAAGCAAGAACAATAGCGAAAAATGGCAGATGGAGCAATAATAACTGACATGATCCATGATAACATGATGTTTTTAGTGATATTTGTAAACTGTCTTTCTAAATGATTCGTTAGCATGTTGCTAATATACTGTTAAATGTGGTTAAAGTTACCATCGGTTACTGTATTCACGGAGACAAGAGAGCCGTCGCTATTTTCATTTTTAAACACTTGCAGTCTGTATAATGCATAAACACAACTTCATTCTTTATAAATCTCTCCAACAGAGTAGCATTAGCCGTTAGCCACGGAACACTATCAAAATCAGAAGTAAACAATATAACAGTATACAATACTCACATAATCCGCCGCATGCATGACGAACACTTTGTAAAGATCCATTTTGAGGGTTATATATGCTGTGTAAACTTTGTTAAGGCACTGTTCAAGGCAAGCGCAAGCTCTGTGGGCGTGGACCACGGGATTTAAAGGGGCCGCAGCATAAAATCGGCGCGTTTATAATGATGCCCCAAAATAGGCAGTTAAAAAAATTAATTAAAAACAATCTATGGGGTATTTTGATCTGAAACTTCACAGATACATTCAGGGGACACCTTAGACTTATATTACATCTTTTAAAAACATAATCTAGGGCACCTTTAAGTAAAATATAAATTTCTCATTTCTTTCTTTTGATTTCAGGGTGAAATATGATCCGGACACAGTCTTGACAGGTTTCACAGTCTTGACAGGTTTCTCACCCACGTGCACTTAAGTTATTCTGGGAAGAAAATATATAACTAACATTTACAGTAGGTATCTGTAACAGAAATCTATTCTAGTTCTAACAGTAACCTAATCAAGGTGCATACCAGTGAGTTGACCCTACGAGGTAAATTTAATCAATCAACTATATTTCCATAGCATAATCAAATATATGTCACATTCAATGTTCCCTCTAAGAAAGAATAATTGCCGCGCAGAGGACAGACTCAGACATGAAATCATGTGTGGAAATCCATTTGATTGTAGTTTAAATGAGAAATAATTGCAATGCTCTGGTCAACCGCTATAGAGTTAGAACCGGTGAATGCGGTTTACAGGTTTAAATAGAAAGAGAACGATGTGAGCGTGTGTGAGCGGGTCTGAGCCAAATCAGTTGCGGTAAGAATACTGTCATGACTGAATACGAGAGGCAATGCGAAACGAAAAGAAATGTGAAATAAAACATCATGTTTTAATGAAAAGTGGCGGAAATAACGGATGATGGGCACAGAATATTAACAAAACTCTGAGACATTTATAATCACACACTTACCACAGGTGTGGCTTGCAAACTCAAAATACATCAGTTATATACCTAAGTTTAAATAGAGTATGTGGTGGTGCTGTGGGTTTCAGGGATGTTTAGATAACTATAAAAGAGTTAACTTAGCTAAATATTTTTAAGAAAAGTTAACTATCAGATCTGTTTAAATGCTTCAGTTTGTTTTCATATAATATTAAAACAAATTGAAGCATTTAAACTGATATAATACTGTATATCAGTTTAAATACTTCAAGATTATGTTATATTATATTATATTATATTATATTATATTATATTATATTATATTATATTATATTATATTATATTATATTATATTATATTATATTATATTATATTATATTATATTATATTATATTATAATGTAAGCCTAATAAATAATTGATCTCACAAGGGGATTGTTCTGGTATAGAAAATCTGGGAAATTCATAAGCAATAAACAACATGTAATTTTGATTGTTTTGCTAATAATTTACTGTACAAAAACACATTATGGTTGTCCCAAACTATCAGTCTAACTGCTCATATTATATTATTATAAAGAATTGAACTGTCCCGCAGGAGATTTTTAAATTATTTTTTAATAGAATTTCTTGGTAAAGACTGGTACAGTTAACACCACAATGTGAAAAATCTCAAGTAACCTAAAATGTGCTTAATTTAGTGACTGAACTGCTTGTTTTCACTAAGTTACATCAAAGGTCAAATAAAATAGAAATGGCACATTAAGGTTAAAAGTTACAGTTGCATGATAAAACCATTTGTGTGTGTGTGTGTGTGTTTACATTCATTGTACAGGTCTGATATAAAGAATGTTTTTGCTCAGGTGGCTAAAATGTGCGCTCAACAGAGAAAAGTTTTGCTCAGCAAGAAAACAAATTAGAGGGAACATTGGTCACATTGAATCATATGCTGGACCCTTATAAATGATGATTTGTTATGATCTACAGTATGAAAAGCCTGTTTAAGTTGTACTGTAGAAGATTGAATATCTCATCATTCAAAAGAAAATTCAAAAAAGTCAAAACGCTTCAGCTACATATTTGTTGGTGGGTGAATTTAAATGGGAATATTTCTTACAACTCTGCCTTCTCTGCGAGGTCAAGGAGACGCCCCTCATCAAACTGGACCACACCACCAACCTGCAGCAGCTCCAGCAGAACCTGACACAACCAATATAACCGCATCATGTGAAGATCATATGACCTAACAATCAATCTTTTAACTTATCTTGAGTAAAATTAAGCACGGTTTTAAAATGGGTTTATACCTGCTGTCTTTCTGTATGTCTAGAATCATCATCTGGACTACATAAAAACTCTAGAACCTGCAAAAGACAATGAGCAACAGATAAAAGACACTTCAACAAAACATCTTTCCATGTAGGAAAGGTAGAATAATACTGAAATCAAAAGTGTCAACCTCCCTGACAGTAGCTGAAAAACTTCCAGACTAGTTTTAAATTGATGCAATCTAATTTAGATCAGGCCCAATGTAGAGTGGAAAATCATGCATAAACTGTTTAACATGCAGAAAAACTAGCATACCGCTTCTAAAGAGCGAGAGCTATTTTTACAGAAGCTGCAAATTGTCTTTACCAAAACTAACACCTCAGAAATCTCTTGCAGTTACGTTTTAGCTCTGATAATTAAAAAAAAAAAAAAAAAGCCAGACAACTGCAAATGGAAAAGGTGAGGCACTGACAAATGGACTGTGAAAAAAAAGCAGACAGACACTTTACCTGGTCAAATAGCTTCCGGTTAACAAAGAGGGTATTATCAGGTTTGGCAAGCTGTCGAGCCAAGAAGGTGAAAAGACAGCCGACCTGAGATGGGGTGAAGTCAGAATTGTCCACCATAACCTGGAAAGTGCACACACACACACACACACACACACACACACACACACACACACACACACACACACACACACACACACACACACACACACACACACACACAGGGAATTTGTTAGTGTGTGTATAATACATTGTAAAAAATTTTTATTTTTTTTTTTAAGTTAAAACATTTGATTTTGACAATAAAACAAAGGTTATTGGAGTGTGTTTTATAATAAAATACTATTTCAGTCTTTCTACTTAATTCAATGTGTCGATACAGGAGATTTCACTCAAGGAAGGAGATTAAACCATGGTAAGTGGTACAATATTCAATTATTAAGCCATTTAGTAATGTCCAAAGCAAATTTCAGAAGTATTTAACTGGTCTTGTAACCATGTCACGGTGCAGGATCTTTTTTCGAGTTATTGATAGTATTTGTGTGCAGACTCTTCTGAATGTTGACAGGATTTTGGATGGTCAGTTAACATAGTTTTGTTTTAATATGCACATGGATAACCAAGTTAACATGTTTCTGAGTTAAAAAATTTAAAAAGCTAACCAAGTTGAGTTTACATGCTAACAGACGTTTTGCTAGCTAATCAGAGATAGCACCCATTAGCAAATTACATCTGTGTTTGGCTAGTAAGTATATTATTTTACATATTAACACAGCGGATGTTTAATGTAAATCTAAGTGCTAGAACAGCTTTTGCAGATTTAAAGATTTTAGTTTTATTATGAATTGTTAATAAATTTACAATTCAGGTGTTGAATATAAATATTTCAAGTAAAATGTTTGTCAGTGTCTGTCAGTGTTATTGGCTTACTGTATGTTCAGATATTTTTACTGAACACATTATAAGAATTAATACTTCAGAAATAAATTACAGTAATTTAAAATAAAAAAATAGTAAAGCACCCATGCATTTTAATAAAAAGACTGTAGTAATTAGAATTTTACTTAAGAATTTCCAATTAAAGCAACCAAAAATTGTTTGTAGCCTAACTTGAAAACATGCTTGTTTTCTAGCTTTTTTCAAGTAAATGCTACTCCAAATTGTTTTCAGAGTAGTATTATCTTACTTCACAAATATTGACTCAGGCATTCTATAATCACTGACTCATGGGAGAAATCTAATCCAAGCAGAACTTCTAGAAGAGAGAATTTTTATTTATTTATTTATTTATTTAGATATGTAGAATTATTTAAAATGGAATCAAAACTGGTAAAATGTGTATAAGTTTTAGAATGACAAGCATTTCAGTTCTGAGATTTGAGGGATTCCGTGGGGGCCTGGTTACAAGGTAGTGGTCTCTCTGTTTTATGAATAAACAAATGATTGCAGATGGAGAGAAAGAGAGAAAGAGACAGAGAGAGACAGAGAGAGTCTGTGGATGATGATTTGAGTTGCTGAGGACTCTTGAATGAGCTGTGATGAGGGAAGAGAGGAAGACTGCTGGACTGAGCCAGTTCTCTAGCAGATTTGTCCCATTCACAAGATTTACATTCCAATGATTTTTTTTCACATATAGGGGAAAAGCTAGGTGTGTGTGCATTGTGTATTAAAGACAAAGAGTTCTGTGGTGGTGGTGGGGGGGGTGAAATGTTTCTGCCACCTTCAGTAAAATGTCTACAATCCTTTGCTGATACTCCAGAGCCTGCTTGTCGTTCTTGAAGTCCTCAAATGTCTGTGAAGTGAGGAGATATTGACATTCAGATCTGATTAAAGGGCTAGAACGTATAATAAATTACTGGAGCACTGATGTATTGAGTAATACTTATTGAGTTATGGATTAGCTGATACACACCAGCGCAAGAACGTTGAGGAACTCTCGAGTGTCGAAGTGCAGGAGAGTTCGGATGTAGGGATACACTTCCTCTTCCTGTGCAGCCTCCACCGAGTGCAGACGAATGAGGAACTCAAACACCTGGAATACATTCAGAGAGTCCATATAAAATTTTTAATGAAGTCTGTAAGTACTGTACAAATTCATAAAGATATTCTTCACTATAATTAAGGATGCATGATATATCACTAATATATCACTAAGTCGATACTGGGTATTTAATTATGCATGCTCAGTTTTTTTGTCCACTTATATGAAATCTTGCTGAAATCAAACTATCTTTAAAAACACTAATTAAACACTGTTGAATGTTATTTTTAGCTAATAGCAACCATATATTATGATGTTGTGATGCCTAAATTCACTTTTTCACTGTTCAAAATGTTGGGGTTTGTAAGATTTGAAAGAAGAGGCTGCTCTCCACAGAGGCTGCATTTATAAAAAAAAAAAAAAAAAAAAATTCCAGTGAAACAGTCATTTTGTGAAATATTATTACAATTCAAAATAACTTACAAATAATATTAATACATCTTCAATTGTAATTTATTCCTGTGTTGGCAAAGCTGAATTTTTAACAGCCATTACTCCAGACTTCAGTGTCACATGATCCTTCAGAAATCATACTAATATGCTGATTTGGTGCTCAAGTATATATATTACACACACATATACATACATATATGCAAAAAAAATGTGTAATGTCATTTGTTTTGATTTGTGCATTATGCAATTATTATAGTGTAACTATGAAAAGGTAACTATTATAATGTATTAACTGTGGTTGTAATTATTTATGAAAAAATGTAATGTATGACAATGTTTTTTTTTGTTTTTTATGTTTTTTCAAGAAATTTATAAATACATTACGGAAATATTAATTCTACAGGTTCAAGTAAAGTGTAAAAAACACCGTAATATTAAAATCTCTCATTTATTCTGCACGTACATACTCGTGGGCCAATCCCTCTACACAATAACTGAATCAAAATTCAACCCATTATCATTGGATTACAGTACGGGGCTGACTAGTTGCCATGGTTACCAGGTGGTACACTTTTCCACTATTGTGTGTGTGTTTGTGTGAGAGCAGCATGGACCAAAAGGTTAGTCATTATCTCCCATTCACACACACATAAAAAGAGGTAATTGGGCATCATTTTGAAGTGCTCATCTTTGCGATGCCAATGTTGTGTTTTACAGCAGGGAGGAGGGGAGGGCTCAAGGATATGGACCTGCAGATGTGACACTGTGTGTATGTGTGACTGTAGGGGAATGTGTGGATGTTTGTCAGTCCATTGTAGGATCAAAGAGGAACAGGAATCTCTCTGGGCACATGTGTCTCTTTGAACATGTCCCCTTAGGGCCCAGAAGATGATACGCCAAATAAAACATTACATTCACACACACGGTCACAAATCCCTCTCTCCTTTTAATACTCCTTGCTGCATAACATACATTGTATTGTAGTTTTATGTATGTATGGGATAATCCATGGCTAGGTGTGCATTACACGGTTTTAATGCACAATGCAGAAGCAAAGAACTTGTTTTTTACACATTGCATTTTGTTGTGTTTTAGGGTTAAAGAAAACGTCTGTAAACTTATAATGTCTTTTTCAAATGAGAATTTTTTTTTTATTTTATTATTTTTTTTTTTTTTTAAATATGTTGTGTATTCTTCAGCCTGTCTTGAAACCCAAAGCCTTTTTCCAAGAACATTCTGTCTTGTCTGAGTACAGATGATCTCTACATGTCATTGAGGTAAACAACCCTGTCTGTCACGCTTCTCACTCAAACCTACAGAGTGTGACAGCACTCTGTGTCTGTATGAGAGAGAGAGAGAGAGAGAGAGAGAGAGAGAGAGAGTAGCTTTAGGTTGAGTGTGCAATCCATGTCCGTATTTAAGTTTCTTTGGAGGTCGTCCATCCCAGAACGAATCGCTTGAGCACTTTGGATGGGCAACAAAGATGAAAAGCCCTGCTGAGAGCAAAATGCTGAGAATACTAAACACATATGCACTTGTGTCTTCTGTGAGAGCTGTGTTATATAAAACTGAGGCAGAAAGAGTGGCATGACTCATATAGACCCCATACAAACAGAACAGACATGAGTATTGTTGTGTTCAGCTGTATGGAAAATTAGAGTGTGAATGCAAGAAATTAGCAGTACACTTGCTAACCAAACATTACACGTACACTTACTGCAGTCTGGGTTTAATCAAACTACTTACCTGGTTTTTCACCTGAGGGACCAGATCTTCAGGAATGTCACCTAACGGATAGGCACGTCCTGCCAAACAACAGCTGGCAGAGGAGAAAGAACAGGTGTGTTATGGCCTGCAACGGTGTATGAGTGCAGTACTTATGCAGAATATCCCCTCACCTGATGTACACCAGCAGTTTATTTCCCATCACAACATGCTCATCTGTAACAGGACACAAATGGGAAAATGTGATCATGTGCACTGCAGTTTAGCATTAGCTGACCAGATTTCAGAAAACATTTTTCTTTGGCGGTTGTAATATAAGTGACATTTACACTGCTATTACACTTTTAATCATCTACTGACATCATTGTTTTTAAGCATATTTTGACCATAGTACGTAAAACTGGGGTTGGCTGGCATAGTTAGCATTATTTGCTGAGGATCTTTTGTGTAACATGTTAAGTCTGACTATGTGCAAATAAAAGCTTCAGTTATTGGGCAAAAAACAGACACAACAGAGTAAAATTCTGTAATCTTAGTGTTAATTTCTGCATACTAATACATTTTTAACATTTCAAGTTGTAGAAATAAAAACTACACTTTAAAGGTTTTTTTTTTTCCCTTAAAATCTAACTAATTCCATTATGGTGCAAGTAAAAAAAAAAAAAAAAAAATTATAAGTGTTCACATTGTCTTCTTGCCTTATTCCAGTTCACTATGGTAAGCCTATAATATTTCAATTTTGAGCTGTCAGGTCAGATTTCACTGTAATTTACGTCATCTGTTTTTGCGCATTTACACAAGATGGTTGGCACATGTTGTCAGCGTTTGCTGTTATCAAATGCATGTTAAAGTGACCCAAACTCAGAAATGAGGTTTGTGTGGACCAGCAACAAGAGCAAGACCGAACAAGAACACTGTTGCGCTTCACTCTGGAACATGCAGCTCATACATTTATTTAATTAAACTGCAGCCTTTGTGATTTGATAATCGCAAGCCATATGACGGTTTTGGATTTATTTTGATTTTCAGCCCTACAATGATCATTAGAATATTTACAAATTAACATTAACCTAAATTAATAAATGCTTTAACAATTTTTAATTGTTTGCTGATACCTAATCCAACTACTCTATTAAAACTTTTTTTTTTTATGTGTTTTAATGTGACATTTTTTTTAATGTGTAGTTGTGTTTGGTTCTGTCCTGTGATTGTACTGTCAATCTGTCTGTAAATCTGAATATACTACAATAAATATAATAATAAAAAAATATAATAGGACATTTTCTGGGATAGCTCCAGCTTTCAAAAACAGGGACATTTTGTCACCCTAGTTTAGCAGGTGTCTTGATGTATGTGGAATGTGTTTTTTTATGTTTGCAGGTGTAGTTCAGCTCTCTGTTCTACCTGTGAGAGGCTTTCCTTCACGCAGATTAGGACCAATCGCCTGAAAGAGTTTCTGGAAAAGTAGGAAAAAGAAAACAAAATGATTTATATAACATTTGTTACAAGTCAACATGATACAGTATTCGCAAACCCATATTATTTCAAATTTAAGAAAAGTGTGTGTGTGGGAGAGGGAGGGTTAAAGGGATAGTTCACCCAAAAATGAAAATCACTGCCGCTGTCAGAGCGCAATCAGACCTTACTAACGAGTGCTGAACGCGGTTGGAAATAGTGGTGTATTAGAGTTAAAAAATGATATAAATACTGTTCGGTTTATCACACAAACCGATCGTTTCGTGTCTTAGGACATCAATGTGTCGTCACGAGCCGCAGGGTTTAATTTGCATTTGTCTATGCAAGTTTTATTTACTCTTATAGTAGGAGTTCCTATCCACTCGCATTATTTGGCCGACAGACCACAACGGTTGGAGTTAAAAATCATCATTTGTGTTCTACTGAAGAAACAAAGTCACCTACATCTTGGATGCGCTGGGGGTAAGCAGATAAACATCAAATTTTCATTTTTGGGTGAACTATCCCTTTAATAATAATATTAATGATGATGATAATAACAATAAAACTATTTTGATGTTTCAGTCTGGCTCCATGCTACTGTCTAACAATAACCAGCTATTTAATTAACATTAACCCAAAAATGAAAAAGAGAAATTATTTAACTCTTAAGACAATCTTTTTTTTCTTTTTTCTTTTTTTTTTCAAAACATTTATGTATATTTAAATATGCATATTTAAATATGCAGCCTGCTGATTAAGTATTCTCATATTGTGTTCAAGCTAAAAATGTATAAAACACTGCAGTCTATTCTCCCTCCAGAATGACAGCAGCACCTGCAAGACATGGTCATGCAATCCAGCATTACACACACTAGTGTTGTTGTGTTTGGTCAGTGTGTATGTGTGTGACATTTTGGCCATGAAACAAATGAATCCCTTTCTCAGTCGCCTTTCATCTAGGGTTCAGAAGATTCCTCTGACAACAATCCTTTCATCTTCTTTTCTAGCTTAATGGTGAGAAACACACACTAAAAACCCACACTTTGTAGGCAAAACCTCACATGTGCACATCAAAAATGTGCACAGACACACACCCTTGAGATGTCCCCA
This sequence comes from Megalobrama amblycephala, assembly GCF_018812025.1. NCBI lineage: Eukaryota > Metazoa > Chordata > Actinopteri > Cypriniformes > Xenocyprididae > Megalobrama > Megalobrama amblycephala. Next base: position 32,508,733 of record NC_063050.1, on the reverse strand, counting down.
AAGGCTTACCAAGTTTCTGCTTTGTGTGGCAATTAAACAATCAGAGCATGACGAAAAAAATAAAAAAAAATAAAAGCTGGAATGCATGACTTTTGCCCAGATTTTTGTCCCAATTTGCAGTCTAGATGAGTCCATGCTAGTTGCTGAAAGTCAGAGCCAGTCTGCAGATTTTGGGCACTGGAGTTGATAGATTTCACAGAAAATCACAGTGTATGATGGGCACAGACTCTGATTTTTTTTTTAGCTTCAGACCATGATTCCATCCAGTTGGAGGATATCAAACAAGTTAGTTATTTTGAGCTGTTTTAGAAGACATAATGTAGTGACATATGATATTGTACTTTACTTAAAGGGTTATGGTAAACAGAAGCACAAACATGCTTGCTTAACGCAAGAGAACAATGAGGTTTTCTCTCGCACATCAAGCAAGTAAGGCTGAGTTTATGTTGACCATATTTGGTGTGCTCTATGTGCATTGATTGATGTTTATATGTGAATATAAGCCTAAATTAAATTTGTTCATCATATAAAAGGACTTGTGTCTCTTCAGTAGATTTATATAGATGTATTTTATGATCTGTTTATGAACTTTATGAACGGTCATAGTTTTGGTGGATGGACTTAAAAGGAATAACATAAAAATCTCCCAGGTTTCATTAAAAAATATCTTTAATTGGGTTTCTAAGATGAACGAAAGTCTCATGGGTTTGGAACGACATGAGGTTGAGTAAATGATGACAGAATTTTCATTTTTAGGTGAACTATACCTATAACAGACATAAAGATTTACTAAACAGGGCAAATTAGCGTGAGAATGCAATTCCAAAACAACGCTGATGGGAGTGAAAAGTTTTGCACGAGATCTACTGACAACACGTGAATCAAAGCACAAACCAGAACATTTCCATAATGACCAACGCAATCTACAAAGAGCAGCACAAATTAGCTTCTGGTTTAGGTAAATAATGGAGCAATCACTAGTAAATTGACTAGCACAAACCTTAGTAAATCACCTTGAATGATTCATTTAAATACTCTCCTCCCATAATTATGAAAGGGAAATTCCATTATGCTCTATACTACATATGCAAAGCCGCAAAATTAACCCTGTCCACGCCTTTTCAGTGCTATTCTTAAGTAAATCCTAACAGTAGTTAATGGCAAAAGAGGGTTTGACCGAATCTGGCCCTAAAAGTCACTCACTTCTAATTTGCCATACTGACCACAACTACCCATCCAAGACCGAATCCAAATGCATTTGGTTCAATTTCTTTGCGACTCTCGTAACACAAAGGCGCTACAACAACTACTGCAATCAGCTCCTGTACATCTATGTTTTGTTTTCATCTGTCATGCATTTACAATGCCTTAAAAATTTGTAATCCTCACTCATTTAGTGTATGATGCCCAGTTCTTCTCTATAACCATTTACAAATTTGGCAAGTGTACAATGCCTAGTGTTTTAAATTCTGTTCAGATCATGTAGTGAATTCCAACCTTAAATCACCTTAAAGCACAAAGCACATTGAACACACACTATCATACCTCCATGGGGCTGATGTAGTCGTTCATGCCACTGTTGAAGACGTAGATCATGGCGTCATACAGCTGGTTATCCCAGCACATCTGCACCACCTACAAACATTCATGTTTTTAAGATGACATATGTTGATTTACGTAATACAGACTATAAAGTGCGCCAGCTATGAAGCATATGCACATACACACCTGTTGTATGTCCAGGTTGGTGATGTCCATGTGGACCAGGCATCCCTCCACACTATCCATCATGCCGTTCTCCTGGAAGTAGCTGAGAAGGTCTCTCATGACAGGTGCAGTCAGACAGCCAATCCGCTCACTCAGAATGTAGGGCTCCAGACTCTCCAGAAACACACCCCTGGCCACTGAGTTCTCCACCAGCCGAGGGTAGATTTGGTTAAACAGTAGGTCCCTGAGTAGAAATTACATCTTTTTTAAGAATGAGATCACTGGGTATTGAAGGATAATGTGATTAAAAAGAAAGATTGTTTAGAAAATCACAAGCAGAAAAAAGCAGAACACACAACAGTGGAAAATAAGCACAGGATCTAATAGTACATCTAAAAATCACACAATTAATCATCAAAGTATATCAATGTGTTGGTGAAGATTGCTTCAATAGATCAAAAGATTGCTCAATGACGTTTTGATGCATGAGCAAAACACAGATTTTCAACACCAAGTCTCTCTCACCAGTTGATGATAATCTAAATATTAAACTTACACCCCATTCTCTTTACAGTTACGGCTCATAAAAATGTAATTACTTGTGTTAATGTAGCATTTCAAGCCTATTGTACATTTAATATCCATTAAAAAAGCATATTTAACATAGTAAAATGTATATTAGGCAGAAACATTACACTCTTACTCTATGGAGCTCTGTCAGATTGATACACATGCTGCCACTCGTTCAGTAAAGTCTGTCAAATTTAGCAGAGACTCCCTTGTAATCTGGACTAGCCTTTATGCAAAACAGAAATACAATATAACTATAAAATGTAAGTCATGCAGTGGGAAAAATGTCTTGAAAGCTTTAATTATAAAAAATAAATGCATCTGTTAAAGCACCAATCATGTTAAACTGTATGCTTAAAGGTTTGTTTTAAGCTTTTAATATAGATCTACAAGAGGCATTTGAGGCATTTTGTCGAGAAAAATGTGTTAATCACTACTGTAAAATGACTAGCGTATGTTTTTAGTGCGTAGTGCACAAATTCGTTGTTGATTATTTTCATTATCAATTAGTTGTTAAGGCCCTAACTTATATACTTGTATACATTTGAATATTTTGTTATATAAAAACATATTTTATATGTATTTATGAGTATTTTATACTCAATCAATAATAATTCATAACTTGGAGTCAATAGTTGCATACTGCAAAATCGTTTCTGAACATTCAGTTATTCCATTTATAGTGGTTCATAGAATGAGCAGTTCATTCACTCACAAAATGGTAGTAATTGCACACTGTTGTATTTTTTCAGATTTTCAACGATTTTTGCCTGGAATTAAAGGTTGTATTGTTGTGATTGATCTCTGAACTCACTGATTTGGTTCATGTCTTAAAACTCTTTACTTATTTTTTTTTTTTTTTAAATGCCTATATTGACAAACTAAATAGGAAAAATATTTCCATAACCATGGCCACTTAGATAGCAAGTGGCTATTTTTGCACTTTTTTCTTTTTAATAAAACAATTAAAGGTTAATTAAAGTAGCTAATTAAAGGTAGGGTAGGACATTTTGCATAGCAAGCTAGCTTTGAAAGCATGAGATCCCACCCTCCCTTCAGAGTTCTCTCCAAAGCCACGCCTCCTCTAAAACACATGAACACAAACAGCAGAGTCTGCAAAGTGTTAATGAGAGACGCTGTTAAATTACCTCACGTCTCAAAGCACATAAGTTTACAATAATAAAGTAAACAAATTAGAGAGCTCTGAGTACCACCTGACTGCCAAAGATTCATTTCAGGGTTGATAGTGGTGCCATAGAAAAGCATAATTCTGAAGACATGAACAGCTTCAGTTTGAACGTCACGGGTTGCCATCTTTTAACAACCATAATTATGACATGGCGTGAATGCAGCATAAGCTTTTTTTTTTTTTTTTGATTCAGGAGAAACTGTAAAAGGTGGCTGCTGTTTGTTTGCGGGGCTCAGTGACTACAACTCTGCAAAGCCTTCTTCCACAGATATATGATATATGTAATTTTTTATATATATATATATATATATATATATATATATATATATATATATATATATATATATATATATATATATATATATATATATATATATATATAGACCACTTCTATTATTCATTCATTTTTCTATTATTGATTGCTATCAAGAGAGTTCCAACCAGTATAATCAAAAAGTGTTAAATCATTCAAGGTAGTCATCAACCTGCAGTCTACAAATGTCTGCCAATCTTCATCTTTCAAAAATAAACCAAATATTATCTGTTTATATAGATCATACAAGGCATAATTTCAACCGCAATAGGCAAATACTATAGGCAACTGTTCTTTCTAGTGCAGAGGTCTGTCACATGCAATAGAAGAGCTCCTTGATCAAAGTACAAACACTGAACACAGTGTAGAAAGCCTTAAAATGAACATACAAACTACAGCTACAAACTATATGCATTCTTCAGTATAATTCAGTAGTGACAGATTTGAAAACTGAAATTTAAAAGTATTCAACTGATTAACTGGATATGCATTTAAAAACAAACCTACTGTGATAAGGGCTTATCAGTTACTGTTGCGACAGAGTCAGAAGCACCTGAAATGTGAGAGAGGAACTGAACTCTACCAGAAAACAGGAAATGATCACAGGGGTCAAAGTCTCTGTGGAGACAGTAAGATAGCGGCTGTAGGTAGTGGGAGTGTAAGCTTGTGTAGCTCATGGATCAGCTAAAGACAGTATAAACCTATATTGTGAAAAAACTCCTTGTGTACACGTAGTGCATATTTGCAAAGCAATAGCCATGGTGGCACTTTGTATCTTTTTTTTTTAAAGATACAAAGTGTGATGAAGACCAGATGTAGATTAAGTAAAAAAAAAAAAAAAACATTTTTTGATGTTGTATTATACGGTGACCCACTGCTGCCACATACATAATATTTTTTTCTACTCAATTACGTCGTAACAACAAGATGTTATGTGGTTAAAACGACATTTTTTCTCGTAATAACGAGATATGTCGTTAAAACGGCATATTTTTCTCATTAAAACGACGTTTTGTACGTGACGTGTACAAAATATATTTTTTACTTTTAATTTTTTACTTTATCTGAACTATAATAGAGTTTAGATTTATATAGCCTAGATTAGTTTATCAATTAAATAGGCTATTCAATTCACATTTATTTGTATAGGCCTATAGCGCTTTTCACAATACATAGTTTCAAAGCAGCTTTACAGGAACTGCATGTCAACATTACAATTTGGAGTAATCTGTTATCAAAGGTGACTGTGCAAGTTATGTAATTTTTAGAAATGTAGGCTACACATGCAGTTAACTAACAATGTATTAAATTTAAACAATGTATTAGGCCTAAGGTAGAAACAACGGGCTAATTTAAGTATGTTACAAAAAGATTATGATGTCTAGATAAAACGTGTAGGTTATAGTAAACACTATACTAATAAAGCAGACTATTCAGAAAAATTGGTATGTGCAGAATTTTATCTTTTAATATCACTTTGTAGGCTACATTAAGCGATGTTAAGCTTTTTCTTTATAGAGGTTTTCTATGAGAGGAAAACACTTAACATGTGTAGCCTAATTAAACAAATTGCTTTCATATTCTGGGCTCATCTGCTTTGCTCTACATAATATGGTTTATTAGTATGATCTTTACGGAGTTCGGTCTTTCAATATCACTGTCTTAGTACATTAAACAATGCAGGACGTCTGGAGCTGCACAGCTGAATCACCAGACTAGGTAAGCAAGCAAGGACAACAGCGAAAAATGGCTTTCTAAATGTTTTGTTAGCATGTTGCTAATGTACTGTTAAATGTGGTTAAATTTACCATGGTTTCTTACTGTATTCACGGAGACAAGACTGTCGTTATTTTCATTTTTTAAACACTTGCAGTCTGTATAATTCATAAACACAACTTCATTCTTTATAAATCTCTCCAACAGTGTGTAATGTTAGCTTTAGCCACGGAGCACTATCAAACTCATTCAGAATCAAATGTAAACATCTAAATAAATACCATACTTACACGATTAGACATGTTGCATGACGAACACTTTGTATAGATCCATTTTGAGGGTTATATTAGCTGTGTGAACTTTGTTTATGCTGTTTAAGGCAGTCGCGAGCTACGGGGGCGGGGGGCGGGGAGTGCGAGAATTTAAAGGGGCCACGCGCTGAATCGGCGCATATTTAATGATGCCTCAAAATAGGCAGTTAAAAAAAAGAATTAAAAAAAAAATTATGGGGTATTTTGAGCTGAAACTTCACAGACACATTCAGGGGACACCTTAGACTTATATTACATCTTTTGAAAACGCGTTTTACGGCACCTTTAAGATAATAAATAACAGTTTAGCGTCCAAGTGCAAAAATAGAAATATTTGTATTTGTGCTGAATGAGAGAGGAGCCCAAGTTTCAGTTTAAGCTTCGCTTTAAATAAACTAGTTTAGGCTTTAAAATAAATATTGTTTGTAGCTAATGAATGCCACTATAATTTGTTTATTTTATACTTATATTTTTCATTCTTGTTTTGTATTGAATACGGTTACATTTTAAGGATTTGTTGTGGAAATAGCCTAAAACAGCAAAACGGGTCAGAAAGATCGTTTGAGATCAGCAGTGCTGGAGTTGAGCCGGAAATGGGGAACGGGGTGCGGAGAATTCTCATGCTGTCTTTGTCAGTTTTATGAGAGATGCAGTACACTAAAATCACTCTGCAAAATAGAAATGCCATACTGTCTGCACCAACACCGGGACATGCAATGTTTGTTTTAACACTGGTTATAGTCAGGTAAACAACATGTTGCAGCATTAGGTCATTGTTTGTTTGTCCAGTCTGTGGAAACATGCAGCCAATTTGTGACAGACTCCAGTATGCCTGGCTAAGAAGTGGCCAAGAATGGGCTCTGGCTCCAGAACGCAAACCATTCTGGTGGAAAAGATCTTTTAGAAAGGCGGCGTTTTGCTCAAGAGTGGCAGGATCCCACAGTTTGTCCCAATATGACAGAACACATTTCCCTGAAGGGGACGGGTCTTTGAAAGCCCCTAAAATATATACACACACACACATCAATGTCAAGACACACAGACACACATTCACACAATTATGTTGAGAGACTCTGGCATTCTGTGAACAGCAGGGCTCTTTAAACAGGACATCAGTGAATGCATCTACTCACTGTAACAACTGACACAGTGTCACAGCTGTCAGTATGTCTCACATCTAGATAAAGCACCATTAATCTCATCTCTACCTCAAACATGAGTCAACGGTGTACATGAGGACAAAAGCAGAAACTATCAAACACAGAATGAGACATTTCCTTGCACAACCTTGCATCCTTCTATGTGTGTATCAATTACAATAACGATGTCCAAGATAATATAAATGAGGAATCATTTAAAAATTTAGCTCAAAAACAACATCTAACGTAAATATATGCCAAGTTCTTAAATATAATATATGAATTCAATTCGGTACATTTTTAGGAGGGAAAAAAATAGAATTTTTAACAAATATTCCATATGTGAGTGACATGAAATCCCAGGGTTACTCTTTTTAGCATGAACAACAATATAGGTCTTTTCATAAATAGGCCAAAATTATCTTTGATATACATTTCTAAGTGACTTAAAGGGAGAAATTCTGTCATTATTTACTCACCCTCCTGTCGTTCCAAACCCGTAAGACCTTCCTTCATCTTCAGAACACAAATCAAGATAATTTTGATGAAATCCGAGAGCTCTCTGACTCCCCCATAGACAGCAATTTAATTACCACTGAATTCATCAAAAATATCTTGATTTGTGTTCCGAAGGGGTTTGGAACGACATGAATTTTTTTTTGAAGGTACAAAACTTTTTTTTTGTACCTGCATCAGCAAATTATTCGCAGAAATTTTAAGCAAACAAGTTTAAGTTTGCTTGTTGTTTATTTACTCATTTATTTAATAATTCACTTAATTTTATTATCACGGGAAATGATGTAGAAGATTTTGCGAGCAACTGGTGATAAAGAAAAATGCCACGTCGCAATATTGAAAATATTTCCATTTTAAACCATGAAGGCAAGCCAGTGGATATCAGACAAACAATGTGCAAACTTTGTGTGAGAGTTATGCGGGTGAAGAAGTCTCACACGCCAGTCAATTAGGTCTATTCACTACAGAATCTGAAAGTAAAAACGGACTGAGCTTTTGGCATCCGATGCTGCAATAACTTATACTCTTAGACAATAAGAGATGAATCTAATTTATTTTCTTAATATTTCTCTTGTGGCCCATTGTGAGAAAAAAAAAAATAGTATTTTTCGTGAATTGAGAAGTATTTCGTGTTAAAGTGCGTCATTTATGCGGTGATGCGCTATGATACGAGTCTTTCCGTGCTCATGGGCAAACGAGTATCTTTGAAAGGCTTGCGCGCTCTCTGGGAAAGAGTATATTTGAAAGCCTCATGCGCTCAGGGGAATAAAGAGTATATTTGAAAGGCTTGTGCGCTCAGGGAGCAAAGGAGTATCTTTGAAAGGCTTGTGCGCTCATGGGCAAAGGAGTATCTTTGAAAGGCTTGTGCGCTCTGGGGGCAAAGGAGTATCTTTGAAAGGCCAGCGCTAATGGGCAAAGGAGCATCTTTGAAAGCCTCGTGCGCTCTGGGGGCAAAGGAGTATCTATGAAAGGCCCGCGCTAATGGGCAAAGGAGCATCTTTGAAAGGCTCGTGCGCTCTGGGGGCAAAGGAGTATCTTTGAAAGGCCCGTGCTAATGGGCAAAGGAGCATCTTTGAAAGGCTCGTGCGCTCTGGGGGCAAAGGAGTATCTATGAAAGGCCCGCGCTAATGGGCAAAGGAGCATCTTTGAAAGGCTCGTGCGCTCTGGGGGCAAAGGAGTATCTTTGAAAGGCCCGTGCTAATGGGCAAAGGAGCATCTTTGAAAGGCTTGTGCGCTCTGGGGGCAAAGGAGTATCTTTGAAAGGCTTGCGTGCTCATGGGCAAAAGAGTATCTTTGAAAGTATCGCGCGCTTGGGGCAAAGGAGTATCTTTGAAAGGCCCGTGCGCTCATGGGCAAAGGAGTATCTTAACTGTGCACGAGACGGAGGGAATTGTGGGAAATTAAGTATACCCGGGCCTTAACTGCTCCAAATTAGTGGACTGGAGCTGACTGATCACATCGGGATAAATATGGTGGGGCATTTGCCCCCCCTTGCCCCCCCCTAATGTCGCCCATGAGGGTGAGTGATTAATGACAGAATTTTAATTTTTCTGTGATCTAACCCTTTAAGGGGTCCCCTCTGGTTTAAGGTGTCCTTGTCACACAACAAGATAGCTACATGCATGTTGGTTTAACACTGACTTGGATCTGGCAGTCACATTCAAATATAAGAAATATAAGAAAATTAAGAAATTATAATACTAGGGGTGACCCTGAATAGTCGACGATTCGAAGCTTCGATAGGAGGAGCCTGATTCGACTACCAATCTCACAGTCGAATATTCGCAGAGGTGTTATGAAACGAGATATGGGGGTGCTCAATATCTGATTTTACATAGACCGGTTTTCTCCCAATAGGTTTAATATATAGCCTATTATGATAATGTTGTAAATAAAAATGTGAAAAGAAAGAAGCTTTTTATAAATATTTTTAATGTGCGTGAATAAATCTAACCAAACCTGTGACAGATTTAAGTTTCACTTGATGAGCCATGATCTGTGACCGATAGATCATCTTGGCGGCATGGATTAAATCTTTAACAATGTCTGGGATAAGAAAATCTAACGTGTAGAAATTGTAAAAGATGATCCAAAAAACGTAAGATGCAAGTTGTGCCAACAGCTCATGTCCTACCGCTCAACAAGGACAAACAATGTGGCACGCTTCTGCCAGCCAACGTTAACGAGCTGACTGTAGCGCGCTTTTTGAAAAGACCCAAAGTGACACAGGCAGATTGTGTTAAAGACTGGATTTTTCTCTCTCAATCAGGTAGGGTACAAGTGATTTCAAAACATTTCAGTCGGTTCTAATTTGATTTTTCGATGCTGTGAATGTTTAGCTAAAAAGACTGTTTAGCGTTTATTGTCTCTGCAGTTAAAAAGACAAAGTTGAGAATTTTCTGGCTATACTTTCATTATTTTAATCATTTCTTTAACTTTAAATTAATTTATTGATCACTCTGGTTTATCTAATTTTACTATTGGTGGCTTAATGTGTTGAATATATGTTCCCCTGCACTTCAGGCATTTTGCACTTGTGACTTGATTATGACTTGAATTTTTTTAATGATTTTTATTTATTAGAATGGTATATTCTGTTGTAATTCAATTCTGTAAATTAATTTTTGATTGTTTTTTGGCGCATCAATGTTGTGCTGTAGATTAGTTAAAGCTTGCTCGCACAGGCAATTTAGCCGATTTAATTTGATTTGTTAAAATGTGAAATGCATATCTATCTGCAGTGTGGCCTTTCTGCAGCTATTACAGTGTATATATATATATATATATATATGTTTATTAATCCAAAATGTTTTCATTCATTTTCTTCTATATCTTTGTGTGGTGTTCTGTACATCGTGGCTGTGAATGTTTATCCACATTGCCTTTCATTTCATTTTAAAAAAGATAAAAAGTCATTGTCAGTTTCGTCTATCACTTGACAGGCAGTTTGGTCGCTTTATTAGAAAGTCGTTTCTCTGTGTTGTGTGTGTGAGAGAAAATAAAAAGTTGTCTTAAGCCGCAGGTATTGGCCTTACTTCATTTTCCGCATCCCGCTTTATCTCATGCACAGCTGAGCGCGCAAGCCTTTCAAAGTGACAGCGGAAAGAGTTTGTGCGCACTATCTAGTGGACAGCTATTTTTCAAGCACACCTAACTGCTCTACACAGGCAGCCAAAGAGTACAGCTCACACGTTGCTCCAGTCTTCATTGTTAACCTGAACACAAATCCACAATTTACAAAATAAAATGCAACCGAGTGTGCCACACTGTTTATATAAATCTACTGAAATTTTGAGTCAAACCCACAAACTATTGTTGTTCAGGAGAGGGTTAAAATCCTAAATCCATCATAAACTGGTTTCCTATTAAGCTATAAGTTTTTGTGACTATGGTGAAAACTCACCACACTTTGTATGCATGAAGGGTGTGTGACTAATGGAATTTACAGTTAGCCTGGATGCCAGCCGAACTTAGCCCCGCCCACAACATTTTGAGGTCGGGGAGTTCGGTCTGGACTCGATCCGTAGAGGAGTAATTATGCCCGAACAGAAACTGTTCGGACCAATCACATTGTCAGGGCGATGATTGACAGATTATCACCAGAAACGTAATCAGCCACGTCATCAAAGAGCGCTTGGGGAGTTTGATTGACAAGCGATCTAACCAATCAGAACGCCGCATCCAACATTTTGTCCGACAAAGCAGTCAGGAGTTAGAAGATTAACCTCGGTGGAGTTAAACTTGAAAAATTGTGCATATTGACATCTTTCCGCGTTTGAAACAACATTTATTCTCATGTTCATTCATGTTTATTTGATGCTATAAATGGACTAGTAGGAAGAGATGATCGGTTCACGAGCCTCTTGAGCTGAGGCGCTACAGCAATCTGTCACGATCATGGTCACAACCCATTAAAGAGCCACAAAACGGTTTTTATTGTTTGAATTTTTTTAATAACTACACAGTTTGAAAGCTGGGACTTTGTTTAATATCATAAGTAACCTGCTCTGTCTCGTCTGTCGATGTGTTGTCAGTTTCCTCTTTGCTCCGCAATGTATTTTCCACTCTGTGTGGCGTGACAGCGCCACGGCTTGTTGGACAAAGCAACAGTAACTAAGGGGGGCGAGTCTTTGCGAAAGGTCAATTAGTTTACAACAATGATGGCTGTTGAAGAACTGAGATGTGTAGATTCCGCCATCGCGTCCGTTATAGAAGATATCGACAGCGCATTCATTTGAAAAAAGGAACAGAGGACCGCGATCAAGGCATTTGTCGATGGGAAAGATGTCTTTGCCGTCCTTCCTACGGGATTCGGCAAAAGTTTGATTTATCAGCTGGCCCCGATGGTCGCTAAGAAGAGTTCTGTTGACAACTATGCGTCGCTCAACATACGTCACTTACTCTGTAGCTCTGATTGGTTGTAGGTCTATCCAATTGAGGTCTTTCCTGGATCGGTTGAAATACGCCCCCATAATCAAAGCCCAATGGAGCAGTATCAGACTCATATTCGAACTAGAATTGAGTATGACCACGTCAGGCTAATTTACAGTATCTCACAGAAGTGAGTATACCCCTCAAATTTTTGTAAATATTTTATTATATCTTTTCATGTGACAACACTGAAGAAATGACACTTTGCTACAACGTAAAGATGTAAAGTAGTGAGTGTACAGCTTGTATAACAGTGTAAATTTGCTGTCCCCTCAAAATAACTCAACACACAGCCATTAATGTCTAAACCGCTGGCCACAAAAGTGAGTGAACCCCCAAGTGAAAATGTCCAAATTGGGCCCAAAGTTTCAATATTTTGTGTGGCCACCATTATTTTTCATTTTTCACACTAGGGGTGTTACAAGGTCTCAGGTGTGAATGGGGAGCAGGTGTGTTAAATTTGGTGTTATCGCTCTCACTCTCTCATATTGGTCACTGGAAGTTCAATATGGCACTTCATGGCAAAGAACTCTCTGAGGATCTGAAAAAAAAAAAAAAAAAATTGTTGCTCTACATAAAGATGGCGTAGGCTATAAGAAGATTGCCAAGACCCTGAAACTGAGCTGCAGCACAGTGGCCAAGACCATACAGCGGTTTAACAGGACAGGTTCCATAGATTACTGGAACCATGTCCTGTGGTCTGACGAGACCAAGATAAATTTATTTTGTTCAGATGGTGTCAAGCGTGTGTGGCGGCAACCAGGTGAAGAGTACAAAGACAAGTGTGTCTTGCCTACAGTCAAGGTGGTGGGAGTGTCATGATCTGGGACTGCATGAGTACTGCTGGCACTGGGGTGCTACAGTTCATTGAGGGAACCATGAATGCCAACATGTACTGTGACATACTGAAGCAGAGCATGATCCCCTCCCTTCGGAGACTGGGCCACAGGGCAGTATTCCAACATGATAACGACCTCAAACACACCTCCAAGACGACCACTGCCTTGCTAAAGAAGCTGAGGGTAAAGGTGATGGACTGGCCAAGCATGTCTCCAGACCTAAACCCTATTGAGCATCTGTGGGGCATCCTCAAATGGAAGGTGACATTTTCTTTTAGGGGCCATTCACATATCGCGTCTTTTCCGCGCGCAAGACAGTTATTTCAAATGTAGCCGCGCGGCAGGCGCACTCATAATGGAAGCGACGTGGTCGCAACATGCATGCGCTGCGTTTTCCAGGTGCATCAAGATGAAAAATTGAGATGTTTTCAGAATGCAGCAAGCGAGGTCATATGACAAGAACTAACCAATCAGCTTTGGCCTTTCTGTAACAAAACATCGAAATCTCAGCCAAACAGCTGATCATAGCTGTACATCTTTATGTCTTATATCCATAAATATATCAAGTAGTAAAGCTAATGCAAGGGTTAGAAATCAAGTTATCCTTTGCTGAAACTTCCTACTCCTCGTGGAGAGCGCAGTTTGTGGATACATAGCAACAACAGACGCCAGGAGGGCAAGCGCTTTGGAAAGTAGAAAGCGGTGTGGCCACACTTTTCACGCGTTTTTAGACGCGATATGTGAACGGCCCCTTAATCTTACCTCCGTATGATGCTTATTAAAGTAGTGTTTATATAAGTGCAGCGCTGGTGCTGCTTTGTTTACAGAGGCAACCAAGGTATCTCTACACTGCAAAAATGCTTTTCTTGTTTAGAATTTGTCTAGTTTCAAGTCTAAATATCGAAGAATTCTTAAATCAAGATGCTTTTACTAGATAAGTAAAATGACATAAGATATTTTTTCTTTTTTCTTTCTAAAATCAAAATGAAGTGGGTTTTTGTTTAAAACAAGCACAAATATCTGCCAATGGGTATTTAAAGATATTTAAATACTAAGTAAGAAAAGCATTTTTTGCAGTGTATTGCTGCTGTTCCATAAGCACCACCTTCTGGTGGACAGTGAATTTGCATGTTTTTTTGTTGTTGTTTTTTTTGTTTGTTTTTTGTATTGTTTTGTTTTTGTTTTGTTTGTTTTTTGGGGGGGGGGGGGGTCCTCAGGGTTTCTTATATGTATTGAGGGGACGGGCTTCATGGACAAAAGTTTGGGAACCAATGCATTAAGGCACTTTTAGGGTGGGTTGCACTAAGGATTCTTTAGCCTGGTGTCGGTTAACCCTCCACCTATGCTGCTTGATCAGCCCTTTAATTTTAACAGTCTTTCTGCATGGTTAATCTGTGTTTAAAATTAAGTGGTGCAACACAACTTGATTTCAAATAAAACCCTGATCAACAAATCCTTGATTAGTGTTAAAGGGCCAATCTCAGTTTCTGCCAATCTCATGTTAATCTTAAGTACCTATTAAGTAGTATAGCATCCTTCATATCACCAAAAAGTCTTTAGTTTTATCACATTTATAAAAGATACATATGCTGTTCCGAGTCTTTCCGAAAACAGCAGAGCGCCTGGAGGCGTGTCGTTGTAAGCCGAGATAGAGTGACGAGCTGTCACGAGCATGCGCAGCTTTTGTGCAGAGATCGATTGCAAGCTATCAATGTCAGCTAAACAAATATATTTAAACACGCAATACACCATCGCATTATCCATGGAAAACTTTTGAATCACTATAATTAACATACTTTGGCCATGTTTAGCATGAGAATCCAACTCTTTAACAGTGTAAATAAGTCAGAATGCATGAAATAGCATTATACCCCCTTTAAACTTTGCTTAATTTAATCCTCATTGGTACAACCCACCCTTGTGTTTTTCATGTTAGTTTTATAAAAAAAAAAAAAAAAATCATCCCGCTATTTTTAGTGATTGAAATCACTGCAGGTGCTGTATATGGATGACAGGTGCCCAAAACTTGCATCTTGTTTACATATTTTTGTTTTTAAGATTGACAGGCTTTTGCTGCAGGTACATGGCTATTTTGCCCTCCAGGGCTCCACGACAGTCACGTGACTGAAAACTATCAATACAGTAGTTTCCTATACCTGACGGATAACGCTAAATGCTGCTTACAGCTATATTTGCTTATATATTATTTTCAGATGGATTACCATGAAGTGTCTGGCCATGTACAACACAATAACAAGGAATGACAAGAGTGTATGATGATAACAAGAGAGGAGAGGCAGAGAAGAGTGGAGGTTGAAAGCGTAAGGCTGGTCTGATAAAGGCAGCTGCTGACCTTTACTAGCACTGATAATACAACAAGAAACAAAATTGCATAGGGTGGGAAATTGGCCTGTGACAAGGACAGAAAACAATGATCTGATAATGTGAGGAGAAAAACAAGGAGCATTTTGTCTTCCGCTCGACTGACATTTCCACAAAAGCTGATGAAGTGCAGGAACAATAACGATATCAGTAATGCAGGAGATGGCAGATGGCAGTAATGCAGGAGATTCAGCATTCCCCTGATTGTGTAAAAATGTGTACAATCTAATTTTAATGTTCTTAACATAATTGAAGAAGTATTGTCATCTGCGTTTTAATAAGGGTTATATCACAGCTGATCTGGAAACAGGTTGTTTGGGCCATGTGGATTTCCCTGAACAATAAAGTTAAAGTAGAATAGAATACACTAAACCTTTGCCCATTTCAGTCTAAAGGAGTTGACATTAATTGCTAAGGGTGGGTTCACACTTGTCATGTTTGGTTCGATTAAAACGAACCCTGGTGCGATTGCTGCATTAGAACGTGTTCATTTGAACGTGTGAACGCTGCCATCCGAATACATAAATTACTGCTGAAAATATGGGTCTCGGTCAACTTCCAAACGAACTCTGGTGCATTGAAATACACTGCTCAAAAAAATTAAAGGAACACTCTGAAAACACATCAGATCTCAATGGGGGAAAATATGGTGGATATCTATACTGATATGGACTGGGTAATGTGTTAGGAATGAAAGGATGCCACATCGTTTGATGGAAATTAATATTATCAACCTAGAGGACTGAATTCAAAGACACCCCTGAAAATCAAAGTGAAAAAATTATGCAGCAGGCTAGTCCATTTTGATGAAATTTCATTGCAGCAACTCAAAATGGTACTCAGTAGTTTGTATGGCCCCCACGTGCTTGTATGCATGCCTGACAACGTTGGGGCATGCTCCTAATGAGATGACGGATGGTGTCCTGGGGTATTTCCTCCCAGATCTGGACCAGGGCATCACTGTGCTCCTGGACATTCTGAGGTACAACCTGGCAGTGTCGGATGGACAGAAACATAATGTCCCAGAGGTGTTCTATTGGATTTAGATCAGGCGAGCTAATTGATTCCTTCGTCCTCCAGGAACTGCCTGCATACTCTCACCACATGAGGCCGAGCATTGTCGTGCACCAGGAGGATCCCAGGACCCACTGCACCAGTGTAGGGTCTGACAATGGCTCCAAGGATTTCATCCCGATACCTAATGGTAGTCAGGGTGCCATTGTCTAGCCTGTAGAGGTCTGTGCATCCCTCAATGGATATGCCTCCCCAGACCATCACTGACCCACCACCAAACCGGTCATGCTGAACGATGTTACAGGCAGCATAAAGTTCTCCATGGCTACTCCAGACGCTTTCACGTCTGTCACGCGCTCAGGGTGAACCTGCTCTCATCTGAAAAGCACAGGGTGCCAGTGGCGGACCTGCCAATTCTGGTGTTCAATGGCAAATGCCATTCGAGCTCCATGGTGCCGGGCAGTGAGCACAGGGCCCAAGAGTACGTCGGGCCCTCAGGCCACCCTCATGAAGTCTGTTTCTGATTGTTTGGTCAGAGACATTCACACCAGTGGCCTGCTGGAGGTAATTTTGTAGGGCTCTGGCAGTGCTCATCCTGTTCCTCCTTGTACAAAGGAGCAGATACCAGTCCTGCTGATGGGTTAAAGACCTTCTACGGCCTCGTCCAGCTCTCCTAGAGTAACTGCCTGTTTCCTGGAATCTTATCCATGCTCTTGAAACTGTGCTGGGAGACACAGCAAAACTTTTGGCAATGGCACGTATTGATGTGCCATCCTGGAGGAGTTGGACTGCTTGTGCAACCTCTGTAGGGTCCAGGCATCTCCAGGCACTAGTAGTGACACTGACCCTAGCCAAATGCAAAACTAGTGAAAAACACTCAGAAAAGGTGAGTAGGGAAAAAAATGTCAGTGGCCTCCACCTGTAAAACCATTCCTGTTTTGGGGGTCGTCTCATTGTTGCCCATCTAGTGCACCTGTTGTTAATTTCATTAGCACTAAAGCAGCTGAAACTGATTAACAACCCCCTCTGCTAACTGCAGATCAATATCCCAGGAGTTTAACTGTGTTGCGTTCATACACTGCTCAAAAAAATTAAACGAAACAAAAACAGGAAGATGAGACCCTAAAAAGGACAGAATCCTCACGCATATCGGTTTTTCTCGTCGTAGTTGTGAGTTTGCCCATCACAGGCATCAGACGCGCGTCTCCACGCAGCAGATTGTTTGTGTGTGTGATTGAGGGATTCCTGTCGCTGTTTTGTTCCCAGCTGGCCAAAATACCATCACATGCAGGCTACGCACACACAACAAGCACATTTATCCCAGCACACAGCATTGTTTTGGATGTTCGGTAAGTTCCATCGCAAAATAGGCAATACGTCACAAAATCCGACCAATCAGGTTGTGAACGTATCCTTATGCCTTCAGTATCTTTTGGTTCAGTGATAAAATTGCCAATCTGAACACTAATCGGACCAGGACTAAATGTTTTTGTTGTTGTTTTTTTGGTCCAGACCAAACAAACAGAATTACAAGTGTGAACACACTAGGGCTTATTCGACATTATCGACAACGTCGACAATAAAAAATTGTCGACAAATATTTTTGTTGTCGAATAGTCTCTTGATCTCATACGACCTATTTGAAGGGCCTGCAATAACGTGGTGTAACCAGTGGGGCGCTGTAGCGCAATACTGTAATGCAGCCCTCCCGGATCCAATCCAATAAAAGAAGTCAGCGCTTTGGAGAGCATAGTGCAAACGAAGTCGAACCTCGACTCGAATCGAAGTCGAATCTCGAATGTGGGAGATTAACATAGCATAAACATAACAAACATAACGTTTAGCATAACTACAGAATACTGTCATGCAGGGCCACCAACTCTCATTCAAACTCACTGTTCTCACGCCACACGTTCATTTTCTCACACAGTGAAAGATGCATCGCAGAGCAAAGAGGGCACAGACAACACACCGACAGATCAGGTTACTTTTGATATAAAACTAAGTCTAAGCTTTTAAATTCAGTCAATATTACTACGGGATTCAAACAATACTTGTGGTGGTGACCCTGTTTAACGTTGTGTGGCAGATCGCTGTAACACCTTGGTTCAAGCGGCATGTGAACCTATTCCTCTCTATTACAGCGTGAGATAAACATGAATGAACATCAAAAAGTACTCACTGAACTTACTGAAATGAATCCATCTCTAATGTAATCACTTAATAGGAGTTTTAACCGCAGAAAGAAGTCAATAAAACTTGCAAACAAATATATCACACAAAATGTAACATTAACCTCAGGAAAGCCATTCAGTGTGTGTGTGTGTGTGTGTGTGTGTGTGTGTGTGTGTGTGTGTGTGTGTGTGTGTGTGTGTGTGTGTGTGTATGTGTATATATATATATATATATATATATATATATATATATATATATATATATATATATATATATATATATATATATATATATATATATATATATATATATATATATATATATATATATGTGTGTGTGTGTGTATGTATGTTGTCGTTTCATTTTTCAAAAAAAACCCACATAATTACATTATATTTTTTTAACCTGAAGGATATTGGTCTATTCAGTTGGCTTGAAAATTATTAAAAATACACTTTTAAAAGCTGAAGTGATTTCCTTGTTTTATTTACTAGTTAAAGTACAGTATAACTCACTATTTTAACTAATTGCTAAAGTAGAATAATCGAACAAAGCTTACTGATTAATCAGTGCAATAATCGACGATTAGTCAATTAATCGTTCTAATAATCGATAGATTAATCGATTATCAAAATAATCGTTTGTTGCAGCCCTAGAACACACCCTGTCAGAGTCTGCAGTTTTTGGACTATTTTCAGACTATGATGCCATCCAGCCGGAAGACATCAAACATGTTTTTTTTTTTTCTGGGTTTTTTTTCATGGAGCCGATTTTAGAAGACATACTGTTCACATTTGTCACGCATCTCCTAGAAACAAGGCAAAAGTTTCCGTGTGAGTTTGTTGTGTTTAGAACGACCTGACTAAGTATCAAACACTTCCAGACTTTCGTTTAGTGTATACTAGTCAGTAGGTGTATAATGCCTAGTGTTTTAAAACCGATTAAGATTTTACAAGTCAGGTAGTATATTCCAGGCTTGAATTGAACTTGAAGTTGAAACTTTATTATTATTATTACTGTTATTATTATTTTACTTAAATTACAGTAACAATTACAGTTAAATTAAAATATTTTGTGTATTTGTTGTTAACTCTCAGTCTGTTTAACTTAGTAAGTTTTATCAAGCACACCTGTGGATCTCTGAAATACTTGTATAGTTGAGGATGAGCACATGACAGATGCTTTGCAAGGTTTGATGTATTGCCTTGTGAAGCAGCATGTCTTGTGGCACTGTTTGCAGACTGCTGCCAATAGGTCTGCAGGTTAACCCGTTTTCATTTCGCCTCTGCATATTTTGCTTCTACAGCACTGCTTTTCAGAGTTGAGGGGAGTAAGCGAATCTTTCACAATATCCACCATTTCTATCACTTATCTGCCTCACTGCACACTTTACATTTAAATTTACATTTGGCAGTCACTTTTATTCAAAGTGACTCACAGTGCATTTCAAGTTATTCCAATTTTATTTAATCACTTCATGCGTTCCCTGGGAGTCACGATACGTCACACTGACTGAAAATATAGAAAGTAATGAAAATAGAGCAATGCTGATATTGTACCCTTTGAAAATTTGTTGTGCCTTACACTGTGTCCTAACCAGACGCGATGCCACGACAAGCGATAAAAGGTATCTTTTCCATGTTAATCTGAGTTTTTGTCCTAACCAGCCGCTACAGCAACACGCGAATATTCTATTTTAGAAACGGTTTTTATTTCTCCGCGACGTCGCGGCTGAAACAGCAACACAAAGTATGGCAATGATAATATCAGGTACTGTTTATGTGCTTTATTTAATGTTAAAAGCATCTAATGTGAGTTTGAATATCATTCTGTGTTCCCAGCTTTTTAGCTGTAATGAAAACAACACTGGCTAAATCACCTCAGATCTTGAAAATAAATAAATGGGCACAAGATTGTCAAACTGTCAAGTCAATGCGAACAAACAAGTGTATTCTACGACAAAGATTGGTTCAGTCACTCTGTATGTACTTTAAATAATGTTTAAATGATATAATATTTATGAATTTTACTATGTACTTGCCCATTTCATTGTGTCTGCTGTGCCCTTGTCACAAGAGCCTGCCCACACCCTCTTCTGATTGGCTGTTGTTTTTGATTGATTTTAAATCGCTTCTCATTTTCGCATCGCGTCTAGTGTGGACAGTCAAATTGCTCGTCGCTGGAATCTTATCACATCGCGTCTGGTTAGGACACGGTGTTAGTATTTTTAGGTACTGGTATATCGCGCCAACCTAAAGTGTCATAAAATATTATACCCCAGTTTTGAAAGATGCTAAAAAAGCAGCTGTGGAAAGCTGTAAAGCGAAGAGAAAAGACGGGATGCAGACACCACAACTGGCTTCTGATCCAGTTTTACTTCGCTCTTATTCACCATTGCACACACCAAAATGAACAATATATTATGTGTGGTTTTGTAAGCTCACAGTACATTACACAAATACACACATACGCTGTGTTATAATCTATAACTTAACATACAAATAAATGCACAGTTAAAGCAGGTCTCAGTGATAATGATTTTCATATTTATGTACATTGCATTTGTATGAAAGCATTTTGAAACTCACTGAAAGAATGAAATTTCCTCATGGGGATAATAAAAGTCACTACTACTACTAACATTGCATTAAATTGTGTCTGAGACTCAGGGTCTATGGAAGATAATTTATGATAATGTAAGATAATTTAAAACAAACACTCACTTGTGATCCATAAACGTGTCTCTATCTAAAAGTTTGAAGTGTCTGTCATAGGAAAGCAACACATGCTGCCGTTATATCCTATCTCTCATGAATAATTATGAGACACAGATGAGTCATTGAGATCCACTTTACAGCTCAAATAATACACAAGTTTTAACAGATTGCCATTGACGAGTTTTTTTCTCTGTTATGTGGTAGGGAGCGCCGATACGGATCTTCTGAAATAGTACAGCATCTCCAAAATTAAGCAAAGAAGATGATCTGGGTAAACCAGCATATAGAAGTGGTTTAGGCAGAAGTAAGCCAACATGATCACCAAACATATTAAAACTGCCTATAATGTTACAGAGAAAAATGTCAAACCCACAAAGAGGTATAGGACTGTGCAAGCTTTGGGGGTGTTGATGGACTCGATCTACTTGATCTATGTTTTGATTAGGGAATCTTTAGTCACCTCACGATCCGATCCGATCTGGAGTCACGATCCGATTCCAAAATTCTGATAAAATAATTTTTTTTACAGTGTAGTTAATACATTTAATATACCAATACTCTTAGATTCTTGATCTACTTTTTTTCTTATTAATAAATTAAGTTACAGACCTGAAAATCTTAAAATCCTTTCATTTACATATCCTTACATAAGTACTTAAGTACATTTTAAAATAATTACAAATTAAAAAAAATAAATTAAAACAATTGTATGTTATGAATATTAAACTAATAACTTCAAAACATACAAGCAAGTAGCAAATAATAAAAGAAGCAAAGAAATATATTACAAACAAAAACAAAGAGTGCTTTCAGTATTTAAGATTATCTGAACGTTCTCCATTCAAGTACTGTGAGTGATTTTTCTTCATCTTTACTGTTGTTTCTATGTTACTATGAGTTTATGACATAATAGACAGCGGGAGATCTAATAAGTTGCATTCACGCACAGATCTCTTTTGAAATATAAGTGATGTGGATTTTGTCCTGTCCGTTTAATCCCTGAATACATCCCGGCTGTGTTTACATTAATTTTGCATCATAAAAGTACATTAAACCACTTACACGGAAAGCAGCCTTCTGTTATTCAGGTTCATATTTTAAATATATAAGTCCACTGTATTCCAAACCACATAAATGACGACTTCGTAGAGCATTTATAAGGAAAATACCGACGGCGAGACCGCACACTGTAAGTGTAATGTCAAACAAAACACTTGTTTTGAGTCTCTCACAGCGCATCCTGTTCAAAGAAGCCCATGCATGTCCTTTTAATTCACTTCAACCTTTCCCAACTTCATGAAAGATTATTTTATGGAAGGTTTGAATGGTATATGTGTGTGAGGAATTGGAAACAAGCAGAATATGGGTGTTTCTAAAGCACACTAAGCGTCATCGCGCATTTGGTTAAAAAACTAAGCTCATGGATCCAGAATTGTTGGAGAGAGAATCGCGATGCATTGATGGATCGATTTTTTTTCTCCCACCCCTAGTTTTGATCATCGTTCTGAATCCAATCTGGGCAAAATCTTTGACAAAACACTTTTTTTTAAGCAGAGGCTCTGTTCTTTTATTTTGATATATTGAATGTTTACATGTTCATACAACAAAATATTGTGGGGTCATTCTTTTTTTTCATATGATCAAAAATGCTGGTGCTGACTGGCAAATAAAAAAAATAAAATACTGGCAGGGAAAGAGTTAACAATAATGAAGCTTGAAATGTGCAGTGTTTCTCTCACCAAGTGAGTGAGGAGAACGTGAGAAATATAAAACCTGGATTGAATTTGGAGTTGAGACTTTTAACGGAGAGGGAAAACTGCTGTTGCTGCACTCCACTAACATACTCTGGGGCAAAGCTTTAGGACACTGGTCCTGGATCAGGGGGGAGATGAGGTTATCTGCTGACACTGACTAACACTGACATACTTCTAGAGAGAGAGAACAGATGGAGATGATAATCAGTATGAGAGAGAGAGAGAGAGAGAGAGGGAGAGAAAAAAAATGTGCAGGGCAGTAATGAGATGTCTGAGAGTTTGGCCCAAGGATATTGTGATGCCAGTTTATCTTTGTGTGTTTATGGATGTGCATGTGCTCATGTGTGTACTATTCCAAGGTCTTCACAAGCCACAGGGAATTAAATCTATAAGACTGGAAGAGCAGGAAGAACAGAACATATTTATGAATTATGTGCCATTTACAGAGATCTTCTGAATATACAAATGGGTCATTGAGGAAAAACCAGCATGTTGCCTTTTGTCTGTGTCTCTGTGTGTGTGACATCAGGACTAGGGTTGTTCCGATTCCGATACTAGTATCGGAAATACCACCGATACCACAAAAATTTCTGGCATCGGTATCGGCGAGTATTTAAACTCACGTACCGATCCGATACCATTTTCTTAAACAATACCTAGTTGTGCCCGCTATCTTTGCTTAACGCAGCAAATCGGAAATCAATTCTTCTTCGCGGCTCAGAATGCAAACACAGGAAGTTGTGCTGTGTTGCCACAAGCAACCACTGTTTAGAGCAGCGGAGAAGTGAAAACGCGCTAGCAATATGTCTGCTGTTTGGCAGTATTTCAGACCAGTAAAACGACGACATGTCTCATATGCAATGCTGTAATTTCGAGTGGCACAAGTATTGGCAACTTTAACACAAATAACTTAATAAAGCATTTGAAGACGCGTCACCCCGGGCAACACGATGGTTACATAAAGGCTAATGCTGCGTTCACACCAGACGCGAATGAAGCGATAAGCGCGAGTGATTTACATGTTAAGTCAATGCAAAGACGCGAATTGACTTCCTGCGGCGCGATTCGCGTGAATGACGCGGTGCGAATTGAGCGATTCGGGCGTTTGACGCGCTTAAGATGGAGAAGGATGAGGCGTGCCAGCTTCATTCAAACAAAGAGAAAAGTTTTCAAAAGACAAATAAAGACAACCGACAAAATTGTCGGGTTTATTGTTCTGGATGACCAGCTGCTGTCAGTCGTCGAAAACGTGAGATTTTTATTTAACAAAATTGTTTCTGGACTTCAAATTTTAAAGAGATTATTTTCTTATATAATTATATTCCTAGATTTATTTGTTGCACTGTTTTTATAGTTATATTGTAAAACTAATATACCTTTTTCAGTTTACAGTGTTAGATTTGTGGCTGCATTTGAAGTTCTTTTTCACTTAAAATAAATAAATAATATAACTGACAAATGTATGTCAGATAATAAAAATACTCTAGTTCACTGTATGTTTTTGTTCTTGTTTTATTAAGGGAAAAGTCTGAAGCACACCATAAATAATTCTATCAATTCATACAGGGCTAGTAGTATATATATATATATATATATATATATATATATATATATATACACACCCAGGTATCGGATAGGTACTCGGTATCGGCCGATACCCTGAGCTCAGGTATCGGAATCGGTATCGGTAATGGAAAAGGGGTATCGGAACATCTCTAATCAGGACAAAAATTTGTATAATGACATGGATATGACATAGGTATTATTACTTATGAGGAGATTACCCCATGTCCCCATTTTTCAAAAGGCTTATAAATCATACAGTTTGAGTTTTTTTTTTTTTTATTATTATTATTTAATTATTTAATTTTATTTTATTTAATTCATTGCTGTAATCGAAGATCATACAGTTGTTTTAACTTCTAGAATTACAAAATAAATTGTACACTGTAAAAAACAATAAGTAAAATTTACTTAATTTTTCTTTCGAACGTTTTTGCACGCATATTTTTTAAGTAAATTTCAAATATGGAATTAAGTAACTCTACTTAACTAAGATAAATAAACTTATCTTAGTTAAGTAGAGTTAAATAAGTAAAGATAAGTAAACTTCTTAAAGAAAATAAGTAATTTTAACTTGGCCAGTAAAAGGTTGAGTAATTTCTTTGTTGAAGTTTATTTTGCAATACATTTTACTCAAACAATGTAACACTGAATTAAACCATGCTTTAAAAGTGTATACTTTACTTAGAAACATCTAAGTAAATAATACAATACAATAGATATATCTTCATATTAGAAGTAACGCAGCACCTGAACACAGAGACCTCAGTACTTGGTACACAATACACAGTGACGGTACCATACGATGGATCGTTTTGAGTGTGAATGTGGCATTTTGAGTAGAAAATGAACTTCAAATGTCACAAAATGGCAAGTTACTAAACCACAAAAGCAATGATAAAACAGTGTAAAAACAGTGAAAAATCGACCTCATTAATTATTCAAGGCCCAGTGCATGATGGGAACACCAGTATCAGAAAAGTTGAGTAGGTTTACTTAATTTTATAATGTTGATATTTACGCTTTAAAAAGGTACAATATGTAATAATTTTGTCCACTAGAGGTCGCTAGAAGCCTATTCAAAACAAACACGTAGCTTGATGATGCCAAGTTTTAGAGCGGAATCTTGGGACATGTGGTCTCCATCTCAACGGACGGTGCAAAAGAATAGGGATTGGAGTCGGGAAGAAGTCATGTTCATGGATGCGATTATTAACGTTACTGTAGTATGAAGCAGAGCAGGAGCGAGTGTTGTGGGAGCTAAACGAGGCCGCTGGAGCCATTGTGCAACACACGCCTCACGAGCAGCAGAACTTTTATTATGATTATGATTATGCTATGTTAGCTATTTGACAAAATAGTGTTTTTCTCTGAGGCATGGTAAAGCATGGTACTCACAAAAAAATTAAGAAAATTGATTTAAACAATAAGACTAAACGTGTTGAGCTATATAACAATAATTAGTTTTCTGTCTAATTGCAATTTTCTCACAATTTACAAATAGTTGGAAACATTTGGGATGTTGTAAGTACTGAAGTGAACAAAATATATAACACTGGCCTAGTGGTTTTTGGATATTTTACTGCAAAAATATTACATATTGCACCTTTAATTTCTACAAGCTTAAATTGAGTACTAATATAGAATTTACTTAGTTTTTTTAATTCTTGCCTGAGCTAACTTTTCATGTAAAAATTACATTTGTTATTTCTGTAGTATTTACTTCACCATAAAATATATATATATATTTTTTTTTTTACAGTAAACCAATACTCTTAGAATAAGTTAATTAAAAAATTTTTGAAATAAGAATAAACATTTTAGCCTATATTGGGAGAGGGAACTTTGAATATTGTGTTGGACAAAAGGGGGGCCTTTGAGTAAAAATGTCAGAGAACCGCTGCTGTAGATGCTAAGTGCTCTTAGTACAACTCGCAGGACCTCAAGAGGTTTTCAACAAATAACTAACAAAACTAACGGTCCTGAAACTGCCCCATTCTTAAAAACTATAAATCTATGCAAGAAAAAAATGTGCCAAAAATTAAATATTCGCTTAGTTATCACCAAAGGTGGCTCTATTTTGTAGATCATTAAACTGTTATGCTGTCTCAGAAATCTGTCTGAAATCAGTTTTGTGAGGTACCTTCGTCTGCAAACGCTGCCTGCGAAGTCATTGCCTGAACAAGTCAGCTGCCTAAGATTTCAGACGCAGTCGGGGAGTTTGAGTGCTTTAGGCAGGTTAACTGAGTTAAGATCTGCTCTTCATCACACTTCTTCCTCAAATTAACAAGCTCTGCTACAGTAGGTTATGTGTGTGAGTGTAAACAAAAACATATCAGATTGTCATTAACACTCCCACACACACACACACACACACACACAAAGCAGAATACATCGGACAGTGACAAAACAGAAGAGGTATAGAACAACAGAGGAAACTGTACAAGAGTAGAAACTCTACACTTAAAAACTTAAAAATTACACAGCATTTGTGCCATAATGTTGTTCACCAGAGGGGAAAAAAAGTTAGAAAAAAACTGTTGGAACAACTGAATAAAATACTTGTTTCAAAAAGGAACAACTAAAATCTCTTTTAAATAAATGTTATTCTTTTGAACTTTCTATTCAAAGAATCGCTAAACAATGGTTTCCAGATATATATTAATCAGCAAAATGGTTTTTAAAACTGAAAATAATCAGAAATGTTACTTGAGCACCTAATCATTGTATTAGAATGATTTCTGAAGGATCATGTGACACTGAAGTAATGGCTACTGAAAAAAAACAGCTTTGCCATCACAGGAATAAATTACATTTTATAATATATTAAAACAGAAAACGGTAATTTCAATTGTAATATTTCACAATAATTGTAATATTACAGTTTTTTTGTTTTACGTGGGGACTGAAATGATTTTCAGTGGTAATTGATGTCATGCCACAGTTGTTGTCCACAAAGTTCAAGTTGTATTGAAACCAGAACTTATAATTAATGCTTCAGGTTTGTTTTGCAAACTCATGCTTCCCAGAAAAGAACAAGCTCAGAGAGTGCACACATATTATAACACCATTCTATAATAACTGTTAACTGTACACTCACGTCCTCTGTAGAAGGAGACAATAATCCACCATAACAGGAACCATGTCCTGCAGAGGAGAGGAAAGAAAGAACAAGAAGGAGCAAGAAAAGATGGAGTGTTGAGGTTTGAAGGAAAAGAAGAAGACAAGAGAGAGATAATTAATTAAATCAGATGCATACTGTAATAAACTGTATAAATAAATATACTTACATCAGGGTTGTCAAAGTGAACTAGAGAATGAGAACGAAATCTGTGTGTGCAGAACTTAGCAGAAAGCTTCACAGATTTCCACAGAACTGAAACACCCATCATTCACAAAGTAAACTGAATTATATATTAGCTATCAATGAGAGAGGAGTATTAGCAGCTCAGCCTACAACATTTTACTATGTTTTAATACATTCCACAGAATTCCACAATTTTTCCCAATAAACAGAGACTGTTAAAAAAGTCTGTGCCTAGACTTAATCTGACATGGAACTAGGTCTTGGCGATATGACGATATAAAGTGTCTATCGTTAAAGAGGAAGGCTATTCCAAAGTCAATCCAATACTTGACTGGGTATTAAAATGTGTAGTGTGGTCATATTTGTGCTTTCCTTTGAGCAGTCTAGCAGCTGTGTTTTGTACCAGCTGCAGACGAGAAATGAAAGCCTGAGAAAATCCTTGTGGATAAAAAGGGCTCAAATTTACAAAGGTGGGGAAGTTGATAAAAACGTGACTTGACAACAGTAGTGATCTGTTTGTCAAACTTTAAACTGCAGTCAAATAGTATGCCTCAAATTCCTGACACGCTGTGTATTATATGGGGTGAGAAAGCAGAGATCAAAAACACTTTTCAAAAACACATAATGATTTTAGATTTCTTTTCATGTAGATGTAAAAAAAAAAAAAAAAAAAAAAAAAGCCATTACTTAAGTTCATTCAAGAAATCTAACTGTGGCGTAAGACAGTATTTATTGTTATGATGTAAGGGAAGATAGATTTGGGTGTTGCAGGCATTTAGATGAAAAGAAGCCATATGTATCAAAAATAAAGGCAGTGGGGGTGGATGGGGTGGGGGGGGGGAGCAACACCGGTCCAAGAATTGATCCCTGTGGAACACCACAACCAAGAGGTATGTTAGAAAATGAGTGATGCCCCAGGTGAAACCACTGTATTATAGTACCACAAACACAAAGATGTAAAGCTTTAAAACCTGGTTGAAAAACTTAATTGATAGAATTATCTGACAAGAAAGACTGTAACTGAGACAGTACAACTTAATTCATTAACTTTAAAATCAAAGGCAGGTTTGAAATTGGCCAAAAATTGGAAAGAAATGTAGGATAAAGATTATTATTATTATTATTATTAAGATACAGTGTCACCACAGCATGTTTAAGACAGACAGGAACAGTGTTGGTATGTAATTATTTTTTGATTACTGATAACAGACCAGCACCAACCACATCATAATTTGTTTGAGGAAACGAGGAGGAATAATATCCTGTGGGCATAATGTGGGCTTAAGGTGATCAACAACTTCCTTACAGGCGCTCAAATAAAGTGGCTCAAACACAGACCATGTAGAGGACTACAAAGTAACATCAGGCAGAGTATACCCAGTATGAGGCATCTGATATCTTACAACCCTGATCTTATTTGTGAAAAACTTCCCAAAACTTTGCAAACAGATATAGAAGGCTCAGGGAGATGTTTAACAGAAGGATTTAGCACAAGTCAATGGTGGGAAAAAAAAGAACATGATTATTCTGACTATTTTTAGTGATCAGTTCAGAAAGGCATTTACACTTTGCAGCTGCCCTCTGGACCATAGTAAGAGAATTTCTCATAATTTCATATGAAATCTGCAGTTTATCCCTTTTCCACTTGAGCTCAGCACGTCTACCAGCCTGTCTGAGAGATTGTGTCATGTCATTATGCCAGAGAATTGGCACCAACTTATGATTATTAAGCTTCAATACAGCAATGGTGTTCAGAATAGAGGCATATGTAGAGTTGAAATAACTGTTCGTCAACATCCAAGTTCTGTAGAGTACATTCTTCATTTCTGAAGAATCCCATACTTCATGGGAAAAACCATGAAGCAAACCATGTAATGATTTCTAAGGGCTTGACCGGAGTACGGCACAGAGAAAAATACAGGCATATAATCATTGCTGATCTTAATGTCCATAAGTTAAAGGTGCTCTAAGCGATCCTGGGTGGAGTAACTTTCTGTTGACGTTTGAAGTGTTGTCAAACAAAACAGAGGCTAGCTAGACCCTCCCTCCTCCCTCCTCCTCCCCCTCCCCTCCGTGCTTCCTGAAACAGTCATGAACGCGCATTTAAAATCATTCTTGTCGGTTATTTGCTGGAGCATGTTTATTTTGATTCGTGGTCCAGGCTGCACCAGTTTGTTTTTATTGCCGTTTTCGGAGCTTGTGGCGACTACAGAGACCGTGTTTTTTTTTACAGTGTGTTCAGGGGACAGGCAGCTAGCGGAGAGTGAGGAGATGTTTGCTGTATGTGACAAAAAATGTTTTGGCCTAAAAACGTGTGACATCAATTAGAGCACCTTTAAGTATGGCCCTGTAAATGCGTTGGGCCAGATACCCACTAAACCAAATGACTCACTAAGATTTAAAAACTCCATGGAAAAAGTTTTAGAGATACAACACAGACATGAATGTTAGCGGTAACAAGAACGCAAAGCAGAGTGTCTGTTACACCTCGGGTGTGTATTATTTTCTGAATTTTGAGGTTCAAACCAATGACACTTACCATAATTGTCTCAGTTTTTATGCATTAATATTTGGACTGGGCAATATGGCTAAAGAAAAACCTGATACAATATACACATTGATGATTATGCGTTTTCTCTAAAATAGATTAAAAGAACTATTGTATAATAGCCATAATTTCCAAGTAGATTTAAATGTAAATTCAAGGAGCAAAATAGTCCAACTAAAAATCATGGCATGTTTTTCTATTATATATCAGGGAAATTTTGCCTCCATTTTTGCCTTACATTTTAAGAGATAGGAAATGGTAGAAGAGGAGAGAGGGAAACAGGATTTGAAAAGAACCTCAAGCTGAGACTCACACTCAAACTGCATTTGTCAGAGGGCTGACCTATTATAAAAAATAACTAGATTTTGTATTTTACAAAAATATTTTTAATATATGATGCCACACATGTATTCTGTGAACATTTTTTAGTGATGATGCAAACAGATTACAGAATTAGAGTTTTGAACCAACGCACTAAATACCGAAACAATGCTTTTCAGACAACTCTTTCACTACTGAAGTTTAAATCAGAGATGTAATAAAAAAAATATCTCTGTCTTAAAGGCATAGATCATCCAAAACTCATTTACTCATTTTTGGGTGAACGATCCCTTTAACACTCTCATGAACGCAAGTCAGGAGGCCAGGAAGGATTGTGAAGCAACTCTAATAACATGCTCTGTTGTCCAACTAAAACATCCACATTAAACTAATTATTTCACATTTCTTAGTTTTATATCAGCAACATATAATTTTGAATATATTTAGAATATCCCAATTACTATAGAATCATAGTCCAGTGAACATGGGTGAAGTAATTAAAAGTGCTTCTGCTGTAAAATGAATTTTAAAAAGTGCATCTGACAGACAGGCAGTTAGAGCAGCATAACATTCCACATTGCCCTAGATATACAGAGCTAAATCTGCCATTTGGCTATGGTGAGTGCCTTATTTTTGTGATGACAGAGTGCTTCTTAATGGCAAAAAGAAATCGGAGAGCGAGCGAGACCCAGAGGCAGAAGAGAGATGACATTAGTGGGCCATTATTGTATGTGGTTTCCGCCTTATGATGACATGCAGTTTAAAAATGGATGCCGCAGGCCTAAAGTCTGACATAAAGGAGACTGTCTGAATCGCTCTCTCAGTCTGCTCTCCTCTCTCTCACCTTTTTAAAAGCATCTATAATGCTGAAATCTCTTCAGCTCAGTCTAACTATCTCATTAAATAATACTGTATCTAAATCGTTAAATAATAATATGGAAAAATATTTCACTTCTTGAGCTCTGTCTAAACCTAATGATTCCCTAAAATAACACCATTCAAGAGGGCTTCTCTGGTTGACACAGTACCTGGAAGTGCTGCTCCATCACCTGGATTTTCCCTTGCTCTGGACACTTTTTCAGAGAGCGATCCACATACTGTAACAAAATTTCAACCATCTGTGAAGAGAGAAAAGCAGCAGAGAAATGTGTCATTTATTTGCTCAAAAAATAAATGGTGAATAGTTTTTAATATACCTACAACAAGTTAATTTAGCCATCATATCTATCATTTACAGCACTACAGATAGATAACTTCATTCTGAAATCCATTATAGAAAAATGTATATAGTAAAAAAATAAGTTCTTATTATAAAAGAGACAGGATTCCAGTTAGATAATGTGCTCAGTTAGAGAGTAGAACTCAAAAGAGTTAATTATTGGATTTATAGATCGTTTTAAAGTTATATATTATACAAAAAAGTCTGTGTGTTGTCTGGATTGGAACATGTGTTCAATAAACATACCGTAGTAGCTCTGTATTAGGAATGTTTTTTTTTGGGGGAGGGGGGTTTGTTTATGAAACATTAAAGTGCTGAGGACTTTCACATGTGTGTAAAATATACAACATAATTTAAGGCACAATATGAAAATTAGCACTTATAAACGAATAAACAAACAAGTATAATTTTTGAACTGAAATAAGTTTATTACCCATTTTAAAGTAACATAACATTAGTAAAAGGTTGCATTTTTTCCAAACTATATGCACACAGGCATTCACATATACACACTACCAAAAATCAAAACTTTGGAAAATTCTTCCTAACACTGTTGTTAAAAAGTTCCCACAAAAGTGTTGCACTTGTAGGTTGCTTTTTTCTTTCATCTTTCAGTCCAGTTCATCTCAAACCAGCTGAATGAGATTTACTCTGGAGACTGTGCTGGCCATTCCATGAATTAAAGCCTACTGTATTGATCTTTTCTTCTAAGGTAGTTCATTTTAGGCCCCTGACTAAGATGAAATAAACCAGAGGGTGCTGCAAACTGTCTTTTTGGTGAAGTATGCCAAAAACTGGATACAGCAACAGAGCCCCAGACCACCACACATCCACCTACATGTTTGATATCACACAGTGAGAACTTACTTTACTAAAACAGTAAAGAAACCCTTAAAAAAACCCTGCATGATGAACTGAAGACTGGCCATAACACCTTCTACCTGGCTTCAGTACTTCTCTAATGGTTATTTAGTGCCTAGACAAGCCTCTTTTTCTTATTCGGAATCAAAACATAAAGGTGTTCTAAAACATTTCACTGGTAGTGTATTTATTGTGCATCTCTGATTTTAATTGCTTCCTACAACTGAGGCCTAACAAGACACTTTCTGAAATTGTGAAACTAAAGATGTACATGATGTGTCATTGTATTAACTCCAAGAGTCTTACCTTGTCCGCAACCACACCTTTTCTCTTAGCAGGGTCTGCAAATAGACCTGTTACATAAACACATCACATTAGGTCTACATTTCTATGTGTATTTTGTTATTTTGCTATGTGTATTTAACCCTAATTCTAATCAAACAACATTCAATTTCTTTCTTTTTTTTCTCTTTTTTTATTGTCTTGGAAAATGAAAGACTATATTACTATTTTCCACTGCAGGCAATTACAAACTAAAAGCTTTGAGGTCTGTAAACTGCAAGCATTTTCATAGAAATTAAGAAATTTTAGAGTGGTTGTATGGAGAAGGGCTGACCTAACACAGCTTTGGCGGTGCCCTCATGGAAGGACCAGGCCAGAGACAGAGCCTCCATGAACTTCTCCTGCTTCAACAGATGGTCCACACGCTGCAGGACATCAGAACGACTCCCATCACTATCAGATTCACTAATGCTAATCGGATATAACATCAGTTATAATACCTTACCTCACGCCAGTTCCTCAGGGTCATGATATGCACAGACTATAAAAAATAAAATAAAAAAAAACAGTGATTAATTAACAAATCTGAAACAGGGTGCCAGATGACCTGTGACAGTGTAAGAGAGTTTTAAGCAAGATGATAGAAGTGTCATTTTATGAATTGGATTTTAATATCTTGAAAACTTGAACATTTGATTGTCTGTATTAAATAGAACATTGTTGTTTCAATTTACTACACAATGTCAGTTAAATAACCTGAAAATACTGTGGGTTATTAAGACTAATTTTACTAATCACTCTTGCCAAATGGGGTAAGCACACTTATGTTCTCATTTCAGAGTTGTTCGAGTAAATGATTCGTTATAGACCGTGTGGGCAGATCAGTTGTTTTCATGATTTATTAAAATAAATCCTTTCAAATGAGTCATTAGGTCGCGAATCGGACATTGACGCATTACATGTGAATCGCGACTGTTATTAGGACATCGCAAAAGATTTGTCAACACAGAAAACACTTCATCACTGGATAGGATTTTCTTTTTGTTTAATGAAAGTGTGGTTTATGTCAGCTGCATGTGCGGGACGCCTGTCAGAGAAGATGGTGATGTTCTTTTGAGCACTATTCATGTCCAGCGGTTATTCAGGAAAAACATTCTCCAAATGCGCCTCGTGAAACATGGATTCGGTCTTCCGAACTTTTAGCATCGTGTCAGTTGATTTAGATTATTATGTGCGAGGTAGAGAGAGTGCAAAGACAGTGCTCACTTCAAAGAGAGAGTTTGCACGCACGAGGGAGGGAGGAGCTCTCTGCTCGTTCTGTCTGTCAACGCAGCAGCCATCTGCATCACTAATAAACAACACTCAATAACTGATCAAATAAGGCTTGGGCGGAACAAAAATTCGTTTTGGCGGCCGGCAAAAAATTTTCAATATAGGAAAAACCCAGATTCAGCAAGGATGCATTAATTTTATCAAGTGACAGTAAAGAAATTTATATTATTACAAAATATTTCAAATAAATGCTGTTCTTTTGATCTTTCTTTTCCAAGAACAAACATTAATGTTTCCATAAAAAAAAAAATAAGCAGCAAACTGTTTTCAACATTGATAATAATAAGCAGCACCAATTCAGCATATTTGCATGATTTCTGAAGGATCATGAGACACTTAAAGGATTAGTTCACTTTCAAATAAAAATTTCCTGACTAAATTGTCATATACAATATGCTAGTGCAAGTATATAACAATTAGTTCAAGCTTTGAGCTGTGGAGGGCAGTAATACACTTAGCAGAGTCTACACTGCTGGAATTCTAATAGAGAGAAAGAAGAAGAGAGCTAGTTCAAGACGAGCGTCTATGGTTAAAATGTATATAACTTTTAATTTTTTTTTTTTTTTTTAAGAAAATGACTGATTGTTTCGCTAGATAAGACCCTTATTCCTCATCTGGTATCGTTTAAAGCCCTTTGAAGCTGCACTGAAACTGTAATTTTGACCTTCAACCATTTGGAGCCAACTGAAGTCCACTATAAGGAGAATAATCCTGGAATGTTTTCATCAAAAACCTTAATTTCTTTTCGACTGAAGAAACATGGACATCTTGGATGACATGGGGGTGAATAAATTATCAGGATTTTTTTATTTGAAAGTGAACTAATCCTTTAAGACTGGAGTAATGGCTGCTGAAAATCAGCTTGACAGGAATAAACCACATTTTAAATATATTAAAATTAATTTAAATTGTAATAATATTTCACAATATTACAATTTTACTGTATCTTTGACCAAATAAATACAGCCTTGGTGATAATAAGAGACTTTTTCCAAAAACATCAAAAGTCTTACCAACTCCAAACTTTTGATTAGTAGTACGAGGATAATAATAGTTAATTAAATAAATAAAAACACTAAAAAATTATATTTTTATTCACATTGGCTGCTAAAATATGTATTATATTTATGGATGGACCAGTGAAAATGTTAGCAATGCAAGAAAAAAACAACTAGCAGGTGAAAACAATGTCTGAGGTACATGTATTTGTCATTAAATATATTGGCAGAGCATAAAATTAGATTCATTCATAAAACTGAGGTGTTTATTCAAGCACTGGCTGAGCTATTAAATAAGCAGCACTTGGGGAAGTGATACAGAGCAAGAATTAATGTGACATCCCAGAGCTGGCCCACTACCAATATGGTGTGTCTAATGGATAACCCATGGGCAATTTTAATGCAATCCTTCTTCCTCGCCCTCCCTCCAGCTGCCCCTCTCTCCTTCATTTCTCTTCTCTTTCTTGCCCTCCCTCTGGCTGCAGGTAACAGGAAGTTCAGCAAGGACATTGCGGAGAGCAGACCTCAATGAATATTCAGGGTATGCATGATGTGCGATTAGCATAATAGCACTTGAGTGTGCCAGAACTCAGTCAGAGGGGCACTGGAGGAGTCAGCCAAACTTACAGCTGAACACAAGCCACACAGCATGTGCTACTAGTCTCAGAGTTCACAAGAGACCCTTGCAAATTTCATGTATCAATTACACAAATTTTATGAATATATATATATATATATATATATATATATATATATATATATATATATATATATATATATATATATATATATATATATATATATATATATATATATATATATATATAAATAAAGGACTATTTGTTGAATAGTTCTGAAGTAGGCCTAAAAACATAGTACAATAAAGCTAAATCTTCATAACTAATAAATATCTATGAATTACTAAGTTCTAGTGTCTTTGGCAAGGCAAATCTTAAGGATCAAGCTAAGTAGGGACAACACATAGAGTGACATGGCGACTGGCATAATCCCTCATAATCTAGTTCAGATCACATTTAATTAGTGTTAAATGTTCATCAAATCAGCTTTTCAACGGCGGCATTTACACTAGACAGTTTTTCAAATGATTTGCCCAACATTTTTCCCCACTAGTTTTTTTTACACCGCGTTCTGTTCACATGCTGAAGAACATCCCATACACTGTTAAAAAATTGGATAAATGTTTTGTCCATCAAAAATGTATCACAAAGCAATTCATCTAAAAAATGATTATCTCAAGATAATAAAGCACTGTTAGAATATTGAGTAAAAGCATCACCTTGTTTTTATGCAGAAACTTTGGAGGCAGGCTCATTTTGTTTGTACGAGTTAAATTTCTAACATTATATACAGTTTTAAAACATAAATGTTGTGTGGATTGCATAATTTCTTGAAGAAAAACGACAAAGGATGACAAAAAGTGCTGTTGGATGTTTTTCACTGGTAAATTGTCCCTTGTCAAGGACAATTTTCCGAAGTGCTATGGATTGGATTGATCTCACGATTGCTTTTTCATAATAAAGGTATGAAGTCCAATTTTGATTTTGCATGTTTTCATTTGTACTCAACATAAATAACTTTATTACTGTTGCTGAAGCATCTATATCATAAAACAAAAGGATATCAACATTAAAATCTGAGGTCTTTCAGAAGATGTATAATTTGGAAACTTTAATAACACTTTTGAATAGCAGTCTTCTGTAGTAAACAAAAGTATAAATAAACCGATATGAAGTCACCTCTCTTCAATTCTTAAGCGATGAAGGTAACAGACCTCTAACAAGTCAAGGAGAAGAAAAACCAGAGCATTATATATTTAAATAGTAACCAGTTAATAATAAAACTACATTGACCATTTTTAATGAAAGCAAAGATCAAAAACGTACTCCAAAATTTCTGATAAAACCCCTTTCTGTTACTCCAGCCCCCACAGGCTCTTATGAGTGAAAGAAAAGTCACGTTTTGACTGCTGTGACAGATTCTGCATCCTTATTTTTTGCAAATTTGTCAAATTAGATACAGATTCAGAGCTAAGTGCATGGATTTGTTTAATAATGTAGCTGCCCACAGCACATGGTACTCCCATTTAAAAAAATAAATAAATAACCAGTCTAAGTGGTTTCTATTTGGAAAGGAGGACACAGAACAACACAGCTGAAAGAGTTCTGCTCAGAAAGGTATCAAACGACAAGCGTTTAATTTACAATCCCTTGTTGATGCAATTAAAATGACGTAACCAAATATTTCAGAAATATTGACTGACCACATATCAAATTGTATTGCTGGAGACAATGGACTCTGCTTCGGAATTTAGCCTTAGGATCCACAACATCCGGTGCAGCGCATCGAAATTGTTAGAAATTTCACCACAAAATTAAACTTTGAGGAAGGATAAAGCAATATTGATACATTCCACCTTTACAGTAAAGGCATTTAGAGTTTCTGGAACATATTACTAAAACTCTGTTTTAAAATAATAGTAAAATGTTTTGTTTTTCTGTAGTATTATATTTAGTTGTGATTGTTAGTTATTAGCAATATGAAAGAAAGAGTTGCTACCACAGTTTCCTATGGAAAATTACTATACCAGAATTGTGTAGCACTGAACTTTTAGCAGAAATGTATAGGCAGTAGGCCATGAGGAGAGTCCAATTCTTATGTGCTAGTGTTCAGTGTTATTATGAGTGGCTTTACCTTTGTTCCCAGATACATAATCTGCCCTGCATAGCTGCAAACAGACTGGTAACATGTCTTCTCTCCAACTAATGCCTGAAGATGTACAGAGGAATAGTGATTTAATATCTTCACCTCTATGTACAAACAACAAAAACTCATTTGTCTTTATATGCCCAACACAGTAAATGTAGAGAAACTATAGAAAGAAGCTTCACATCTCATTAATTGACAAATGGGTTCTTCATATGTTTTTGAACCTAATGACCTTTATACCAACCCGTGAATCTTGAATCTCTGCTCTCACAACCTGGTCTCAGCCTCAAGTATATTGTGTATTAGATGTAAATTGTATACTGGCTGGGCTCAAATTAACCTTCATGCCTATATAATTAGTTCTAGGTCAGAATAAAGCAGTAGGATTCTGGAAGTAAAGTATTCTCCTTAGAAAAACATGAAGGTCTAAAGAGAAATCTTCCTTGGATCCAACAATCAAGTTGTTACCATGGAAATGCAGCAAAAGAGTGCACTGACATGCCACTTCCATGAAGCAATGTGAATGACATCACTGATTTATAATTGAAATTTCGCAACAAACTTAGATAATATTGTATTTTTCACTTGACTATGACTGAGTAATATTGTACAGTTGTTTTTTCCATTGTAAAAGTAAAGTAAGGGATTACTGTTATTTTTTCTGTAATTTAATTACATTTACTTCTGATGTAATTGAACTAAATACTGGGTACAGGCTGTAGAACAATTATATAGTGGATTTAAAGGATTAGTCCACTTTCAAATAAAATATTCCTGATAATTGACTTATGGAAAAAAACAAAACTGGCGCTGCGTTCGTTCCGTAAGTAGAATAGGGAAGGCGTAGGACATACAGCATAAGCTTTCTGAAGAATACGGAAAGCGGAAGCACGTACAAGGCGATCATTTGAGTTTATAAAGCATATACAGTTGTATTTTTTTCAAAAATGACAGATTGTTTCGCTAGATAAGACCCTTATTCCTCGTCTGCTATCGTTTAAAGCCCTTTGAAGCTGCACTGAAACTATCATTTTGACCTTCAACCGTTTGGAGGCCACTGAAGTCCATTATAAAGAGAATAATCCTGGAATGTTTTCATCAAAACAAAAAACCTTAATTTCTTTTCGACTGAAGAAAGAAAGACATGAACATGTTGGATGACATGGGGGTGAGTAAATTATCAGGAAAATTTTATTTGAAAGTGGACTAATCCTTTAACTTCAAAATTCTAAAGTCTAATGTTAAAATGCATTTTTTTATGTATCCTTCTCACTTTAAATACTTTAGTTTCAGTTAATAAGAATAATTTATCTAGTTTTATATTATGTATTTGAAAGAATTAAAAGAGCAGTTTCATGTCTATTCTTGTATCACATTAACTAGTCGAGGTTGATATGGGATTTAGAAAGTAACTGGTAATAAGTAATTACATACTTTTTGGAGAAAGTAATTTGAACAGTAATCCAATTACACTATTGAAGATGTAATTAGTAACTAGTAATTAATTACTTTTTTAGAGTAACTTACCCAACACCTTAAATTAATGTGTTACCCATTTTATTTTGTCATTATGATTTTATACGAGTTTGTCTTTTTTATTAGTTTTTATTTAATAATTTTAGTACTTCAACTTAAACATTTTATTACAGTTAAGCCGGGGACACACCTAACGATTAGCTGAAACATTCTAAGACTGAACTGAACACACATACCGATTGTTTCCTGCGACTGAAGCAGATTTATATACTCACACATGGAATTTGAACACCGACTGTAATCACAGACTGAACGCAACTGGCTCTGACTGGACGCGTTTGAGCGCGATCAGTCATAAGTATCAATTTACATTCATAATCGGCCTTACAATCGTTAAGTGTGTGCGCGGCTTTAGTCAAGGCAACATTTCTAATTTTGTTTGTTTGTTTATGTTCAAGATTTACTGGTAACACTTTACAATAAGGTCTCATTCATTAACATTAGTTAATGTATTAAATTAACTAACATGAACTAACAATGAGCAATACATAGTGTTTATTAATATTTGTTAATGTTAGTTAATAAAAATAGTCATTCATTGCTTGTTCATGCTAGTTCACAGTGCATTAACTACTGTTAAATACAACTTTTGATTTTAATAATGTATTAGTAAATGCTGACATTAACATTAACTAAGATTAATAAGTTGATTCAATGACATCATTCACATACTTGTTGATTCTTTAAGTATAGTTAAAGTAAGACCTTTTTCCTCACATTTTTAAATACTTTTATGCTTCAAATAAAACCAAGGTAGTGAAAAAAGGAGCTTTCGCTGTTGCACATTATAAGCTAGAACATGCACCAGACCAAAACTCTGGAATGTCATCATCCTGGTCCTTACCAACGCTTGGCTGACATTTCCACCAGTGGCGAGGGATTTAAAATGGCTGCTGTTGTAAACCAGCTGCAACTCGGCCATGTCCACCGTTTCAAGCTCCTCCTGACTGGGCCTATCCACCACTCGCAGCTTCTCTGTGCTGTCCATTAACACAAGCGTTCGAGGGTTTATCCACTGCCAAGAGACAAAAGAAAACATGAAACTGCACACTGCTATAAAAGTAATCAAACTCAAATGATTGTTAGTGAAGGTCTGACTCACGCTCAGACTGATGAGGTCACAGTTGAGTTGGAGCTGTCTCTGTTTGATGACATGGATGGTGCCAGACTCATCTTTTTTAACCTGAGCACCAAAACAATAGATTGGGTTTATTATTGTATGACCGTTATTAAAGGTGAAGCATGCCACTCTTTTTGTCTGCCACTGTTCAGACCAAGGGGTCAAGGTTTGGTTGGTTAGCATGGTCCAGTTAGTCCATGCTGTATACTATTTAGTTCTAAAAATCACCTTTCACCATTGATGCCCAAGTAGGCATATATTGTTTTTTGTTTTTTACTTATTTTTATTTAGCCATTTATTCATTGTATTTTACAATTCTATTTATTTTATTTTATTTTATTAAATGGCTTTTGTTAGATAGTGCTGACACTCTGAGCTCAGCTCAGACAAAAGATTTTGCAAGTAACATATGTATTACTGATTTTAATATAGTTATTAATTAAGTAGATGCCAAGATTTTCTGTGGCTCCAGCATGATTAGCCACATGCATTAGCAGTAGGGCTGCACAATTTGGGGAGGAAAAAATCAAATTGCAATTTTTCCTGATAAAAATTGTGATTGCCATTTAAAATGAAATTTAAGCAAAAAAAGCTACAGGTTTGCTGTGCTTGTTTTCAGGACTGCACAATTTGGCCAAAATTGTCTGAGCACACCCCATTTCAGACACAACAGATCATAAGCTGCTCACATGTACAAAAACATAGTGCCGCCCTCCACTCTGAAACACACAGCGCATATATTTAATAAATGAAATTAACTTTGCAATTTGATAATCTCACCAAGCCATAATGTGATTTCAATTTTATTTCGATTAATCCAGCACCAACAATTTAAGGCTCAGGTAATTTGGTCCTAAAAATCCTTGTGTGCCAATGAGCAAATATTTCTCCATATAAAATACACTGATGAGCCAAAACATTATGACCAGTCACAGGTGAAGTGAATATTGTTGATCATCACCTTACAAAGCCACATATTAAGGTCTGGTAGATTAGATGGTAAGCAAACATTCAGTTCTCATAAAAGTGTTGGATGCAGCAGAAATGGGCAGGAATACAGATATGATCGACTATGACAAGGGCCAAGTTGTTATGGCAAGGTGACTGGGTCAGGGTATCTTTGAAATGGGAAGTCTTGTCAGTTGCTCCTGATCAGCAGTGGTGAGAATTTGTGGTCCGAGTAGGGACAAACCACAAACCGGTGACAGGGTGCTGGGCACCCAAGACCCATCTATGCACGAGAGCAACGAAGGTTATCCCGTCTGGTCCTGAGCCAACAGACAGTCCACTGTGGTCACACAAAATTTTAATGATGGTTATGGGAGGAATGCGTCACCACACACATTGCATCACACTCTGATTAGTCTGCGGCTACGCAGCCCCATAGGCAGCAGAGTGCCTATGATGACCCGTCCACCGCCGAAAGGTCGCCTAGTCTGATGAGTCACATCTTCTTTTACATCACGTGGACTGCCATGGACGTGTCCACAGTTTACCTGGGTAACTAAGTGGGCACCAGGATGCACTGTGGGACAACGACAAGCCTGTGGAGGGTGTGTGATTCTCTGGGCAATGTTCTGCTGTGAAACCTTGGGTCCAGCTATTCATGTGGACGTCAATTTGACATGTGCCACCTTCCTAAACATTGTTGCAGACCAGGTACACCCTGTCATGACAATGGTGTTCCCTGGTGGAAGTAGCCTCTTTCAGCAGGATAATACACCCTGCCACACTGCACACATTTAGTGTGTTTACATGCACCCTCATAATGCAATTAAACTTTACCTCATGTAAATACAATACTTCGGTACTAAAGACATCATTAAAACAAGACTGCAGTGGTTCAACCATAATTTTATGAAGCAACAAGAATACTTTCGTCGCTCAAAAACAAAACAAAAATAACGACTTTATTCAACAATATCTTCTCTTCGGTGTCATTCTCCTACGTTGTTTACATTCAGCGATTCCAGGTTCTATGTCAGAACGCCGACTCATTATTAGCCGTCTCCTGCGTCAGCATCACACGTACGCGTCGTGCTGCTCACGTGTTTTCTCATCGCTTCATAACATTAAGGTTGAACCACTGCAGTCATGTCGACTGTTTTAACGATGTCTTTAGTACCTTTCTGGACCTTGAATGCGTTGATTATATTGCTGTCTATAGACGAGTTATATACCTCTCGGATTTTCTCAAAAATATCTTAATTTGTGATCTGAAGATGAATGAAGGTCTTACGGGTGTAGAACGACATGAGGGTGAATAATTAATGACAGAAATTTCATTTTTGGGTGAACTAACCTTTGAAGTTTTCTGTTCTCCAAATTGTTAAACTCTGTTAACACAACTCACTGTGCAGTCTCTGCTCCGTATTTTCATCCAGATGGCGAGAATGCACAGGCAAACCCAGCATTGTGATGTTCACTATGGCGGCGAATAACATACAGTGCATCCATAAAATTTTTTGAATGCGAGTGGAATAAAACAATAGCCGGGAACATGCGTACTGTACGCCTATCTGAGTGTGGTATAACCATACTTATTAGCGAATAATCAGAATAATGTCTGAATCTTACTGCAAATAAGATGCACATGTAAACATAGTCAGTGCTCAGAAATGGTATAGTAACATGATGAAGAGTTCAAGGTGTTTCCCTGGCCTCCAAATTCCCCAGATCTCAATTCAGTTGAGCATCTGTGGGATGTGCTGGACCAACAAATTTGATCCACGGTGGCTCCACCTCCCAATCTACACGACTTGAAGGATCTGCTGCTAACATCTTGTTGCCAGATACCACAAGACACCTTCAGAGGACCATTCCTTGAGTCGGCAGGTCGGCGCTGTTTTGGCAGGATCAACAGCATATTAGGCAGGCAATCATGATCTTTTGGCTCATCATTGTGTAGTTTTCTACTTAAATAACAAATGTCCTTGTTTTGGACAAGAAGGTACAGTTGTCTCTCCCCAAACTCACACTATTAAGACCCGGGTATACTTAATTTTCAAAGTATACTCCTTTGGCATGGAAAGATGTGTTCGGCAATCTAGTGGATTTTGTTTTTAAGCGCTCCAGTCATTCGTGCATGGGCTGTTGTGCGCGGACTGTCCGCACTGCCTCAAAAATTGGACGGGGTGTGCGGACATCCGCCCGAAGTATACTTTGGGCTTTAGTATGTCCGACCACTTGAGATGTTCAAACAGAATATAAATGACACAGTTCACCTTTAAGTCAAGATTTCATTTAGGCCTATCACTTTTAAAATAGTGTTGCTCAAACAGACCAGCAGGAAGTGGATGGTGTCTCCTCTACAGAAGGCCAGAACAGGGTTGATTGCTTTCTGTACTGCCACAAACTGCCACGCCAACAAGGGAACGCTCGCAGGATCCGTCTGCATTCAAAAACATGTAAAAATGTATGAGATAGAACTACAATGATTAAAGTCTAGAGACCAAAGACACAGTTATCCTTCCACTTCCTTGTTAGCACTATGTTCATACTGCCAGACATGCTGGTGCTTTTTAGACTTTGCACATAATTGGCATCTTTTCCTACCAGCTGAAATAATCATCACTCATCACTACACTGACTTTTCCTATGAGAAAAGGACACAAAGAAAATGTTTGCAGGTACCTCAGAACTCCATCATTACCCAAATAATTCATGTCATGGCAAAATTGAATG
This sequence comes from Megalobrama amblycephala, assembly GCF_018812025.1. Lineage (NCBI taxonomy): Eukaryota > Metazoa > Chordata > Actinopteri > Cypriniformes > Xenocyprididae > Megalobrama > Megalobrama amblycephala. Next base: position 32,464,462 of record NC_063050.1, on the reverse strand, counting down.
ATTTTGCATGCTAATAGGCAGCTGGTCCATGTGCTCTGTAGTAAATGAATCCAATTTAGCTAAATTTAATTGAAAAGAACAACCTTCACACAGGCATAAAGAAACGAGTCAATAGACCAGATGAATCCAGTTAAACAGTCACTTAAGGAACACTGTGGAATTTAAACCTAACTTCCAATAAAAAGTTTCAGTTATTCTACATAAAAAAGGTGATTATCTAAAATGATGTGGCAGAAATCATGCACTGACATGTCTGAATTTAGTCAGAATAATCGATTTGCAGATAATTTTCTCTAAAGCTACGACCTTGACATTTCCTACCAACTTCTGTATTGTGAAGTATTTCTGAGTGAAATGGATTATCTGAGAAAAAACAAAAAGTGCAAATATGTGTGCATCGGTGAATCATTCACAGTAATATCAGTAACATAAGAAAATAAACATGTGTATAAATTATTTGCATTATTATTTCATGCTAACTTTAAATCAAAAACTCACTCTCATGTCGCTCCAAATTCAACAAATGCAACAAAACCGCTCTTTTTCATACAACTAAAAAGCTAGCTGTCAAGTACAATTGCAATTTTGAAGTTGAACGAAAGTTTAATGACATCACAGTAAGTAAATGATAGAATTTTCACCTTTGGGTGAACTATTCCTTTAAAATATGCATGATGACAATGAGATCAGGGCTGTGTAATGTTAGGTACTGTGAGATCTTTAAACGTATGAAAATGTACATTATATTTGAAGTTGAGGAGAGGAAAAAAACTAGAGATGCAGTCGATCAAATATACGTGCTGTGAATACAAATACTAACATAAATATTAAATACAGAGGTTGTAAGTTTATCTTTTAGATGCTCTGTCGATAGCTGCTGGAAAAACAGTCAGACACACACGCATGAACAATGAAAGTGAGAATGAAATTGTGTACTGCACCTTGCCGTAGGGAAAAGTCATCCACACTTTGAGTGAAGGCTTCAGTCCAATCAGCAGAATCTGTCAAAATAAGAGTTCAGAGGCTGAATAAAACTGGAGTCAGACAGAGAGCATCTGATTGTTTTTGGATGTTAGTGGCTGACTGGTGCCTCAAAAAAAGAAGTAATTCAATACTGATATCACTTTTATGCAAAATAAAACTTATTTTAAAGCAAAACAGCCCACAACTCACCAGATATTATAGATATTATGACATATATAATGAAGTTCACACCACAATTATTAAAATATTGACACTGAGAAATGATAACTTTGATATCTTTGCAATGCACAGTTTTTTTTGACTGAATGAAATTTTTTGTTGACAGCATTTGTTGACAAAATGTTGTCCTATTTTAAAGTATGAGCTTAAAGACCCAATATTTACATAGAGTGACAACCCAACACAGCATAAAAATAGTTTATCATAAAAAGGTAAGCAAAAACCAAAGACTGAAATGTATCAATATTGAATTGCATCAACACACTAAGTCAGGCTGAACAGGAAAAATTTAGTGAAAGTATAAAGAGTAGCAGAGATGTTATTTGACCGCTGAACACATGAAACAAACACTGGGCCAAAAAAACAGGGCCAAAAAATACAAACTATTTCAGTTTCAAGAGATTTCATTTGGCACAAACCATGTTTATTCTCGCTGTAAATGAACCAGGGCTCCAGACTGTAACTAAACTGTCCAATTTTGCAAATTTTCCTGCCAGTGCAACTACATTTTGGATTGCATTGGTGTAATTACAAAATTGTATTTGATTATGTGCAGACATTTTATGGGAAACACCTGGGAAACACAAGAATGGGATGAAACAATGCTACCAATTGAACCAGCTGATTATCTGAATGAGCCAATGGAAAGTGCAGCATGACCAACTGTACAGCATGATGCAGACCAGTTATTTTTTTCAACATGAACAGCACTGCACACTTTAATAATAAATAAAAATATAAGATTTCTTGGAATCAGCAGTTGAAATAGTTTCAGAAAATTCTGATATTAGAATAGAACTACATATTGTTTAGGTAGCAAAACACTACCAATATCTATGGTAATATCCTAAAAAGTAAAATGACTGTAAAAACTAGAATTTAAACAACTTTACAGTTCAAACAAAACACGATTTTGACAAAAAAAAAAAAAAAAAAAGATTTATATAATGCTAAACCTCACATTTCAGTTTAATAAAATTATGTATGTATGTTATATATAATTGGACTGAACAAAAACGGCAGACGGGTTGAAGGAAACTGCAAATGCACTTTCTGATAGTAGGTGGTGCTTATGGGAAAGCAGAAATACAGAGGCTACTGCAGTTAACCCTGTTCACAAAGCAGTGGTGCAGTTATAAACACTATTTTATTAGGCATCATACAGGAGGTAAGATGAAAAGAAAATGCCAATTGAAAATTTTCTGGAGATCAGTACATGAATATCAGTACATCTGATATTGCCAATTCAAAATCAAAGCCTTTTTTGTCAAGTAAAGCTGATAGTATATTCTCACATGCAGTATTTGAGCTACGGTGCATAAATAAAGCAAACACACACACATCTAATAACCAAAAACATCCGTCTGATGAATCTCTACATTAGCCAACAATTAAAAATAGCGTGTGTGAAATATAAGGTTCCCTTATTTGGTGGACTATACAGAGGTTTGGGATCATTAATAACACTCACATTTGTTACTAAAGGCATAATTTTAAAGTAAATGTAAATTTAAAACTTAAAGAAAACAAAATATTGGCTTTACAAAAAATAACAATAAAAACAACTGAAAAAAAAGCCTTTGCAATAATGACACATCCACACAATAATTTAGATAACACAATAATAGTTAAGCCTAGACTTTTAGGGAGTGAGTAGACAGCAGTGGACTGTACTGCATGTATGAGTATACCTTAGTGAGTGATGCCATGGCCAGCAGGGAGTACTGGGTAATGGGATGATCTTTCAGTTCAGGTCCAGCATGTAGAGGCTCAACACAGCAAACCTCACCTTTAGAACCACTGAATAAACACCTGGATTCACACGTCCTCATTCCCATTACCCTCCTAGAGTGAGAGAGAGAGCGAGAGAACGTGAGCACATTCATAATTCTGAAGTACTGTAATAGAGTCCCAGCATTACAGCAGTGAATGATAAGATACCTTGATAAGATAGCAAAATCTCTTCCAATAAGGCATGAAAGACTACAGTGATAACAGTATTCATCAATTAATACGGATTCAGATAATTTGATTTCTGTTGGCATCTCTTGGACTTTGAATGATTAAGTCGAGGGGTGCGACAGAGCTCTATTCTTAGCCACTGGCAGAATAGAGAAAAATAAAAATGAATAAGTAAAATCATGTCAGATCTTTTTATACTTTTTAATGTAATATTGGAACAACAAACTTCATGTAACAAACAAAAAGAAACTTTTAGGGCAAAAAAAGAAAAACCTAAAATTAAAATATGAAAACCCTTTTTAAAAATAGGCTTGGTATTCTGCTTAGAATCCTGAATAAAATTCATTTGTTTCTGAAAGACTTTCTTAGTATTTTCTGGTCATATTTTATGGAGGAAGCATGGCCTGTAAAGAGCTTACAAAGAATGTGTTGAATGGAACACCATGAATTCAAGAGATGAAAATGATGTTTTAGGTTTTATTTTTAGTTTACAGTATCAGCCTATGGGTTATTGTCAGACAGTGGATGAAGCTCTACTGCCCCCTGCCCACCAGTTATCTGTACTACAATGTTACAATATCATATTTATCAAATCAGATTCAGCTTATTACATTTAATAATAAACGGAATCAATGTATTTAATCATATCTTGAGTTTAATAAAGCACATCTCACCTGAATGACAGCTCAAACACTGATCCGCCACTGTCATTACATACAGCTAGTGCCGGGTGGTCAGTGAACTGCATAAGAGAAAGAAAAGTGCTTTATTCAATGTCAATGAACAACAGTGTGTAAATTACAGACAAAAGTGCTGTGCAGAACCTTCACATGTAGTATAGCAGTGCCAGGTGGATGGGCATCTGTGATAGTGCGGAGCAGCTTCCCATTGGCCAGATCCCACATGGTGATCTACATTAGGAATAAATGGACACTTCCCATAAATATGTACATAAACATTTTACCTGATCTGATCATTATGAAAGTTATTTGCGATCGAGATTGTTTCGTCAGTTTAAAGGTTTGTTGCCACTCACCTGTCCTTTGGCAAAACCACACAGTAGTCGTGTGCAGTCGTGATTAACACTAAGAGCTGACACCGCCCCGTACTCCGCTCCTGTCGCTGTGGTGCCCAGGCAGAGACGCAGAGCCTGGTTCTGATCTGAAATCAAAATATACTGTACCAATTAGGAAAACGCATTTATTTACGCATTGTTTTTGTAATAATACATGCAAACGCAGCCGCAAGCAAAACACAAACAAACAAAAAGCGTGCAAACAGCCATGGCAATCTTCTCAGCCCATAATATTGTACCACAAAAATAGATGCTTTAGCATGCTCTTATGTCATTTCACACTAGACATGTAAGCAGCACGTGTTTTTTGGCACCCATGTTAACCGGTTAGAGCATTAACACAAGAAGCAGTGCTGTGATCATTTCAAATTTTTGCTGTGCTGTTCATGTTGAAGCAAAGTCCCAATGCACCGCTCCTGGCCAAGTGGCAATTTCACCGTAAAAGCATATATACTGATCAGCCACAACATTAAGACCACTGACAGATGAAGTGACTAACATTGACTATATTGTTACAATGGCATCTGTCAAGGTTTGGAATATATTAGGCAGTCCGTTCTTGAATTTCATGTGTTGGAAGGAGGTGGAAGTGAAAAAAAAAAAAAAATCAGAGTGACTGACTTTGAAGGACCAAATAGAAATGGCTAGATGATTGGGTCAGAGCATCTCCGAAATGGCTAGTCTTGTGGGGTGTTTGTGGTCTGCAGTGGTCAGTACCTACCAAAAGTGGTGTAAGGAAGGACAACTGGTGAACCAGTGTCAAAGTCATGGTGCCCAAGGCTCTTTGATGCATGTGGGGAACGAAGGCAAGCCCATCTGGTGCAATCACAGATGAGCTACTGTAGCTCAGAATGCTGAAAAACTTAATGATGCCCATGACAGAAAGGTGTCAGAACACACAGTGTTTAACAGTTTGCTGCAAATGAAGCTGCGTCGACGCAGACCAGTCAGAGTGCCGATGATGACACCTGTCCACCATAAAAAAGTGCCTACAATGGGCACATGAGCATCAGAACTGGACCACGGATCAATGGAAGAAGGTTGCCTGGTCTGATAAATCACGTTTTCTTTTAGATCAGGTCGATGGTCAGGTGCCTGTGTGTGGTTTACCTGAGGAAGAGATGGCAGCAGGATGCACTATGGGAAGAAGGTAAGCTGGTGGAGGCAGTGTTATGCTGTGGCAATGTTCTGCTGGGAAACCTTAGGTCCTGGCATTCATGTGGATGTTACTTTGACACGTACCACCTACCTAAAGATTGATGCAGACCATGTTTTCAAAGATGGCAGTGGCCTCTTTCAGCAGGATAATGCACCCTGCCACACTGAAAAAGTTGGTATGAAAAATAAAAATTGGAATAGTTTGAGGAATATAACAACTTCCCTCCAATCACAAGATTTCAATCTGACTGAGCAATCCGATCCATGGAGGCCCCACCTTGCAGGACTTAATGGATCTGCTGCTAATGTGCCAGATACCGCAAGACACTTTCAGAAGTCTTGTGAAGTCCATGTCTCGATATATTAGAGCTGTTTTGACAGCAATGTGATATTAGGCAGGTGGTTTTAATGTTGTAGCTGATTGGCGTATGTCTACAGCAGTGGTTCTCAACCAAGGGTCCTGGGTCCACTAGGGGGCCTCAGCAAACTTCCCAGGAGGCCTTAATATAACATAAAAAATTTTAAAATAAAACAAAAATAAGCTTTAAAATAACATATTTGTCTTTGAAAAAACAGGGTTTGCACACCCTTGGAAAGCATGGACATATAAGGTAGCCTAATTTTAAGTGTGATTTCTACACCTGGTCACATAATGTAAAAAAAATGGGTCTCATTCACTAATAATTGCGTGGATTATTTTGTATTTGTACGCACAGGAGAACTTCAGAATCTTTACCTAATTCAAAACACATACATGAACTTGTTCTTAATCTTGTTCTAATGTTAGTGAATTTGGAGTATTCTAAATGAGCAGCTGTGTGCTCAAGGTTAGTCATTTGCATAAAACGTCCAAACCATCTCCATATAAAGGCTTTCCACACGACCTTTCATCACTCTCTTCAAACATATGCTGCTCTCTGCAGACACACTCTCGCCAGATCCTCGAGCAGTGCCATTCTCAAAACCAGTTCAATAAACACCTTTCATACAGACCCAGATTACAGACCACTTATTAGCAGTACATTCGCATATATCTGCGTTATTCAAAGAAACCTTGCAGCTGAAGCTATAATGCAGCTTTTCTTACTTTTTCAATGATGAAATATATTTAAGATGAAATTAAATTGCACTATTAATGTTTTACATAATTGTATATATATTAAATAATTATATAATTTAATATATTTATAGTCGTTATAACTTTTTAACACGATTTTAAGGCAGCACAAGTATGTGCTTTTTGCGCATGTGTGGTTTCAGTTGTTCCTATTCTTTATTTTTTGTAAATTTAGAATAAATTTTATTACGAAAGTTTTTGGTGAATCATCATTTGTTCATGAAAATTTTTTACGCAGATTTCATGCACAAATTTGTGCGTACACATGCTTGAGACCCATTATTTTATGATGTAGAAAATGGGAAAAATAAAATAAAATAAAATAAAATAAAATGAGCCAAGCGAGTTCGTAAATCAAATAGCAGCATTTCTCTTGCGTCTCTCAGAAATCAGCTTTGTCAAGAGTAGGCTACTATCATCTAAAACATTATATCATACACATTTTGTATTATTTTATTTGATATGTGTATTTAAATGTTTAAAACATTGTACGACATAATACATGACTGAGTGCAGAATGAAACGAGGCGCGATAGCATGTCAAATGGCCTCTGTGCATCTTTTCTACTACTTAGCCTGATGTTTACGTCTATTTAAAAGTTGTACGATATGATCTTGTCATTCAACTAAATAAATAGCTCAGCAGTTACGTGCAGTGTAGGTCTTACAAAGCTGTCTTGGCTTGTGATAGCAAGAATGGTACATCTTCATAGCGACGGATTTCGGGTTCGGGTTAAACTATAGCAGTTCCGTTCGAGTTCGGGTTGGGTCAAACGATCTCGGATACGGGCCGGGTTCAGGCATCAGTTTAAAGGTCCCGTTCTTCGTGATCCCAGGTTTCAAACTTTAGTTAGTGTGTAATGTTGTTGTTAGAGTATAAATAAAATCTGTAAAATTTTAAAGCTCAAAGTTCAATGCCAAGCGAGATATTTTATTTAACAGAAGTCGCCTACATCGAACGGCCAGTTTGGACTACATCCCTCTACTTCCTTCTTTAATGACGTCACTAAAACAGTTTTTTGACTAACCTCCGCCCACAGGAATACACAAAAAAGGGGGCGTGGTCTTATTGCGCTCCCACGGAGAAGAGCAAGAGCGTTTGTAGAGTGTGTTTGTCGCCATGTCGTCGAAACGCTGTTATTTTCATCCCGCAGTCCAATCACCTTTGTTTGGCCTTCCCAGGGACGCTGTACTTAGAGATCAATGGTTACAATTTATGTTTAACTCAGTTCCTGAAAATTATAATCCACATGTAAAACTATGTTTACAATAACACTGAGCGCATGCATCTCCACGTTAAGGTAAGAGGCGTGACCTTTCCGGGCAAGGAGTGCTAAACTGCTGTTGAATCACAACACAGGAACCACTGGCACAATCAGAACTCGTTACGTATTTCTGAAGGAGGGACTTCATAGAACAAGGAAGTCATCAGCCCGTTTTTATGACAGTGGAAACAGCGGTATATAGATAAGTAAATTATGTGAAAAATACTGTGTTTTTTTACACGCGAAACATGAACACATGTTATATTGCACACTATAAACACAATCAAAGCTTCAAAAAACCATGAAAAACGGGACCTTTAAAGCCTGTGCAGACCTCTACTGTCAATGGAGGGTACAGAACTGGCTCAGATTTTATTAATCTCATCTTCATTTGTGTTCTGAAGATGAACGAAAGTCTTACAGGCTCGGAACAACACAAGGGCGAGTAAATGATGACAGAATTTTTAATTTTGGGTGAACTAACCCTTTTATGGTACAAACCCTCTTAAATGTCAAAAGATCGAGGCCAATTTGATTTCTCATATCACGCCCCCTTTAAAACTTATGGACTCCTGAAATTGAATTATTTTAATTGCATTATTTTGTAGCTGATTATTTTAATCCACTCACAGAAACAATAACTTTCTTTAAATAAAAAAAAATAAAAAAATAAAAACTTTGTCATTACAGCAGATGCATCAGAGGAAGGCTATTAGCCTACATGGGGAGGGGGGCTAGGAATACTGTTGTGGACCACTGTTAGTAGTGTTCAAAAATAATAATAATAATAATAATAATAATAACAATAACAACAACAATAACAACAACACTAATGTATTATCAGTAGAAAAAAAAAAAACACAGGAGCATCTTTAAGTTGAAGACTAATGTTACCATACTGTATAAACTACACAGAATGCTATATGGTTTAACATCTTATATTATATATATATATATATATATATATATATATATATATATATATATATATATATATATATATATATGTGTGTGTGTGTGTGTGTGTGTGTGTGTATTGGAGGGGGGAAGGGGGGGGAGACATAATTGCATCACAGTGACAGGCTGACGATAATCAGACGACTACACAATAATCTTCAGCTCAGCTGTGCATTAAAAATAGCCAGTATGAAAGTACAATAGACACATGCAGCTTTTGTGCCGCTTTAGCTCTGCTTAAGCATCCGGTGTGAAACGGCCATTACTGCATAGCAATGCTAATAATGATGGAATGGAAAAAATTAAAAACTGTGATATTAAAAAATGGGTACTGTATTAATACATTACCTTTTCCTGAACAATCCACCCAAGACAAGCCAAGGCAGTGAAATAGTAGTTTAAAACACTCAAACACATACTATAATAGTAGTACATTTAAAGAGTTCTAAAACTTCAATTTTATGTTAAGCACTGTGATAAATCTCAATTGATTAATAGATGATTAAACATACAACATTGTTGCCAAAAATCTTAAATAAATTCCACTGTAGTGTCCATCATCTTTAATACAACAAGACAAAAAACTGAGTGATGTTCTTACCAAATACTAAGGCCAGACCATGTGATGTCCCTACAGCAATCACATTTGAAACAGTCTGCAAACACAAAAGCATTTCAGACATGAGGAAAACATTTTTTTTTTTTAAATTTAAAATTAATTTGAAAACACAAGAAAGTCAAATACTTACTATTGCCGTAGGCAAGCCAGCATCAACTTTATCCTAAAGAGAAATCGAAAGAGTAAAAGAACAGAAATAAAGTTAAGAGAACAAAACAATTTCACGGGCATAGAGGAAATCTCTCTTGGAAGAGCCTCTGATTTATAGCTTTGAATTATTAAAACAGGATTGTGCACCATTCAAAACTGAATTGACAATGCTTGAATTTGAACTGAGGAATGAAAATGAATTAAATTTAAAAAAAATCATAACTGCTGTAAAGTGTAGTTTTTAATAATGCATTAATTTTGTTATTATATGTACAACATAAACACAGTAATTACACACGGCATATTTAGTATAGTATAACATACACCGATGAGCCAAAACATCATGACCTACTGTTGGTCCACTGCGTGCTGCCAAAACAGTGGCGACCTGCCGAGGCATAGACCTCTGAAGGTGTCTTGCGGTATCTGGCAACAATATGTTAACAGCAGATCTTCAAGTCCTGTAGGTTGTGAGGTGGACCCACCATGGATCAAACTTGTTGGTCCAGCACATCCCACAGATGCTCAATTGGATTGAGATCTGGGGAATTTGGAGGGCAGGGAAACACCCTGAACTCTTGATCATGTTCTTCAAACCGATGTGTGCAGTGTGGCAGGGTGCATTATCTTGTTGAAAGAGCCCACTTCCACCAGGGAACACCACTGTCATGACGGGTTGTACCTGGTCTGCAACAATGCTTAGGTAGGTGGCACACCTCAAATTGACGTCCACATGAATGGCCGGACCCAGGGTTTCCCAGCAGAGCATTGTCTAGAGCATCACACTCCCTCCACTGCCTTGTGCATCATAGGCACTCTGATTGGTCTGTGTCTACGCAGCCCCATACGCAGCAGAGTGTGATGTTGTGACACATTCCTCACATAACCATCATTAAAATTTTGTGTGACTTGTGCCACAGTAGACCTTCTGTTGGCTTGGACCAGACGGGATAGCCTTCGCTGTGGTGCCCAGCACTCTGATACCGGTTTGTGGTTTGTCCCTACTCGTACCACTGTTGGTAAATTCTCGCAACTGCTGACCAGGAGCAACCCACAAGCATTGCCGTTTCAGATACTCTGACCCAGTCGCCTTGCCATGACAACTTGGCCCTTGTCAAAGTCACTCAGATCTTTATTCCTTCCCATTTCTCCTGCATCCAACACTTTGATTAGGAGAACTGATTGTTTGCTTACCATCTAATCTACCCAGGCATTAAAGGTGCCCAAGAACGTTCTTTCACAAGATGTAATATAAGTCTAAGGTGTCTCCTGAATGTGTCTGTGAAGTTTCAGCTCAAAATTCCCCATAGATTTTTTTAAATTAATTTTTTTAACTGCCTATTTTGGGGCATCATTAACAATGCACTGATTTACACTCGGCGCCGCCCCCTTAAATCGCGTGCTCCCTGCCACACCAGCTGTCGACTATATTACAGCGCATTTACAAAGTTCACACAGCCAATATAACCCTCAAATGGATCTTTACAAGATGTTCGTCATGCATGCTGCATGCATGCTTCGAATTATGTGAGTAAAGTATTTATTTGGATGTTAAAGTTTTATTCTGAGTGAATTTGAGGCTGTCCTCCGTGGCTAACGGCTATTGCTACACTGTTGGAGAGATTTATAAAGAATGAAGATGTGTTTATGCATTATACAGACTGCAAGTGTTTAAAAAATGAAAATAGCAACGGCTCTTGTCTCCGTGAATACAGTAAGAAATGATGGTAACTTTAACCTCATTTAACAGTACATTAGCAACATGCTAACGAAACTTTTAGAAAGACAATTTACAAATATCAGTAAAAATATCATGCTATCATGGATTATATCAGTTATTATTGCTCCATCTGCCATTTTTCGCTGTTGTTCTTGCTTACCTAGTCTGATGATTCGGCTGTGTGCAGCTCCAGACGTTAACTGGCTGCCCTTGTCTAATGCCTTTTATAATGTTGGGAACATCATGGGCTGGCATTATGCAAATATTGGGGCGTACACCCCGACAGTTACGTAACAGTCGGTGTTATGTTGAGATTCGCCTGTTCTTCGGAGGTCGTTTAAACAAATGAGATTTATATAAGAAGGAGGAAACAATGGGGTTTGAGACTCACTGTATGTCTTTTCCATGTACTGAACTCTTGTTATTTAACTATGCCAAGGTAAATTCAATTTTTGAATCAAGGGCACGTTTAATATGTGGGTTTGTTAGGAGATGATCAACGATATTCACTTCACCTGTGACTAGTCATAATGTTTTGGCTCATCAGTGTATAGCCAGTAGATAAAGTATTATTGCTCTTACCGCAGCAGATACTATCTGGGCTGAGATGCCTTTCAGCAAACTGCGTCTAAGAACAGATCCATGTACTGTAGCATTAGTTTCCATTGCCTTCCTCCTCCTGAGGTAGACATACACAGACTAATTACTAAATAGAAAAATACTATATTCAATCACAAACATGCATCACAACATCAATATAAAGCATGTGCTGTCAATGTGTAGCCAGGTAAAGAAAGTGTCCGTTCCTCTTTAAGTGTGTGCGGTCACCACTGTCAGAGCTGGCTAGAGAAGAGGTCTCACACGAGTGGGCATCAATGTTTTCTGTGTTCAAAAGACACGTGTCCTCTAGTATAAATGGCTCATCCTCATCTTCAGGCTGAAAACAAAAGCAACAATTGAAATATTGAGTATATTAAAACAAATACACTATTACAAAACAAAGACTATAAATCTTACCATTTAAAAAAAACCATCATATTTCATTATATTGCAAAGCACAAAGTCCAAAAAACATGGTAGCACCAAATATTACTTTTTTGCTATTTTTTGGTTTGTGAAATACTTATATAATAAGAAAGAGGCATGCATACTTTACCAGTGAAAAGTTTGGACAAAAATAACTAAATTTAGATTATCACGGCATGGCATTTTGTAGATTATCATTTAAACGTTTCGGGTCAGGAAGAGTAAGCTTGAAGAGTAAAATTGACAATATATACATTTACATTTACAATGTTACAAAATATTTCTATTTCAAATAAATGCAGTGTTTAAACTTTCTATTCATAATGTACCCTTTTAAAAAAAAGTATCAGTTTCCACAGTAATATTAAGCAGCATAACGGACAATTTTCAACATTTATAGTAATAAGAAATGATTCACATCAAATAAGCATATTAGAATAATTTCTGTAGGATCATTTGACACTGAAGACTGGAGTAATGGCTGCTGAAAATATGCCATCAAAGGCATCAATTATATTTTAAAAGTTGTTAATAGAAAACAATTATTGTAAATTATAATAATATTTCACAATATTACTGTTTTTACTGTATTTAAAAAAAATAAATAAATCAAATAAATGCAGCTGGGGTGAGCATTAGAGACCTCCTTCAAAGCTATAAAAAAAAATTAATAATAATAATCTTACCTACCCCAAACCTTCAAAGAAAGTAATTACATGACTTCTTTACAAACCATTTTAATTATCATTTAAATGGACATTAGTGGATATATGTATATATATATATATATATATATATATATATATATATATATATATATATATATATATATATATATAGTTTTAATTTGTTTATAACATATTGATCACCCCATAATTCACATACTTCCATTTATGTTATTTCATAGTTTTAATGACTTTTACTACTATTCTGAATCTGAAGTGTATAAAATACTCCTGTTAAAGAGCGGGTAGGTGTGCCCTAAACTTTGACTGTTTATCTGCAAATCTAACAGATTGCTGTAAGATGATTATGAAGGTATAAACGATAACCTGACATACTGACCTCATTCAGGATGCTCTCCAGGGTCGGAGGCGTGTCCACTTGAGGGATGTCAAACTCTTTATCATCAATCTAAGAGGTAAATACATGCTTAATATTAATACATACATGATGTATCAAAGTAACACAATGACTGCCATTTTTCGCTGTGAATACTTCAGGCTTCTTACCACACATACTGTACATAATAACAGCTTAACATTTAAAAAGATAAATAAATAACATTAACATTTACAAAAACGTTTGACATAAATCACGAACTAACGTTAATTGACTAAGAAAAACAAAAACACATTAAACGCAGTGAGATATCAAACGGTGCATGAGTAAAGTGTCATTAAGTACAACACGAAGCTTGTTAAAATAATAAACAAAATCAAACCCATAGAGACAAAAACTGAAGCAGCTCAGACTTACCGCCTCTATTTCCATTAAATTGAGCTGTGAAGACGCAGAAACAAGACTGCGACTGTCTGGAGATTCAGCCATTATACAGTCATAGATCAGCTGTCCGGTGTAATATCATTTATATGAAATGTTTATCAGCTGTAGTCATAGCCAGAATGATCTGCAACAGCAGTCTACATCCTCCATAGTGTCGGAAGAGGCGGGACTTAACGGCATACGTAACCATTCCACTTCCTGTTTTGAAATTATTCTAAGACTTACAATATAATGTTAATTTCAATTTAAATCGCACAATATTAGTGTCTATAATTATTATAGTAATATTATTATATTATTTTGTATGCATTGTTTTGTTTTGCTTTGCGTTTAGTTTAAATTTTGTTTTACTTTTCTTTTCACTACTAGCCTGTTTTGTTCAGCTGCAGTTTCACTTCAGTTTTACATCTTTGGCCTTTTTATAGTGAAACAAAACAACGTGGACATTAAAAGTTGTATCTATGTTCGTACCCTACAAAATATAAATTATAATAATAACAATAATGGCAATTTATATAAATTATTAATTATTTCTTAAGTAAGAAGTAATTAGCCTACAAATCATGACTCACTAGCTAGACCACACTGACTGCTTTAATACAAATAGTTCTTATTACTTATTAACAAATAGCTTTTATTATTAAGTAGCCCATTTTAGCTTCTCCATTGAATATCATTTACAAGACAAATTTGACAGGTCGTCTCATGCAGAGGTTTGCTGCCCCCATGCGTTTGTGATTAAGCATTTCGGAAATTATTTAAATTGTTTACTTTATGCAGACAGTGAGAACACATCATTTTTTGAAAACCTTTGCCCAGTTTGGAAACGTGTGTAACTGTGAAATAGTTTGTATTGTCTTTTGTGACAATTAAACAATATTCATATGCCATAGTGTAAAGTTAGAATGCACATGTGAATCAGATCCCATTCCTATTTACACATAACTCCATATAATTCCATTGTGGCCCACCAACTTTTCCTCACAACAGTGCATGGTAATGCTTTCACACTGCTTTTTCACACAGTGCACTCCCTTTAAATAATAGTTATTATTATTATTGATGAATTGATTGGGTCGGATTGGATTTACTGTCACATCAGTATAAATCGCAGTGACTTTTCTCTTGAAAAACTACCTAACTGCACTCTAAAAATTGCTGGGTTTTTTCAACCTATGTTTGGGTCAAATACGGACAAAGTCAACCATTGGTTTAAATTTTTAAATTAAAATTGAAACCCTACGGTTGGGTTCATCCATATTTAACCCAAACATGGGTTCAAACAACCCAGGAATTTTTAGAGTATGAAACTGTAGGGTAATTATACCATAGTGTATAATGCATGAGCTAGATATGGTACACTAACCCATCCTTTGTTAATGAGAGACCTTTTCCTCTTTTCATCTGCTGGCAGAGATACACCAGAGACAGCAGGCAAATGTCAACCTCGTCATTTCATTGCTCTGAAAAAAGGACACTGGTTCTGTGCGGTATAATGACAGACCTCACAATGTTACTGTTCCATTCAGTTTCTTTCTGATATGTGGAAGAGGTGTGAAAATATAATTCCAACAGAGCAGTTACTGTAGGCCTATATGATTATGATAAACAATCAACAGTGTTCATTTGTTGTCTTGAGCAATAGAATTAGTGAGATACCACCTTCTCTCATTTAGAGATATTTCAGTTCTCAGGGTTCCAAGAGAAGTAGGCTATTTGATTGTTAGTCACAGATGGATGATCGTACACAGCTCTGTTTGGCAGAAAGAAGATCTGGAGAGGAATCCAAAGACAGGGTGGTGTTTCTGGCTCTGGTTCACGGTCAACCTCATGCACATATTTATGCAGCATCTCCAAAAGACTGTAAAGACTGGTCTACGATCACTTTAAGACCAGATTTCTGTTTATGCAGTCGCATTATATATTGTATTGCAGTCTAGATCAGGGGTAGGCATCGGTCCTGGAGAGCCACTGTCCTGCAGAGTTTAGCTCCAACCCTAATCAAACACATCTAAACCAGTTAATCAATGTCTTCAGGATGTCTTCCAGGCTTAAGGCAGGTGATTTTTTTTTTCTTTTTTCAGGGTTAGAGCTAAACTCTGCAGGACATGGGTTGCCTACCCCTTGGCTCAGAGCCCTAGAGCCATCAAGACTCTTCATTTAGTTAAACAAAGTTTCTCGGTTTTCCCCTCAATATTTCATTGTGGGATTTTTTATTTTAGATTTGTTTTAAAGCTTGCATCTGACTACAGGATCCAGTGTTTGTTGGTTGTCATGTCAGCTTTGTTATTCCGAACCTCAACTGTGCTGGTGTAGGAACACAGGTTTACCCATTCTGTGAAATGGATGAAGAAACATTCACATTGTGCTGTATCTGGTAAGCTCTGAATGCTTGCATGACTTGATTTATGGAAGATCTACAATAAGACATGCTTGAAGAGGTAGGAAATGTCTATTGCCCCATCAGACAATGATGCAAACTGACTAACCATCAGAGTTCCTTTGATACTGAAAGTAGGCTTAGAGGGAACAGGGGTTAGGTTGTGAAAAGTACATTACAATAGTATTATTTTCAAAATGAACAGCACAAACGGAGCAATCACACCAGTTTGTTTTAATCGAACCAAAATGTGTGAAGGTTCATGTGAAGTCTATATGAAACCAAAATTTAAACAGTATTATGTATACTGTTCAAAAATGTGAAGTCTGTAAGATTTTTTTTTTATTATTGTTGTTTTTAAATGAAGACTCTAAGCTCATTAAGGCTGCATTGATTGGATCAAAAACACAGTAAAAACAGCAATATTGTGAAGTGTTATTACAATTAAAAAAAAAAAATAATAATTTTTTTTTAATATATTTTAAAATGTAATTTATTCAAATTATTTTCAGCTACCTTCACTCCAGTCTTCAGTGTCACATGATCCTTCAGAAATCATTCTAATATGTGACCCTGGTCCACAAACCAGCCATAGGGGTCTTTTTTTTTTTTTTTAAATTGAGATTTATACACTGAAAGCTTTCCATTGATGTATGGTCAAAGACTATAGAATAACACAACACGTGTCACTCGTATTGTTTTGAATGGGAGAAAGTAGGTGTGTCCCAATTCGCGTACTTGTGCACTATTCTATGACGTTTTTAAGTATAAATAGTGCGAGTAGTGCGTTCACACCATAGAATTCCAAAAAGAAAAAGTGCACTTTAAATACCCGGATGATGCACTAAATTCACGGAAAAAACGAATGTTGGACACTTCGTGCACTCGACTGTCGCAGCTTTAATTACGTAGTGGAGGGGAAGGGAGGATCGGACTCCGTTGTTAAATGACAAAATAACCTTATACAATTCACGCACTACATGGATGAGTGCATAGTGCACAAGTAGGCCTACATAGTGTATAAGTGCATAGTGTATAGTGCGTCATTTGGGACGCAACTAGTGTAACGCGCAATATGGCGGAATAAGTCCCGCCTTCTAAATAAAAGCCAATCGCCGACTGCTAAAGTCATCGCGTCACTTCAGCGGCAGTTAGAATCACCGGTTTCTATAGAAACAGTCAGACATTCATTTAGGACAGTCAGACATTCATTTGACACAGTCATTTAGGTCTGCGCATGCGCATTAGCTTGATCCAGCCTGAAAAATACATTTTTTTTTTTTCATGATTCGAGCGTTTAGAAACTAAATTTATGAGCCGGTTGTTGTTAGATTTCATTGGCGATTTCAAATATAAAATTTAATCGTAAGGTTGGCGAACAGTTTTGGAGAATTTGATGTTTCCCCATTCAAAGAGATTGCATGATGCCCAGGATGCCCGAGAGGCGTTTCAAAGATGGCCGCCGAGTGAAATGACTTGTCTTAAAGGGACTTTGATATGGTTCATTAGGATACGACAATATTTGGCTGAGATACAACTATTTGAAAATCTGGAATCTGAGGGTGCAAAAAAATCTAAATAATGAGAAAAGTGCCTTTAAAGTTGCCCAAATGAAGTCCATAGCAATGCATATCCACTCACAAAAATATTTTTTTATATATATTACGGTAGGAAATTTACAAAATATCTTCATGGAACATGATCTTTACTTAATATCCTAGGGCCAGTTGTTCAAAAGTAATCTGATCGGATTTCGGCCATTGGATTGGATCAAATTTTTAAAATGGGCTGTTCAAAAGGAAAAAGGGATTCTGAAATCAGATTAGATCATGGAATCCAATCCTAGTTTTAATCTGGATCAAACCTTTTTGTTTGTGTTGTTTATGTTGTTCAAAACTTGTCAGTAGGATTTGGATAACTTTGATCCAAAAAAACAGGATTATCCCGATCCCAACAGGGGGTAGGATTTCAAGGTGGATTCCAGGAGGAAAATGTAGTAAAACTTTAAAACTGGTCAAAAAATACAACATTTATATCATGTAATATACATACACATTCTTGATTAGTTTAACTGTTAAATAAATTAGACATTAACCTACATATTTAGCCTTTTGGTAACCTACTGTAAAGTAAAAGATTTTGGTGCCATAAAACAATCCCCAAGCAGCTGTAAATATCCAACAAAAATATTATATTTAATTCAAAACCCATATTCTCTCTATCATCATGTCCCTTTAGGGGCTCTGTAGAGCACTGGTAATCCAGATTTGGTAATCTGGAAAAGTGTGTATCTGGATCATGGTGATCCAATCCAATTTTTCTTTGAAAAACCAGCACAAAAGTAAGATGGATTACCTGATCCTGGATAGCAAAACATGGTATTTCCATATCCAGATCATTCTGATCCAGATTAAACTTTTTGAACAACTGGCCCCTAATGATTTTTGGCATAATTTTGATCCATACAATGTATTTTATACAATAGCTATTGCTACAAATGTGGGATCAGACTTATGACTGGTTTTGTGGTCCAGGGCCACATATGCTGATATGGTGCAAAAGAACCATTTCTTATTATCAGTGAAAATGTTTGTGATTAATATTTTTGTGTAAACCATAATAAACTTTTTTCAGGATTCTGAATCGAAAGCTGAAAAGAACAACATTTATTTGATGTTTTTATAACCGTGTAAAATGTCAATTTTCTTGTTGAAGAAAAAAAAAAAGTTCTTTAAAAAAAAACTGACTAACATACTAACTTTTGAACAATAGTGTGCTATTTATATTCAGGTAGGTACATATTTAAAATATTTATATATAGAATTTATCTTTTAGAAAAAAGCCCAACATTTTAATGACTCATCTTGCAAAACAGATTTTTGTCCAATCAAATGCTAGAATGAACATGTCCCTCCTGCTAATACCCCAATGAAGTGTCTAGCATAATGTTACATTGGGAAGTTTCTACATACTAATTCAGAATCATAATTATGACATGTTGCCTACAAAGTGATTTTTAGGAGTTGTAAACCTGATTTAAAAATGTCTTATTCCTCTCTTTCTCTCACCCTCTTAGCAAGCGTCATAATATTTACAGCATAAATAAGAAGAATTGTCTTCAAATATCTACTACAGAATGTTTGCAGTATGAGTTTTCCTTAAATGCATGATCCTTGAAGCCACCCACATCAACCACAAGGCAATTCTTTCATTTGAAAAGCTCTCATTTTAACATAATTGCAATTATGAGGAGGCAGGGTTATGGTTAGGGTTTATCAAGAACACCATCAACCTCTTCAGAAATCCAGCTGCGTATAATTAAAGAGAGACATAGAAAAGTGTTTCAGACTGCTGTTACATATTGCTCTGCGCTCCATATGCACCTGAGAAAACCCAAGGTGTTTTTTCCACATTAGACACTCAAGAGAGATGATCAGGTTTGAGATGTAGCCAGCATTGCAAGAGTAAGAGAAGGTGAATCTGTCAGTGGTCGGAAATTGAAACTGGGAATGTCTCCATGGTGACACACACATACACACAAGTATTCTGACCATGATTCACAATTCACATCCAAGGTTATTCTCACTGGCTTCTAGATCAAGCCAGCTGAGCCAATCTATTATTCATGATTCAGTTCAGAGTCTTGACGGAATTTGCCAAAAACCTGTAAATCATCTGACCGAACAGGTTCTCTATGCAAGAAATTCTTCTGTTCTGTTCATTTTGGTGAAAGAAAGTGGCCCTTTAGCTCAGCTGCATGCTGTATAATGAGGTGGTGACTGGCCATGCCAGGTGTAATCTGAAAAGCCCAAAAGGAGCCTGAGATCTTTAAGTGAGAGCCACATTAAAGAGAGTAGAGAGATGAGTGAGGCAGAAACGCTGATCAGAGGATGGACTATAAAAGAGAGGTGAGCAGACGGGACTGTGGGAGAAAGACTGACTCAGAGTCAAAGGCGAGCAAAGAAACAATGAGCAATTATCGCAAGAGTGACTGAGTGATTAAAGGGCATATTTTTGCCACACTACATAAATATATATCTATATAAACTGTCCAGATTTTAAAGTAAAAAAAAAAAAAAAAAAAAAAAAGGTCTGGCCATAAAGTTTCAGGAAAACTAAGGACATTTGTGATTTGTGATGAGCTATGCTACTAGATCACAAATGATTGAAGCACACAAAAATGCTTGTTGGAACATTCCCCAAAATGGGAATATATCAAATATTCAAAAATTCATGTCAATTTTCACATTTTCACAAATTAGAAAAGGAGGAAATAGAAGGATTTTCATCTTTGTATTTGAACTGATATCCGTGAAAAATCTCTCAATTTAAGGCATAGAGCAAAAGTTTAGTATATAGATTTATTGTGGGGGGCATACAACAAAACATGTCTTATGGCATGGCAAATGTCAACATCATTATTTCAATTTATTAAATATTATTTCAAGACAAAACACCATAGAAGAGGGGGCGGAAACATACATTTCTAATCGAAACTCATCAAGACAGAATAACTCACTAAATGTAGAACGGAGAAACACCTGAGGGAATCAGATATCATTTCATCTGGCTGAACGAAGAGAGCTTTATAATTCATGAAGAATTCTCTGGTAGACTGTTAATTGAGCAGAGACAGTTTTAACACAGGACCAGAGATACTAGCAGCACTAATTGGCCTTCCAATGTCCCTAGAGGAACAGAAGGAATAAGGGGTGTGTGTGTGTGTGTGTGTGTGTGTGTGTGTGTGTGTGTGTGTGTGTGTGTGTGTGTGCTTGTTTTTGTGACATATTAGGACACAAATGTGTATAATGACATGGGTATGACATAGGTATTACAAAAAGAGGTGACTTATGAGGACATAACCCCATGTCCTTTCTTTTCAAAAGGCTTATAAATCAAACAGAATGAGTTTATGTGAGAAAGTAAAAGTGCACAGTTTTCTGTGATGGTTAGGTTTAGTGGTAGTGGTAGTGTAGGGTGATAGAAAATACAGTTTGCACAGTATAAAAACCATTACGCCTATGGAATGTCCCCACAATTCACAAAAACGAACGTGTGTGTGTGTGTGTGTGTGTTTGTGCGTGTGTGTGTGTGTGTGTGTGTGTGTGTTTATTAGTGAGTGTGTGTCAGAAAGAAAGCAACAGAGGGAAAGATATACAGAAAGAAAGAGCAAATGCATTATAATTATAACCAAAGGCTGAAGCAGGCAAACCCACTGATCCTTCAAAATAGAGACATGCTTTTACAAAAATCTGGTTCAAGTTTCTTCACAAGTTCGTAAGATATTGAAGTTTGTGCAATATAATTCTTTATATTATGAAATGCTTAATATATGGGTTTTTAAATGAAAAAAAATTAAATAATAATGTAATGGTACAGTTACTAAACCATTTTCCATCAGCAATATGTCAGATGTCATCAGGGTCCAAATAATTTTATTTTTTGGAAGCATTCCTTGAAAATTGTGTAAAATGCAGTCATCATATCATAATCATGATGATCATTATGTACATTACTGACTACATTGTTTCAATGAACATAATTTACTAATATTAATTGGAATTCATAATCTGTAAAGCATGTAAAGTACACTTTATATTAACTTTCATTCAAATCATTAACAAACATTAGATAATGCTTAACAGATCATTAGTTAATATATATTCACATAACTAGAAATATGAGATCATGTTTACTAATGAACAGCCCACCGGCAACTATAGTTGCCACAGTATATGGTCGTCATTTTCTTTTTGTACGTTTTTTTCTAGATGTTTTCCATGTTTTATTTCTCAATGACATGCAAGAAAACATCCAAATAAAGAATTTCAAGAACAAAAAAAAGGTGTTGACTTCCTTCCTGTGACATGAGGCTGTCAACTTCCAACCCCTACTTCCAGGAAGCATAGCGAAGGCAAACCCTCCCAAATAATAAGTAATTTTTTGTATACTTAGTCAAAAGTCCAAGCGGCAACTATAGTTGCCGGTGGGCAAATGACTTATATCATGGGGAAATGGGGTATACAGTGTTTAATGGGTTAATAAATCAAGGTTATTGGTCTTGTTTAGTGCTTTTTGCTTTCATAATATTTTATATTGTTATATATTATATATTGTTATTTGTTAACTTATTTATTTTTTAATTTATTTATTTTTTTGTTTGTTTGTTGTATGTGACCCTGGACTACAAAACCAGTAATAATGGTCAATTTTTTGAAATTAAGATTTATACATCATCTGAAAGCTGAATATATATAAGATTTCCATTGATTTATGGTTTGTTATGATATGACATTTGGCCAAGATACAACTGTTTGAAAATCTGGAATCTGAAGGTGCAAAAAAAATCGAAATATTGAGAAAATTGCCTTAAAGTTGACCAGATGAAGTCCTTAACAATGTATATCCACTCACAAAAATATTTTTTTATATATTTACAGTAGAAAATTTACAAAATATCTTAATTAGGATATTAAGTAAAGATCATGTTTAATGATTTTTGGTACTAAAGAAAAAAAAAAAATCAATAATTTTGACCCATACAATGTATTGTTTGCTATTGCTACAAATATATCCATGCAACTTATGACTGGGTTGTGGTCCAGGGTCAAATATAGATGTAATTTTTTCTAATGAACAATGTAATTTAACTTTTTAATTCACAATGCTCTGTTGGAGCAACTTAACGGCTGCACTTTGTTCTGCACTATGTTCCACCACTTTAAAACAAACGGATTTGTTGTTTGTTTTGTTTTCATATTCAAGAGATTATAAGTTAGATGCAGCTTTTTTGTGTTCACTTCGAATGTTCTTCAACTTTGATTGATCTGTTGATCTGTTGAAAGCAGTTATTTTGAGTTAGATGCATAAATGTTCTCCTCCTATTAAAATTTTACATTGAGGGGTGCATACAACATATTTGCCCACCGGCAACTAGTTGCCGCACATTCAAACACGTTTTTTAAGAAAAAAAAACAAAAACCTGGGGAAAATAAATGCAGAACATGTTCACATAGGACACTATAACCATTCAGAAAAATTTGGGCACAAATGGGTTAATTATATAATGTGAATTGAAATGCTTAAAAATGTCATTAAACTTTCAAATCATATGTTCATTAACTTTTTTTCAAAATCTACAAATAATTTTGACAGATTTTTTGGTTTAAAAGCTTCATTAATAAACCATTAACAAACATTATAAAATGCTTAATGGATCATTAGTTAACATATTCAAATAGCTATATAACATTGTTGTTAATGTTTAAATAAACCTTAAAGTGGACATAATGATTCACAGATCGTTATTTAATGTAAATAAAATGCTAACAATCTCATTAAACAAAAAAAACAAAAAAGTTATAGTTATTTTATGCACTTCACACACTATAACATATTATTCATTAACTCATAACCACAGTCTGTAATTCATATATTTGGTCTTAGTTTGTTTTGATGTGGATAATTTTTTTTTTTTTTTTTTTACAAATCATTTATTAATTATTTGTTCATGTTTCGCAGTACCCAATCTAGTTGAAACTATTCATTCTTTGTAAATGTTTATAAACTTTTACTGATCATTTAGTACCTATTTTGAATGGCAAAAAGTGCCTAAAAAGTGCCTAAAGTTGAAACTGTTCATCATTTGTAAATGTTAAATGTTTATTATTAATCATTTAGCATCTTGCACTGGATCTTTAGCTACTGTAAAAATGTTTCTGTAAAGAGTTAAGTTTAGCTAAATGCGAAGACATACAGTAACAACACCACATAATTGTAATTTGGTTGCAAACATGTTTTTATTACCTCACCCCTTAGTATAAAATATGCTTAAACATGATATTCCTTGAATCATACATCAACAGGAGAAAACAAATCAATGTTTCAAGAAAATTCTTGTTCATTCATTAAAACAATGTAATATAAACAGTTTGAACCGTGTTCCTTTTATAGTAATCAAATTGACCCCTGTACATTGTTAATCTCTAACCCACCCTTAAACCTACCCGTACCACCAAACCTGTCCCCAAGCTTACCCGTATCACACCTCAATAGTAGCAAGAGTGTTTTGCAACAGAACCTGAACTCAATAAGTAAATGTTACGAGATTAATGACATTTGTAGAAGTGCATGATCATATGAATTGAAAGTTTAATGACATTTGTAAGCATTTTAATTTACTTTAAATAAAGATCTGTTCATCGATCAACATAATGTTTAATAAGTTCATTAGTTTAACATGTAAACATGCTGATTGTCATAACTCAGTTAAGCCAAATAAAGGTTTCTAAAAATCTGAATTGCATAGATGACATAATCATTTAGAGTCATGTAAACACCTTATGTAGAAAATTATCAGACTGTAACTGAACACAAATACACTGAACTGAACATCTGTGTACAAAGGTAATTCTGGGTGGTGCTATACAGAAAATTGTGAAAAGTTGGACTTAAATACATTTTAGTAGCAAGAAGAACAATGAATTTCTTCAACAACCATGCAAACCATTAAAAGCAATTTAAAAGAAAATGAAAAGAAACATCATGGCCTACATTTTGCAATTCATTTCACTCTTGTATGTCAAGGACGTGAATGAGAATTCACAGAGTTTATTAAATTACTGTGCAAAATTATGCAACATGAAAAATGGCATAAGCGAGCATATCCAGTCTATCTCAAAGAGAATAGCACACTGTAAAAAGCAAAGACATATTTTCAATTTTACAAGACCTTCTGAGTCACAAATAAGAAATGTGAATTACTTGAAACTACATAAATACTCATGTTAGACAAACAAAATTCCCCCAAATGTTGTTCCAGCTCGTTAGAATTTCAAATTGAACATTACTGATAAAATGGTTAAGGTGTGAGTTCCCAGCATGCACTGTAGCATGAAAAAAATAATGCAGTTACTGTTATCAGATTATTGTGTTGCTGCTTCCTGACTTTATTTTTATTACTTTTGTTGTTGTTTTGTTATAATTGTTAGTTATTTGTTGTGTTGTTCAGAGCTCTTTTTTTTTTTAATATTTGTTGATTGACATAATTCTGATAAATGTATATACTCTAATACTCTAACAATCTAAATGCATCAGATTGCATTGAATTTTTAAGTTTTCTCAACATTTCCCTTTTTTTTTTTTACAGTGCATGAAAATAATGCCCATGTAGTTTCTTCTGAATATGCTATGTTTACATGAATATTTCAGTAACTCTAGAGCATGTAAACAGTTTGGACTAAAGGATTAAACAAAATATGGACCTGATTTGCATGTAAACATGGTCAACTGTTTTCATCATGCAAAACAGTCTCAAAATAAAACCAGTCATTTTAATCATTTTTAACCATGATAATGAGCATCCCTCTGCTCTGATTTCTGATTCTACAAAGATTCTGAGAGGCATCCAGATCCATTTGTCACTTCTTAGAGAAGTAGGTTTTGTTAAGCTGACAGAGACCACCATTTCTACAGAAATTTAAGAATCTTTCAGTCACATGACTGGACTTAAGCCTTTTCAGGGAAGACTTCAGATGGGAAAGAAAAAAAACAAAACATAATCAGCTAACTGTTCCTGAGCAGCACAGACCATTTAATACAAAGATCTGACTGCTTTTGTACTCCTAAGAATAGTGTGTTTGTGTGTACATATACATGTTTAGTAGACATGTATAAGTGTAGAGCATCTCCTCGGTTAGATCTGAGATAATCCTCCTTCAAAATACCTTTTCCAGCTGAATGCATCTCTCTTTTTCACAGCTCAGCTTGTCAAAGAAACCTGTCTGCACATCAGTGCACACAGCTTGGTGCCACTTTGCATATGAGCTGGGATACTCTCCCAAGCTGCAATGACAAAGGAATATATGTCTTTATTGTTCAGTCAGTGACTGAACAATAAAGACAATAAGTGTTTGCAATTGCTTGCAGACATTTATTGAAAATAAGCTTTAACACAACACAACCTCTCATAATGTACCAAATGTCAGAAGCAGTCTTTGATTTAGATTGTGATAAAAAAATATTTTATTTTCAAGAATTGGGACAGTGTTATGTTGTCACTGGTATTTTTATTATTTCATTTATTGATTATTATAATTCATCACTTGATAATAATAACACCAGTCGAATGAGGTGTGTGCTTCATCTGCCAGCTCTATCAGTTCTCCATCAGCCATCTGTAAGAAAAAGGACTTTTGTTATCATCACCCATGAACAATTTCAGTTATTTATTACTCACCTGCTCTTCCTGCACCGCTGTGTGTCAAATAAAGTTTTTATCTGGATTCACTTACCTGATTTTCCTGACAGAAGTATCTCTAAATATATTACAATTTAGCAGTGAATACATACCAACTCATCACCAGCACAATGTCCATGGGAAAACTAACAAATCTGAATAAAACAGTTACAGATACAGTTATCTTGTCCTGGCTTTTCATACAAAAGGTGGTGTACACTGCAAAAAAATGCTGTTCTTACTTAGAGTTTTTGTCTTGTTTCTAGTCAAAATATCTTAAAGTTCTTAAATCAAGAAGCCTTTTCTTGACAAGTAAAAATTATTTTCTTGTTTTCAGGAAAAATAAGTCAAAATTAAGTGAGTTTTTCCTTAAAACAAGCAAAATAATCTGCCAATGGGGTAAGCAAAATAATCTTAATCCAAACCAAAAATAAGATATATAAACTTGTTTTCAGTTTGGATTAAGATTATTTTGCTTACCCCATTGGCAGATTATTTTGCTTGTTTTAAGGAAAAACTCACTTAATTTTGACTTATTTTTCCTAAAAACAAGAAAATAATTTTTACTTGTCAAGAAAATGCTTCTTGATCTAAGAATTTTTAGATATTTGGACTTGAAACAAGACAAAAAGTCTAAGTAAGAACAGCATTTTTTGCAGTGTACTGGACAAAGATATAGGCTGGGCTCGATCTAAATTACTTTTTATACATTCAAAATATTAACATCATGTTTATCATCTCTGTTGAGTCATTAAATGATCTCACTATCAGTTGTATCAACAGCCAGTCAGAAAAGGCCAGCGGTTCACACATGACTGGCTCTCTTAGCTTTGGTTTGGTCTTTGCGTGGCTCTTTATCCCTGGTTTACCTTCTTCTGTCTCCATGGCTTATCTTCACAGGAGTGTGGAAGAGGCTGTGAGCCACCACAACTCCTCCTAGAACATGCACAAAGCCATTCATTACGATGGCTTTACCCATCACTCCAGTGAAATCTGCTAAAGCTGTAGATGTAGTTGCTATGTGCATGTGAGTGTGACATCAACAGTCATAGAAAGAGATAAATACATTTAATTAATGAAAATAAGCAGTTAAATGTGAATTAGTTTATTGAACTATACTGAATGATTTACCCACCAGAAATTTAATATTTGCAAAATTCATATGAAAATGTCACATAAACTTTAAAAGAGATAGTTCATAATTCTGTCATCATTTATTCACCCTCATGTTGAGCCAAATCTGTATGCTTTTCTTTCTTCTGCGGGTGAAGGCTCCTGCTTACATTAAAATTAAGCTAAACTAAACTAACTTGTAAAACAATATTGTCTCAACAAAAGAATACTACATGCTGTAAATATGACACATTAATATTTTAGTAACTTTGTTGAGAGCTGTTAAAATCTGTTTATTTTTTCAGTGTTGTATTATTGAATGCCAGTATCCTAAAGCACAAAAAAAGCTAGTTAGCTCAGGAATCTCATGGGATATTTAACAAAGCATGAATTTATTTAAAACTCCTGTGCCTTGTAAGATAAACAAGCAATGAAATTCCTGAGACCCAAAGGATAATTCACGAGATCCCATTTACAAATAATCAGATATAGTAAAAGAGTATGTGTATTTGGCGTGCTGTCCAAGAAGAGAGCCCAAGCTCGGAATTTTGCCCAAACCCAGAGTACTCCCTGTATCACACTGTATCCCTGGCTGGGATAGGAACCAGCCAATAGTGAGGAGTCTGGGTGGCAGAGAGATGCAGAAACATAGCTGGATGTCAAGGAACATAGCTGAATCAGCTATATACACACACGCACACACACACACACACACACACGCACAACAGTTCTTTCTGGTTCACGAATCTGATTGGCTGAGAGCAGTGCAATATTCTCCCAGTATCAACAGGTGCCGTTTCACTGTTTGTATCACTCCGCTTGTGGTGACTGTCATAGTGGTCAAGCAAATCTACCATATTTTTTACTGTTGTTATTTCACGAAATGTAGTATAAAGATTTTTTGGCGAAAATGTAGTTATTTAGACCTCAAATATGTGACTTATAAACATAGTGCCTGTTTCGCAGATGCGAGCTCCAGACTCATGTACCCACAGAGAACAGCTTCATCTCGGCCAGTCATTCGGGTATTTGCCGCTGGATCTTATGTAGATAGTGGTTAAAAATATAATTCATTTGGGGTATATCAATCTTTGGTCTTATTAATCTATTACTAGTTCCAGAGCAAAATGATTTGGGTTAAGGGGAAAATTAAATTTCATAACTTAATATTTAGGCTATATTTAACTTAAAAAGTCCCCCTGAAATCAAAATGTAAGTTTTTTTAGCTTTTAGTGTGAATATGTTAGCCTTAAGGTTATGAATAAGCCAGTGTGTTCTAAAACAATGACAAAATTTGCATCTATGAGATATAAGCATTCAAAACTTCTCTCTTCCGCTAAAATGGATCACGGATTTTCAGGACATCACGTTGCACTTCAGCTTCTCATCAAATCTTCTGTCCAATCAAATGCTCTCTAGAATCTGAAGTCCCGCCCCCTCCTACACGATCAACAGACACTAAAGCTGCTGCTAAAATCTGTAATTTGTTCACACTAGTTTCTGGATGGTGAATGGTATAGACTATATAGAGAATAGGGAACGATTCAAACAGCAGACAGTGTAAATATGCTTTCCATTGACGCGAATGAAGTCCGTTTTCACGTTAGTATAATGTGAACCGCTGCAGTGTGAGCACAGTCTGCTCTGGCCCAGAGACAGGAGAGCACAGAGCGGATCATATCCGCGAGTCGGCTCAGACCGCGAAAGACCCATTTAAATTCTGCACAGAATTCTGTATTTTAAAGTGATGTGGAGGAGATTAGGAGGATAAACGGTTAGATATTAAAAGTTTACCGGCTCTGGCCGAGCTGTGATATAAACGAAACGCTATAGGCTGTTTGATATATCGCCCTGTCTTCCTGTTTCAGTTGAAATTGCGTCAACACATTGAATAATGCTGCGCGTTCCAAGACACTTCAGCTGGCCTTTAAATCCTTTAGGCCTACTGGATCACTACTTTTGTACGTTTGACTGAATTGCTTGCTTGTGTTTTTTTGTTTTTGTTTTTTTTATAATGGCTATTGTTGTTAATTTAAATATATGTTCAGTAAATATTATTTTATATCAATATATGCTGTATTTGGTATTGAGAAAGGGTCCGTCAATAGTAGCCTCAGTGAGTTACATTATTACGCCATTAGATGGTGGCAAAGACTCTCTTTTTGAGTGAGTCAGAACAAGGAACATGTTTTAGCACCATGAAGTTAAGTGACTTTTTAGAATTAGTAGCTTAATGGAGGCTTGGGCTCAAGTCAATTTGAGATTTAAATTCATGGCTGAAAGAAGTCATTCTGCACAAAATAGAGCTTTTAAAGACACTCCGTTGTTGGTCTTGTGCCATCGAACTGTTGTATAAATGCAATATCACACTCGTAGCAGTGCGATATGGCCTCCTTTCGCACCGATTGGATGTTTTATTAACTTTAATGAAATATAATTTCCAACAAATTTAACATGCATGTCTTTTTCAGCATAATGCAATAGAAATTTCTCTGCTCATCCAGCAGAAATTCTGAGATCCTTCAAGCTGAATTTCTCCTTCACATCATGGGTGAAATGGCTCACAGCCAGTGAAAGATAAGGCCAGTCTGCCAGGCACGGTTAGTGTTTCAGCAAGACAAACGTCTCAATCTATTCTGTGTATTTCCCTTAATTCTTTCAGCTTCACTTGCAGAGGATTTTTATACTCTCCACCACTGGGCAGTTTTTCCCCAACAGGACAAATCTATATTTGCTATATTTGCTTTCTTGATAAGTAGAATTTACCTATATTACACAGATTGTCATTAATATTTAATACAGATTTTCTGTCAATAACCCTAGCAAGTGAAAACAGACAATTGTTATCAGAACTATTGTTTGCTGGTGTAACCTAATGTATTCAGGTTGTTTTAGTGCTATTAAATCATATTTTTGAAATGATGTTACCTCATGAATTACACTTTAGGTTATCAAAACTTTTTAAGTGCAATGTAAAAAAATGAGTCATTTTAATGAAAAAAACAAGTGTGTTCAGTTCCTGGAAAGCCAAATTTTGATGAACTTTAAGTCATCATGTGGCCATCTGTTACACCACCTGCATTATTATCAGTGCATTTTATAGTAGCAAACAGAATTGAATAGCTCACATATATAGGTTGGTAAATTAACATGATATAATTTAATGGCATAAACAGGTTGTGACTATAAAATATACAGGCATCATAATGTCATCTAATGCTCATAACATCCACATTATTTTATGTTCTGACAACCACAGCCTTCACTTTTTCACAGTGCAGTCAGACCAGATCATTCCAAAGATTGATTCCTGTCTTTATGCTGGAAAATGTCATCCTGTAATTGCAGCTGAATTTAAAGTTCAGGAAATTTCTGCACAGCGTTTATGCTACTTGATATCTTCTGGTGGAGTTCAGCGGGTTCAGAGTCTCAGAGGAGGCGACGAGAGGAACGCTGGTAACACTGACCTAGAAACATGTGCTTGTGAGCAGGTCTCACATGAGGGCTGAAACCAAATCCGTTTGTGGCTCGTAGGATAGACGAGGAATGCAGACCACAGGTTCGCATTAGAAAAACTTCTCATTTCGAAACCTATCTGAATCCCACTGGGTGAGAGTAACGTCTTCATTTATTACCCAGCGCAAACTGTAAGGACGTGGTTAAATTCGTTTCGTTGGCCGTGAGCTCGCTCCCTTTGCTCACATCACACTCTCGAAGAGAGACGGGCCCGCGCCTGGGAGCTGTCCCAGGCAACATGGTGCTGAAACCGCAGCGAGAGCGAGCATCCTCCGGCTTTACTGATAATCATCATATACAACTCGTGTTTGAACTGCGCAACGCTTTGGATTACCACGCAGGAGCCACTTCAGTATTTTGATTAAAAGGAAGGGCACTAGAAGTGACAAAACGACGGACTGTGGATGGCAAAAACATTTCCTCATCGTCGACAGCGAATCTGCTTCTTTTCAGGACTGATTTTCGAGAGACATGTCTGACATTACACGGGACAGTGATCGAAACTGCTTTGGGATTTCTGCAACAAGGGCTGGGTGTTTTAGGAGATAGGCTGCCTGTACTGACAAGACGTTGGGCATCTTATATATTTCAGAAGGCGACTTGTGCGGGATGCATTTGTAAACGGTCGGTCCTGAAACATGAGATGAACGTCAAGGACAATTCGCTGGCTAATTGGCAAGATTTGTGGCTGGATTCCGTTTTACGCAAGACACTTTGCGTTCACATTAACACAATTTCACGGTAGTCAGCAATTCGCATCGCTTTTGGTAGATGGCTAATGATCGTGGAAAATGTGAATTGTAGAACAGAAATTGATATTGCATGGCTGGTCCACTGTGTGTGTGTGTGTATGTGTGTGACTCCTAGTTGTTTAATTATTAGGAAAACCAAGGCTGCCATTTGTTTGGCTCTGATGACGAATATCCTGCATTTCTGTTTTCCTCCTTTGATGAATACATGCCACTACCTCAGAAGCTCTTTGTCAGAAGCTGTTCGCGGGAATCCCCGACATTTTCCCATTCAAATCGGTCTACATGTCCGCGGGTTCATGTAAAAATGTTCGAGTTTCTATGGATATAAGGCCATTTGTTGTAGGTAACAGCTCTAAAATCCCAGTAAACTGTTTTGTCAGGTAACCTAAAATGTGCTTTACGTGGTCACATCTTCATGAACTGGTTTTATCCAAGTAAAATAGCATTTCATTTGTCTGAATCAACATTAGGTTGCCAAGAGGTTTATTAAACAGTTTCTAAAGGTAACAACTGCACGTTACCACTTTTGACAGCTACTATTACATGTGCGTACAATCGTCATCTTCTCAGTGGAACACTAGCGCGAGGAATCGCTCTTTAGTGCAGCTCTCAGAATAACTGTTGAAAATAAACACATTCTCTATGTCCAAACGGTCACTTGGGGCGAGGGTGAGTAGAAAGCGGTGTTGCTCACGAGACTGAACAGGCTGCACAGGTGTTTCGTCCTCGTTGGAAACCAAACAGTAAGTTCTGTTATGTGACCTGCTGGAGTCCAGTAACAGATAGCCTTAGCTTTATAGGCCGTTTAAAAACATAGACCGCCTTTCCATTATTCATAAGACGGGCACATGTTGTTGGCTATCGGTGTCATTGTATGGTGTTGGGGATTGTTGAGTCGCAGACCGATGCTGCGCCGCCAGGGCAAGCAGAAAGGCCGCTGTTGCGTCTTGTTCAGTGACCTGAAGGTTTTCCTACTCAGGCCACCGGCACCGTCGGCATCTCCACCTGCCTTCACACCCATGAACGAACTAAACGCGGAGGGCAATGCGACGAGCAGCGCCACGGAGAGCCACTCTTTAGCCAACGGACATTATCAGCCGGTAACAGGTGAGGCTTTGGACACACGAGGGCCCGAAGACTGGACACATACCGCGGTGGATCCGCCGAGGACGCTGGACTGTTGCAGCTCATCTGAGGATTGCTCTAAGGAGAAGCTGGACGAGAGGTTATCTCTGAACAGCTGCACTGACAGTGGAGTCAGGACTCCGTTGTGTCGGATCTGTTTTCAGGGCCCAGAGCAGGTAGGGAGTCCACCTTGTGTATGCTGTTTCTAAGGCTGAATGTATGTTGACTGTTTATTGCACAGATTTGCTCAATATAATACTACACTGTGGGGGAAAAAAACTGCACCCACACTGTAATAGTCTAGGTGTTGCCTTAGTGGTGCAGAAATGACAACCTGCAGTGACAAGTTCCTTGCACTTTTTAGACTTTGGACTAATCCTTTAAGTAAAATTTATAGTATCCATATATATATATTCATGCAGTGAAATGGTCTGTGAAAGTGTTCTCAATATTATATTATAACAAAATCTTAATGCGATGCAATAATTGCTGTCATTCTACCTCAGTTTTCAGAGGTCCAGTACATTCACTTTCAAATAAAATTTTCCTGATAATTTACTCTGCCCCATGTCATCCAACGATACCAGACGAGGAATAAGGGTCTTATTTAGCGAAAAGATCGGTCATTTTTGAAAATAATACAACTGTATATGCTTTATAAACACAAATGATCACCGTGCACATGCTTCCGCTTTCCGTATTCTTCAGAAAGCTTACGCTGTATGTCCTACGCCTTCCCTATTCGGAAAAAAACGAAACTGGTGCCACGTTCGTTTCGTAAGTTGAATGTTTTCATCAAAAACCTTAATTTCTTTTTAACTGAAGAAAGAAAGACATGAACACCTTGGATGACATGGAGGAGAGTAAATTATCAGGAAAATTTTATTTGAAAGTGAGGTAATCCTTTAAGTCACACATAAAAATGTATGAATGTGAATGCATTACAACAAAATAGCAAACCAGTAGCATTTATTTTAAGAACAGATAGCAAAAGCACATTTTAAAGCAGAACATCCCATTAAAGATGTTTAAAATGAAAAATGCAAACTAATGCAAATACATTTGGACATTTTCTTGGTGGACACTTGGTGGAAAATAGATAGTTCACTAAAAATTGAAAATTCTGTTCTTGTTAATGTTCCAAACACATACGACTGTCTTTCTTCTGCAGAACACAAAAGAAGATATTTTGAAGAACTGCTTTTGTCCAAACAATAAAAGTCAGCGGGATCCACAACAACACTGGACCCCACTGACTTTCATTGAATAAATAAACACACACACACACACACACACACAAACACACATTTTCAAAATATATAGATTTTTTGAGTTCCAGAGAAGAACTGCATTACTTCATAGATACAAATCTGACCTTACATATACATGTAATCACCAAATATAGGTATAGGTAGTTCTGTGAAAAGGTCTAACATGAATTTTTTCCCAATACACTTGATATTTTTTCCTAATGTGTCTGCATACTGTATGTGAGATTCCATGTCATTGCTGCTGTTCTTGAAGTGATTTGTTCCCATAAATCTAACTGTTACTCTGCCTCAGTGGTTTTATGACAGTGGCATTTATCCACAGCTAAGGTGATTTGTTCTAATGGAATGCACCACATGACTGAAAGGTCAAGGGTTTGGACACAAAACATTGCTCAAAGATTGACAGCCATTAAGCAGAACATTATATGACTGGCACGGACACTTTTATATTGACCGGCTTGATTTTTGCCTTCCTTCCATTTGTGTGTTTTGAGTTTATATGCTGTGACATAGTTACGTACTTAAAGGGTTAGCTAACCCAAAAATAAAAATTGTGTCATTAATTACTCACACTCATGTCCATAACCCTCCCACACCCCACACCCATAAGACTTTCGTTCTTCTTCATAACACAGATGAAGATCTTTTTGATGACAGAATGCTGTCAGATTTCCTTCCATAGACTGCCTTTGTAACTCCCACTTTGACACTTCAAAAACTTCATAAAGAGATCGGAAAACTAATCCATATGAATCGAGTGGTTTAGTCCAAATTTTCTGAAGAGAATCGATCACTTGTTATGTTCCGAAAAGGAACGAAAGTCTTACAGGTGTGGAACGACATGAGGGTAAGTAATTAATGACACAATTTTCATTTTGGGGTGAACTAACCCTTTAATTACTCACCCACATGTCATTCCAAACTCATAAGAACAAACCTCTTCTGTAAGCGTAAACGTGCTGTGTAACACACGAGAATGAACCTCACTGCAAGCACATTCTTGAGCTTCTGTTTACCACAGCTGATGTGTGAGTTGATAAATGTTCATATGTGAATAAAAGCCTAAATTCAATCTGTTCATTATATAAAGCGATCAAGTCTCTTCAGAAAATTTGGACTGAAATTTGGACTTGACCACTCAGTTGACCCTTAGTTACTGTTGCTTTGTCCGACAAGCCATGGCGCTGTCACGCCACACAGAGTGAAAAATACATTGCGGAGCAAAGAGGACACTGACACGTCGACAGACAAGACAGAACAGGTTACTTATGATATTAAACAAAGCCCCAACTTTTAAATTGTGTAATTTTTTAAAGAAATTCGAACAATAAAAACCGTTTTGTGGCTCTTTGTTACACACAGAAGGGGACGGAGACACAGGTAAAACGTACATGATGTTCATTGATTTTCGGTTTGGATGTCTGGCATGGAAGTCATCAAGGAGACTGGGATCTAGAATATCAATTCTGGGGACCCATGACCGCTCTTCGGGACCGTATCCTTCCCAGTCGACCAGGTACTCCAGGTGTCCACCAAGATGCCGGGAGTCCAAGATGATGTTCACGGTGTAAGTCGTTCCTTCGTCCACGATGAGCGGAAGGGGGGGTTATTCGGCTTCGCCAGGCTCTGTGGAGGGAAGAACAGAGGGGTGGTGAGGTTTTAACATGGAAACGTGGAAAATTGGGTGAATTTTATACTCAGGAGGGAGCTGCAGGTGATAGGTGACAGGGTTGATCCTCCGAGTGATGGTGAAGGGGCCAATGAACCTAGGACTCAGCTTCCTACAGGGCAGGCGCATCCTGATGTCCCGGGTCGACAGCCAGACCTTCTGTCCTGGCTGGTAATCGGGTGCTTGGGAACACCGAAGGTCTGCTGTCGCCCTGCGCCTGCGTAGGCCCCGCTGGAGTTGGAGATGAGCTGAGTCCCAGACCCTCTCACTCTCCCAGAACCAGTAATCTACTGCAGGGATGTCCGATGGTTCCCCATCCCAGGGAAACAGTGGGGGTTGGAAACCGAGTACGCATTGGATACTGGTTCCAGGAGTCCTGGTGGCCGTGACAGAAGGTACGTAGGAAACGGCCAATCTCCTGAATCTTCCTCTCCGTCTGCCCGTTCGTCTGGGGATGGTAGCCAGAGGAAAGGCTCACACCTAGGAGCTTGTAGAAGGATTTCCATACTCTGGAGGTGAACTGTGTAACACGGTCAGATACAATATCTTCGGGCAGTCCATAATATCTGAACTCATGATTAAACATGAGCTCCGCTGTATCCATAGCTGTTGGTAATCCGGGCAAGGGAATTCGTTGACAGGACTTGGAGAATCGATCCACAACCACCAAAACGAAGGAGCAACCGTTGGAGACTGGAAGATCCGATATAAAGCCAACTCCTAGGTGTGACCATGGGCGGTTTGGAACGGGCAGAGGTTGGAGTTTCCCGGAGGGAAGATGTCGCGGGCTCTTGGAGACGGCACATTCCCGGCACCCCTGTATGTACCTTCTGACGTTGGATGCCATGTTGGGCCACCAGAAGCGCTGTTTAAGCAGCGAAAGGGTTTCATTGACCCCTGGGTGCCAATGCCCAGTGAAGTGTGTGTGGAGTGAATGAGGGAAGTGCACCGTGTCCGTTGGATGTATTGTAATCCCTGGGGGCAACCCGGCGGGGTGTCGGTGGAGGCACTCGGCTTGTGGAGCGTGTCAGCAGACCAAGTGATGGGGCTTACAAAGAGTTTCTCTGGAATGATCGGTTCAGGATCTTCAAGGTTTTCTTCAGGACTGTAGATATGTGACAGAGCATCTTCTTTTACATTCTTTGAACCAGGGAGGTAAGAGATGGTAAACTAGCTCATCTAGCTTGGCGGGGATTTAGTCTTTTGGCGTCACGTAAATACTCAAGGTTCTTATGGTCTGTCAGAACAGTGAATGGGTGTTTAGCTCCCTCAAGCCAGTGCCTCCACTCTTCCAGGGCAAGCTTGATGGCCAGAAGCTCCCAGTTCCCGATGTCGTAGTTGACCTCTGCCGGGTTGAGCTTGTGGGAGAAGAAGGCACATGGCTGGAGCTTACTTGGATTCCCCTGCTGCTGTGACAATACCGCTCCCACTCCAGTGGTTGAGGCGTCCACCTCAACGACGAATGAGAGGTTTGGATTGGGATGGGCCAGGAGTGGAGCGGTCGTCGATGTAGACCAGGACAAATTTATGCAGGAACTCCAGGAGCACCTCATGCATGAAGTCTTGGAACACGGAGGGGGCGTTGACTAGTCCATACGGCATGACGAGGTACTCGTAGTGGCCAGTAGGTGTCACAAAAGCTGTCTTCCACTCGTCCCCCTCACGTATTCTGATGAGATTGTAGGTGCTGCGGAGGTCCAACTTGGTGAACACAGTGGCACCGCGTAGTTGTTCCAACGCTGCTGGGACGAGAGGAAGTGGATACCTGAATTTAATGGTGATCTTGTTCAGGGCTCTGTAATCGATACAAGGCCGCAAGCCTCCGTCCTTCTTCGCCATGAAGAAAAAGCTTGAAGCAGCAGGGGAAGTAGACGGGCGGATGTAGCCTTGTGATAGTGCCTCGTTGATATACTCCTCCATGGCCTTCTCCTCAGGGATTGACAGTGAATAGATCTTTCCTCTGGGCACTGGCTCACCTGGGATGAGGTCGATGGCACAGTCCCATGGCCGATGAGGAGGCAGCTTGGAGGCTTTCTTCGGACAGAAGACATCGCTGAAGTGGAAATAACATGCAGGGATGTCCGTTGAACGTTTCTTTAGTGGACTTTCCACGGAAGTAGAACAGACTTGGATATCATCGGAGCTTGGATGACTTTAAAGTTACTTAGTTACTTACCAGTTACTGAGTGGATTTGGTATATTTTTGGCGTTGGATTGACTTTGAATTTAAGTTGGCGACAGGGCACCGGAGATGAAGTATCCAGCTGACCCAGAATCGAGGAGCGCAGTGACTGGAAGACATAGATCAGCAGCAGTAAGGGTTACAACAGTCGTGAGTGGTTTCATCTTATTCAAAGTAGGCATGATTACACTCACCATGGGTTGAACTGAACGAATGGGGCATTCAGAGATGTAATGCCCAGCACAGCCACAGTAGATGCAAAGATTCTGGGTCAGCTTCCTTTGTCACTCAAAAGATGTAAGACGTGAATTTTCGACTTGCATGGGTTCGTTGGCTGGTTCTGGATGGCTGACGGATTCTGGCTGACGGAGAACAGGTGGGAAAAGTGGTTGGCCCTGGTGCTCTTCGAGACACAGCTGCATACGAGTGGCGAATCTGATAGACAATTGGATGAATTTCTCGAGCCCCATGGAATCCTTGTATGCAACCGCACACATGGATCTAACCCCTGACGATAGGTTGTGATCAAAGCTTGTTCATTCCAACCACTTGCAGCAGCGAGAGTCCGAAACTGTAGAGCATAATCAGAAACAGACATAGCACCTTGTCTTAGTTGACATAATCTCT
The DNA here is from genome assembly GCF_018812025.1 of Megalobrama amblycephala. Taxonomy (NCBI): domain Eukaryota; kingdom Metazoa; phylum Chordata; class Actinopteri; order Cypriniformes; family Xenocyprididae; genus Megalobrama; species Megalobrama amblycephala. The sequence goes on along the minus strand of NC_063050.1, from coordinate 32,425,832 downwards.
CACCGATCGTTGAGTCCCACGCTGGTTTCCCGAACACCTCCTTGAAGTGTGAAATGAATCTTGACAGGGACTGTACAACGGGACTTTTCAATGTCCAGAGCGGTTCCGCCCAGCGAAGCGCTTTTCCATCGAGTTGAGAGATTATGAAAGCCACCTTGGAATTATCGTTGGGATACAAGTGTGGTTGCATCTCCAGGACCAGCGAACACTGCAGGAGGAATCCGTTGCAGTCCAGAGAAGGGCGCCGTTTTGGCCATGGGACTGGCGGTCGCAACGGGTGAAGGAGATGCAGCGGTGAATGCGGAAGTGGTCGCTGGAGGTGCAGGAAATGCAGGAGTGCGAGTGCTGGTTTGCGTGCGACAAAGTGCATCAACCAGATCTTGAAACGGGTCCGGATGACTCATCTTGGTTGTTTGACGGTGTTGGTCCGGTCTTCTGTTACACACAGAACGGGACGGAGGCACAGGTAAAACCTATATGATGTTTATTGAACAACCAGAGAGCTATAGCAGAGTGCAGGTAAGTGAATGCAGATAAAGTTCTTAGCAGATGGCTATCAAGGCAGTGATACTTGTCTTGATCTTCTCTCCAGGATTCGTAGATGCGGGCAGGCGTGGAACAGATGACACATGGAGACAACTCACTGAAGACACAGAGAACATGAGGGATCTTGGAAGACAATGGAGACAGGTAAGTAGTCCTTACGGTAAGCATAACAGGAAGTATGTCTTAGACCGGACCTTTTATGCTGCGGTGGTGATGAGTGCTGATGAGTGTCAGGTGTTGCTGGTTAATACTCAGGAGAGGGAATGCGATGTGATTGGTTGAGTGAAGAGCCTGGCGTGTCTGTGACACTCTTTAATGTGCCGTGACAGATTGCTGTAGCGCTTCAGCTCAAGAGGCTCGTGAACCGATCATCTCTTCCTACTAGTTAATTTATAGCATCAAATAAACATGAATGAACATGAAAAGGAATGTTGTTTCAAACACGGAAAAACGTCAGTACACACCATTTTTCAAGTTCAAGTCCACCGAGGTTAATCTTCTAACTCATGACTGCTTTGTCGGACAAAATGGATTTGGCGTTATGATTGGTTAGCTCGCTTGTCAATCAAACTCCCGGCGAAGGGTCAATTCACATGGATTATTTTTACAATCTCTTTATGAACTTTTTTTTTACTTTTTGAAGTGTCAAAGTGTCAGTTGCGTAGCTGTCTGGAGGGACAGAAAGCTCTAAGATTTCATTAAAAAGATCTTCATTTGTGTTCCAAAGATAAACAAGCCTTACGGGTTTGGAACGACATGAGGGTGAGTAATAAATGAAACAATTTTCATTTTTGGGTGAACTATCCTTTTAATATTAACAAGTATATCACTCTGTCCTCTTCACAGGCTGATTTAGCCTATAAACACGTGTTATTTTTTTTGTTCTTTCTCTTCCCCCTTTTTATCATTCTCTCTTTCAGTTGTTTCGTGTCTTTTTTCTTTTTCACTTTCACCACATCTCTTTCTCTTTCCTCTTTCCATTAATGTGGGCTGTGGCAGAGTTGTGTGGCTGCGGGCTGATGGATGGGCCTGTGAGTGTAATGAGAGCTGTGTAGAGAGCAGATGGGACTGAGGAGATTCTCTCCGCTCTGACTGAGCTGTGTATATGTCTCCAATCCAGACACACACTCCCTCTCTTTCTCGCTTTCCTCTCTACTGTATGCTTTGACTTTCTCCAGCTGTCTCTCACTTTTTTCGATCTGTCCCATTTACTTTCAGAACCCCAAGTAGTAGATAAGGAAGGTCTCCTGTTCCCCTAAAGCCAACAGGGAGGCAAGAAGGGTCCTTCATTTGTGTACACAGAACATGTAGGAACAATTACATGTTTGAGAAAAGAAATAATAGTTTTCTGTTTCTCCTCTGTCCTCTTGCTCTCTCCCACCCACAAAACCACTGAGGAAAAAAATGCCCTGGACCCCTTAAGGTCTTTTTTTTAATCAGTTTGAAAACAAGAAATGCAGATCCTGGAGTAGCAAAGCTCTTTTTCACACCCTGTTGTGAGGATCCACTTATGTGGACATCATATGTGGACATCATTTCACCTTCATCAGAGAGAATAATTGGGTAACCATGTTATTGCATATGACATAGATAGATTTTAAATCATTTTAGTGTAGCATTATTAAAGTTCCCCTGAAATCAAAATGTACTTTTTTTTTTTTTTTTTTTTTTTTTTTTTTAAGCTTTTAGTATGAATATGTTAACCTTCAGGTTATGAATAACTGCAAATGTCAAAATTCACATTTAGGAGATAAGCATTCAAAACTTACAGTCTCTTACTTCCGCTACAATGGATCATGGATTTTCATGACATCACCACAGACTTCAGCTTCTCATCAGATCTTCTGTCCAATCAAATGCTCTCTAGAATCTAAAGTCCCGCCCCCTACATTATAAATAGATGCTGAAGCTGTGGCTGAAATAGGTCATTTGTTCACACTTACTATTTTCTGCATGATGGTTTTGCACATAGTGCACCATATAGGAGATTAGGAATGATTAAGTGTAAATATCCTTTCCATTGAAGCGAATGAAGTCTGGTTTCACATTAGTGTCATCCAAACTGCAGCACACAGTCTGCTCCGGTCCAGAGACATGATAGCACAAAGTGGATTATATCTGCAAGTCGGTGAAGACCACGGACCCATTTGAATTCTGCACAGAATGCTGTATTTTAAAGTGAAATGGAGGAGATTAGGAGGAGAAACTGTTAGAGATTAGAAGGAAACTGAGGTTTTACCTAGCTCAACGGCTCTGGCCGAGCTATTGAAATGCTATTGGCTAGGGAGGAGCTGTTCGATATATCCCACCCTGTCTTACTGTGTCAGTTGAAATTACGTCAACACATTGAATAATGCAGTGTTCCAAGGCACTTCAGTGGATCTTTAAATTGTATGAATTGGGCGTGTGGTTTCTTTGGCTTATACTTAGTTTAATCTTTATTCTAATATCAAGGCCTGCTTGTTTGAGTTTCATGCACCATTTCCTTATTATAGGAGGTGCAATGCAATGGATTTTCAACAAATAATTTGTCTGTCCACACTGAACACAGACCTTCCACCTGGGAAGTTCATAATTATGATGTCGTGTGCATTCAGATAATTTTGGTCAGAGCAATCACAACAAAAAAATATAGCATTAGTATTAATGTTTTAATAAGAATTTTGAACTACTACAAAATAATTAAAGCATTTACATTAGTTAATGACGGTTCTGTAAACTGAATAAATGTTAAATCTGAATTACAAAACTAACACTGAAACTCAGGGCTAAATATTAGTTTCCCCACTTGTAATTATGACTTTGTGGCAGTGTTCATGTGCATTCATCTTGTAAAATACATGACTTGAATGCACCTGTATTAACAGCCAATGAGAACACATTGTATGTTTAATATCTAGTTATGAGTAGGAATTCATAGTGAGCAAGGCTACTAAGTGAGATGTTTCAGAAATAGAAATTGAGAAATTGAAAAAATGTCCTGTAAAATGTGAAAATGCAATAAAGGGAAATGTGCAATTTCTGCACCATTTCTGCACTACCAAACAGAATTGCAAAAATAGTGAGTGCAACATTGCCTGAACATTCCCTTTGTGTTTGGCCAAACATGGTAATCCCACTAATATTAACATTGACCAAAATTATACAAGTATTTATTATCCTGTTTACTAAATCGAAGGGATCAAACAAGTATTTATAGAATAATACATGTGGTGTGGAGGGGGTGGTCAGGTGAGAAATAATTTTTTTTCATCATAACCAAACTCTTCTAAATGTTCTCAAGTTCTTTTCTACTTTGTTCATTTGCTCTTTCTCTCTCTCTTGCAAAATTACTGTTGGTGCTGTAGAATGCTGACAATGTAAAATCCCTGTGTGAGCTGCATTTAAGGGATCGTTAACCCAAAAAGTAAAATTCTGTCATCATTTACTTACCCTCTGTCATCATTTACTCATGTTGTTCCAAACCTGTATACATTTCGTTCTTTTGCTGAACATAAAGTTAGATATTTTGAAGAATATGGGGAACTGAACAGTTCTGGGGCACCATTGACTTCCATAGTATTTTTTCTCCCCCTACTATGGAAGTCAATGGTGCCCCAAAACAGCCTGGTTACAAACTTTCTTCAAAATATCTTCCTTTATGTTCAGCAGAAGAAAGAAACGCCTACAGGTTTGGAACAATTTAAATAATGACAGAATTTTCATTTTTGGGTGAACTATCCCTTTAATATGTCATTCATATGAAACATGGAAACATGAAACATCTAATTTACAGTGTTTGTGAAAGTGATGTTATTATGCCATCATGTAAATAGCTCTAAATAGAAATATTTCTCAATTTCTCAATGAATATTTCAATTGAAAATAGCTGAAAATAGCATGACTCAAATACATTTTAAAGAACTGAATGCACAAGCAACAGTAAATGCAGAACAATCTGAAATGACTCTCAGTCATGCTGCGTCTTAGTCACCTCATTAAGTCTGTATACCAGAATAAAGCCATTATGTTACCTGCAGCAGCTAGGGTGGTCTGGGACTTTTCTAAGCTGGCCATTCAATCCAGTCAACCACCAATGAATAAAATAAAATGAATAAAATCATATGCCCTTGTACTTGGAATATATATCAGTTTAAGCCACAGTGGTCTTTAAAATGTAAAACATCTTTTTAAGACATTCAAAATATAGTGAAAATCAATATCTCTATATATCAACTATATACAGATCTTCAGCATAAATCCTTATTTTTTCGGTGTAAATGCATTGAAGTAATTCAGTCATCCTTGTCGATAAGCAATGATGATTTTCATTTTGATTAGGGTAGACTCAGTACAGTTTTTCCCTTATACTAAATAATGACCAGAATAAACATGGGATTTTTTCTTATGAGATGCCTTCATATGATACACATGCTTTGGATTTTCATAGAGAGAGGATGCTGATATAAACGTACACACGGATGATGACAGTTCAAGCTTGCATGAGAAATATTTACTCTTTTACAAGTGTACTCCCTCCCACCTGTACTCATTTACTCTACATAATAATGGCAATACACATGATTATGAGATGTGCCCCTTGAGTAGCTGTGATGCCTGATTAGTGGATTAATCTTGTATTATGTTTCCTTTTTTGCAGGGTCCGCACACCTTTAAGTAATATTACACCTGCATCATTGTTGTTGATCATGTGGATTGCTTTTTATGTGAATCGGCTGTAGGTAATCACAACTGTACAGTAACAACAGTTCGATAAACAAGAAGTTAATTATTGAGTGAGTTATCATTTACATAGAATATTGCCAGTTACTGTGTATATTTACAAACCCGATTCCAAAAAAGTTGGGACACTGTACAAATTGTGAATAAAAAAGGAATGCAATAATTTACAAATCTCATAAACTTATATTTTATTCACAATAGAATATAGATAACATATCAAATGTTTAAAGTGAGACATTTTGAAATGTCATGCCAAATATTGGCTCTTTTTGGATTTCATGAGAGCTACACATTCCAAAAAAGTTGGGACAGGTAGCAATAAGAGGCCGGAAAAGTTAAATGTACATATAAGGAACAGCTGGAGGACCAATTTGCAACTTATTAGGTCAATTGGCAACATGATTGGGTATAACAAGAGCCTCTCAGAGTGGCAGTGTCTCTCAGAAGTCAAGATGGCCAGAGGATCACCAATTCCCCCAATGCTGTGGCGAAAAATAGTGGAGCAATATCAGAAAGGAGTTTCTCAGAGAAAAATTGCAAGGAGTTTGAAGTTATCATCATCTACAGTGCATAATATCATCCAAAGATTCAAAGAATCTGGAACCATCTCTGTGCGTAAGAGTCAAGGCAGGAAAATCACAACATGGGCTCAGGAATACTTCCAGAAAACATTGTCGGTGAACACAATACACCGTGCCATTCGCCGTTGCCGGTTAAAACTCTTTAGGTCAAAAAAGAAGCCATATCTAAACATGATCCAGAAGCGCAGGCGTTTTCTCTGGGCCAAGGCTCATTTAAAATGGACTGTGGCAAAGTGGAAAACTGTTCTGTGGTCAGACGAATCAAAATTTGAAGTTCTTTTTGGAAAACTGGGATGCCATGTCATCCGGACTAAAGAGGACAAGGACAACCCAAGTTGTTATCAGCACTCAGTTCAGAAGCCTGCATCTCTGATGGTATGGGGTTGCATGAGTGCGTGTGGCATAGGCAGCTTACACATCTGGAAAGGCACCATCAATGCTGAAAGGTATATCCAAGTTCTAGAACAACATATGCTCCCATCCAGACGTCCTCTCTTTCAGGGAAGTCCTTGCATTTTCCAACATGACAATGCCAGACCACATACTACATCAATTACAACATCATGGCTGCGTAGAAGAAGGATCTGGGTACTGAAATGGCCAGACTGCAGTCCAGATCTTTCACCCATAGAAAACATTTGGTGCATCATAAAGAGGAAGATGCAACAAAGAAGACCTAAGACAATTGAACAACTAGAAGCCTGTATTAGACAATTTTCACAATTTGTACAGTGTCCCAACTTTTTTGGAATCGGGTTTGTATATGAAGTCCCACATGTTGGGTGGGGGGTGGAACGGAAGCAAGATATTATGGTCACAAATTTAACAAATGAATTAATTAATAAATCATGGCCACAAATGTATAATTTGTGGGAATTAATTCTTTATTTGTGACCACAATATCCATTTTTTTCCACATGTCATGTGAGGGCTTTGTATATTTATGTTCTTCAGTGAAAATTCCAAAGCCACAGCAGAATTAGCATGTATCAGTGTTTTTGAATGACTTGGTTGAGTGAATGGTTCAATGACTCACTCTTAAAAACAGCCACTTGATTCATTCCTGAATGAATCTGTGTGTTTGAATGAATCTATTGAGTCACTTAGTAAGTCCCACTGCTGTTGGACTGTTTACCAGCACTCTTGAAATGCCACTCAGCCAATTAAATTCGACAACTGGTGCTAACTGGTTGTATGTTGGTAGGCTACACAACATACAGTTTAGAGAAGATTTATAAATAGCTCTAGTACTTTTCTAGTACTGTATTCATTATGTTTTGTATTGAATAAAATATTATTCATAGTTTGTGTTGGTCCTTACAAAAAAAAAAAAAAAAAAAAAAAAAATCATTACAAAATGATAGGATTTATGCTAATGTTGTCCAAAACCTTACTTTGCCTTGGGCATTTCAAAACCTTTGGGGGACATTGTAATACAGAAGGCAAGTTTGTATTATATGCATGCAATAGGTTGTTTTGTATTTTTTAGTCCCAGTCCATCCTTGACTCCTCCACTTTTACCATCTACCAACACTGCGTCCTTTTCTAGCAGTGTGTGTGTTTCACAGAGGATGATCTTGGCTAAAATGAATCAATTAAAATTTGCATTGCAATATGCTTTTAGAAAGAACATTCAACGCAGTACAGTGCTAAAGCAAGAAAACAGCATTTCTCTCTCACTGTCTCAAACACTCTCTCACCACCCTTCAAGTATGCTAATGACATGAAATACGATTTATTTTATCGCCGCTCAGGGCTGTTTACAAGGATTCTCTCTTTCATTTCTCTTCTTCTCACACTAGCCTAGGCTTACTGTCTCTTTTACTGTTTCTTTCCTTAATTTTTGTCCCTTCGTGCCTCTTTAACTCACAAACTCATGTATAGGTAGTGCCTCGCTCTCATTATAAAACACGGTTCTTACTCGTGCTTGGTTCTTACAGAGGGCTCGTTCCTTTCTGCTCCCATGAATCGGCTGCTATGTAACGCTGACCTAACATCCAGCGCAATAAATTGAGGCTGCGCTCACCGCCGAGGGCTGTTAGGGGTTATGTATAAAGGATCAGTCATTCAGATTGTATTGATAGTTCTGCTTTAATACCACAATTAGATAAAGTGGCCTCTTCTCCCACTCTAACAAGCTGCTCTCTGATCTCCCATCACACATCTCTGCTGCACAACGTATCATTACAACCCCAAACCATCAGTGATTATGGATAATTAGTGCAGAGCAAATCAAGTGAATCTGAATTTACTCGACAAATGGACATACATTCACTTCCAAAATGTCCCTGTCCTCAGATTAGACTCATAATAATGCATGTCAAATGAAATCAGAGGGACTTTGCTCAGGGAATTATCTGCATTCAGTTTTTAATGTTCTGCAGTATGGATATTTGATCACTGATGAATCAGTCGAGTGAATCTGAATAGCTGTGTCCGCATTTGATACAGGTTTCATAACTGTGGAACTAAACTGCATCAAAGACACAGATTTTCCCAAAGCTAATGTAATCTGTTTAGAGCAGAAACTAGTGCTGAGATTAAGGCCTATCATGGTAATCCTGTTAATTGAAGTTTGTACATGACGGATGAAATGACACACATTCATACACAGTGTTTGTCAACCTGGAAACTCTAATCCTCTCAAAGAGAGAGGAAGTGACAGAGAAGGCAATAAATGGCCCTGACACACAGAATACGCAGTACACATATGAACACAGTGTCACTTTAAGTCTCTTAAACCCAAATCCAGTTGTTTTCCATTCTAAAACCTTCAGCTGTGTTTTATGAATGAATATGAATTTATGTACTTACAACTTAAAGGTGTCTCTTTTTTTCATGTTAAATGCACTACTGTTTAAGAGTTACAAAAACTCTATTTCAAATAAATGCTGTTCTTTTCAACTTACTTAAATTACAACTTTACTTACTACTCATCAAAGAATCCTGAAAAAATGTATCACTGGTTCCACAAAATATTAAACAGCACAACTGTTTTCCACACTGATAATACATGTGGAATCATCTTTCCTGAGCACCAAATCAGCATATTACAATGATTCCTGAAGTGACACTAAAGACTGGAGTAATGGCTGCTGAAAATATATTAAAATAGAAAATAGCTAAATTTTACTAATATTTCACAATGTTACTGTTTTATGTTACGCTCAAATAAATACAGTCTTCTTGAGAATTACATTAAAAAATCTTGGTAAAAAACTGACCCCAAACCCCAAACTTTTGAACATTAGTGTAAATCTGGTTGGCATTTTATCTTAGCAAAGTTTTGGCCATGATGATTTTGTTTGATTTCCTTTTTTTAAGAAAAATGAAATACATATATTTTGTGGTAATAACATTCTACAAATGCTGTCAATTGAACTTGGAATATTTAAATAGAATCTATGAATAGCTATACAGAGATGTAAAGATGCATATACTGTTGGGGCAGTGGTGCAGGCGCTCGTGACGTATAAGAAGCTGTTGTGCTCATGGGGAGCCGGATCAAGTCTGATCTGGGTCATGTCCCGAACCCATTCCCTTCTCTTCCCCCGCTTTTCTCTCAACTCTCCACTGTCCTATATAATAAAGGCAAAAAAAAAGGCAGTAATTAAAAAAATACACATCATCACTGTTGGGAGGAAATCTCATATCTCCAAAAACGCTACTTTTTTTCGGAAAATGGAAAAATACTGTATTTTTTAAGTAATTAAACAACATGTTGTCAAAGCTGATATTGTGGCTTTATATATGGTCAGACGCTCATGCATATGACATTATATTATTAACATTTTACCAAAACCAAGCTCAAATGGAGTTAAAAGGTTTTTGACCAGCGAATTTTGGAGAATACAGGACATGTGTTTTGTCTGTCATTAGAACATCTGCATCTGAGGCAGTAAGTGCATCGCATTAGTTTACATCAAACAGGTTATAAAGTTTACTGTAGCTATGTAAGTGCTCAGTTTTTCTGTAATTTGGCCAAAAATCTCATGTTATTAAAAAGGAAGTGCTACGCACAGGCCATTTAAAGGTGCAATATGCAAAATTTTCTGTCCCCTAGAGGTCACTAGAGGCCTATTCAAAACAAAGGCGTAACTTGATGACGCCAAGTTTGAGCCAGTGGTTCACAGCCGGTGGAAATAATCGGGATAGGACTCGGGAAGAAATCATGTTCATGCATGCAATTATTAACGTTACTGTAGTATGAAGCAGAGCAGGATCGAGTGTTGTGGGAGTTGAACAAGGCCGCTGGAGCGATTGCACAACACGCTGCGAGCAGCGGAACTTTTATTATGCCACAGTCGCCGGCGCTGTTTCCGCTTTTCCGGTCATGAGTATGAGGTAACACAGCTCCATTTATCATATTAGATACATTTGAGTGTGTTGAAAATGATGTTATAACGTTACTCTGTGCGTTCACTCGGCAGCTGCTGCGAGACACTGTTGCACACTGCAGTAAGATAGATCGATTTTAGAATATCATATTAAATGCTGGATGGCTTGTGTTGATAAATGGCATGCAATTAATTTTAAAATGTACTGTATGATGGAGAAAATGCTGTATTACTGTTACTAAAAATAAAGCTGCATCTGATTATGATATGTTAGCTACTTCACAAAATAGTGTTTTTCTCTGAGGCATGGTAAAACATGGTACTCTTGAAAAAAAAACCTAGATTTAAACAATAAGACTAAACGTGTTGAGCTATATAACAACAATTAGTTTTCTGTCTATAAATGTAACCAAACAGTTGTTCCCTTGTCTATTAAAACATGTAATATATTAAAGCATCTTTGGTGATTTCATGGTTTCTACAAAATAAAACCGGAAACCGAGGGTAACGCGGGTATGACGCAATTGACAGGCGACTCCTTACACGTCCCGGAGCCTTGGTTAAAATTGCAATTTTCTCACAATTTACAAATAGTTGGAAACATTTGGGATATTGTAAGTACTCAAGTGAAAAAAATATATAACACTGGCCTAGTGGTTTTTGGATATTTTACTGCAAAATTCTTACATATTGCACCTTTAATGCACTTAATAGCAAATTTTGTGATTAGTATATTTTATCATCAGATGTTTATAGTCACAAATGGTAATCCTTTCATAGAATGACACATACACCCACACACATAAGTTCAGCAACAACATCAGTATTATAACAGACATTAGTATGTAGTCTGAAGACCATTGTACCCTTGATAAATGTACTTTGGATACATATGACAGATCCCTAATCTTTAGATTCCTGTCATATGTGAACCCATATGTGCTTCAGTAACGTAACTCTTCTTCGTGAAGGTAGACAGCTGTACTGTGCGTGTGAGATATCACCCTTGAATCATTACAGGCCTGTATGTTTAATTTGTAAGCAGCTTCAAAACACACAAGGATCTGAATGACAGTAGCAGCAATAGCAGAGAACAGAGGCTGTCACGGATAGAAACATATTATAGAAGTTGGGGTTTAAATGTTCACACATTGCCAATGTGTCAGAGATAGTGTGGGCTGACAGAGAGGAGCATAAGTGTAACCTTGAGAGGATGTGGAATGAGGATGTTTTGGATGTTATTCTTGAATCTTGTTGATTTTATTCAATTTTTTTTTTCTTAGGGGGGGTTGGTGAGGACATGGTACATTGAGTTAAAAGGTGGGGGTTTGTCTCTAGTTCTGCTTTCTGAAAAAGTGACACTCTTTCTTGTCAAATTATACCTGGATCATTTGCCCCATTGAATTACAGAAGAGCAGGGAAGTGAGGTGTGAGTGAATGTGTGAGCATGTTAGGGCACGCATGTGTGTGTTATGAGCCATTATGTGCATGTACAAGAGATTGTCACAATTTGAATTTGCATCAGTTGTCAGAGGAAGTATAAATCAAGTACATTATGCAAAAATAATAAATTACATCCCTGAACCAGTGAATCAGGACTGGTGTGTTGCAGTTTTAAAGGGATAGTTCACCCAAAAAATGAAAATTATCCAATGATTTATTCACCCTCAAGCCATCCTAGGTATATATGAATAGTTATATATCTTCATTCAGACGAACACAATCTGAGATATATTTAAAAATATCCTTAGTCCTCCAAGGTTTATAATGGTTATGAATAGGGGTAATCCATACGACTCCAGGGAGTTAAAAAAGACCTTCTGAAACAAAACGATGTGTTTTGTAATAAAAATATTCATATTTAAAACTTTATAAGTTCAAATAACTAGCTTCCGGCAGATGACCGTACACAGAATGCGCAAGTTGATTTTCGCCAAATGAGTAATCCTATGACGCGATGTATGACGCAGGATGTAGGAGTGGTCAACATTTACGTCTGTTATGGGTCGCAGAATTAGGCATGGCAAAATGGCTCGATAGCACCACCTATAAATTCTGTGACGGCCTGACAAAGTCTGATGTTTCACCATGAAGAAGGAAGTTGTCGTAACTCGGGCATACAATGTCCGATCTGCCCCAAACTTCACATGTTTTATTAGAGTCCTGACCCGAAGACATCTACATGACAATATTCAGTTACAGTCATAGCGCCACCTGCGGGCAACAAGAAAATAACATGTTTTCTTTCTCTATCCCCATTTTATTTAAAATTACAGTTCTATAATAGATGGCCAATTTTTGGTTGTTGTTCTCAAACATAATTGACATAAAGTCATGTTTATGTCTTGTGGTGTTTAGTTTTTCATGTTAACACATTAGTTAAATGTTGTGTTAAAACTGATCAATAATTCATCTGAAGATGTTTGTTCCTTTGCAAGTTTTCTGGCCTCCGCAAGAAATTTGTTGAAGAACCCAGGTGTATAAGGTCATATCAGTATGTCTGCAGACCTCTTTATAAAAACCAGACTGTTTCCCAGTGTAGACTTGGTCCAGACTATTCAAGGATGGTGTAAATGTAAAGAGGACCTGAACAAAACATTTGTGTCTTTGTGTTCTCCCATTTAAAGTTGACCTTTATCAATGTGCATTTTAAAGTATAAATTAGGTTACGTAACCTTTTCCATTTAGTCACAGAAACAAAAGGGGAAAAGTTTCCTTTCAGAGCTCGGAAAACTTTCATATAAACATATAAACCATTCTTTGACAACAACTATTAAATATATGAAGTTTTTTTCTCCTTTTTTAAAAAGTTTATAAACCTATATACAGTGTATTAAAAAAATCAATGAACTTTACTATTAAAGGGATAGTTCACCCAAAAATGAAAATTATCCCATGATTTACTCACCCTCAAGCCATCATAGGTGTATATGACTATCTTCTTTCAAAAAGAACACATTCGGAGATATATTTAAAAATATCCAGCGAAAACTCAAGATCGTTGATATTTATCATCGCTAAGGTCTTAAGATTAGACTGATAACATATGATGTTGTTCTGATTAAATCTCTATGAGGAGTTAATCACAGTGTAAAACTCTTCTTGTCATTCTTCTTCGAATGTTCAGGTGTAATCATCAATTTCTCTTTTGTTGAATATGACACAACAAAAGTTGTTGAAGGTTTGTCCACAGCTGAATAAATTGTGTAAATGCATTTGTTTGGATAAAGATGCAATCAAATATGTGGGTTTAAATGTGTTTGAGCAAAATAGCATATCTGAACCATGGCCAGAAATGTATTAAACACACTCACTCCGTTCTGGATTTGGACCACAGATTGGTAATTGATGACCTCAGCGCTCTGTTGAACTCACCGCGGGTTTTCTGATGTATCGAGCAGTGCCGCAATTTCATCAGAATCAATCAGTGTGCAATAAAACATGAGTGAAGGGCCATATTTCGCCTGTGGTCACCCAGTTGAAAATTTCTGCCTTATACAATGATATAATGAAATGTAGTTTTATTTTAAAGGTGCTGTTACCCAGGTCAGACCTGTTCATTTCCCAAGTTGAAAGGAAAAGTTCTGCTGTTCATTTCAGGACTTGTCTTCATAATAAACTGTTTATTGTTCAATGTTAACTGTGAAAACATCCTTGCAAGTAAAAAACTGGGCATTATGAAACCCAATCTAAGAACTGCACTACGTTAATGCTTTATTAGGGCACGAGCACCGATGGTGTGAGGATCCTATTGTAATTGCTCTGTCAATTATTCTTCTTCTCCGAAATGAATCACATTTTTGAGGGCCTAAACATGTTTGAAAACTCATGAAACTTTGCACATGCATCAGAAGTGGTGAAGATTTACGTCTGATATGGGTTTCAGAATTAGGTGTGCCAAAATGGCTCGATAGCGCCACCTACAATTAAGCGCCCTTTAGGTTTCACGTACAAGTATGAAATTCGGTACATACATCTAACAGCCCAATACCTACAAAAAAGCCCCTGAAGCAAAATCTGTAAAACCCAACAGGAAGTGAGATATTTTCTCTGCAAAATTCTTACAGTTTTTGTCATTTCCAGACATTGTACTTTAACAAACTCCTCCTAGAGCTTTAATCCTTTAGATTAGACTGACCATCATATTTGGTCAGTCTAATCTAAAGGCCTTTGTGATGTTAAATTGTGAAGATCTAGAGTTTTCGCTGAAGGGCGTGTTTTATTAGAGACTTGGTCCGAAGACATCTACATGACAATATTCAGTTACAGTCATAGTGCCACCTGCGGGCAACAGGAAATGACTTTTTTTACACTGTGATTAATTCCTCGTAGAGATTTAACCAGAACCACATCATACATGGTCAGTCTAATCTTAAGGCCTTAGTTATGTTAAATTGCAAAGATCTTGAGTTTTCACTAAAGGGTGTCCGTGGCGGCCTGACAAAGTCTAATGTTTCGCCATGAAACAGGGAAGCTGTTGTAACTCAGGCATACAATGTCCGATCTGCCCCAAACTTCACATGTGTGATTAGAGTCCTGACCTAAAGACATCTACTTGACAATATTCAGTTAGTCATAGCGCCATCTGCTGGCAACAGGAAATGGCATGCTTTACATTGTAATTCACTCCCAGAAACACATTTCAATATGCCACAAAGTACCAAACATACTAGAAACACGTTAAATCATGTAACACTTGGCTAAGTGCTAATGTATGTGAATAACGCCACGAAACAGGAAGTTGTTGTAACTCAGACATACAATGTCTGATCTGCTCCAAACTTCACATTGGACAATAGTCCTGGCCTAAAGACATCTACATGACAATATTCAGTTACAGTCACCAGGCAGCAGGAAGTGGGGCACTTTGAAATGACTGCCATAATTCTCCTCTATTTATGTGTTTACTCGCTTACATGCATGTTGCCCAATATTCACTGTTTTTCTAAGGCCAACGGGTGGCGATAAGCCCAGGTGCGACGTCCCTTTCGTCGCTGCTTGCAGCTTTAATTATGATTGGTTTTATTATAGGGAAAAAAGAACTGTTGCTCAGCAATGACATACAGTATACATTTTTGAAAAACTGGAAATATGCTGTATGGAGCCCTGCACATGACATGCCAATAAATAAATAAATAAAATAAAATAAAGATATCTGCCAACAAATTAAGATTTCTTTCCCATGACTTAAGTTGTACCATCGTATTAGGTAAATCATGGCTCTGATGAATTTGTTCCCTTATTTTAGTTAATCCATAGTCACAATATCTATTTTTGTATCCACAATATCTAATATCATGTCTGGAGCTCCATAACGTTGCCCCAGCTATCGTTGCATTTTTCAGGTAAAATGTCCAATGTGGAGTTACAAGCGAGTTTTGTTTTCTAGAAAATGCAGACAATATCTCCAAATAATGTTTAAACAACTTTTAAACCAACAAACCCACAAAGATCCCTACCTGGATTTTAAATAATTATTTTTTGTTTAATCACTTACAGGACATTCAAGGTATATTCTATCAGTTTACTGTATGTGTTCATGGGAGTTGAACTCATGACCTTAAAAAAAATGCTTGATTCAAATTGTGAATTCATTATACTCAAAAAGCAATCAAAGAGCACTTCTTGTATAATCACTGAAACTGACAATCATTTCAGTGAGCTCATGGGTTCTGCATTCTCACAAAAACATCTTTACAATCAAAGAAGCTCAGTGCAGTGAATATTTGCATCTATAATTTGTTGTGTATAATGACCAGTGTTGAGGAAAGTTACATTCAAAAGTAATGCATTACAGTATTGCATTACTCCTTAAAAAGTAACTAATTGCATTACTTTGCATTACTTTTTCACATATGGGCTGGGCTTGCTTGTTTTTAATAACTACATTTATGGGGTTGTTGAATGCTCAAATCTGATTTGTTGACCAACATTCTAAGGTGTGCAATTATTTTCAGGGAAACGCACGGCTAAAGTAGTTCTAGGCGGGTCTTGACGTATTGCAGTTCCGTATCACTTTGCCAAATGATTTCAGTTATTTCAATAGGTCCTACAGCCTACAACCGCAAAAGAACCAAAACCTACAATGACACCGACCAAATAAATAAATATAGTAAACAAGATTAAAACATTAAATTATTGTCATGGTTTTTGCCACAAAATACGTTTTATTGTGTCCTGAAAGCACATACTCTCTCCCTCTCTCTTTCGAACATATACGTATATACACGTAACGTACTGTATAGTACGGACTCACACTCGCACAGAAACGTCTTGTCAGCGCTGCTCTTACAAATTAATCAGTAAAATAGTTTAGCAATTTAAAACCTATATGACATTTCTCACCAGCAAGGTAATAACTGTGCGGTTTCTGAGGTAGATAAACTTATAGTTTCACTATTAGTAGACACACTGCTGTCATGAGAGACTCACAGACTCAGGTAGGCTAATTCACATATGCTTATTCTCTCCCTCTTTCTCTCTCTCTCTCTCTCTCTCAAGGCTCAAGTCTCTGTTACTAGTTCTGAAATGACGTTTTGGAATTAGCAACGAAGGCTTGGGATGAGATGCGTAAGAAATTAGTCCCAAACACGAGTGTTTTAAGGACAAAAACCTGACAAATGTCTTAAAATACACCATCGAAACAGTGTCTTGATGTGCGGTAACCGTAGTATAAGCGGAATAATTGACTCCAGGCCGTTGAATTCTTAGAAAATAATGCACACCCGAGGTGTAATGGCCACTCTGCTTCACGTCGTGACCGCATTACCACCTTGGGTGTGCATTATTTTCTAAGAATTCAACAGCCCATCATCAGGTATTTTGTGTGTATATATATATATATATATGTATATGTATATATATATATATGTAGCTAAGCCTAGTATTTGTCTTCAAGTCATAGCCAGTACTGTCTTAATAGCCTGTGTGTAGCACTTTTATAACATCTTTTATATACATGGGATTTTGGCCAAATGAGGGAAGAAAACAGCACCCACGTAGCTACAATAAACTTAATAAAATCGTGATGAAATCGTAATGCGATACACTTACTGGCCTAGATGCGGCTATTCTAATGACGGACAAAACATTCAAAATTTGCTGGTCAAAACCCTTGTAACTCCATTGGAGTTTGATTTTAGTAAAATGTTAATAATATAAGGACACATGCAAATGTCTGACCATATATAAAGCCACAATGTCAACTTTGACAGTTGTATTATTTTAAAAATACAGTGTTTTCCATTTCCTGAAAAGTAGTGGTTTTGGGCATACAAGGTTTCCAGCCTACAGCGACAATATTTTAAGTCTACCAAAGCCTTATGACAGTAATGAACAGACAAAAATCTAAGCAGCTGTCCCCTCTAATCTTGATTTGTGTCAATGAAAGTAAAACTGAACTGCAGCAGCTGAGCAAAAAATGTAGGTTTTACAAGAGATACGTGAGCAAAATTGGTTCAAAGTTTTTCAGCAGTTTATGAATGAGTGTCTTGTTAAAGACAACGGTCATACTGTAACTGTGTGCATGTAGAGCAAAATGAGCGTGTCATTTCAGTGAGGGACATGAAGCCGACTGCTGGAAACAACGCTCATTAGCGCTGCTCCTCAGAGCTCCAGGGCAAAGTAGTGATCTGTGTTTTCTTACGCTGCAAAACTTGATCTCTCCCTAAACGTCTTTTTCTAAGAATGCTCTGAGTAAATAATTTATGCTTATGGAAATTCAGTCCCCCTTTTCTAGGTGCTAAACTTAAGCAATATAAAAGAGACAGTGCACCAAGTCTGATCAGCACAGTAAGGTAATTTCTATCAGTGCCACTGGGATCAGTTTGACTCCGCTCCAATCAGTGAGCAAGTCCCAGCACACTGCTGCCAGGGACCCAACAGATGCTTTTATCTGATCATCCCTCATTATGGTGTTGGGATGTGTGGATGGATGTATGTATGTGTATGCGTTTGTAAGGCCAAATGATAGATGCTGTCATTGTGTCTGGTTCCTATTCGCAAAGCAATGGTGTTAATTAATTTGCTCTGATGAATGTTAGCACTTGTGTAATTAAATCTGTAATTTTGACAGTAGCGGACGGATGTACAGATATTCTTTGCACTGGTTAAATGAACTAAGAATAAACACACTCTGAATTAGGCAACTATTTGTCACCCACACAAACCTCACTATGAGGCACTTTTGAGATGTGCTGTGTTTTGAAACATTGTAAATACTGCTGTGAGGCTTCTGTGAAGATATTTTGACAATAGAAATGTTTAAGCCTGCAGTAAGACATGTGATTTTGAGGCAGTATGTTTGTTGTCTCAGTTTATGCATGATTCACATGCATGGGTTGCAAAGTAGCAATCAATCAAATTATGTCCCTTTGCTGCTGAAAAGAGATTCTGGCATTTTTATTATCTGTTCGAGTCAAACTGGACATAGCTCTGTTTTTTTTTTTTTTTTTTTTTTAAACATCTTCCCCAAATGAACGTCTCATGGGTACAGTTCTTGTGAAGGTCACTAAGGTAACAGTCCACCAGTATCTGTGGACTCTTAAGTCGAGCCTATTAATAATTTGTACAACTAATGGACGGGTCAGTGACATGACACTTTAGTCTGAATCAATTAACTTACAGTCAAAAATACATTCAAATGTGATTCATACATACAATGGCTTGACTATATGATGAGCATGTTTTGAAAGTTTTAGATTTTTTTTAAAGGCTAAATGTTAGTGTGATACAATACTGTACTGTTATAATGAAGATGCCACAACTGCTTCTACTTGTTAATATTTGTGATTCTGGACCACAAAACCAGTCTTAAGGATCAATGGAATTGCTGAATAAATAAGCTTTCCATTGATGTATGGCTTGTTAGGATAGGACAATATTTGGCCGAGATACAACTATTTGAAAATTTGAAAATGCAAAAAAAAAAAAAAAAAATATTGAGAAAATTGCCTTTAAAGTTGTCCAAATGAAGTCCTTAGCAATACATATCCACTCACAAAAATACATTTTGATATATTTATGGTAGGAAATTTACAAAATATCTTCATGGAACATAATCTTTACTTAATATCATAATGATTTTTGCCATAAAAGAAAAAACGATTATTTTGACCCATACAATGGATTGTTGGCTATTGCTAGTGCGACTTATGACTGGTTTTGTGGTCCAGGGTCACATTTGAAAAACGTTTGGTCTGCTAAGTCAGAAAATTATATAATATCAGATCATTTGATTTTTTAAGAAAAGGCAAGGTTAATTCAGTTTGTAAAATGTCATGTGCTGCGACTCTCCAAAAACATATTTATTTTATAATTAATTATTTTAATTTTTTTTAAATAATTTTTTATATTAATTATAAAAAATGTTAAAAAAAAAAAAAGATCCATTGGCAATATTGTAAAGTTGTGTGAAGCACATCTCACGCAGAAGTTGCCAAGCAGCTTTCTTTTGGTCAACACCAAAAATTCATGTGACCAACTTGAACATGAACAAACTCTGTGAGTGGATTTTTTTACAACTTTCACGCAAAAGTTAGGATTACATAGATTCTTATCAAAAAGGCTAGATTTCGCCCCCACAAACTTTCGCAGAGGAACTGTAAATGTGACAGCACCTTAAAGTTACAATGAAAAGGAAGTAGCAACAGATCCTTTCTTCCATATTGTGATGTACATGAGTGTAACATATTATTGAAAAAGAGAAAAATGTAGGGCAGAGACTTGGCAGTTGATTTTGAGATGTGGGCGTTGCACACAAAAAACAGAGGCAAGAGGAATCCTTTAAGAATGAAGAAGAATCCTTTAAGAGGACTAAATGATTGGAGAAGTCCTGCATGTGTCACCAGGCCAGAGAGACTATTGTTTCACCGGAAGGTCCAGTTATAACATTTTTATTAGTAATGTCCCAATAAGGCAGCATCCATTTATGATTTTAAAGGGGACCTATAATGCCCTTTTTACAAGATGTAATATAAGTCTCTGGTGCCCCCCGAATGTGTCTGTGAAGTATCAGCTCAAAATACCCCACACATCTTTTATTATAGCTTGTCAAATTTGGATGAGAGTTAAAAGGCGCTGTTTTTCTGTGTGTCCCTTTAAATGCAAATGAGCTGCTGCTCCCAGCCAGCTTTCCAAAAGAGGGCGGAGCTTTAACAGCTCACGCTTCGTTTGCTCAACTACATCAACAAAGCTGGAGAATCTTATGCAGCCAAAATGACGATTGTTATTAACAGTGTTCAGCCTTACATTGATCAATCCAGATTCACACACTGATGGAGAGACTCAGGAAGAAGTTACAACATTTAGAATGCAACTGGGTGTTTCTGAATGGTTAGTGGATACATTTTGTAGTTGCTGTGGAGTTGATTCAACTCAGTGACTAGCACTGTAACAACACTCTACTACAACAACTCTTCCTCTTCTCTAAAGCAACCCAACATGGCCTCGCCCCCTTTGTTGCATGTTCTTGGGAGCAGGGTTTATGTTAATTTTAGGGTTAGTGATGTCACTAACCCAGGAAGAAGCTCATTGTAGTCCCTACCAGCAGTTTGTTGTAGTCCTTAATAAGCAAATTCTTTAGAAGAAAATATCTCCCTTTGCATTTAACTGTGTCGTAACTTTGCAGATGTTGTTTATGCTCTAACAGCAACATTACACACTAACTAAATATAATCAAATACACTGCATATGTTGTTTTTATTGCATACTGTTTTATAATATACTGCAATACACTGAGGTGCAAATAGTACCTATTTGCAACTATTTACGCTTAGTGCAAAGAAAATACCACTAAATAGCATCTATAGCTGCAAAGAAAATACTTTTTGTTGCTATTTACACTTACACTTTACAGTCACTGCCAAAACTATATTTGTCAGGGTTATGTTTGGTATCTTTGTGTTTTCATTCCTACATCTTTGTTCCTTGTGTTTCATTTCAGTTTTCCTTAATTACTCTCTGTTAGTTTACTTAGTTACTGATTAACCACACTGTGTCTTGTTTAGTCTATCTACGTCTTGTTTAGTCTTTATATCTACGTCCGTCAAGCATTTTATATTGAACCATAGACAGTGTGACAATATTGTTGTCTTATTTATCATCGACCTGGGTGTTTATATAATTTTTAGTTTCAGAATTATTTCATAAGTCAGGGAGATTTGCTACTGCTAATGTGAGCATGTGTTGTATCCTGCAGGGGGAGCTGCTGAGCCCATGTCGCTGTAGTGGTTCTGTTCGCTGCACTCATGAGCCCTGTCTTATAAAGTGGATTAGTGAGAGAGGATCCTGGAGCTGCGAACTCTGCTACTACAAATACCAGGTCATCGCCATCAGCACCAAGAACCCGCTTCAGGTAACTGGTAACTTCAGGTAGCTTGCCTGAGCTTTCTGTGGACTTAGTACAACAAAATACAAGGTATTATTATACTGGACACAATACTATGACACCATTATTACCATCATTGTTTTTTGTTTGTTTGTTTTTGTTTTATATGTTCCATTGTAATTCCGTGTACCCTGATGAAATATTACTCAAGTAAAAGTAATCCATTTCAATTTAAATAGTAAAGTATATGTTTTAAAAGTACAAAACTGATCTATATGATTTTATTTATTTATTTGACATACTCCTGCTCAGAATACCTATTTAAAGAGAGAGAGATCTAATGCCCCAGCCACACAGATTTAAATAGGTTAGAGCTTAGTCTGACATTATTATGAATTTTGTAGAAGTCAGCGCTCCCTAGGATCATATTACTCCCGGTTCGAGGCTTTGATTTCAGACAAGACCAATTCAGTGATTTGTTAACTTGAGTTATTGAATCAGTAGTTGTAGTTCATTGAAAAGTATTGGCTCTACGTGAAGAAAGATTTGTTATCATGCTTTGAAATGTAGTGAAGAAAAAGAAATCCATAAAATGAAAAAACACTAAAGTCCAAATAAGAAAATGTACTTACATGTGTAACGGAGTAAAACACAAAACCATGCAGGTATTCTTTGGAGTGCACTACATGGCCAAAACAGTATGCAGCTTGTGGGTTTTAAAATAGAGGAGGCACACTAAATTCTAGAGTTCGGGGATCCCCTGCTGAGGATTATTATTATTATTATTATTATTAGCTTAACTCATTTAAATTGGCTTTTTGCTCACTTATAGACAGAAAATTTAAAGAAAATGACACAGATACAAGATAATACAAATATAACTCACCTAAGCAAACATACATCCTTCCTTAAATGTCTGTGTTAAAAGAGCGTGTTGGGCCGTTTATTAAAGCTGGCTGCTGTAGCCTATATATTTCCAATTCCAGTCTTCCTTTATTTTTAATTTGTAGACTGTTTGAATGATAGCTTGGTAAATTTGTTGGCGATCAAATATTCAATATCGCTACTCTCCATAATTAAGATACTTGATACATTAACAGTTGACGTTAGCAGTTCAAACTATCACGTTATTCACGTAATTTACATCTCTTCGATGATTGGTTGATATACCAAGGGAGGCTAGCCTCCCCTGCGATGCATTTTTTCTCAACTCACCTAAGCGCTGAATGTAAAACACTTGAAGGTGATTGGCAAATTTTTTACCAAATGAGGCACAAGACAGAGCCCGGCTCTGGATGTGCCTCCCTCTCCCCTTCTCTGGTCACCGTGATTTTGCCAAGTAAGATATGTTCCTGGATCAACATATTTTGTTGATCCTGGAACAACATTCCAGTCTGAAAATTTAGTCTTAACCCTATTCCTACCCCTAGACCTAATCCTACCCATAACGTATCCCTAAAATCAGAGGGGAAAGATTGGTGAATAAGCCTAGACTTGACATAAACAGTAAACTTGTCCCTCAAATCTGATTGGTTGATTGGAATGTAGTTCCAGGATCCACAAAGATGTTGATCCAGGAACATGTCTTACTTGGCAAAATCACAGTGACCCCCTTCTCTATACCCTGCGGTTGTAATGACGTCGGCAGATTCAACACGTTCATGAAAGAACAGTGATGCCTTCGATTTCAGTAACATGTTATGGTGTTACAGCGGTGAAATTACAAACAAAAAATACACATTCTGAGACATGAAATGAAATGAATTACTGGGAATTTTATTAACATTAAATCATCCTTCTTCCATTTTCTCCTCAAAATTTTGTATAGGCTGTGCCTCCCTTGCCTCCCCTGATGAGCCGCCATTGCCGAACACAACACCCAAATGTGTTTGTTGAGCAAAACCAGAGACAATTCATTTCATATAACCATGGGCATTAATAAGGCATCAATCCTCCCTTCCACTCTTCTGGCAAGGCTTTCCACTATATTTCAAAACATGGTTGCAGGGAACATTGCTCTCATTTAGACTCCAGAGCGTCAGTGAGGTCAGACACTGATTTTATACGATGGGGCTTGGCTCACAGTCATCCCGAAGGTGTTCAATGAGTTTCATGTTGGCATTTTGTGAAGGCCAGCCAAGTTCCTCCACACCAGAGTCAGTAAATCATTTCTTTATAGATGCTGCTTTGTGCAGAGAGCATTGCTAAGTTGGAAAAGAAAACATTGTTTGCCCCATTGTTTGGACATTACATGGCTTTAAACTTGATGGAAATAGAAAACACATTCATTAGAAGGTGACGTTCACATACTTTGGCCATATAGTGCACCTTGGCATACCATGTATTATATATGAATATGGTAGTCATTCAGCACCAGAAAATAGCCATCTGATACCATCAGTGTGTTATTGTACCACCATAATACTGAGAGCATCAGCAGTGTGTTATTTTATTCCTTTCATATTGTGTCAGCTCATATGATTCATTTGCTTGTCTGGGTTCAAAGCGTCTGCTCTCACTGATTTTACTTTTTATCTTTTTATTTTCTTTTGATCTGACCTTCAGATGATAAATAGGACATTTTCTTCTTTGTTTTAGTTATTTTAATGGTGTAATACAGAACTTTGGCCTCTCTATCTGCATCTGTAGTTGAGACATAAAATTACAGAAAAAACTTCTTTTTTTTAAGTTTGTCTGAGCAAGTAGACAGACCATATTTTAGTTTATGAAAATAATGTAAATCTGCAAGAATTAATTATTCTGATGTTTTCTTGCCAAATCCATCCCAACTGCTCGAAATATAAATCATTATTGCAAGCTTAACATAGTGAATTTAGTTAAGGCAAGAACAGAGTTTTTGTTTTTTTATGTACTTGCTCAATAATGGAATTTTATTCATTTTCATCTCAAAGATCTTCCATAGTGAACTTTTAAAATAATAATACGAATAATAAAACAAAAAATAATAACCACTATCATTAAAAAGATTGGGGTCGGTAAGATTTTTTAAAAATATATTTTTGTTTCTTCTGCCCACCAATGCTGCATTTATTTAATCAAAAATACAGTAAAAACAATAATATTGTGAAATATTAATATCTAGATAAATTTAATGCCTCCTTGCTAAATACATTTTCTTCACAAAAATCTTACAGACCTCAAACTTTTGAAAGATTTGCAAACTTTTGATACCCCTGCATCAATCTAATGCCTCGTTTCCACCGAGCGGTATGGTAAAGTACAGTTCAGTACGGTATGCAGTGCCGTTTCCATTGTCAGAAGTAGTGAATGGTACCCTAATTCCGAACCGTACCGTACCACTTTTTTGAGACCCTTCCCTTCCACTTATTTTTTCTGTTTACTATTTTGCAGTGTCTTGTTTTTCATGTGTGTACTGTAATGTCTTCATCCTTTTTTGTTTTGTTTTTTTGTTTGTTTCCCCAGTGGCAGGCCATCTCTTTGACAGTGATAGAGAAAGTACAGATAGCTGCAGCTGTTCTGGGTTCCCTGTTCCTGATAGCCAGTATCTCCTGGCTGGTGTGGTCCTCCCTCAGCCCCTCGGCCAAGTGGCAACGGCAGGACCTTCTCTTCCAGATCTGTTATGCCATGTATGGCTTCATGGACCTGGTTTGCATTGGTAGGTCATTGGATGCTCAATAACTGCAGCCACCTAGCTCAGAAAAACCAATGATGTGCTTTTACATGTTTGCTTGTTTACCTGTCTGAGACTGTCAGACACTGTCTGTGAGGGAAAAAACAACCTTTGAGTACATTGTGACTGTAGTGACCACCCTGCTAACCAAAATCTATTGGAACCAGTGAAACAAGCTGAAAAAAGACATACTGATGAATTACAAGCCCTTTTTCCTCTAAAAACACACGAAAATAAATTTAGAACTGAAAGGATTGTGTTTTTCATGCAAGCTACAGGGAGTCATGAGTAATTGCTGCATTTCACTTAATATCATGCATTTTTATGTATCTACTGAATAAAATGCCTAACAATAGAAATGGAAAGGCTGAAAGATTGAGAACTGGAAATTGATTCCTGCATAGATGCCATTCAAACTCACATTGTGAAATTCACATTCAAATTGGCCACAGTATACTGGATGTCACACTATGAATATGGACAGTTTTAAAACTATTAAATTTTAAGTGACTTAAACTATTGGACTAGCAATGCAAGCTTAAACTTGGGCTATATTTAAGAATGAAACTCTATTTTACCAATTACTGCTCAGGACTGATCACCGCTACTATTTTTTTTTTAGCAAGTAGAATGTGAATCACAACACAGTACACAACAATAACCGTTTCAAGCAGTAGTTTCCTGCATAGTTGTCACATGACCTTAAGAAGTTGGAGAGCAAGACCGACTTGATTATTTCATTTCATTCACAATGCTTCATGGGAGTGGTCGGCCTGCCTTGAAAGTTTTATGCAGAATCATTAAAAATCTATTTCTCTATTGGGTAAAGTAATGGAATTTTTACTTCTAGTACTCCACTGCTGCTCTCTGTTCCAAATGGTACTTTCATTACCAGTGGTGGACGAAGTACACAAATTAAGTACTTGAGTAAATGTACAGATATTAAAATATTACTCCAGTAAAAGTATAAAGTACTCAATTTGACTTAGTAAAAGTACAAAAAGTAAAAGTACAAAAGTACTTGATTTTTAATGTTAAAGTCCCCATGTGGTGAAAATCAAGTTTTTAATGTTGTTTATATATCTATATGGTGTTTTTACTATGCTTTAAGACAAATCATGTGCAAATTCATGTCAACACATTTCTGAGTATTTTCTGTTTAAAACTGCAGTGATCTAAAGACAGTTTAAAAAACATAGTTTGAAATCGCTGGTGTTTGTGACATCACAAACTACCTTGTAACCAATCACGTCAACGTGCCGGCTGGTTTTAGCATATCATTAACCATGACCGCTCTGAAGCAAGGGAGTATCAGGGTAGATTTAGCAATATGGTGGGTGTATGATTAATATTACAATGTTATGATGAACTATATGCCTTTCTCCAATGATGTTCTAAGGTGTTCAAAGCATTTCTAAGGATACAGATTTTTAGAAGACAGCTGTCTGACTCGCAAACAGGAACATGGTTTGTAATAATAGCAACACATTATTAGCAGCTGTATGATAATGTAGTGAAGCAAAAGGCTAATCATATTAATTACCGCCATGTGTCCGATGTAAAAAGCGATACCACTGTTCTGCTTTTACTTAATAAGTTAACCGAGTGGATCTCTGAGCTTGTGCGAGTGAGTGGAGGCGTGACTAATTAGCATATTCATAGATCCATGTATATTAAATGAAGCAAGGGTGTAAAGTTACATTCCGGCTACTTTAAGGCATGAAGACATTTTTTTCACAGGAATTTTTTTTTTTTTTTAATATTTCACTTTGGTGATCAAAGATGATAGACTGGGTAAACCCAGCCTGATCTGCCGGCGATTTGATTTCGCCCGGCAACTCAGTCTGGAAACCCGTACATTCATTTCTGCTGCATCTGTTACACTTTTGCGGGAACCAATCACAGACTGGCTTATCCACCTTGCTCGCTATTGGCGGGTACAGATCTCTTTCCATGGCTCTGGGCGGGTATAACAAGATGACGTCTCTCGCACGACCGTCAGTCCAATTCCTTTTAACCTCTCAATGATGCTAAATGACTTCTTTAGTTTAGCAAACAAATCGCTCGACTGGGTGTAAATGCCACTCAATTTCATGTTTTTTGCACAACCTGCAAAAATCGCTCGATGCCATTGCTGCTTCTGCAAACCGCTGATCAATGCTACAAACCAATACAAACTAAACCTGTCTGGAGTTTTCGCGTCGCTCTGCAAAAGTACGTCACCCGGATCGTTGATCTGATTGGTTGAAGGACTATCCAATTGCGTGAATAATGCTCGTTGATCACGCCTCTTGTGCAGTAGGAAATACATACAGACTCCCCAGACCAATGTTCAATTTTAAATTGAGCCTGGTCTGGTGATAGCCAGACAACAAAGATGAGTTTTAAGAGATAAAATATTTGACTACAGGGGGACTTTAAGTATTAAAAGTAAAAAGTACTAGATACGCAGATAGAGCTTACAGGTCAGCCTGACATTTTTATGAATTATTATGAATTGTCAAGTTGCCAACACTAGTTTCACATTTATCTGCAAGTAAGAAAACATTTTATTTTATAACCATAACTTGTCAAACTACTAATAATTACTGATAATTCAAGTGTGCAAACAGGTAAAAATAACAAAATATATCATGTAATATTTAAAAATGAAGAAATGTTTGTAAATGTTTTGTCAAATATACAATATAAAAACAGATATCACATACTGTCACGAATACGACCTCTGTGGCTCCCTCTGATCGCCACCTGAGGGCACCATCTCCTGAATACTAACCATCCCCGGACTACATTACCCACATTCCTTTGCTCTCTTGATTAGCCCACCACCTGATCCATATCATCCTGGACTATAAAAGACTCATACATCCACTGCCAGTCGCGAAGTCTTGTTTTGCCCCGGCCAACAATTCTGAGCGTTATTTCCCTGTGTTAGTTTCTCTTGTGTATGACCCTGGACTGTTCTGATTATTCTGATTCTGCCCGCTGCCTGCCTTGTGAACTGTTTGCCTGCCTTCTGGATTACCCTACTCTGTCTGCCGCCAGCCCTGACCCTCTGCCTGTCCCCGATTCCGAGTTTGTCTTGCCTCTTATACTGCCTCTGCCATTGTTTGACCCCTGCCTGTACGACTACGATTTTCTAATAAAGCTGCACATGGATTATTCTGAGTCTGCTCCGTTACAGAAGACTTCGCCAGACCAAGATCCAGCGGCTTTACACCGTCTGTCGACTGAACTCTCTACTCAGGCAAGTGTTTTAGCTGTCCACCAACAGCAACTAACTCGTCTTACCTCTATCACAGAAGAGCTGGTCAAAACTCTACAGAGTATGCGCGCCCCGCCAGTAGACGCCAGTCCGCCATCAACCACGCCACCCACGGCGTCTGTCACACCTGTCACGACCACTAGCAGTCCCCGTCTAGCCTTCCCAGAGAAGTATGATGGTTCACCCGCTCGTTGCAAGGGCTTCCTGCTGCAATGCTCACTGTTCCTGACTCAACAACCGGCTCTGTACCCCAATGATGTGAGTCGCATTGCGTTCGTCTGCTCTTTACTCACCGGGAGGGCTTTGGAATGGGCTACCACGGTGTGGAATAGTGGCCAGTCCTCGTTCACATCATTCAAGGAGTTTCTACGGCACTTCCGTGAGGTGTTTGAGCATGCTGAGGGCGGAAAGGAGGCTGGTGAGTTGCTTTTGGCTCTTCGTCAGGGCAGACAAACTGCTGCGGATTATGCTCTGACATTTCGCACACTCGCAGCACAAACCTCATGGGTTGATGACACCCTTAAACTACTCTTCCGAAAGGGACTTAACTCTGAGTTACAGTCGGAGCTGGCATGCCGAGATGAGGGGCGCTTGCTCAACAGCTTCATTAAATTAGCCATCCGGGTTGATAACCTAATCCGCTCACGCCGCCCAGCCCGTCATGCCGCGACTACATCCATACCTCTACCCACACCAACCGCAGCGGAGACTGAACCTATGCAGATCGGCTCTACTCACCTGTCTTCTGAGGAACGAGAAAGGCGTTTGCAACAGAGGCTGTGCCTTTACTGCGGTCAGCCCGGCCACATGAGATCATCGTGCCCCACTCGTCCTCCCAGTCGATCTTCATCTATGGTGAGTCCTACTTCAACCTCGCCTACCATTGAAATTCCGGCAGAACTTTTGTTTAATGATGAATCCATACACACGTTAGCCATGATCGACTCTGGAGCAGCAGGCAATTTCATGGACCTTAATTTCGCCAAGTCTAAAGATATTCCGCTAATACCTTGTAATTCTGTGTTATCAGTGGCAGCGTTAGACGGACGCCCCCTGGGGACTGGACAGGTGAAATTAACCACCGATGACGTCATCCTACAAGTCGGCTCACTGCATAAAGAGACCATACGTTTTTTTATCATCGATTCCCCACAAAAGCCAATCATCCTCGGACTACCATGGCTGCGCAAACACAACCCACAGATCTCCTGGGCTGAAAACCAGATAATTCACTGGTCCGAGGAGTGCCACAAAACCTGTATCCGGTCCCCCACGCGTCCACACACTCACGAATCCCCGTCTGTCGGTGACCAACTACCCAATGAATATTCAGACCTCTCAGTTGCATTCAGCAGGACCCAGGCAGCCCAATTACCACCTCATCGTCCCAGTGACTGTGCCATCGATCTTCTTCCTGGTTCCACGCCACCCAGGGGCCGTATCTTCCCACTGTCACAACCGGAATCAGAAGCTATGCAGCGTTACATCGAGGAGGAACTAGCAAAGGGCTTCATTCGTCCATCCACCTCTCCTGCATCCGCCGGGTTCTTTTTCGTAAAGAAGAAGGATGGAGGTTTAAGACCCTGTATTGACTACCGTGGTCTCAACGAAGTAACAGTAAAATTCCGCTACCCTCTGCCTCTGGTTCCCGCAGCTCTTGAACAACTCCGATCAGCCCGCTTCTTCACAAAACTGGACCTCCGAAGTGCGTACAATCTCATCCGCATCAGGGAGGGGGACGAGTGGAAGACAGCCTTCTCAACCACCACTGGGCACTATGAATATCGGGTCATGCCGTTCGGCCTGGTCAACAGTCCGTCCGTCTTTCAAGCCTTCATAAATGATGTATTCCGAGACATGCTCAACAAGTGGGTTATAGTATACATTGATGATATCCTTATCTACTCTAACACCCTCACGGAACACATCCAGCAGGTCCGCGCTGTTCTCCAACGACTCATCGATCATCACCTATACGCCAAGCTTGAGAAATGTGAGTTCCATCAGACCTCCACTTCCTTTCTGGGATACATTATCAGTGCGGAGGGGGTGGCCATGGATGACAAGAAGGTTCAGGCAGTGCTGAGATGGCCGTTGCCGTCAAACGTTAAGGAACTTCAGCGCTTTCTGGGATTTGCTAATTTCTATCGCCGGTTCATCAGAAACTTCAGTCTGGTCGCCGCTCCGCTCACTTCAATGATAAAGAAGGGAACCTCAAGACTCGTCTGGTCCGGTGTCGCTTCAGAAGCTTTCCAGAATCTGAAACAGTTGTTTACCACCGCTCCCATCCTTCACCATCCCGATCCTGAACGCGAGTTCATTGTAGAGGTAGATGCCTCCAACACGGGCATTGGGGCTATACTCTCCCAACGGCATGGCAGTCCTCCCAAAATGTTTCCCTGTGCCTATTACTCACGTAAACTAAATCCCGCCGAGCAGAACTATGATGTGGGAGATCGAGAACTTCTGGCTATCAAGTCTGCATTAGAACAATGGCGACACTGGCTGGAGGGAAGTAAGCACCCTTTCACTGTACTGACCGACCACCGCAATCTGGAATACCTGCGAGCCGCTAAGCGGCTTAACCACCGCCAAGCTCGATGGGCACTGTTCTTTACTCGTTTCGTTTTCACTGTGACCTATCCAAGAATGTCAAAGCTGATGCTTTATCACGCCAGTTCGAATCTTCTCTTTCACCACCCACCAAGGAACCCATTCTCCCTTCGTCCATCGTCCTGGCACCTATACAATGGGACATCATGACCGAGATTAACAACGCTCAACTCACAGATCCGTCACCAGCTGAATGTCCTGCGTCACTCACCTATGTACTTGCACCTCTGCGTCAGCGAGTCCTACACATGATACACACCTCACCCAGTGCTGGCCATCCCGGAATCACCGCCACTGCTCAACTGGTTAGTAACCGTTTCTGGTGGCCTTCTCTGCAATCAGATGCCATTCAGTACATTCAGAACTGTCACATATGTCAAACCACAAAATCACCCCGACAACTGCCTGCCGGTCTTCTTCAGCCACTGCCCATACCACAACGCCCATGGTCACATATCACCATAGACTTTGTCACGGACTTACCCAACTCTCAGGGTTTCACCACCATCCTCACTGTAGTGGATCGCTTCTCAAAGGCCTGTCGGTTCATTCCTCTGCCTAAATTACCATCCGCCCTAGAGGCCGCTGAACAGCTGTGCAACCAAGTATTCCGGTTCTATGGTCTCCCGGAGGACATTGTTTCTGATAGAGGACCCCAGTTCACTTCACGCCTGTGGGCAGCCTTCTTCCAGAGGTTGAATGTCAACATCAGCCTGACTTCGGGCTATCATCCAGAGGCCAATGGCCAGGCAGAGAGAATGAACCAGGAGCTCATCCGTTACCTCCGCTCTTACTGTCACCAGAATCAGACCGATTGGAGTCGGTATCTGTTCTGGGCCGAATATGCTCAGAACTCGCTCCTGAAACCAGCTACGGGACTCACACCCTTCAAGTGTATCCTGGGATACCAGCCACCTCTGTTCCCTTGGTCAGGCGACCCCACCGATCTCCCCGCTGTGGACAGCTGGCTCCGCAGAAGCAAGGCAGTCTGGAATGAGGCTCACGTTCACCTTCAAAGAGCAGTCAGACGTCAGAAGGAACAAGCTGACCGAACTCGTCGTCCAGCCCCTGGGTATCGTCCTGGCCAGTGGGTCTGGCTTTCCACCCGTAACCTTCGTCTTCTACTTCCCTGCAGAAAGCTCAACCCTAGGTACGTGGGTCCATTCAAAATCATTCGCCAGATCACTCCAGTCTCCTTCCGTTTAGAGTTACCTCCTGAATATCGTATCTCACCCACTTTCCATGTCTCTTTGCTTAAGCCCGCAGGTGGTCCGAGAGGAGGGGAGAACCTAGAGGGGGTCGGTGACCAGAGACCTCCTCCCCTCATCATCGAAGGCGAGGAGGCTTACCAGGTCCACGAACTGCTGGATTCCAGGTGCCGGGGCCGCTTGCTGCAGTATCTAGTCGACTGGGAGGGGTCTGGCCCGGAGGAGCGGTCCTGGGTAAATGCCAACGATATTCTGGATCCCAACCTCATCACCGATTTCCACAGGACCCATCCGGAGCGACCGGCCCCTCGACCTCGTGGAAGACCCCGGCGCCGTCCGCCTCCTCGCTTCAGGAGCCGCTCGCAGGGAGGGGGCTCTGTCACGAATACGACCTCTGTGGCTCCCTCTGATCGCCACCTGAGGGCACCATCTCCTGAATACTAACCATCCTCGGACTACATTACCCACATTCCTTTGCTCTCTTGATTAGCCCACCACCTGATCCATATCATCCTGGACTATAAAAGACTCATACATCCACTGCCAGTCGCGAAGTCTTGTTTTGCCCCGGCCAACAATTCTGAGCGTTATTTCCCTGTGTTAGTTTCTCTTGTGTATGACCCTGGACTGTTCTGATTATTCTGATTCTGCCCGCTGCCTGCCTTGTGAACTGTTTGCCTGCCTTCTGGATTACCCTACTCTGTCTGCCGCCAGCCCTGACCCTCTGCCTGTCCCCGATTCCGAGTTTGTCTTGCCTCTTATACTGCCTCTGCCATTGTTTGACCCCTGCCTGTACGACTACGATTTTCTAATAAAGCTGCACATGGATTATTCTGAGTCTGCTCCGTTACACATACAGTGCAAAATGTGTTAACATTTTAAGAAAAAACGTCATTTGAAACTGTTATGGCAGCAGGGAAGATGCATGGGCATTAATTTGCGTTATTTTAACGTTAGGCATACCCCGCTCAGATGGTAATTCACAAATATGAACATGTCCACATTCAAGCATTTCATACAATGTGCTTAAACAGCTCACTCTTTTACAACATTTAGTTCACAAACAACTAAATATGATTTTCATTTACTTACGTTTTGCCGTCAGTCACACTCACGCTCCGAGGATCTCACATTCTCATCTAATTTTGAGTCAGACTTGTGAATTGTTTCCTGAAAACTCACTCTGACCAGATCATTGAATCAGATGACTCAAGAAGAGCTGCAATCAGATCAGTCCAATTCTCAAATAAATCATAAAGTGTGATTTGCGAACCAATTTACAACAGGTTAATTGAAAAGAATCATCTCGTTCATGAATCGGACACTGCTATCGCATTTCGTTCAGTTCAAGTAACAAGGAATGGCATGTTTTTATGAAATGTAGTGGAGTAAAAAGTAAAATATTATGCTGTGGAATGTAGTGAAGTAAAAGTTTCCCAAAATAAAAATACTTTGTTAAAGTATATCAAAAAACTTAATACAGTAACAAAAAACAAAACAAAAAAAACCTTTGTTAGTGACCCTTCAACTCATTTTCTCTTTCCCAAAGCCGTTACAGCGTAAAAACAATCATCAGTTAAAGGAAGCAATTTTGCAGTTTGTTTGCCATTTATGTGATTTCGCCATAGATTCTAAAATGCTCACTTGTTCTCATGCAGCCAAGGACTCCAATCAGTTGAAAGAGAATTATAAAGCATTGATATTTGATGCAAAAGTATACTTTCCACAAAATGAAGGTTCAGTAGTATATTTGTTCTAAATGCATCACCTATGAGAGCAAATCCCTCTCAATTCAGGAGCTCTGTCCTTCAGAGTGAATAGGGTGCATTGCAGTGATATAACAATTGTCATATGTAATTTGGAAGTGAATAGATGAAATATTTAGGATGTTCTATGGTATGTAATGCATTGTCACAGTGGTATAAAGTATTACAGCGAAGGACATGATGAGTTTGATCTCTGGAGGAAAGGCAAGACTATGAGATAGTCTAATCAGGCCAGCTTAAGGGGTGATTCTTCTAATGCATTGCTATGAGAGAAAATACACACTGCTCCCTCATGATCCGCATACAATTGAGGCAGTAAATAGCACGCGCACACACATTGTATCAGTCTTTTTGTCTCTCAGAGGGAATGTGCTTCTAATTAAATGATAAAATTTTTTTCAATTAAGCATCAGCTGAACAGCTTAGATTTGCATTGTTGTAACAAAACCACTTTAAGAGAGAATGGGGGGTGGGGTGTTACTGCAGCTAAAACTAGAGCAGCACTTAGCAAAAAAAAGGGGGGGGGTTCAGCTTTTTCAGACCTGTTATAGAACAACAACTGTTTGGGAGAAAACAGAAATGTGAGGTTGATTGTGGGATAGTTCACCTAAATATTGTTTACTCACACTCATGTCATCGCAAATCGCAAGGGTTTCGTTCATCTTCAGAATACAAGTCAAGATATTTTTAATATTCTCTTACCAACATTTGTAATCAACTTTAAAAAAGTACATAAAGATATCGTAAAAGTTATCCATATGAATCAAACAAATCAATCTTCTGAAGAGACATGATGACATGAACATATTTAATTTAAGCTTTTATTCACATATAAACACTGCTAACATGGCAAATTGTGATTCTCTTGAACCTATATTCCAATCTATATGGAATATATATATATATTTTTACCTTCATGCGAAATTCCTGATTCCACAGATTTCTATTGAAATTACTGGATTTTGCCTGCAAAATTTCACAGAGCAATGGTAAATGTGACTGCACCTTAACTCCCAATAGTGTTGAGCAATGCCTGTAACCACTGCAACAGATAACGAAAAAATCAGACTTTGCATTGAGACTTAAAAATTTAATTTTTATTTCTAAATTATTTGAGATAATTCCTGCTCTTTTTATTTTCTTAGATATGCAGCCAAAAATTATTTGGTTCCATCCACTTCTCTCTCTCTCTCTCTCTCTCTCTCTCGTCTAAACAGACAGAGTCTCTCTGTTCACTCAAAACCCCTATTTTCCCCTAATTTCCAGGTTTTTGTATGTCAGTGACATGACAGATACCGGTATAGGGAAATGTCCACACAGTAGCAGTATAAACAGCAGTTAGTCACATTTTAGAGTCCTAAATATATTCTATAGGCAAACTCACTACCTTATTTTGGTTAGCCTATATTGGATAAATGGACTCTGGAAAACTAGTTGTCATGTCATACAGTGCTATAGGCAGTCTACACTGCACACACACTTGACGTATGTATTTTGTGTATTCCTGTGGGGTTTCCAATAATTCACAGAGATGGAGTTATGAACCCTTCCAAACACTGTCTTCCATCAAAGCCTTTATCAGTTTTGTGGTCTGGATCCCTCCTGAATGCTTTGCTCCACACTCAACAATTCAATGCCACTGTTGGATAATGGATGAATTCATCCCTCTATTGGGCTCGTTTATCAAATAAAGTCATGTTAACTGTAATGAGACTTTCCAGTGTTATGAAAGTCACCACTTCTGATATTTATTTTCGTCACTGATACAGGCAGTATTTACAACTTTTGCGAGAACAGAAACGAGCCTCAACTTTGGCTGTTCATTCACACAGACAAGTGTAAGCTCAACTGTTGTATGAACAGGATCATTTGCGAGTCACACGTTTGTAAATACGGTTGAAAGTACACTTGGATTCATACCTGGTTCAATTGCTTGGTCCAAACAAACACTGTATTCTTTGGGTCAGAACCATGGTACAACTGTCATCAAAGTGACATCTGTTTACTCCTTAGTAGGAAAATGCAGCAAAATGGATAGTTGCTTGCTTCACTTTTGCACATTTTTATGGTTTTTGAACCTTTGGGTTTGATTCCAGTTTGTTTCCAAAGCATCAGCACTGAACATCACACACAAAAATGTACACACACAAAATTTGTCCAAATCATATGTCATTCAGTGGTTCACATATAAACTATTGTGTTGCAGTTATCGCGTTATCAGCAGAAAAAGGTACCGGAGTTCACATGAACTGTCCCTAGACTACATTTTTAAATAAAACTTGAGTGCCCACCAGAAGTGCCAGTGTGAAAGCACCCTAAGGGACCATTTACAGAACAACATTTTTGCATTCCACGGCGCTATTCACCATTATTTTTGGTAAACATCCACTAGACAGACGTGTTTGACAATTGCACTCAGGTCTCATGTATTTTGCTGCATCTCATGCATGACACGTCGTTCTAAAAACCATGTTAAAAGAAGTTCAACTTTTGAAAAACACATCTTTAGACCTTGCGATTTTTTTTTTTTCATTTCACTTTCCTACGTTTTTTCTGTGCAGATTTCATATCGGGTTAAGTTGGTCACACAAATTTGCTACACTGACCAACAAAAAGCTGCTTGGTTTGAAAGAGACTTCAGTGTGAGTTGTCACTACACTACTGACAACAGATAATGAACCATTTTTCATTGAAATTTCATCTAATGTCTTAAAGGTGCTAAAGAGGATGTTTTGTTTTAAACATTTTTGCAATATTACTTGAAACTGTCTTTACTAACTGATAAAAGACTATTTATTAGGTGCACTGAAAGGAATAATATTAATATACATCATCTGTGTATGAGGTAGGGCCTTAAAAACATCAGCCAATCCTTTACGCGATCATCGCGTAAACGATTGGCCCTCTGGCTTGTCAATCACTGCCGTGACGTTCCTTGTGAGAGACGTGCGCGGATTGGCCCTCTGGCTTGTCAATCACTGCCATGACGTTCTTTGTGAGAGACCATGACGTTCCTTGTGCGCGCTCCAGTAACTTTCCACACTGCACAGGCGCTGCATGCAATGTTTTTGTCAGGAGACAGAAGTAACAACTGCAGATTATGAGTTACCTGCGGTGAGTCCGACATAATGGATCCACTAACACGACACAGCGAATGCCGGTGGTAAACACTCGTGTTCAAATACTCGTGCACGAGTTTTGGGAGGCGTTCCCTTGAAATGAGCTGTGAAGGAGGGGGGTTGTTCTTACGCATGCGCTCATTTCAAAAACTCAGTAACAAGTCTTTGGTTTCTCAGTCGACGAAAAGATCCTCTTTAGCACCTTTAAGTCTTAAAAAGTTTCAAAGCAAAAATGTGTAGGAACAACTATATTTAGTACTGCTGCTGTGTGAACATGGCCATTTGAATAAATGCACTGGTATTGGACAGAGTGCCTGCACTATAGCTGCAGTTTGATGTATGAGGTTCAGACAGCTCTTTATGCTGATGTATTGCAGATCGGACATAAAGTCATATAGGAATTACAGCAAGAGTGTCAACAACTGCAGCCCTCTCCTTAACATCCACAAATGTCAGCTGCAACGTAAAATATCTGCCGCCTAGTGCCTGCAGTCTAAATGGGCATCACAGAGCTGCAGATGCTGAAGTAGAATGGCTGTTTCACCTTTCCAGTGGCTCAGAGGGAATAATGAGCTTTTCTCAGAGCGGCACTATCTTGGGTAATCGCTACTGCAAGAAAAAGGAGAGAGGGTGAATGGGATGGAGCTGAACAATGGTGATGTCGAGATTGTTTTAGTGGCTCATCCGTTTGTGCGTGTGCATGCTGTAGATCAATGGCAGAGCTCCTCAAGAGTTTCTCACTCTGATGTATCGCTCTGTCTCTTTAAGCAGCCAGACTGGGAGGGAGACCGAACAAGAGTCCATTCTGTCTGATTAGGTGGAGAGAATGGAGATAATGCCTAAAGGCGATCGTTTCATTGAAACACTATCACTGAGAATAGCATTAGCCTTTTATTATTTCCTCTCCTGACAGGAAGGGGGCATCAGGTCCTCTGAGAGTATTACGAACAAGGTATCTCACAACATTTTTATTTATTCGTTTAGCTGATGCTTTTATCCAAAATACAATATTTTGGATAATTGTTGATGCTTTCAGCTACCAATAAAACTATACTATCATCATTACTTACAAATAAGTAATACCAGTATCATTTCATAAAGTTCGAATCAGTTCAACTGATTTAAAACTGTGATCAAATGATTGTTTTTGACATCATACAAAATAGTTAGATTGTTGGAAATTTTATTTACTTAAAGCTGCAGTCCGTAACATTTTTTGGTTAAAAATGATCCACAATCAATTGTTGAGCATGTACATAACCAGCCAGTGTTCAAGACTATCTCCTTACCTTAGCTCGATTCACAACGGTAAGCTTATATTATAACATATAACATACAGTATAACATATATAAGAGCAGTACTGGTGGGTTTCCGTGGGAAATTCAAGCATGCAGCCGTTCATCTTTGCGTCATTATGTCACATCTGTAAACGGAAAGGAAAGAGTCCCAGCTAGTAGCTATATCGTGAGGATGCTGCTTGTAGCGGATCATTTATAGCCTTTTCTCACAGCAGCTGCAATAATTAAACTTATGATTTTGATGGCGGATTGTAATCCAGAAAGATGACAACTGGAGATTCACCCGTAATCAAAAGCAAATGTTGTAAACATTAACAGTTTGAGAACAAAGTATAACAGTAATAATAATTTGCACAGTTTGGCATGATCCGAGCTAATCGATCGTTAGATTTAATCACCATTGGCAGCACATTTTATTGTAGGCCTAATGCTTTTTTCCTCAGATGGTCAGAACAAAAGTGGCTGACATGTTACTTACTTGTTCAGATGACATTTTTGGTGAAAATTCTTATTTTGGTCATACTTCAAAGATGAAGAATCTATGTTTCTGAAGTACAGTATCCACACTGGTGTGGTGATTGACACCATACGATAATAACGTTAACGTTAATAACGATAATAAGTCCGTATATAACTGCAATTGCAGGTTTCAAACTGAGATGGCGACAAAGAGGCAAAACTTACGGACAGCAGCTTTAAAAAAAAAAAGCAGTGTCAAGCTGGTTCCACGCAACTATGTTGAGTAATTTGTACAAATAACAATTTAGTTGTATGAACAAAATAAATTCAAGTAAAGCTGACAAAATTTCTTTAAGTAAATACAAATCATTTGAATTTGTCACTGTTATCTAATATTTATATGTGCAGTTTACTTAAGAATGTTACGTTAAAATTCATTTTGCTTGATGTGACAATGCAAGAAACATTATAAAGCTTTTCTAAAAGTGTTTCATTAGTATTTTACAGCATATTATTATTTTTTTATCTACCCAATAAGTATTGTAGTTCATTTTCAAGATTGCTCAGATGGGATGAGCTCTTACTCATACAGCTTTCAGCTTAATATTGAAATATGACATAATATTGTGCCTAATTATAGTCATTAGTTTAATATCATCTGCCATAATGTAGATTCATCTGACAGGGAAAGCAGTATGGGAACAAAAAAGGAAGGAGAACGAGAGAAAGATGGAGAGTGAAGCTAAGAGAAGAGACAGGTGGCTTTTCACAGCTGAGCCCTGTTCCCATCCACTGTGGGACTGGTTGGGAGCCAAAAAATCCCACACTACAGCAGAATAAACTGCTGATAAAAATTCAAGCTTTGCCCTGAGAATTTCCTTCAGCTATCCTCTCGGCGCAAGGAAAATGTGCGTGTTTGTCAGTGTGTGTGTGTGTGTGTGTTAAATCAATACATGTCTCACATTCTCTCCTTGTAATGAGAGGATATGCAGTCCAACTGGGGAAGAGTGAGAGAGAGAGAAAGAAAGAGAATGAAAGAGAGTATGGAAAATCAGGTTGCAGCAGCAATAGCATCTTCATGATGCTGGAACGCTAATAAACTCCTCCACAACCTAATTTCAACTCGTACACATTTGCTGCATATAAATGCCACTGTGGACACATTAATTCTGCTCTGTCTACTGAAACTCCGGTTATCTGTTCCAATAAAGCTAATAGCAGCAACCACTATAGCATCAACACCAAGATTAATGCTCTTCCTCCCATTTAACTGA
The DNA here is from genome assembly GCF_018812025.1 of Megalobrama amblycephala. Taxonomy (NCBI): domain Eukaryota; kingdom Metazoa; phylum Chordata; class Actinopteri; order Cypriniformes; family Xenocyprididae; genus Megalobrama; species Megalobrama amblycephala. Next base: position 32,385,665 of record NC_063050.1, on the reverse strand, counting down.
ACAAATATGACTTATGTGATATGAAAGGTGGAACAAATTTGGTGCAGTCTTGTTTCATTTCCAGCATTTACAGTTATCTCAAGTGCAGGGCTTTGGCTTAGGCTGTTGTAGAAAAGTCGATTGAAACCCGTGGGTTATTATTACCTTCTCACACGCTGCTTGTTTTAGTGGTCTGCAGTATACAGTGATAACGTCTGTTAGTGGTCTGTCTCATTGATTCTGGAGCAGCTAGAGTGAGAGGAGAACCTCAGGGCTCTAGGGAGACCACTAGCCTTTCAGAGTGATCAGAGATCGGTTTCAACTCTACAAAATACAAGCCTTTGTAATCTCACATTCACAGAGAGATGAAAAAAAGTGAGCTTCACTGTCATCAGAGCTCAGAAAGTGAAAATCGAAAGGGGGAAGATAGTAGCAGTCTGTGTGTGTGTGTGTAAAAAAACTGCAAAGATACACTATATTGCCAAAAATATTGGGACACCTGCCTTTATGTGCACATGAACTTTAATGACATCCCATTCTTAATCTGTAGGGTTTAATATGGAGTTAGCCCACACTTTGCAGCTATAACAGCTTCAGCTCTTCTGGGAAGGCTTTCCACAAGGTTTAGGAGTGTGTTTATGGGAATTTTTGACCATTCTTCTAGAAGCGCATTTGTTAGGTCAGGCACTGATGTTGGCGAGAAGGCCTGGCTCGCAGTCTCCGCTCTAATTCATCCCAAAGGTTTTCTGTCGGGTTGAGGTCAGGACTCTGTGCAGGCCAGTCAAGTTCCTCTACACCAAACTCACTCATCCATGTCTTTATGGACCTTGCTTTGTGCACTGGTGCGCAGTCATGTTGGAACAGGAAGGGGCCATTCCAAACTGTTCCCACAAAGTTGGGAGCATGAAATTGTCCAAAATGTCTTGGTGTGCTGAAGCATTAAGAGTTCCTTTCACTGGAACTAAGGGGCCAAGCTCAAACACTGAAAAACAACCTCACACCATAATCCCCCTCCACCAAACTTTACACTTGGCACAATGCAGTCAGGCAAGTACTGTTCTAATGGCAACCGCCAAACCCAGACTTGTCCATCGGATTGCCAGACAGAGAAGCGTGATTTGTCACTCCAGAAAACAGGTCTCCACTGCTCCAGAGTCCAGTGGTGGTGAGCTTTACACCACTCCATCCGATGGTTTGCATTGCACTTGGTGATGTACGGCTTGGATGCAGCTGCTCGGCTATGGAAACCCATTCCATGAAGCTCTCTACGCACTGTTCTTGAGCTAATCTGAAGGCTCAAGCATTAAACAATTCAAATGCATGAAGAGGCAAATTTCACAATTGCATGTTGTTTTCTGTGCACACTGTGCACGCTCACAGAGGCGCCTTTCAGATGGCGCGTGAACACATAACCGAGCTCTGTTTCACGACTCCTTGAGCTTGAACCAACACGTACACACAAAAAATGATCTCAAAATCCCCATCTCGACAAGTGTTCTTGTATACAGTCAAAGTCTTAAGTGAACCTAAATAGTTGAGATAACTTGAGAAAGAAATCGGATGCGTTTCATCATATTGGTTCCGTGCATTTAGTGACAGCAGCCTAAAAATAATTGTCATTAATTGTCAAACAACAAAACAATTTTAACAATGATTAATCTATATTTAATTTACACAGTGAAATTATTACAATTACAATTATATTTATATTATTACATTTCTGTACATGAATTCTACTGTTTGACCTAACTTTATTTGTAACTGTTCTATATGTTTATCGATGTTTTAATTCGTGTATTCGCTTGTTTAGTGTCTGTTCACTTGTCTTTAATGATGTTTGGAGTTAGGAGTTTTTGCTGTGGTATCAAAGTACTTAAAGTGTTAAGTTAAATGTTAAGCAAAGTTACATTTGTCTTAAAACCCCCCATTTTTATTTGTATTTTATTTATTTATTGCTGATGCGAAAAATGATCCGTTCCATGACTTGAAAATCGTAATATGATCCGAAACGTGAGTTTTGCGATCCATTACACTACTAATCAAAAGTGAAAATTAAGTATTAATATCAGTGTAATATTGTTGCGGGGTTTGCCTTGTTGCTAGGATGTTTTATTGGACACAGTAATGGATTATTTTTTCTTATCGAATGCTTTAAGCATATCATTTAAAAGATATTAAATGATTAGTTCACTTTCAAAATAAAATTTCCTGATAATTTACTCACCCGTCATCCAAGATGTTCATGTCTTTCTTTCTTCAGTTGAAAAGAAATTAAGGTTTTTGATTAAAACATTCCAGGATTACTCTCCTTATAGTGGACTTCAATGGCCTCCAGACGGTTGAAGGTCAAAATTTCAGTTTCATTGCAGCTTCAAAACGTTCTATGCGATCCCAGACGAGGAATAAAGGACTTATCTAGAGAAACCGTAACTCATTTTCTAAAAAAAAAAAAAAATACATTTTTATACATTTTAACCATAAATGCTCTTCTTGAACTAGCTCTCTTCTTCTTCTCTATTATAATTCCGGCAGTGTAGACACTGCTAAGTGTATTACTGCCCTCCTCAGGTCAAAGTTTGAACTAAATTGTCATATATAAAATGCTAGTGCAAGTATATAACAATTAGTTCAAACTTTGACCTGTGGAGGGCAGTAATACACTTAGCAGCGTCTACACTGCCGGAATTCTAATAGAGAGAAAGAAGAAGAACAGCTAGTTCAAGATGAGCATTTATGGTTCAAATCAAATGTATAAAATTTTAATTTTTTTTTTGAAAATGAGTGATGGTTTCTATAGATAAGACCCTTATTTCTCGTCTGGGATCGCGTAGAACGCTTTGAAGCTGCAATGAAACTGTAATTTTGACCTTGAACCGTCTGGAGGCCATTGAAGTCCACTATATGGAGCAAAATCTTGGAATGTTTTCATCAAAAACCTTAATTTCTTTTCGACTGAAGAGAGAAAGACATCTTGGATGACATGGGGGTGAGTACATTATCAGGAAATATTAATTTGAAAGTGAACTAATCCTTTAATGGTTGTATTTACATAACACTGCTGTTCAAAAGCTTGGGGTAATTCAAATTTTTAAAACGTTTTAGAAAGATGTCTCTTACGCAACAATATTGGGAAATATAACAATTCAAAATAACGTTTTAAAATGTAATTTATTCCTGTGATTTTTCAGCTGCCAGCAGTTTTCAGTGTCACATGATCCTTCAGAAATCATTCTGATATGATTTGGTGTTAAAAAAAAAAAAAACATCTCTTATTACTATCAATGTTAAAAACAGTTTTACTGCATAATATTTTTTGAAAACATTACATCTGTATTTTTAGTTAGGCACTGTAAAGTACCCAAGATCTTTCAGCAAATGGAATCTCTTCCAAGGCAGACCCATTTGTTCACAACACCGGCTGACTGTGTATTATCCATCACTTAACAAATCCGTCTATCCTTCTCTTATAGCTCTGATTGTCCACGAGGGTCCCTCCGTATTTCGCATCTTCAACCGCTGGCAGGCTGTTAATCAACAGTGGAAAGTCTTAAACTATGACAAGGTCAAAGACAATGAGGAGCACCAGAAGACCAGTGCCACATTCCGGACCTTCTCTCTGCCGCTGACGCACCGCATGGGGCCGACTGGCACGGAAGGCGAAGCCTCCACCTCCACGTCCTCCCTCATGGCTGCAGCTGCAGCGGCCGCCGCGGCGGGCACCGCAACCCCCACCACAAACTCCGTCCCATTGGCAGCAGGTGCCACGACAGAGCCGCAGGACTCGTCTGAGCCCAGCAACGGACAGCCCTCGCTGCCAGACCACCACTGTGCTTACAACATCCTTCATCTCCTCAGCCACCACCTGAGGCCCCAGGAGCCACGCGGACAGACCAGCAACAGCAACCGCGAACTGGTCATGAGAGTTACTACAGTGTGAGGCCTAGTTTACGGTTGAATCTCTGCATGCGACGTATTTATAGAAAGGATTCACTGAGGAGAATTAAACTGTGTTACCCAAGGACCCAGTGCAGTGCTGTACTGTTTTTTACAGTATTGAATAAAACAAGAAAGCAGTTTCTTTCGCAGTGGCTACAGAAAAGATTATGGCCATAGAGCTGCATACTAGAAATGCGAGCCACTGAGAAAGGTCAAAGGTCAGTGAAGTGGAGTCTCTGAGTGTGTGAGTTTTTTGCCAGCTCAAGGTCAGAGCTGTGACCATTCTGAAGCACAACCTTAACAATGCAATCCAGTTTCTACACTGACAGCCACTCTGCTGAGCTAAAATGGCTCAGAGCGAAGAACAAATGTGTTTTATGTAATACATGCAGCATCACACTGATTTTCAGATTACTACAGGTTGTATTTTCAGATAAAATCCTATTATTAAATGTCAATGTGGCACTTTCGAGAATAAGCAAGTCTAAATCTGTTTCTTAATAAACCAAATGGGGTATTGAAGGATCAAACTATTGTGTTTACACTTTTAGGCAGTTACAGTTTTTTAGGGAAATCAATCCTCTCTGATTTTGAGTCTTGTACATCAATAACAGGAAACCACGTTACAGTGGAGACATCGTGCAGCAATCAAACTACTACTAAAAAAGTGACTCAATTTGAGGCAAATCTTGGACATATTTTGTTTACATTTGTTAAATATGTGAGAAGGTTACTACATTAAAAAAGACAAATCCAACTGGTTTAACTGTTGTATGTGTCTGTTTCTCTTATGCAAGGAGGGAAATGAGTTGACACCAGTCACACAGCATATTCAATCAAATCATTAATTTAAGTAATGCATTTTGTTTCCTTTCCAAGCCTGGGGCTTCAAACAATCAACAGCACTTGGAATGTATACATTAATCCCATTTTTATTATAACACTTTTATTTATTATTTTTTTTCTCAAAACAAATACAGGCAGAAAGTGGATCTAAGTGGCTTAGTGATACAAAACAGGAAACAGCACCAGAGCCGGTGGGTCTTCTGGCTTCCAAGCCTGACCACAACTGTCTGTTTCTGAGTAATCGTATCTGCTTCCCCCTTCTGTTAATGGTCCACTCCTCCATTTCTTTCAGTTTTAAAGCAGAAAGCAAATGAAATGTTTCAATAGTGCGTCTATAGACCCAAGAACAACTTGTGCAGAAATAATCACATATGATCATGTGACATTATTAGCTTGCATGTTTCTGGACTAGTTTAATGCATTTGATGACAAGAAATGAGGTGTGTATCTGTACATTCTGAAGAAACACTTAAATATACAATTTGAAGGTGAAAAGTATATATAGGCCATATTATATTTGAATAATCATGGAACAGAAAAATCATTGCATGCATACTATAACCTAATAATTAAAAATGAGTTTTAACATTCACAGCATTTCTCTAAACAAGGTTAAATGTACACAGAGTAGAGAAAGAGAAGGAGTGAGTGTGTCAACAGCTTTCATTGACTACATTTAAAGATGTGTTTAAATACTATCGATGATGATGATGATGATGATGATGTCAAATTGTGTTTTGTTCCATGTGAAACAAGAAAACCTAAAAAGGAGGGCCAAGGCACAAGAGAATGTAAGTGTTTTGACATTTCCGTCACTGAAATCCAGTGGAATTCCAGGAAGATGGATACATTATAGTCAATGTAGAAAATGTAAAACCATGAGGGGGGAAAGAGAACAAATGGAGGAATGTTCCATCTACTCTACGAGTGTCTTTGTTTGTTCCTGATGATCTTCTCTGAACCTGCAGATGATGATGGCCTGCTACTCCAGTTCCACGAGTAGATCTCCCTCTCCGACTGTATCTCCAGCTTTACAGTGCACACTCTTCACCTGAACAACAACACGCATTATATGAGAAAGTTCCATGTGTCTGAAAAAGCTTTTTGTGTTCACTAATTCATCAATGTCAATCAAACACAACAGGAAGCTTCCCAGAGAAACAATGGAGAAAATGATTTTATTAGAAATTGAAAGCTTCCACATTACGAAAGACAGAAAACTCAAATGGTAAGATGTTTTATGTTCTCATTTTAATTAAATCACATGAGAAATATCATTGCAACCATCTGAAATGGAGATACACGTGTGTGTGTGTGTGTGTGTGTGTGTGTGTGTGTGTGTGTGTGTGTGTGTGTGTGTGTGTGTGTGTGTGTGTGTGTGTACAGATGGTTTAAGAGAGGTCTGTAATCTGGGTCTGAAAATAAGAAATGTTTTGCAACAAGCTGAAATATATATATATATATATATATATATATATATATATATATATATATATATATATATATATATATATATATATATATATATATATATATATACTAAATCCAGGAGAACTGTAGCCGTGTCTCTATGATGTTTGAAGAAACCTGCCTGCAAAGATACTGTACTGCGAAGAGTTTTAGGCACTTGTGTAAAAATGCTGTAAAGTGAGGAAGTTTTGTAAAAAATACTGTTATAAATAAGATTTTATTTATCAATTAACATATATTAACTAAAAATCAAAACAATATTTTGTGTGACCACCCTTTGCATTTAAAACAGCTCTTGTCCAGGTACACTTGGGCATCATTTTTCAGGTAGCTTTGGAGGCAGGTTTCTTAAAATCTCTCGGAGACATGGCCACAGTTCTTCTGGATTTGGTTTGTCTCAGTTTCATGTTTCTTCATGTAATCACAGATGGATTCGATGATGGTGAGATCAGATCACTGTGTGGAGCACCGGCTGTTATCAGTCTTATTGTGTATTCAAAAATCTCAGTGGATTATTACAATTAATGGCAAAATGAATGTTTGGAAATGTGAATGGATATTTCCCATTGACACACTACAGCAAAAGAAATAAATAACTGGCTTAAAACCTTTTTTGGGAGGTGAAAATACTGACATGCCTAAGACTTTTGCACAGTACTGTATATATATATATATATATATATATATATATATATATATATATATATATATATATATATATATATATACATACACACACACACACACACACACACACAAATTTCAGCGTGTTGCAAAGACATTTCTCATTTTCACTTAGTATATATATATACACACACACAGTTTAACTCTGAGATCTTGATATATATATATATATATATATATATATATATATATATATATATATATATATATATATATATATATATATATATATATATATATATATATATTTTTTTTTTTTTTTTTTTTTTTTTTTTTTTTCAGTTGAAGTTTATATTATTTCAAGTAACGAAAATGTTTTTTTATGGTTTTAGTTAACTATAATAACCCTGGCATGAAGCACAATAAAGCACTGCTGTCCATCAAAAGAATCATAAAAACCATGACCACAATCTGGTTTCAGCTCTTTGACAAGAAGGGAGACACTTTTTCAAAGTAGCTAAGTGGTCTGGTCAGAATACAAGTGTGGATAATGGACTGTGGCCCCTTGATGTCTCTCTCTCTCTCTGTCTCTCATGGTGTTGGGTACTATAATGTATGTGAGGAGCATGTTCTTTATGTCAAATCGATTTATGATGCACAGAGTAGTGAGGAGGATTATGTATCAACATATATCTGTGTCTGTATGTGTGTGAGTGAGCTCACCTTGGCTGCCTTAGCTGCGGTCATGCTGTTCTGCATCTTCATGGCCTCAATCACACAAATCTCCTGTCCCTCTGCAACCTTCAAAACACACACACAGATAAAAGAACAAAAACCACAACAGGCATTCCACAATGAGTACTTTCTAATAACGTCTTTAAATGTATGACTCACAGAATATCTCCCTTCACAACGTATTTATTAACTTCACAGACTCGTGCAGGTCTAGTACATAAAACGACCTCAGCACAAAGAGCAGGGGAATTTTGTAATATCATTTCATAAAGGCGCATGCATTAGAAGAGTGATAACGGTTAACAAACGCACAAAGCTCACTGTAATGTGAGAGCAAAATCAATAAAAGAAACCTCTGTTTATATCTATCAAACTCTCCATTAGGGAAATGGATTATGGAAATAAGCGAGCACTGAGGAATTGCCGTTTCCCTCCATCCACAAGGACTAATTTCTGTCTTATCTATGCAGAAGTGTTAAAATCAGGTGGTGTAAAACGTCACTGCTGTGTGTGTGTGTGTGGTGACTAATCAGCGTGAGAGCTCTTCATTGCAGTGTTCTAGTGTGTGTGCAACGTTGCTGAGTGAATGAGATGTTTTACTGGAAGGGCTCGGATGTATTAGTCGGAGCCAGTTGGTCTGTGCATTATATATAAGTCATTAACAAACTGAGTCAGGACACATTCAATTCAACTTGACAGCAACACGCGCGCGCACACAGAGGCATTTTGTCATACTGAAGTGCACTGTCAGCTTTACAAATGATGTCATCCCCATGCAAATCATGTAATTTAAAGGAATAGTTCACTCGAAATAGAAAATTCTGTCCTCATTTACTTGTCATTTCAAACCTGTATGACTTTCTTTGTTCTGTGGAACACAAAAGGAGATAATTTGATGAATACCTGGTTGGGTGAATTTAATACAATGGCAGCACATCAGGACACACTTTAATGCTTAATAAAGCACCAAGAGTGGCAGCAACTAAGCACAAGTGACTCTTTCAGTGATTATTTTCAACACAGGCTTTTGTTTCTTTTGGGGAAAAAAAAAAACAAGAGTACTTAAACTTACACTATGTAATTGATTTTGGTCAAAATGAAAAAAATTTAAATAATGAGGGAGTACACCATTAATCCACATCCCAAATCGTGTTTTTGCTTTATCTGAAAATCCCTACTGTAAGTTTAAATTTTCAGAAATACATTTAGTTAACAGAGCATCACATTTGCTGTGCATTGACAGGTTCACAAAGCTATGTTTAGCCAATGTAGGTATCAATGGCGATCTCTAAACCAGTTATTACTTTGGTATAATGTCTATAAATATCCTAACCAAGTTTCCACAATTTTCCCTGATCTGATATAAACCACAATCATTATGTCTAATGTTAGCACTGCCAAACTTTTGTCATGTTATTTAAAGGTGCCCTAGATCCAAAAATTTAATTTACCTCGGCATAGTTGAATAACAAGAGTTCAGTACATGGAAATGACATACAGTGAGTCTCAAACTCCATTGATTCCTCCTTCTTTTATAAATCTTATTTGTTTAAACGACCTCCGAGGAACAGGCGAATCTCAACATAACACCGACTATTACGTAACAGTCGGGATCATTAATATGTACGCCCCCAATATTTGCATATGCCAGCCCATGATCGAGGCATTACACAAGGGCAGCCAGTATTAACGTCTGGATCTGTGCACAGCTGAATCATCAGACTAGGTAAGCAAGCAAGGACAATAGCAAAAAATGGCAGATGGAGCAATAATAACTGACATGATCCATGATAACATGATATTTTTAGTGAATTTGTAAATTGTCTTTCTAAATGTTTCGTTAGCATGTTGCTAATGTACTGTTAAATGTGGTTAAAGTTACCATCGTTTCTTACTGTATTCAAGGAGACAAGACTGTCGTTATTTTCATTTTTTAAACACTTGCAGTCTGTATAATTCATAAACACAACTTCATTCTTTATAAATCTCTCCAACAGTGTGTAATGTTAGCTTTAGCCACGGAGCACAGCCTCAAACTCATTCAGAATCAAATGTAAACATCCAAATAAATACTATACTTACGCGATTAGACATGTTGCATGATGAACACTTTGTAAAGATCCATTTTGAGGGTTATATTAGCTGTGTGAACTTTGTTTATGCTGTTTAAGGCAGTCGTGAGCTCTTGGATCTTGGATCGCATTTTTACTGTCCAACTGCTGCTATCACTTTGATTGGTTAATGATGGTAAATGATGTCAGACAGTTCTTGGTGAACTATGGAGATACACACAAGTGTACTTTCATACCACATTTATTGCAAATATCCCTCTATCCTTTTTTATCTTGTGTCTAAGTGACTGGTCTAACTACTGTCTGATTGTATTTATGTCTAATATTTAGAGGTCAGCTTCCTTAAAAGTTGTAATTACTTGGGACAATTCACCTAGAGACCTTTAAGCAATCCAGAATGAATTTTAATTCATCTCATAAACAGAGAAAATGGGAGAAAAATGTGAAGTCACTTACACTGTCCCCTGGTTTAACAGACACAGCCACTACTGATCCTGGCATGGGAGAGCGGAGGATGCTACTGGTGTCTTCAGGAACCTTCTCTGGCATGTGCTTGCTCAAGGACGCTGCCAGTTTACTCAGCACACGCAACTTAAACTGAACACATGAAAAACAGAGAAATGGTACACAGATAGCTCAGTGAATTAAATACAGAAAATGATGATGATATAAACAACCAAAAGACAAACACACACACAAACACATTTCTCCACATTCTGTTTTTCTTTAAGATTACATTTTTTAGCAGCATAAAGTCTAGTGCACATTGTATCTTATTCAGGCTAAAATCAATAACTCAATAATAGCCCAGTGTGCTCATTTAAATAATTTCGCATTAGTCTTGAAAGACTGCACATACAAAAAAAGATAAATTACTTGCTTGGGGTCCTTTTGGATACTTTTAGGTGGATGGAAATGCTGCAGAGCGTACCCATGTGTATTGAATTTACTTGCTACTAACTGTCTCAAATTCATTTTGAAATTTCATAAACTTTGTCATTTTTGTGTGTAATATGTATCAGACATGGTCAAGTCACCTTTATTTATACAGTGGTGATTGAATGTTTGTGAACCCTTTAGAATTTTCTATATTTCTGCAAAGAATATGACCTAAAACATTGTTAGATATTCACAAAAGTCCTAAAAGTAGACAAAAAAACCCCAATTGAACAAATGAGACAAAAATACATACTTTGTAAATTATTTATCAAATAATATCCAGTATTACATATCTGTGAGTGAACTCTTGCTTTCAGTATCTGGTGTGACCCCCTTGTGCAGTAATAACCGCAACTAAACGTTTCCGGTAACTGCTGCTCAGTCCTGACTTGGAGGACTTGGAGGAATGTTAGCCCATTCCTCAGTATAGAACAGCTTCAGGGATGTTGGTGGGTTTCCTCACATTAACTGCTTGCCTTCAAGTCCTTCCGGAACATTTCAATTGGATTAAGGTCTGGACAATGGCTTGCCATTCCAAAACATTAACTTTTTTTTTTCTTTAATCATTCTTTGGTAGAACGACTTGTGTGCTTGAGCTCTTTGTCTTGCTACATGACCCACTTTCTCTTGAGCTTCAGTTCACACACAGATGTCGTGACATTTTCCTTTATAATTCGCTGCTATAATTCAGAATTCATTGTTCCATCAATGATGGCGTTTCATCCTGTCCCAGATGCAGCAAAACAAGCCCAAACCATGATACTACCACCACCACGTTTCACAGAGGGGATAAGGTTCTTATGCTGGAATGCAGTGTTATTCTTTCTCCAAACATAATGCTTCTCATTTTTGTCTCATCCGTCCACAAAACTTTTTCCAATAGCCATCTGGCTTGTCCACATGATCTTTAGCAAACTGCAGATGGGCAGCAATGTTCTTTTTGGAGAGTAGTGGTTTTTGCCTTTCAACTCTGGCTTCCACACCATGGATGTTCAGTGTTCTCCTGATGGTGGAACAATATCAGCCAATGTGAGAGAGATCTTTAGTTGCTTAGAAGTTACCCTGGGATCCTTTGTGACCTCGCAGTTGGTCGACCGCTCCTGGGGAGGGCAGCAATTGTCTTGAATTTCCTCCATCTGTGGATTTGTGTGGATTTGTGGAGTCCAAACTCTTTAGAGATCAAGTCAGATGAGCAACAACAACTCTTTTTCTAAGGTCCTCAAAAATCTCCTTTGTCCACGCCATGATACACTTCCACAAACACGTGTTATGAAGATCAGACTTCGCAAGATCCCTGTTCTTTAAATGAAACAGGGCACAAACTGACACGTGATTGTCATTCCATTGATTGAAAACATCTAAGAACAGGTGGAGCCTAATTAACTATCCTAGAGCTTCACATACTTTTGCCACTCACAGATATGTAATTCTGGATCATTTTTATTAATATATTTGTTTGATTGGGTTCTCCGTCTAGTTTTAGGACTTTTCTGAACATCTGATGATGTTTTAGGTCATATTTTGGCAGAAATATAGACAATTTTAAAAGATTCACACACATTCGAGCACCACTGTATAGCGCTTTTTACAATGCAGATTGTTTCAAAGCAGTTTCACAGTGATAATAGGAAAATTAATGGACAGAGATTGTTTTGGTTTTACAGCAGCTCTAGGAAAACATTATTATCAAGCCAAAGTAAGTTTTTCATTGAATCGCTTCCGCTGTAAAAATGGTTAATTATTAACTTAAATTACACCTTTTTAACTGAAAACAGAAGACTTTCAATGCGGCCTTGCCGTTCATTTACGCGTTTAGTCTATAGGCATGCACATTTGAATGTGTATTATTCATGTGGTGCTGAGCCATCAGCCAATCACATACTTCCAGGGGGATCCAGTGAAAGTGCCAATGAGATAAATGAGAATGTTAACTGATGGCTTTCTCTGTGTATTTCAGACCTACTTATGGCAACGTATGGTCAGTGAACAACTAGGCTAGGCTCTCCTGATCTCCCATGATATCCTCCTAAGCTTCCCATCTCCTCCTTTAGATGGCAGCACAAATCTGTTTCCAAACACACGCTGGGCAGCTAACTGTTTATTTTTCTTTGTGTGTCTCAGACAGATGAAAGGCTGTCAGTGCCCAGTCTAATTCAATTAACAGATGAGTGAAGCCTGGCCCTCCACAATGCTCAATGAATGAAAAGCAGTTTTGTCAATTTAATGATTACCAACGTAAACACACACAAACATTCTGTCTCTCTCCCTCACACAGTAGCAGCAGTATGCCAAGAGCATCAGCCCCCTGCTCTCCATACAGACACTAATGGAGAGCCATTAGCTCATAACAGCCTGCAGAGCAAATGAAGAGCTAATTAATACAGTCACATAAAGAACAGGCCACTGACACTGCTGGATGGAGAGATGAGAGGGAGCTGAGATGGATATTTGAGTACAATGGGGGGTCATAATTCCAAGGCCATTTTCAGAGCAACAATTACAGAACTCAAAACCTTAGAAAATGCTCCATTTATATGTGTCAGTAAAAACAAATATACCCTCTGGTTTCATTAAGGTATTTATCTGACAAAATTATTTGGCAAAAAATAGGCAAACTACAGCCAAAAACATGCATAGAAAAACAAAAAGCTCACAGGAAAAAGCATACATTGGCTTCAACTTTTATAATAATAAAAGTTATTAATATTTTGTTGGTTCTCTTGTTTTTGCATGTGTTCATAATTTCTTTATATGATTGCCTGGCCAAAAATTATGTTTGCACAATTTGGCATGTTTCATTGCATAAAACAAAAAACAAAAACACTGACTCCAAGCACAATTACGAAATGTGCTTACAAAATCTTTAACAAATTTTAATAATATTTGGATAAAGGGTGAGGATGTCAATTTTCATAGACCGGATATTACTTTTGTCCACAAATGACCGTGATTTTAACAGTAAAAGACTGTAAAAATCAGTTAATTGGTGAATAACTGTAATAGATCTAATGGTACATTTAATGTAATTTACTGTTAAATTTACAGTTTTTGGAAGTGAAAAATAACAAGTCATTGTATAATTTACAGTACAAACGTAAATTGACATTCCCACAATTCCAGTTATGTACATTAGGGTTTTATGTTACATTTAATGTTACTACATTAAAAATATACGTTTTTTAAAAACTATAGAAAGTATTATATATATATAAAAATACATACACACACACACACACACACACACACACACACACACACACACACACACTGTGTTCCAAATTATTATGCAAGTGACAGTGGGAATTCAGTACAATAAACATTCAGATTTTAGTTTTTCTAAGAAAGTGTTTATTTATCCATGTATTTTTAGATAACTGGTGTCAAGCTCAGACAAAACAATTTGCCAGGTCTACTTAGGTAAATGGAAACAGGTATTTGAAGCTGCTGGTGTCTCTGGAGTCTCAAGAAGCTCTCCAAGCAGGCTGGCAGTTATGTGTAAAATTGCATTTTAGCCACCACTAACCAAACCTCACAAAGAGAAACATTTACAGTGGGTGTAGAAATACATTTTCTAACAGTTTTATTGTTGTGGTGTTTTTTTGCAGCATGGGATAGTGCATAATATTTCAGAAGGCACTATCCTTCTTTTTACCATAGCTGAAAATGGCCAGTTATGAACTCCACATATCTTCCAGAAGTCATTTTGACACCCTCAGAGACCCTAAAGGGACCTTCCATCTCACTTCCCAATATTCCAGCCCAAATCATCAGCCACCAGCTCCTTGCTGACGTCACAGTCTTGTTGGAATGTGGTGGCCATTCACCAACCATCCAGAAATCCATCCATTTACCATCCATTGCGTACGACATTAGTCCGTGAATAAAGCTATTTAAAAATGAGTCTTCATGTATTTCTAAACCCACTGTAAATGTTTCTCTTTGTGAGCTTTGATTTGGAGTGACTGAAATGCATCTTTATGCACAACTGCCAGCCTGCATGGAGAGCTTCTTGAGACTCCAGAGACACCAGCAGCTTCAAATACCTGTTTGCTGCTCAACACTGGCTTTTTTTTATAGCTGCCCAATTCATAAAATAATTGTTTTTTGACAGGAACTTTCCTTAATAAGCCTTTATCTGACCGAGTTCTGCTGTGCTCTAAATCACTAATCTCTATTCTGTTTTCACACAATATTAGTTGTTTTCATGCCTTTTGCACAACATTGCAACATTTCATGCTTTTCATCTTCAGAAAGATCTTCCTTCCTCCCCATATTGCATGAGAACTGTGACTTGCTTAATAATTTGGAACAACCTCTAAGTAGGGTTTCCATTTACCTAAGTAGACCTGGCAAATTATTTTGTCTGTGATTGATACCAGTTATCTAAAAATACATGGATAAATAAACAAACAAACACTTTCTTAGATAAACTGTTTACTGTACTGAAATTCTACTGATATGTCACTTGCATAATAATTTGGAACACAGTGTATATATGAGATATAATCTATATATCATACTTTCTATATTTTTTTTTACGTATTTTTAATGTTTTGACTGTTGTCTGTCCTCAACAAAACACTAGTTTTGCATTACTAGTTCTTTACAAGTTTCTCACCCTCAGTGGTACTTCCTCACCAGTGTGTCATTGTGAAGACCCCACTATATATTTGTGATGATGTCATTTCTGTGCTATATTTAACAAAAAGGAAAAGGTGGCTCACTCATTAATCATGGGATAGCTCTCTGAAGGGAATATGTCTACTTTCCAGGAATTCAACAAAGGAAGCCTTACATCATTCAGCTAAACTCAGGTCACACTCGGTAATGAAGGGTGACGATTCTGTGACCGGGGTCAACTCACTAAATCTCTGCGCAACAAGATGAAGTCACAACTGAAACTTTTAGATGTTATAGCATGTGGTTATGAGAAGTACTACAACACAGACGGGTACTAAAACTAAATCTTAAAAAAATACAAAAAATACAGTCTGGGACCACTACCACTACTTTTCCATTATGTATTATTCCAAATTACACTACTGTGCAGGTAGGGGTCAGTAAAATGCCTCATGCATAATTAGGCCTACAATTATTACACAAAAAAGCAAAAATGAAATATTACAATTTAAAATAACTGTCTGGATTTATTTTAAAACGTAATTTATTTCTGTGATAGTAAAGCTAAATTTTCATAAGCCATTACTCCAGTCTTCAGTGTCGCATGGTCCTTCAGAAATCATTCTAATAGGCATTTTGTGATCTGTGATCTGTGATCTGAGCCTTATTTCCAGCAGTCATTAATTCAGTCAACTAATAAAACAATGTTACATAATCCTTAAGAAATCCATCTAATGTGCTGATTTGGTACTCCAAAAAACCTTTGTATTGTTAACACAGTTAAAAATAGTTGCGCTGTGTAATGAAGTGTGAAGGCAGCAATACAGTGTCTTTTTTCAGTTTCTGAAGCACTGAAGCACTTGGATTTCTTGCAAATCAGTGTACACTTGTGAATAAAAAATTTAAAATGGCCAAAAGAAAGATTTTGGTAACACTTTACAATAAGGTTAATTATTTAACTACATTAGTTAACATGAACTAATAATGAACTGCACTTATACAGCATTTATTAATCTTTGTTAATGTCAATTTCAACATTTACTAAAACATTATTAAAATCGTGTTAGCATTAGTTAATGCACTAACATGAACAACTGTATTTTCATTAACTAACATTAACGAAGATTAGTAAATACAGTAACAAATGTATTGCTCATGGTCAGTTCATAATGTTTAAATAATGAACCTTACTGTAAAGTGTTACCAAGATTTCTTACATACAATCATGTATGTAAGAACAACATCAAGTTTTGATTTTATTTTTTGAAATAAATGCCTGCGACTAATTCTAGGACTCACTAATGACTTTTCAACCATGAAGTAGGTTAGTGCAGTGTTCCCCAACCCTGTTTCTGGAGGCACACCAAAAGTACACATTTTGTACCAGACCCATTCATTTCAGGTCCTGGGCTGTGTCTGAAATCACCCTCTATACCCTTAAATAGGGCACTATTTGAGGGAACAGCCATTTGTAGTGGTGTCCAAAACCATAGCGGACGATATTGAGTGCACTCACTCAATTCCACAATGCACCGCAATAACAAGTGTACAACAGATGCGCACAACAGCTAGAGAATACCCATAATGCATTGTGAGAGTCGCGTGCCGAATTAATTCCTGTGTCCTGCCAGAAGATGGCGCCCCCAGCACCCGTTCCGTCTCCCAAACCACTCTGGTCCAATGTGGCTACAGCGTAATATTATACAGGTATAACTTCAGTGATTATTAAAATGATTAATATAGGTTTATACACAGTTTCCAAGACAAAGTTTAAGATAAACATTTTCTACTGGAGCTGCCAGTTTGCCAAGTTTCAAATGATTATTAAAAAGCAAGCACAAACTCCAGCGCACTCAGTGTCCGTATTCACTCACTCGTTTTCATTCACTCCTTTAAGTGGACTATATTAGTGGGGTAATGTAGGGAAAAAGTGAATGAGGTTACAGGGGGCGATTTGATTTTGAACACAGCACTGCAGTCTCTTCTAACAGGCCAAGTTGAATCAGGTGGGTTTGATTAGGAATAGTTTGAAACTGTAGTGTTGGTGTGCCTCCAGGAACAGGGTTGGGAAACACTAGGTTAGTGAAGGCAATTTGAGGTGCTCTACTACTAATGGTCTCACAAAATTTCTAAGCGTGATTACTGAGAACAAACATCTATATTACTTTTCTGACAGGAGGACACCCTAAAAACTTTTAAACTCTTGTTTCTGCTGGACCTGACATGGAAACAGACAAGCAATGACAACCACAGCCCCACTGACCTGTTAACATAGAATGAACGGAAGGCATCCCATAATAGCCTTGACCCCATGGAAACTTTGAAACAAATCCCCTCAGAAGGACTTTGAAGCAGAGACCCCCCATGAAGCGCACGCGTGTGCAGTCTAAAAGCCGGCATTTCCTCTTCTTTTACAGAGTTACTGTGTTTTTAACCCTGTTTGTTTGTTTAAGCGAACAGAACGTTGATGCTGATTGTTTGGGTGGCTTTGGGTAAACAAAGACAGGACGGCTTGGTTTGATTTGTAGTTGGGTTGAGACACCTGTGCGCTGCTCTGACCACACAGAGTCTCTGTGCGTTTGCGTGTGTGAATGTTTGGCAGATCGACTGGAGTGCAAAGACAGGATACATGCCTCAGTGAGTGACATAATATAGCATATATCACCCAGCATGAGGTACACAGAAAAACATCACAGTGCGCTCATGAACGCACACAAACAAACAAGGCACCATCACACCAAGAACAATAAATATAATGATAACTATACTGGCGCTCACACCAATGGATGATAAGTTTAAGTTTAATGCCATATACACTTCAGTCATTATCGTGCAGTTCAAAAAGCAGCTATTGAACGGTTCACATAAGAAAAACTTGAGGATGAACTACAGACAGATAACCAACACAGAAACATCTAAGACCAGCTACCAAACTTTCCATGACAGTGGTTCTCAACTGATGGGTCACACACCAAAAATGTATTTATTCTAACAGGAATATATGTTTATTCTAAAAACAATACTAAATACTTATAAAATGCAATCGATCATATCATCACGAATGGCTAAGATCGAAAAATAAATATGCTTATTAACTTTTAAAAGAGTATTTTGTTCATAATTGCCCTTTTTTGTCATCCATTGTTGTTCAATCAAACTGTGCAGTATTTTGGCACAAATTTATCTGTCACTTGGTAGAAAGCTAATTAGGCAGAACACATGCTCATGCTCATCCTTAATTAGAATCCTCATCCTTCACTAAAAATGAATATAAGTATGCAAGATAAAAGAAAATATGACCATCACTACATTAAATGCAAGTTCATTTACAGCGAAGATAAACATTTGTGCTCGTGGAAAATTAGTAGCTTAATAATACATAAGATAAATAATAATTCATTCCAATGTTGAAATTTAAGAACATTTTGATTAACACAGTAGCATTAAATATGCTGCTGTGCCGGGTCATCACGTTATCTCCAACATTTAATCTGGGTTTTGAAGTAAAACCAGTTGAGAACCATTGACACACAGTTGATATTGGTACATGTCACTATGAGGTGCTTGTTTAAAGACTTACTGAAGTGCCCAGATACTGCAGGGTGATCTCCCCAGCCGCTGTCCGCAAGAGGCACTGCATTCAAAGAAGAAACAGTGAGACCTGTTAGTGTCTTTGAATGTATATTGTGGTGTGCTTATACTACAGCGATGGTGAATTCTTCATTCTGATTGGCTGACATGTTAGTGTCTAATAATTCATTTTCTAAAAATACACAGCTGGTTTGCTGACCTCATTACAGTTGCATTAAGGTGGTGTAAGAAAGTAGTTCTACACAAAATAGGTTTATGGGGTGAAAAATAGACAAGTAGTAATGGTATAAATAAGGGACAAATGTACAGTGAACTAGTCATTAAAAATT
The DNA here is from genome assembly GCF_018812025.1 of Megalobrama amblycephala. Lineage (NCBI taxonomy): Eukaryota > Metazoa > Chordata > Actinopteri > Cypriniformes > Xenocyprididae > Megalobrama > Megalobrama amblycephala. Next base: position 32,366,524 of record NC_063050.1, on the reverse strand, counting down.
CGATCACTCTAAACTAAATTCTGATTAGATGAGTTGTAAAACGCAGATAAACATACTCATCATCACACAATCTATATTAATAAAATTCCTAAATTGTGTAAATCAAATAAAGAAGAACTGTTTTTTGATTATTAATACTAATACATTTAAAAATGCTATAATTTTGCAGTCATTTTGCAATAATGACACATACATACATCATCACACATATTGCATCTATAACTACCTAACTAACTAAATTATTAAATAAATTACATATTGATTTCATTTGAAGAAATAGATCATGCAGTGATAAGAGACTGCTTTGAGGATGGGATGCAGGTCAATTTATAGTTTAGCCATCTTTATAACAAATAAAATCAGAATACAGTTGACCAATCAGAATCAAATATTCCAAAGAGCCATGTAATAAATTGAATAATTGACTCTGGACCAATGGTGAGGCCAGAAATCTCCAAGTGGGTAGATCTTTGTGAAATTGGGTGGACCTCTTTTTAGTGCCTCTACCCAATGATATTATTCATTATTATATCAGTGTGGGTTTTTTCCCCAAGAACAATTCCAGTTAGGGTGACAACCTCAAACTTGAAAAAATAAATTAATACTAAATATATATATTTTTTTACATTTATATAACGAAGACATACTAGGACAAAAAAATGCATGAAATGCCATGTATGAATTTTTTTGTACCATTACTCAGAATGAAATCAGGTTTTCCAATGCTCAATGGGGTCCAATTCACAATTAGGAAGAACCAATTCACTAGAACAGAGGTCTTGAACCCTGCTTCTGCGACCCACTGTCCTGCAAAGTTTATTTCCAACCTGCTTCAGCACACCTGCCTGTGAGTTTCAAGAGATCCTGAAGAGCTTGATAAGCTGGTTCAGGTGTGTTTGATTAGGGTTGGAGCTTAACTCTGCAGAACAGTCGTTCCCCAAGAGCAGGGTTGAAGACCCTACAAATGAGAGAGAAACAGCCAATTAGTATGAATCAGATTTTTCAAAGCTACATATGAGAGGATTGGATCGATATTGGGTTGAAAAATATCCGTATTGTCATTGGACTGAACACTAAAGCATTTACACCAGTGGAGTAAATTACCACCTCAAGTGTGCATTACTTTTCAATAATTCATCATAATTTTTCAATAATGGACCAGAGCCAATTATTTCCTACATGTACACATGTATGTTTGTGAACCTGGAGAGTTCTGTGTTTGCCGTTGATGGTGATGGGCAGCAGTGCTGAGGCCAAGTTCCATTCTCCAGACACTTCAACCTTCTCTCCATCTATCTCCACCTAAACCAACAAACAAACACATGGTCAGAGGTGTAAAGAGTATCTGAAAACTGTACTCGAGTAAAAGTACAGATACCATACAGCGAAAATGACTCGATTACAATTTACAAGTGACCAATTCTAATATGAACTCTTAGAGTATCTGATTTTAACAGTACTTAAGTATTTTACTTAAGTATTTTATTTTTTAAAGATGCTCTAGCCATTAAAACCTAAGAAACATGCCAGTGAAACAAGAAAAAATTGATTTGTAAGATGAGAAATCATGTTTATTTTCTAAAATCAAAATAAAACTGAACACCTCAATATTGCAATAAATCAAGGTCGACCTCAACACCGGCTGCAGTCATGACCTCATCTTCTAAATCAAACACCTGTGATTCAGCAACTACCTGCTACTGCACTCGCATTCATGTAAAGTGGCCTTGTTGACAAGTTTGTGTGAGAAAAGGCAAAATGCGAAACGCAAGATGTAGTACCTTCAGTGCCCTTAGATGGTGATATCACTTCTTTATAGAAGAAATAAACTGCTGCAGAAAAAGTTAGGTGTCATGCAAAAACCGTTGCGGTCTGTCAGCCGTATAATGCATGTGTGTGGGAACTTCGTCTATAAGAGTAAAAAAAAAAAAAAACATGCACAGACAAATCCAAATTAAACCCTGCGGCTCGTCACGACACATTGACGTGCTAAGACACGAAACGATCAGTTTGTGCGAGAAATCGAACAGTATTTATATCATTTATTACCTCTAAAACACTATGTCCAACTGCCCTGCACATCCGGATAGTGAGGTCTGAACACGCTCTGACAACGGAAGTGATCTCTCGCACTCATTGAAGCAAAGCGCGAGACATCACTTCCGTCATCAGAACGCGTTTTTTTGACCTCACTAACCGGATGTGGAGGGCAGTTGGACATAGTGGTGTTTTAGATGATATAAAAAAATGATATAAATACTGTTCGGTTTCTCTCACAAACCGATCGTTTCGTGTCTTAGGACATCAATGTGTTGTCACGAGCCGCAGGGTTTAATTTGGATTTGTCTGTGCATGTTTTTTTTTTTTTACTCTTATAGACGAAGTTCCCACTCACATGCATTATACGTGTTCTACTGAAGAAACAGTCACCTACATCTTGGATGCCCTGGGGGTAAGCAGATAAACATCAAATTTTCATTTTTGGGTGAACTATCCCTTTAAGTGCAGTAACTAATTACATTTACTCAAATAGGAGTTTGACATAAGACAACAAATGTCCATGTTATATGTGAGTTACTATGCGTGACAGAGGAATAAGACTGAGCTGATCTGTGTGAAAGAAACAGCGAGACAAAGAAATCAAATGTAAGTTTCTGAACTCATGTAAGGTCATTCAGTAGTTTCTGCTCTCAAATCCACCTGATGCCTGTTAGGGGAGATGGGGGGTTTCATGTTAGTCTTTTCTTTAAACCAGTGTCTCTGGTCAAACTGATTACCCTCAGCCCTCAAACACTTGTCTAAACAACAGCTCTGAATAATCAGTTACATTCCCAAAGCATGCTGGGACACTGAAACCTCCAGGGCCATCTGTGGAGCAGGGGGTCCAGTTTGATGTGCAGTTGTGGGAGAGAAACACACATCCAGCCCTCAGCTGTAAGAGCAGAGAGAGAGAGGGGTCCACGGAGATCAGGTGAGGCCCCTGAACCCCCGAGGCTCCTTTTATCCCTGAATGAAGGGCCACAGGTGTCTAAACATACAGTTAGTGAGTGACGTCTTAGGGAAAGTGTGAGAGCTGCCACTCCATGAGGGTCTTTCAGTAACAGAAGAGGAAGACACACAGATCCTAAAGTGATTTAGACTCAAGAGTCGAGGGATTGATTTCAATGCAAATACCACCATAGAGGACGTTGTGTTAGACATTAGTGAAGAAGCAGGAGCGCTCACTGGAAGTATTATAACAGAAGAAGAGAATAGGCCTTCTCATAGAAATCAACTTGATAGGCAGGCTGAGTTATGACTTTTTTTTTGCTGGAATTGTGTGGAATCTCTCATTTTTGCTCATGGGAACCACCGAAGTTTATAAGGGTTAGTTCACCCCTAAAAATGTCTGTCATTAATTACTCACCCTCATGTCATTCCAAACCTGTAAGATATTTTTGATGAAATCCAAGGTTTTTCTTAAAGTTCACCCAAAAATGAAAATTCTGTCATTAATTACTCACCCTCGTGCCGTTCCACACCCGTAAGACCTTCGTTGATCTTCGGAACACAAATTATAATATTTTGGTTGAAATCCGATGACTCAGTGAGGCCTCCGTAGCCAGCAATGACATTTCCTCTCTCAAGATCCATTAATGTACTAAAAACATATTTAAATCAGTTCATGTGAGTACAGTGGTTCAATATTAATATTATAAAGCGACGAGAATATTTTTGGTGCACCAAAAAAACAAAATAACGACTTATTTAGTGATGGCCGATTTCAAAACACTGCTTCAGGAAGCTTCGGAGCATAATGAATCAGCGTATCGAATCATGATTCGGATTACGTGTCAAACCGGCAAACTGCTGAAATCACGTGACTTTGGCGCTCCGAACTGCCGATTCATTATTTTGTTTTTTTTGGTGCACCAAAAATATTCTCGTCGCTTTATTATATTAATATTGAACCACTGTACTCACATGAACTGATTTAAATATGTTTTTAGTACCTTTATGGATCTTGAGAGAGGAAATGTCATTGCTCCCTATGCAGGCCTCACTGAGCCATCGGATTTCAACAAAAATATCTCAATTTGCGTTCCGAAGATTAACAAAGGTCAGTTAACTCAGTGCAGCGCTTCCATGTTTACGTCCGAACGCCAGCTCAGTATTGGCCGACGCTGTTCACGTGGGCACCACAATGCATGCGTGTGATGCTGACGCAGGAGCCGGCCAATACAGAGTCGGCGTTCTGACGTAGAACATGGAAGCTCTGCAATGTGTCTTCAACGTAAACTGTGTAGAATGACAGAGTAAAGAGGAAATTGTAAAATAAAGTTGTTGTTTTTGTTTTGTTTTTGCGCACAAAAAGTATTCTCGTCACTTCATAATATTAAGTTCGAACCACTTCAGTCACAGTGACTATTTAACAATGTCTTTAGTACTTCTCTGGATCTTGAATGTGGTAATTTTGTTGCTTCTATGGGAGATTTTTCTTAGATTTCAATTTGTGTTCTGAAAATGAACAAAGGTCTTATGGGTTTGGAATGACATGAGGGTGAGTGCTTAATGACATAAATTTCATTTTTGGATGATCTAACCCTTTAAGTCAACCACCTGAGCCATTTATACCACAAGCAATTTATATGTGTGTGTCTATATATATTCCACATGAGCACCACAACTCAATGTGTCAAACATATATGCACCACAGTTAGATAAACTGGAAGATAAACTGAGATCTGACACAAGATGTAATTTGTTTGAGCATTTTCACTCACCCTATAGTTGTTTCCAGACCGTGACACACCCAGCATGTGAACACCTTTATCAAGTTCCACACACAACTCCCAAACTCTGCTCTCTGCAGGAACACTGGACACCCTGGAACACACACACACACACAATGTTTATCATCTGTCATTCCAGGCGTAACAAATACACTTACTTTTTCCTCTCACAAATCCCTCACTGTAATCATTTTCAACTATAAAGTTTCTCCCCTCTACAAATGAATTGAAAAACACAACACGTGCGCAGACGCACTCAAACCACCTGGTCACTGGCTGTTTGACTGACAGCTCCTCTGCTAAGAGACCTAAAGTAAATGTATTAGGAGGAATGTAGTGTTTTTCCACTGTGGTGGGCTACATTCACTACAAAGAGAAAGCCCACCCCCCACCAATAACTTTTGAAACACATAAAAAAGAGAAAAGAAAGAGACAGTGGAGGGGGAAACTGGAGAGATGTTTAGACAGATGGTCTCTCTACAATTGGTCTTCTTTTCCAGATGAAGAATAATTCATGACTGTTTCATTGGCTGAGTCTAAAAGGTACATTGACAACCAATTAATTTACACTGAATATTAAATACAACTTATGTTTTGTGGTTATACTTTCAAAGCAGTTTGATAGTTGCATACACTGAATGTTTATTTGCAGTGCTGTACGCTTGTAAGTGGATTACTGCCAAGCGCATTTTCTGCTTGTTTGTACATAAGCAGGTTATTGTCTGAAGCTTGTATTTAACCCAGAATATTGTTTTGATGTCCTTACGCTGGAGAATAAGGAGAAAATGGTTCATATGGTACACGGTGCCCCCTCAAGGCATGAGCTCTCTCTTACAAACACAGTGAGATACTAGAATGCTGCAGATGTTTAGAGTTTTGTCTGAAACCACTGGATGGACAGAAGATCCCGTTAGATTATTTATTACTACCTAAGATTCAACAATAAGATTTCTTTTGCTTGCATTTTACAGCAGTTTTCACTTGCCCCTACAACACTTCTCATATTTTCCAACATCTATAAATAAATATTTATATTTTTGTTATATAATGTTTCCTTCAAAAAACCTAATTGAAAAACCGAACAAATCAATTGTTTTTGATTTGCAATAGTCATTTTACAGCTACAATGTAACTAATGTAATAACTTTACAAACACTTTTGATTAAAAAAAAATTATGCCATATGGTGCAAAACATTACTGATTTGTTTAGAATTTCAGTCTCATTGTAACTCATGCCACCATGACTGCTATTAGTTATTTTCACAATTTCACCAAAACATAATCTTTTATGTGAGCCAGCTATATGTTTAAGTTTCATAAAAACAGGTATACATGAATAATGAATTTAAGATGGCTGTCAGTGAGCCCAAAACTCTCTCGGGCCCCGGCCATCTTCATCATCATGAGTCCTGCTACTACTATAACACACAGAATGTCACACAAAATAATGGACAACCCTAAAAACCCTTAAAATTAGCAGCATAGTAATAAAGGTAGTGCAATCTAATTTAGGACAGCATCGACTTAACTGCAGAATGCTTATAATAAACTGATGCTCCAGAAGGAAACACGATGCATTAAGAGCTTTTTAAGAATTCAAATATCAAGGTAAATTGTACTTAATTTTTCTGCCGGGAAACATGCAAGTATCTTCTGTTGGTTCTGAAGGGCAGTACTAAATGAAAAACAATGATTTTTAAACAAAATAAGAAAAATTGTGACATCTTCATCCTGTTCAAAAGTTTTCACACCCCGACTCTTAATGCATCGTGTTTCCTTCTGGAGCATCAGTGAATGTTTGAACCTTTTTTAATAGTTGAGTTTGAGTCCCTCAGTTGTCCTCAGTATGAAAACACAGATCTCAAAATCATACAGTCACTGCTGGAAAGGGTTAAAATATGCAAAAATGCTTGAAAACTGATGAATCTGCAGGAGCTGGAGGATTTTTCTGAAGAACAGAGCTCAGTTTAACTGCTCAGGACAAACAAGAGACTCATGAACAACCATCACAAAACATAAAAACAGTCGTGGATCATCAGGTAACCACACACACAGTATTGAGAATCAATGGTTCACATACTTATGAATGGGGTTATTTTAATAAATTCAGCTTAGGTTTTGTCTTGTGAACTAAATGTAAACATCTTTTATGTAAAATATCTTACTCAGGACAGTACTAAACAAAAAATAACATGCATTTTTTATTATCCCTCTTATTTTATTAAAATAATTCTCATTTTCACAGATTCTGCAAGGGGTTCACATACTTTTTCATGCCACTGTGTGTATATATATATATATATATATATATATATATATATATATATATATATATATATATATATATATATATATATATATATATATATATATATATATATATCCAAAAATGCCAATTTCAGCAACTTGGCAGAGTCATTGTTAAGGTCCACACTAAGAAAGATAACTATAACGGTAACTATATTGGCATTCAGACAATGGGATGATAACGTTCTGTTTATTATAAGAATTCTGCAGTTAAGTCGATGGATTTTGATTGGATGTCAGTGTTTTTATCATTCACCAGCTGGTATATTGTTCATCTGTGTCATTTTCATCATAGCTGTGGTGTGAAAAGGCCTTGTCAGTGAATAGGTATTAGTTATTATCGGTGTGAACGGGCCTTTATTCATCTCTAATCTGAAGAAACGATCTAATCATAAAGATATCAATTAAATACAGATTGTTTAATGAGGGTCTAATAAGAGTCATAGAAAACTGGGAAACGGTTTAACTTAATGACTGTTTTTGTTGCGAAAAACTTCTGAGAAAAAGACAAAATGCTACAAGAGTGCAGAATATGCCCCAAACCATGGTAACTGGTTGTTGTCAGCGTGTGTAATCCAGATGCCCCATCTGTCTCTCACCTCAGATCTCCCAGGAACTTCTGAGAGCGAAGCTGTGCTGCTACATAGAGTGCTGCACCCGCAGCCAGCAGCTCCCGTCTCTCTCCTGCTGTTAACATGTGACCTTTGAACCCATCAGGATACACCTCCGGGAGAAACTTAGTGCTGATATCGCCAGACACGAACCGTGGGTGAACAATGATCTCTCTCAGGAGAGGAATGTTATGGGTCACACCTGCGCAAATGACAGAATTAGAAATGAAAGAAATTTGCATTTAGAATATTTTCACATTTAAATATTTTTGCATATTTCTTTATGCAATTCACCTCTGATGACATAATTATCAAGTGCGTCTTCCATTTTCTTCAGAGCTTCTTCTCGTGTTTTTCCATATGTGACCAACTAGTCAATGACAACAGCAATGAATCAATGGACTAGTCTGACATTTTATTTAAATCAAATGAGACTGTTAAGATGGTCTGATATTATTCTATTACCTTAGAAATCATGGGATCATAATATATACTGATGTCACTTCCTTCCTCAATTCCACTGTCTACTCGAACCTTCAAGAAAAAAGCAAAACAACCATTATCATTCAAAAACCTAATTTCCAAATACTTCATGCATGAACTGGCCAGCATCAAGAGTTTTAACAGAATGTCTAAAACAATTTAAGAAAATTTCCATATGGCCTACATCACAAAATGTGTCCTGCATTTCAAGTGATTTTTTTCAAAACAAATCTTTTTAGGGCAAAAATCACCGGAAAACAAAACTATTAATAACCACTAAACATCACACAATGGTATCTTTTTTTTGGACCTGCCTATAAATGAAAGAATATTGTAAATATCCTCAGTGGTGTTTGCTTTCTTTAGACATTCAAACATCATCTGTCTGTGTGTGTGTTTGTGTGTTTCTGAAATAAAAACATCCTGTTCTGAGCAGCTCCCGAAAACTAGTGACCTTTCAGTGAAGAGGACAAGTCTATCTGTTCTTCCTTAATTGATTGATGTGTGAATCTCACACATAAACACATTCACTGTCACTTGAACATACCAAAATGCTTGACTATGCAAAGTATAAAGGGGACTGGAGGAAATGTTACAAATTTATCATATTTTGATGTAAATCAGAAGTGCCTCAATACATTTTTGCCCAACTCAAATGAGCACAAATTAAAGAAATATAATTACTTAAGTACTTTTTATTAATATTCATATAATAGTTGTAACTTTATATTGTTTCAGCTGGGAATGATGTGTGTTTATGACCAAAATTAAAGGTGATAAAAGAGGATCTTTTCGTTGACTGAGAAACCAAAGACTGTTACTGAGTTTTTGAAATGAGCGCATGCGTATCCTTTCGAGGGAACGCCTCCCAAAATTCGTGCACGAGTATTGGAACACGAGTGTTTACCACCGGCATTCGCTGTATCGTGTTTGTGGATGCATTATGTTGGACTCACCGCAGGTAACTCATAATCTGCAGTTGTTACTCCTGTCTCCTGACAAAAACATTGCATGCGGCGCCTGTGGAGTGTGGAAAGTTACTGGAGCGCGCAGCCACGCACGTCTCTCACAAGGAACGTCATGGCAGTGATTGACAAGCCAGAGGGCCAATCTTTTACGCGATGATCGCGTAAACGATTGGCTGATGTTTTTAAGGCCCTACCTCGTGCACAGATGATGTATATTAATATTATTCCTTTCAGTGCGCCTAATAAATAGTCTTTTATCAGTTAGTAAAGACAGTTTGAAGTAATATTGCAAAAATGTATAAAACAAAACAAAACATCCTCTTTAGCACCTTTAATTGAAATCACTAGTTTTACAATTGGCCCCAATCTTGCAATCTAGATTCTTGCATTTTAGCTTTAACTTTTAATCAACAACCTAGAAATAAAATAGAAAAGTTCTTGCTCAAAACATTAGCAGAACGATTTATAGTTCATAATGTGAAGTGATCATACATACAGAGAAAGAATATAATGTTCTGAGCAAGCATCATCATTATAGGTTGGATGCTGTTAAATCCAAGCCAGTCGTCCCTGCGTGCACACACACACACACACACACACACACACACACACACACACACACACACACACACACACACACACACACACACACGCACACACACGCACACACACGCACACACACGCACACACACACATATTTGTTTTTGTGTATTGTGGGGACATTCCATAAGCGTAATGGTTTTTATACTGTACAAACTGTACATTCTATCCCCCTACACTTCCCCTACCCATCACAGAAAACAGAAAACACATTTTTACTTTCTCAAAAAAACTATTCTGTATGATTTATAAGCCTTTTGAAAAATGGGGACATGGGGTAATGTCCTCATAAGTCACCCTGTCCTTGTAATACCTATGTCATACCCATGTCATTATACACATTTGTGTCCTGATGTCACAAAAACGCACGCACGCACGCACACACACACACACACACACACACACACACACACACACACGCGCGCGCGCACACATACACACACACACACACACACACACACACACACACACACACACACACACACACACACACACACACACACACACACACACACACACAAGTGGGCCATCCACTGCTTTCTGTGTGTGAAGAAAAAAAAAGAGCAGAAAAAAAGTGGCTAAACAGATCTGTGTACTAACGTTAGCCAAGTCGAGCGGCTCCTGGTACTGAGAGAGCCGACCGATGGAGGGAAGACCAAATGATTTGTATGGATCCTGAAAAAGAGAGCGATAGAGAGAAGAAATATTAGCTCTCAAATAAAACACAGGAAACAAAAGGCCAAGAGCCTAACCTCAAAGCTTATGTCTTAACTCAGGTCAAACTGCAGTTCAGTTAAGATGGGTTAACAAGGTCTGCTCGTTTTCGCTCATCTTTGGCAGGCACAAACGCTTCTGACATCCAGTTGGGCCAGCACATTTTAGCATGATGAGATGAGACAGAAGATCCACACTATGTTGGAGTGAGTTTACTGAATATTGATGAATTCAATATTCTTATCATCCGAATAGGTGTTATTCAGGCATATAAAAATGTCTGGCTATAATAAATCCTGAGCACACAAAAGCCAGTCTGTCAGACACAGATTAAGGTGAGTCCAGGATTAAACAGCTCCGCTGAAGGAGTGAAAATGATCCGTATCCCCGTTTTTTAAAACCAAAATGTAATGGGAAATCATCTTAAAGCTGAACGTAAACAAAACGATGCCAGGATAATCCATCATGAAGACAAATCCTACACTAGCGCAGGACCTACTCAAAATATCTGTGAAAGATAAACAATTATGTGGGTAAATCTGTCAATAACGTATAGATCACATTTGAAAATAATATCACATCAAAGTCAATGTTTTAAATCAATGGTCAGGACCGCTGATGTAAAACAGAAGTTTTTTTTTCTCCCCTTATTTATTTTGGGCTGAAATTTCTCACCAAATAAATGCACTAAAAATTAAGGAAGTGTGTTTTTAAGGTTGTTCTAGGAATCTTGGAAAAGTTGCGACAGTTCTTCTATGGATTTATTCAGTCTTAACTGCTTCAATTTATGTAAGCCCAGACTCAATGATAGTGAGGTCAGGTCTCTGTGTGGGCCATAACTCCATACCTACATCCTGCTGTAATACAATATTTGCAAAAGGAATATTTGGAAATCTAAAATGTATGTTTCCTGCTGGCACACTAAAGCAAAATATATAAATCAACATCTGAAAAAATCTGTTTCTATGAAGCAAATACGTTTTTGAACAGGACTGTGTATACACTACCATTCAAAGGTCTGGGGTCGGTAAGATTTTATGCTCACCAAGAATGCATTTATTTGATCAAAAATACAGTAAAAAAGTAATATTGTGAAATATTATTACAATTTAACAGAACTGTTTTTTATTTTAAAGGTCCCGTTTTTCATGGTTTTTTGAAGCTTTGATTGTGTTTATAGTGTGCAATATAACATGTGTTCATGTTTCGCGTGTAAAAAAACACAGTATTTTTCACATAATTTACTTGTATGTATACCGCTGTTTCCACTGTCATAAAAACGGGCTGATGACTTCCTTGTTCTATGAAGTCCCTCCTTCAGAAATACGTAACGAGTTCTGATTGTGCCAGCGGTTCCTGTGTTGTGATTCGACAGCAGTTTAGCGCATCTTGCCCGGAAAGGTCACGCCTCTTACCATAACGTGGAGATGCACGCGCTCAGTGTTATTGTAAACATGTCTTTAATTTTACCCTATCAATTTGAGCCGGAATCAGACCCGGTGATTGGACTGCGGGATGAAAATAACAGCGTTTCGACGACATGGCGACAAACACACTCTACAAACGCAACTCTTGTGTATATAAGTAGAGGGATGTAGTCCAAACTGGCCGTTCGATGTAGGCGACTTCTGTTAAATAAAATATCTCGCTTGGCATTGATCTTTGAGCTTTACAATTTTAGAGATTTTATTTATACTCTAACAACAACATTACACACTAACTAAAGTTTAAAACATGGGATCACGAAGAACGGGACCTTTAATACATTTTAAAATGTAATTTATTCCTGTGATGGCAAATTTGACTTTTTAGCATTATTACTTTACAGTCTTCAGTGTCACACGATCCTTCAGAAATCATTCTAATATGCTGATTAGGTGCTTATGAAACATTTCTTATTATTATCCATGTGTTGCTAAATATTTTTTGTGGAAACCATGATACATTGTTTCAGGATTCTTTGATGATTTGAAAGTTCAAAAGTATTGAAGCGTGTATTTAGTGTATTAAGCTTTACTAAGAACAGACTTTACTGTCACTTTTGATCTATTTAATGCATCCTTGCGTAATAAAAATATTAAATTCCAAAAAAAAAAATGTACTGGTATATTCACATACATAGAATTTAAAACAAAGTTATACAGAATGATTATACACTACACATAATGAATAATAAAAAGAATAATGGTCAAAAGAGGAAGGTACAAAATTGCTAAAACTAAATATATTTTGTACAGTAATAACCTAATTCACTCAAGATGTTTGAAATAAAAAGAAAATTATTCTCTGACCAGCAGTAGATTTTCTGTTACCCAGCAAGGGCACAATTATCTGTTGATATTTGAGATTAAAACCAACTGAAACATCAGCCCATGACTAATCTCAGAAACACTAAGAACTCACTGTATTATGCATTACATTGCTTGTTGGTTTACCTCAGCATAGACTCTGCTCTCGATGGCCCAGCCATTTATGGGTATGTCGGGCTGTTTGTGCTGAAGTTTGTAACCCTTCGCGATGCGGATCATCTGCTGCACCAGATCCAGCCCTGTGATACACTCAGTGATTGGGTGCTCCACCTGAGAGAGAAGGACACACTCACTAACATCTTAAAATAATACATAACATGGACTGCTGTGTACAAATGTAACCGTACATACTGCATCAATTTAATTTTGCTGAAAAAAAGGGAATTTATCACCAGAATTAAAACTCTAAAAACAGTCTCCCACCAAACGTACTCAAACACTAACATAGGTGTTTAAAAGACTCTTGTTACCCAGACAGCGCCACTAACATCTACTCATTAACCCTGAGCGGAAATATTAAACCTTTTTCCAGCCCAGAGCAATGTGGCCCCTCCCCATTCTGCCCGTTTCCCTTTGGGAGGTCCACACTAATGAGCTTTATAGACACTTTGATGTCCTCTGTGGCTCTGGGTTCTAGTGAGGTGGCAAGTGAAATAAATGGTGATGAAGATCAACATTGTGATCCATACTAGATTTATTAGATTGAAATGACATACAAGAGGTCTTTTACCATTAAAACAGGCTGCAAGTTTCATATCTTAAAGGGATATGATATATTTAGTGGATTCTCCTTCCACTTCCAGGTCGAGAATGCTGTGCGCGTCTTTCCACTGTTCTGTTCGGATTATTTTTGTCAGCGTTCTGTATACTTCCCTGTCCATTATTGTTTCTCATCATTGTCTACTCATATTATCTCCTCCTTGTTAATTGTACCCTGTAAAGCATCCTTGAGCTCTGGAAAGGCGCTATATAAATAAAAATTATTATTATTATTATTATTATTATTATTATTATAGTTCACCCAAAAAGGAAAATTCTGTCATCATTTACTCACTCTCAGGTTGTTCCAAACCTGTATGAGTATCTTTATTCTGTTGAACACAAAGGAAGATATTTTGAAGAATGTGAGAAACTGAACAGTTGTGGGGCACCAGTGACTTATTGTATTTTTTATTTTTTATTTTTTTTTTATTTTTTGACATACTATGGAAGTCAATGGTGCCCCAAAGTGGCCTGATTACAAATTTTCTTCAAAATATCTTCCTTTGTGTTCAGCAAAACAAAGAAATTCATACAGGTTTGGAACAACTTGAGGGTGAGTAAATGATGACAGAAATTTTATTTATGGGTGAACTATCCCTTTAAAGCATCCTCATTGTAAACAAAGCATTTTTAAAGGAGCTACCCCCTAAAAACGGATCATTGCAGTCAGAGTGTCAGAAAGTGGGTTGAAAATATGTTTCCGCATATTTGAGTTTTGTGCAAAAAAACGTTATTAACATTATAAGTGAACCTAAAGGAACAAATTAATTGTGTTTAATATATATATATTATATATATATATATATATATATATATATATATATATATATATATATATATATATATCATCCGTTATATATATATGATTATAATTACACAGAAATATCTATGGAAGGGATCTTTGAATATTGTGTTGGACAATGGTGGGCCTAGATATTTAGTGAGCACTCAAAAAAAATAAAAAAAATCATGCTGGACAAAAAAAAAATCCATTATACAAAAACCTTCTGTATGGCAAAGCTGCCAAAATAAGGAGAAAGAGCAGACATATTTACGTTACGGAAAAATTTAATGTGTAACTTTATTACAATATTCCCAATTCCCTCAAACTGAATCTTTTAAAAGGTTGTGAATGTGTGTGTGTGTGTGTGTGTTTAATGTCAGAGTTGTTAATGTACTTGAACTTCATATTTAATTGAATTTCTACATGTAATGCAATTGTATAATGGCATAAATTAAAGCTCTTTTTAAAAGCCTACATCTAATGTTAAGTTTCAGGTATTTTTTTCTAATGGCAAGGACAGTCTGCCTTGTCGTTAATGGGTGCTCAGACAAAATGCAGCACTAATGTAAGGCTCCAATAAAAAAATGAGGTAATTACTACCAAAATCCCTTTCACGGAATGTCTGTTCACCTGGCAGCCATATTTGCAACACCTCCGGGCAGCTATTTCGGCATCCAAGACCAAGTCCTATCTACTTGAATGGGGCAATTCTGAAATCTCAGGAGGGTCCGCACGTACAGAGCGCAATGCAAATTTTTTTCACCAGAATAGTATGCGCTCCACCTAATTTTTGTAAATTCTGGATAAGATTTTTGTGGCGGGTGTTAATTTCAAACCCTGAATGTAATGTAATGATATTTCAAGAAAGCAAAAATGATGTGCTTCAAACATACTCATGCACATACAAACCTGTAGACGTGTGTTCATCTCCAAGAAGTAGAAGTTCTTCTTTGAGTCGACAAGAAACTCTACAGTGCCAGCTGAGGAGTATTTCACTGCTTTAGCCAGAGACACGGCCTGCTCTCCCATTGCTCTCCGAGTGTCAGGGTCCAGAAAGGTGCTAAACAGACACACAAACACAAACTTATAGCAATGTAGATAGTCAGATAAGGCGGTAGTGCTTACGGTCCATAACATTTAATTCAAGACTTCATTTAATTTAATTTTCATTTACTTTTTTCCCCTTCTTCCGGGGTGAGTGCCTCACGCTTCACATTTAGACTACAGGTGCTGGTCACATAATTAGAATATCAAAAAGTTGATTTATTTCACTAATTCCATTCAAAAAGTGAAACTTGTATATTATATTCATTCATTACACACAGACTGATATATTTAAAATGTTTATTTCTTTTAATTTTGATGATTATAACTGACAACTAAGGAAAATCCCAAATTCAGTATTTCAGAAAATTAGAATATTGTGAAAAGGTTCAATATTGAAGACACCTGGTGCCACACTCTAATCAGCTAATTAACTCAAAACACCTGCAAAGGCCTTTAAATGGTCTCTCAGTCTAGTTCTGTAGGCTACACAATCATGGGGAAGACTGCTGACTTGACAGTTGTCCAAAAGACGACCATTGACACCTTGCACAAGTAGGGCAAGACACAAAAGGTCATTGCAAAAGAGGCTGGCTGTTCACAGAGCTCTGTGTCCAAGCACATTAATAGAGAAGCGAAGGGAAGGAAAAGATGTGGTAGAAAAAAAGTGTACAAGCAATAGGGATAACCGCACCCTGGAGAGGATTGTGAAACAAACCCCATTCAAAAATGTGGGGGAGATTCACAAAGAGTGGACTGCAGCTGGAGTCAGTGCTTCAAGAACCACTACGCACAGACGTATGCAAGACATGGGTTTCGGCTGTCGCATTCCTTGTGTCAAGCCACTATTGAACAACAGACAGCATCAGAAGCGTCTCTCCTGGGCTAAAGACAAAAAGGACTGGACTGATGCTGAGTGGTCCAAAGTTATGTTCTCTGATGAAAGTTAATTTTGCATTTCCTTTGGAAATCAGGGTCCCAGAGTCTGGAGGAAGAGAGGAGAGGCACACAATCCACGTTGCTTGAGGTCCAGTGTAAAGTTTCCACAGTCAGTGATGGTTTGGGGTGCCATGTCATCTGCTGGTGTTGGTCCACTGTTTCTGAGGTCCAAGGTCAACGCAGCCGTATACCAGGAAGTTTTAGAGCACTTCATGCTTCCTGCTGCTGACCAACTTAATGGAGATGCAGATTTCATTTTCCAACAGGACTTGGCACCTGCACAGAGTGCCAAAGCTACCAATACCTGGTTTAAGGACCATGGTATCCCTGTTCTTAATTGGCCAGTAAACTCGCCTGACCTTAACCCCATAGAAAATCTATGGGTTATTGTGAAGAGGAAGATGCGATATGCCAGACCCAACAATGTAGAAGGCCTGAAGGCCACTATCAGAGCAACCTGGACTCTCATAACACCTGAGCAGTGACACAGACTGATCGATATGCTCATACTTTTCATGTTCATACTTTTCAGTTGGCCAAGATTTCTAAAAATCCTTTCTTTGTATTGGTCTTAAGTAATATTCTAATTTTCTGAGATACTGAATTTGGGATTTTCCTTAGTTGTCAGTTATAATCATCAAAATTAAAAGAAACATTTGAAATATATCAGTCTGTGTAATGAATGAATATAATATAAAAAGTTTCACTTTTTGAATGGAATTAGTGAAATAAAATCAACTTTTTGATGATATTCTAATTATATGACCAGCACCTATATTTGGTGCCATATCTTAGAAACTCTCAGGTTGACTTTATATTTTATAAAATAAATAAATGCAATGCTGTAACAAACCTGGGTGCCTCCTCCACCACTTTCTGGTTTCTTCTCTGGATGGAGCACTCTCTCTCATTCAGCCACAGCGCATTGCCATGTTTGTCCGCCAACACCTGCACACAACGGAATAGAAGTCATTAGAACAAATATCCACACCATGGCCACTCAAAAAAATCCTATGACAGTATAGAGAACATAATCTCTGCTGTAGAGAAAGTGATACGGCAAAACATTTTCAATGGACAGTTAGTCACTGGGAAATCATAGGTGTTCATTCAAAACCCTTCAGTCAGTCTCTTCTAAAATC